>NC_067123.1:40044026-40644026 GCF_021347895.1 Acanthochromis polyacanthus | reverse complement strand
ATCAGAGATATTTCACTATGCCGAATGTCTTCCAACAACTTGCTGACAGCTCACTGCGTTTACCATTTCTTACACATGCTTCATTTATTTAATTGATCCCATGTGTTTTGTTTTCCTCTAAGTTTTGTGTGCTCTGACTAAACACTCTGCAGATTGAAAACACCGTTAATCACGTCTGAATCAGTCTCAGTTGTGCTGAGGAGTGGAGATTTTTTAGTTTTCTTTACAGAATCTGGGTCAGAAGGGTTTGTTTTTGGAGAAGTTCTTACTGTAGTTTAAAAAGAAAGGCCTGGCTGTGTGAATGCACTGACATGACTGCTGCTGAACTGCATTTTACACTCTGCAATCACAATAAAGGTATTCTATGAAACGTCATGACTGTAAATTGACATTTAATTAATTCTCCAGATGGAAGTGCACCTCACACATGACATATTCAAGGATCATCGAAAAAACATTTAAAGTTAGTTTCTGGCTGATAAATGGTGTCACTTTCATGATTATTTACAGAGAACGTGCCTTTCAAAGCCACAGCATTTTGAGGATCAGAGGGTTAGGTAAAGTTGTGAAGCATGCAATGGTGAAGTTACAAGGAAAAGTTAAGTGATGCCCATCCATCCATCCATCCATCCATCCATCCATCCATTCATCCATCCATCTTCTTCCTCTTATCCAGGGTCAGGTCATGGAGGCAGCAGATGAAGCAGGTCATTCCAGATGTTCCTCCTCCCAGGAACACTTTCCAGCTCTTGCTGGAGGATCCCGAGGTGTTCCCAGGCCAGATGAGCTACATAATCCCTCCAGAAGGTTCTTTTTCTACCTTGGGGTCTCCTCCCAGGAGGACGTGTTCAGAAAACCTCCAAAGGAAGTCTCCCTGGAGGATCTGAATCAGATGTCCAAACCACCTCCACTGGTTCCTTCAGAGGTGAAGGATCAGCAGATCTACTCTGAGCTCTCTCCAGATGTCTGATCTTCTCCTCCTATCTCTAAGGCTGAGTCCAGACACCCTACAGAGGAAGCTCATTTCAGACGCTTGTATCCATGATCTCATTCTTTGGGTTTCTATCCAGAGCTCATGACCATAGGTGAGGCTTGGAACGTAGATGGACGGTAAAGAGCTTCTCCTTGAGGCTCAGCTCCATCTTTAGTCCCACCTTACTGCTGACGCTGCACCAATCCTCCTGTCCATCTCTAGCTCTATTTTGCCATCACTCATGAACAAGATCTGAAGATACTCGAACTTCTTCACTTGGGGAAGAAACTCCCCTCCAACCCAGAGGGACCAATCCACCGGTTTCCTTCAGAGAACCATGGTGTGAAGTGATGTGAGAACAGGAAATGCAGAGAAAAGCTCAATAGCTGTATAAAATGACACTTTACAAAATAAAGTAGCACAAAGTGGACTGAGGGGAGATATTCAGGTGAATTCATGGTTTCTGCATCCAAATGGATCGTAACCGACTTTGAATGCGGACAATGTGATGCCATTTTGGACCAGAAAAAAGCCCAGTTTACTACTTAGATAAATCACATTACCCCTCACATCGGACACAGATGAACACATACAGTAGGGCTGTGACGTTTTACAGACGATAGCTTTAATTTCAGTTCGAGCTGGAGTGTTTTCTGACGTCTTCAGATCATTAACGTGGAGTTGTAGTGTTTGCTGGCAGAGTTCGATGGCCTCCCGTCCTGAACACAGTGGGTGGACAAAACGCGTACGAATCAAAGCTCCCCAAAGTCTTGCAACAATAACTTTTATTACAACTCGTTAAATGATGAACTATAAAGGTGCTGACAGCCGACAATCTCCATGTGTTTTCTCATCTCAAAATAAATGTTTGATCTGGGCTCCATGAAAACATCTGCGGTGGAGTCTGAACCAAACCTTGTGTACTAGAAGGCAATTAAAGCTAAAAGATGAAGTGTAATCAGGTGAGGAAAGCAAATACTAAGTAGGAGAACCCCCAACTCTTCTCACCACATGTCCCTCTTATTTTACACATTGCTCAATACTGTTTATTTATGTGGGATTTGCTTTAATTTGCCCATGCTAGTGTAACGTATCTGCTACCCCAGGCCTGTTTGGGTTGATATTCTGTTCACATCCATCATATTAAAGCAAACACACAGTGATTAGTTAGTTTCAGCCGTCCGTTATGAAGTTACAGGTCAAATACGATTTAATTCTTCGTTCTTTTGTTCAAACTTCCCTTTTTTTTGTTCCTTTGTTTCCTACATAGTTTTGTGGAGGGGTACACCCTGAGCCAAAGCAAGTGGAAGTTTTTTCTGTCTTTATGAATGTTTCTTTTATTATTTATCATTCTGGTAAACCACTGAATGCTTAGCTCATACGGAGACATTTATAAATGCCAGTGAGTTTGTGGTTTGTGCTGATGTTGTTTGCATCCAGGTTCTAGAGAAGGTCCCCATTCTGTCTGATGCTAGAACTGAAGGGATGAAGGTGTGAATTGAGCTCCATGAGTAGCTGGGATTTTGCTGCTTCCAGACAGAGGTGAGGCTGGCCTGATAGAACATGAACCGTTGTTTACGTAGCTATGGGGAAATAGGTTTTTACTTTCAGTTTCATATTAATGGAGAAGGACTGTGAAACAAGTCTGCCAGCCTACCAGGTTCCTCAACAGTTTGGCCTCAACTACTCGACAAAGTGACGAAGCAGAGTAGAAGTGAAGTCCTAAACTTAAGTGAGTAAAAGGTTAAAAGGTGGTGGGATATAGTCACATAAAGCTACAATGTGAATTAAAATCAGTCCCTCCAGGAATATGCCATGTTGATCTCAACAATTAACGCAAATTCAACCAATTCTGTGCCACCTTTAAATTCTGTCCAATCACTGCAACTTTTTCAGCCATGTTGTTTGGTCTGGAGACAGTGTCCCTGAGGAAAAGACAGGAGGCAGAGCTGGAGGTAGCAGAACTGAAGATGCTGAGGTTCTCTTTGGGAGTGACCAGGATGGATAGGATCAGGAATGAGGACATCAGAGGGACAGCACATGTTAGAGGCTTTGGAGATAAAGTCAGAGAGGCCAGACTGAGATGGTTCAGACATGTCCAGAGGAGAGAGAGTGAATATATTGGTAGAAGGATGCTGAGTTTCCCACTGCCAGGCAGGAGGCCTAGAGGAAGACCAAAGAGGAGGTTTATGGATGTGGTTAAAGAGGACATGAAGGTAGTTGGTGTGAGAGAAGAGGATGCAGCAGACAGGGTTAGATGGAGGCAATTGATTCACTGTGGCGACCCCTGAAGGGAAAAGCCGAAAGGAAAAGAAGAAGACTGCAACTTTTTCAGAGTTTTGTCCCACCTTCCGTGAGTTCCTCCAATCATAGCAAACATAACGCACGTACGTCACTGAATCCACTTCCTGTTTCTGGTCTGAAGATGCAGACATGTCCCATTCTAATGTCTCTCATTTACCAACAAAAATTACTGCCGAAGGGGTGAAAAACAATTCCCTGATGTTCTTCACCAAAGCAGAGCTAAACTGTTTTACACCCGTGGAATATTGTGGTGGAAAACAAACGAAAACCATCGACTGACAAACACTTTTCTACCAGCAAACATGTCAGGAGAACATCTGACCACAGACCAGACAGATGAACAAGGAAAAGAACTTTTATTACAGACAAGATTTCAAATGAACAAAAGGCCGCATGCAAAGAGGAATAGATCAATGAGACCACCTTAAAAATGCAAACAATTCCAAAAAAGAAAAAAATATTTTCTACAAGTTTTCTGAAAACAGAGAAAAAGAAATCCACCAAAGGAGCACTCGTTCTTACTCAAATCTGCAGAAGCCACCAGATTGCAACACACTGATGATGTATTGCAGACAGGAAATTTGCACAATTGTTCATATTTCCTGCAAATAAAAGAGATTCTATGGAATTTAGTAAACCTCAAGACAAGCTGAGGCAAAGGAAACTCATTCTGAAGACTACATTAAAGATGAAAGATTTCTTTCATTCCACAGTTACAGGAAAAACAATAAAATAGTGACAATCCGGAGAATATTTTTTAAATTTACTGACCCTCTAGAGCCCATTGTCTGTTCTTCTGTCATGTTTAATTCTGTTTTCAGTGCAGTGATGCTTCTCTGCATCCTGACTCACTAAAATACAGAGTTTAGTTTGTGTGATTTGTGTTTTTTTTACACCTTTTTGTTCCTGTTCTGTTCATCTCCATTTTTTGTGCCTAACTTATGCTTCTCATGCATCAGGTTTTATGTCTGCGCACATCTCCGTCCTCTGCAGGTACTTCTGGAGAACGGTCCTTCTCCATTTGGTTTACTTCAAAGTCTTTCCCCAGCAGCTGAAGGTTTTTTTCACTTTACAGAAATTGACAGACGGCTTGACTCGAGACGACATGAAAAATGATAAGAAGTTCTGACATCCTCGACAAGTCACAGTCTGGTCTTTCCTCCTCCGGTCTGGATGACTAATGCCTGAAGAAGTGTTCCCATTAGGGGTGAATCTCTCTCCTGCAGCTTTTAGAGTTTTTTTTAAAATATATGATAACATGTTTAAGGAGAACATAGATATACTGCTTGTGTACTGTTCACAATATGTGAGATAAACCGCCTTCCTCAGAAATAAGAATTTCCAAAGAATGGATCAGTCGCAGGAAACATGATAAGAAACCGTAGGGTTAAAGAGTTGGAGGCTGTGACTGAAGCATGGTGCTGCACGATGCTTATTTTCTGCTCTATTTCTTTCCTTCATTCAACAAACTGAAGTTTTGTCTGTGATGATGGAAATGATTCATTAAAAGTATTTGTTTGAGCACTGAATTTCACAGATATATGATGAAATCATTCTGTTTCTGTCTCACCACTGGAGCCTCATTATTATTTTATATTAAAAGCCAATTTATACTCTGACACAAAAGCTTTAAAAAGGTTCTGACCAGATAAATCACAAAAAGCACACATTTTTCTACGATTCGGCCTGTCATCCACACGTAAACACAGCTTGATTTTAAAAACGGAGGTTTGGAAAACTCCGGCCAAAGTGGAGATTTGGGGAAAACCCGGGTATGCGTTTACGTGTGGACACAAATATTCAGAGTTTTAGGACCGCAGACGTCACTGCCTGAAACAAAGCTGCTCTGACGTCAGCCATGTGACCTTTGATGACAATCGGAGCTCAAAACTGGACTGGAGTCAACAATAGTCCGCATTCTTTCTCTGGCAAGATTCCCAGCCAATACTTTCTTGTGCTTTATTGACTTTATACTCCAAAACTAGGTTTAATAGCAATTCAGACTCCTTGTCGGTCCACACGAACGAGCCTGGCGCCATACTTTGTTTATTGCGGAAGAGACGACACGAGACGGAAGCTTATTCTGATTGGATAAGCTTCATATGCATTTACATTTATTTGGTTACATGTGGATGGAGATTTTTATAGAAAACGGGGACGTGTGGCCGCAGATTTCTTCCTAAACAGAGGGGGGCAGATATGCGGTTTTAAAACACTCGGCTACGTGTGGACCTGGCCTCGGACTCTTCGCTAACCAGCACAGAAATGGCATCGTGCTAAAGCATCAATTAGCATGTCAGAACTCTTTAAATTAGTCAAAAACAAACTGCACCATTGTTTTAAGGTTTTGTTCTGTCCATGTGATTTGTTGACAGTAAAGGAAACACAGACTGACGCTGCCCTTGTCCTTGAAATCCAAATGAGTGTTGTATCTCCTCTCAGATGTACTCTTAGATAAATGAGACTGTGGATGTAAAATATCAATTTTCACAATTAACAGGTTGAGCAGTGTGGGTGAGCTAAAAAAAAGAAGAATTCATGATTAAAAATCACGCAGAAGTAGAGAAAGTCATAAATTAGTTAATAATTACTGGAAAGTAGACAGAAAAAGTGGATTCATGGATAATGAATAGGAAGACGCCAGACTAAAATCAGCTAAACACTCGTATTTATCTCAGTCCCTCCAGGATTTCATGGCTTTTTTCCAGATCATTTCCCCCTAAAATGTATGAATTTGCAGCATAGACTGTATATATAGTGGACGTAGCATCTGGCTCCAGAATTGAAGTCAACCCGGAAGTGTCAAAAACTTGCAATATCACGCCGTCCGCTAGGGTTGGCTCCAAAAACTTTTGCTCCATAGACCCCAATTCATTTTTGGAGAAAATAAAATTTGATAGACTGATGTTCTACAGCTCAGGATTTTTTCTCGTTAGTTTTCATGGTCAAAATGAGAGATCAGGTGGCCGATCTAAAAATAAATCAATACTGAATTTTAAATAAATCATTAAAGTTGGCGGAGCCAGGGGGCGTGGCTATACTTGATGGACAGCAACAGAAGCCTCTGCGGTAAAATGTGGGCGGGATAAGAGAGTCCTCAGCCAATCCTGCCCCTAGTTGTTCTCCGGTCCAGCCTGTTTGATGACGCTTTTTACGTCACTGGCTCCAAAAAAATCCAAAACGGCGACCAGGAAGTAGCAAAATCCGGGCTTCATTTTCTCGGCGTTGAAACCAACGGGTGACGTCACGGTTAGTTCACGCCTGATTTGCAGCAGCTTTTCCAAAAATTCTGATGTAAGTTGCGATGTTTTCAGCGTATTTATGGCGATGAAATTGCAGGAGACAGCGACAGTTGCTAAAAGTTCAACTTGTTTCAGCTTTTAGAACACATTTTTTAATAGACAACATTTCTTCCTAAATTAATCCTTTAACACTCCAATCCATTTCTACAAACTGGAACACCACAGTGGGAAACCAGCAGCAGAAAGATGCTGGTTCAACATGAAGTGGTTGGTAGATTTAAGGCACTAAATGATCATTTACTGTTGAAGGAATCATATTTGGGCATATCTGTCAGTGGCTTAAAAAGTTAATTCCACATCCTGGTATTCACACACATGTTCACACGCTCACGGCTCGTCACGTCCTTTAATGAATCTAACTTCCCTTCATTCTCTCAGAGCTCCAACAGATCTGGATCAACAGCTTCCATCACAGTGATCTGTCTGGTCTGTTTCCGCTCCTTTCAGACGTTCTCCTGATTGTTTGGAGGTAGAAAAGTGTTTGTCAGTCGATGGTTTTCGTTTGTTTTCCACCACAATATTCCACGGGTGTAAAACAGTTTAGCTCTGCTTTGGTGAAGAACATCAGGGAATTGTTTTTCACGTCTTCAGCAGTAATTTTTGTTGGTAAATGAGAGACATCAGAATGGGACATGTCTGCATCTTCAGACCACAAACAGGAAGTGGATTCAGTGACGTACGTGTGTTATGTTTGAGCTGGACATTGGCTGAATTTGCGTTAATTGTTGCAATCGAAACATCATGAATTCCTGCAGGGACTGAATACATTCCGTCTCCATCTCATCGGCGTCATCATCAACAGGATCGCTTTTATTTACTCCGTCAGCAGATGGAGCTGAAAAACAAACTGACCGGATCGATCTGAGGACCTGCAGCCTCCTCTGACCACAAACTACTGAATCTGAAAACCTGAATAAAATCAGTGGCGTCCATCTATCTCAGTGACTGAATGTTGTGATCCTGCACTCCTGATGGGTTTGATGAGAAAAGCCAGAGAGCCACCAGAAGCAGAAGGTTCATGTTCAGACATGCTGGAACACGTTAGAACATGTTCTAGTCCACACAAACCTGCAGAAAAGAGAGGAATTTCAAAAATCTGGCACCTTGTAGGAGGGAGTGCTCTGATTGGCTGGCAGCGGTTCAGATATGTTAAGTAGTAGAAGTTCAAGAGGCAGCTGAAGAATGCATTTGATCAGGAGTGACAGAAAACTGACAGATTGTGTTCAGTAAGCAGCCGTCACACCCAATGGAAGAACAGCTTAAACTTTAACGTAGGTTTGTTCTGTCACAAAGAGATGGACATGTTAATTTAAAGCTGAATGTGTAAAACTGTTTAAACACAGATCAAAATAAAAAATGTCAACTATTGAACTGATTTTAATACGAGTGATTCTCTGAACTTCTCTGTGTTGTTTCACTGTAAATAGTTAAAGGTTTGTAGATGTTATATAATCAGAGTGGATCTTTTTGTCACATTGAGATGGTGTTTGTTTATTTTTGTAGTACTCTATTCTATGTACAGTATAATAAGCCAGTATTTTTTACTACATTTTTACTGTATTTTTAACTATATTTTACTGTATTATAATTATATTTGTCTTGTATTTTGTACCATATTTATTACTGTATTTTCTTTCTATATTTTGCCATATTTTTACTGTAGTTTTACTGTTTTACTGTATTTTCTTATATTTTTCTTATATTTTACTGTATTTTAGATACACTACCATTCAAAAGTTTGGAGTCACTTAGTAATGCCCGTATTTTTTAAAGAAAATCTTTTTTTCAGTAAAGACAGCATTAAATGAATGATAAATCCAGTGTAGATGTGGTTAATGAGGTAAATGACAGATGTATACTAGAAAAATTTGCATTTCCTGAAGAAAATGTACTGTGAATGCTGCAGGCGCCAGAACGTGACGTCGGGCTGAGAAGCATGTACTTGCCAGCATGTACCACCTATAGTTCAACAGGTTGAGCTCTTGTCTTCGCTGCGGCGGTTGTGAGATCGACCACTATCTGCCACAGGGGCGTAACTTTTCTCAAAGTGCTGTTCCCCCATTCATTGTCTATGGGAAAAATGAATATTTCAATGTTGAATATTTCAAAAACGATAAAGGTTAGACAAAATCTGAATAACAGCCCACATCTCCTAAATGAGCTGAACATTTTAAAAGTGGAACGGTGACAATCGGACGAAATTTGAAGGAGGAGTAGTGTGCCAAAGTTTTGCTAATAATAATAATAACTAGATTGCATTTCCTGAAGAAAATGCACTGTGAATGCTGCAGGTAGGTAGATAATAATAAATACACAGAATAACAATACTGTGAATGCTGAGCATCAGCATTCACAGTAATTAATTTGATGCAATTACCAACATTATTATGTCCATCCAACTCAAAATAATGTTTGCAGCTTACAAGGTTTATCTAAATCTGTCTTTTCCAGGTGCAACACTTCTTGTTCTCTCGTGTGTTAAAGTCTCTCAGATCCTTACTTTGCTCATTTTAAAGCTGTTTACATCAACTCCTAGAACCGACTGTTCACCTGCTGCCCGATGTTTCCCTTCACTGACAGGTGACACTGAAAGCAGATAATTAGCGTCGTTACCTTCACCTGTCAGTTCTGTTAAATCAATAGATGCAGCATTGAAGCTCTGAAGATCAGAAACTTGGACTGATGTAACAGCAGCCACTTTCATTTCCCACCGGCTTCCCGTCAAACAGCTTCAGAGGAATCGGCGTGACAAACAGAGCAGTGATGTCACTTTGGCCTCATTAGAAGCTGAAACCATGCTTTGATCCGAGCCGTGACACCGTTTTGGTGACTGTACGGTCTGAATAATGACTGGTGGAACTTTTTAAACTCTTCAGCGGCTGTCGGAGTCGTGTTCAGCCGTCAGCAGAAATCTGCTCGGATGAACCGTTGTGATGCTAACAGGATGCACTGATTCACTGAAGTGCTCCTGACCTAAATGAAAAGTGCAACTCAGGTTAAATACAGAATGATTAAGAAAGCATTCAGAGAAAAACAGATTATCTTCAGCTATGCAGAAAAGCACAACTGACCTCTTTAAGCTCGCAGTAAGAGCCCTCTGTTTAGTTTGTTTTACGTTTTCTGTATTCTAAGAGAAGATTTGTCTTTTTCCAGGGCAGCATTTGAATCTGAAGTGTGATTAAACCCCCTGATGTGATTTAGATGAACAGCCATCACGGGGACATGCTGCTCCTGGCATCTGGAGTGGAAGTTTTCCTGCTAAAACTGGCCTCCATTACTGGCTGTGTGTCCAAGACCATAAAACCTAATGAACAACAGGAAAAGAGTTCAAACATGAGCCAGATTTCTAAGAGCTTCAGCTGTAATTGAAAACTCCAGTGTCTTCAGGGTTCACAACATCTGCATGAATTCGTTCTGCTCCTGCGTCTAAAGATAGCTCTCTGCTAATACATTTGACCCATTGGGACCCATCAGACGCAGCTTCACCTTTGGGCTATTTTGGACTTCCATAACCACACGAGTGTCTAAGACCATAAAAATCTTTCAGTGAGAGGGAAAATAGCTGACATACAAGCCGGATTTGTACATTTTTGGGCTCTGAAACAGACCCAGAAGGATGAAAACATAACATACTTATGGAAAACATGAAGTATCCACATGTGATGATATAAAGCCTTGGATCAGACCCTGCAGTGAGATCAGTGGCATGTTGGGGTCCCAGACAGAACTCCACATCTCCAGAAAATTCCACAGGAAGCACCGACACGCTGGATATTTCTATCTGGGCTTTGATGTCACGCTTCAGTTGGTGTCTAAAGGGATATCTGGCTGCTACGCTGAATTCCAGCCTCATGATAGTTTATCCATCCAAACCCCAAAGGCTTTTTATCTAAAATTACCAAAATTACACTATCCTCTGAGGAAACGGAAAGACTTGCTGGAATTTGAACAATGCAATGGTCCATTAGCTAACTCATCGTCAGAATAAAATCCGTGTTTGATCAAAATGATTTATTCTCATCATCTCATTTCAGATTAGGACAAACATCAAACAACTGAATCAACCACATGCTGTAAAAAACACAAAGACTCCGTGCTTCTTGACGACTTTTTGGTTGAACTGCAGGCTTTGTTTCCACAGAGCAGATAGAAGATGAGCCGGCTAAGACATTAAAAATATCAGAAATATCATATCTGTAGCATTTACGTCATAATATTCACTCTCCTCTTTTTTGGTCGCGTTCCAACTTTAATTCATTGTCAATAAAATGTGGCGTTTTTGACAAGAATTTGCAAAAATAGTCTCTTTCATGTTAAAGTTTAAGCAGATTCTGCAAAGTAATGTGTAATAAATTAAAATATAAAACTGCTTTTGGTCAGTATTTAGTAGATGTAGCTCTGAGCCCGTATGGATCAACCGTGTCTGTTACGGTTCTCTGGTAAGGTTCAGGCACGGGGAATAAGAAACGACACAGATGTGTAAAATAAAAGGCTTTGATTTATACCACAAGCTATGGCATAATACAGAACCACAATTTAAACAATGAACTACTATCGGAGGTGACTAAAGTTACACAGGGCCTGAATATTTGGATCCTTTCGTCTGGTCTCCCGGACGCAAATGTTGCACACTGCCTTCGTCTTCAGCATCTTGTCTTGTGTTTATGCAACAAAGTGAAGCGTGACGTCAGAGTCTGCAGCAACCCGGCCATTCAGGTGGTGGTAAGAAACACGAACGTATGAGCTGAGATGACGGCGGGATGAGCCGAAGTGGGCCGAAGGCGAAGGGAAGAGACGAGCTCCGAATATTCGTTTTTTCGTCTGGGGGGAGGAGGGGGTGATCACATAGACATGTGTTAATATGTTTATGTGATCACATGACGGGATGAGCCGACGTGGGCCAAAGGCGGAGGGAAGACAGTAACACCGAATATTCGTTCCGTCCGGTAACGTCCGACCGGGGGGGACGGGGGGACGGGCCGAATATTCGGAAACCAAAATTAATATCCAGATACCGCCATAGCGAACGAATATTTGGATACTCGGGATATTCGGGTCCAGCCCTAGTGTAGACGTCACATTATCGTCTCCAATCAGCTCACTGGGAACCCGGCCCAGTAGGAACTAAAACAGTAGCTGGTACCAGGAACTACGTCCTGATGGAAACCTGACAAACCCAGTAGAGTGGAGGTGAGTCGGTGCTGGTAGAAAAGCTCTGAAACAGTCTGGCAGTGGAGGGACTCAGATGACTGGAGGATGGTGAGGGAGAAAGCGGCTGTAGCTGCAACTCAGAAGCATCTTCTCCTCATGATGCTTCCACCACCGTGCTTTACAGCGGCGTGCAGTGTTTGGCGTCCACTATTTAGTCTGACGGCCAAAAAGCCCAATTTTTGCCTCATCAAACCAAAGAACCTTCTTCCAGTTGACTTCAGAGTCTCCACATGTCTTCTGCTGAACTCCAGTTGAAAGTGAATGAGTTTTTTCAGGATTGGCTCTCTCTTTGCTCCTGATTCATCGATGAGGTACAGGTGTGTTTATTCTACAACCACCTGAGACACATTCACTGACCTCAGATCATCTTTACACTAATATGGGACTTCTGAAACCAACTGGCTGCACCTGTGTTCAGTTAAACGAGTCACTTTGAGTCAGATGAATCCTCACAGTCACATAGTTTACATTTTTAAATAGTTGGCATTACTTTGTAGAAATCTGCTTTCACTTTGACATTAAAGACTTTTTTTTGTAAATTCTTTGACTGTAATTCAGTGTTAAGAAGCAATAAAAAGAGAACATTTCCAGGAGGGATAAATAGTTTTTATTGTATGTCTTCAGTATTATTAACACGTGTGGCCACTTGAGAAAAATGTTGTACATTTGACTCCAGATGTTTTCAATTTCCAAGACTAAAGTCACAGAAAAAGTCTACTTATTTATGATTTACGGCGTTGTAACTTTTATATCCTGCTCTGAAGATGTGTCTGAGCTCTCTCTGCTTCCAGTCGTGTTTTTTGTTTCAGCAGAGGTGAAAAATGAACCCGCAGTGAGTAAAGATGTGACGGATGCAAAGGAACTGCTTGGAGTTGAGAGGGTTAAAGTGGTGGGTAGGAAAGCATCCTGTTTGATCCCAGCTCCATGGGCTGAACTCCAAACTCAGTCTTTCATGTGTTTGCTGAGTGTTTTAGTGCAGGTGCTGGCTTGCATCACGTCATGTTTGATCTTTTTTTATTTCTCAGTCTGAACACGCTCCGTTGTTTCCAGTAATAAATGTAACAACACACCCTCGGCAGGTTTTTAAAGCCTCGTTGGTGTTTTTATTTTAGAGTCAATGAACCAAAGGAGCAGAAAAGAAGCCGTCAGCCAGTGAACGCCTCCCCCACTCGGTCCCATTCACTGCTGCATTCCTCTCATTCCTCCATTCAGCAGAGGTCAGGCAGAGAGGGAGGGGCAAGAAATATCCGGAACGTGGGTGGTTGGGGAAATGATGAAACAAGTGGGGCTGAATGTGAAAACCAGCCTCTCGTTGCCCCATATGGCGTTATCTGTGATGAACCGTCATGACGTGCTTCCCCGAGTTTCCACTTTCACTGTCAGCACTTCACGTTAGAAGAAAAACACCATCTGTGATCCTCCTCCTCTGACATGGACGGGGTTTAGGGGAGGTGGTCCGTTAGCCGCCGTCCTGTTGGGTGGAGATTTAACCTAAAAAATACATTTCCCAAGAAGCAGGAAACTCAGCAGCTTCTTGGAAACTGTGCAGGTTTCATCCACACTGACGGTGCAGTTCTGACTCCTGTTTAATGAATTAAATGAGCTAATAAAGCTGCAATTACTGACAGTTTACCTTTTATTCAGCTGACTCTTTGGTTCAGGATGACTGAGCCTGAGTCAAGTCGGTCATGACTGATTGAACCCAAGATTAACCCGCTCTTATTCTGGAATTTCCATTTGGATTAATCATTTCCAGTTAAAAAAAAGTTTGAAAAAAGTAATGTTATTGCAAAAAAGAGAGTCAAATATAGGGAAAAAACATTTTTAACAAAATTCATGACAAAATAATACAAAAAAGAAAAAAGGTTTTAAGAAAGTAATTGCAAAAAAAGAGAGTTAAATATGGTAAAATAATCATTTAAGACAATAAATTATGAACAAATAATACAAAAAAAAAGGTTTTAAAAAATTTTTTCTTGCAGAACGGAGAGTTAAATACGTGATAAATAACCAGTAAAGACAAAATTTATGACAAAATAATACAAAACAAATCCCTAAATAAGTCCCAAATAAAATATTGTCTTAATTTCATATGAGATTTTATGTATTTTGAGGGGATTTTTAATGTTTAGGAAAAAATGTTTCATTATTATGTGTGGAAAAAATACAGAATCAATATATTTTTCCAGATGGAAAATATTTTTAATCTAATTTTAGAAATATATTTACAGTAATAAACTTGAATTTAACACTTCTCTCTAGAAAATAAAATTTAAAAATGTTAGTAAAATGATGATAAATTTTAGTTTGCTGTGATGTTAAAAAATATGTTCTGTACAAAATGGAGACTTATCTGTGTCAAATACACACATAAACATCTTTATTTTAACTAAAGTATTATTAACTTCTCATGTCTTTATACATCCACTGTAAAAGAAAAGACTTTGAGACTTTAAAGAAATGGCAAATAAATAAATAAACCTGCTGTTTGTTGTTATTTTAGAAATTTTTCATCAGTAATGTAACAAAACAGGGACAAAAATATTTAAACTACTACAGTTAAAAACTTTTGCATTTGTTTATTATTTTATTTTTCCAGTGTACACAGGATTTCGATATGCAAACTTTAGGAGAATCAGGAACAAAACGACTCCAATAATGTCTGAAATATTAAGAAAATAAGACTCCAGATCTGAATTCCTCAGATCAAACGTAGGAGACGTCTGAGACGGAAAGTGTTGATGGTGGTGGAAGAAAGTTTGCAGAAAAGCTCAGATCATTTCAGAATGAGTTGATTTGATGCCCAGAGGTTGAGAAACATTCAGGAACTGTGACGGCACAGAGATTACGATAAAATTCCAGCAGCTGTGGTCACCAGAACACTGCCGGTAAAGAAATGTAACGATGTAGTTCATTTTAGAGTTAAAAATGTGCTTTATTCCAAAGTTTACTGTTAAAAAAAGTTTTAATCTTTAAAAATCTGAAAATGTTCATAAATATTTCAACATTTTTCCATTATCAGCACAACATTTAGTGGATTTAACATTTAATATGAGTTTTTTTTAGTAAAAAATGCAGTTAAAGCATAAATATTAAACCGATATTAACCCTCCTGTTGTCCTTATTTACAGGCACCAAAAATATTATTCCCTTGTCCGGAAAAATTCCAAAAACTCAGCAGAAAAATTCCACAAATTTAGAAAAGAATTATTGCAAAATCTTCAGGAAGAAAATTCCAAAAATTCCTTAAAAATTTCCCTTAAAAGTTTCATTTAAAAAAATGAATTTGGCAAGAAATAAAATGTTAAAAAATAATTTTAAAAAAATATTTGCAAAAATGATTACAAATGTTCCAGAAAAAAAATCCTAAAAATATCCAAAGTGATTTCATATATAGCAGTAAAACTTCTAATATTTTCTTTAAGAGCATTCAGAAAAAAATCAATCGATTGATTTTTTTTTCTTCTGAAGAAACATTTTTAACATTTTTTTTCCATGAAAAAATGTTTAAAAATGTCCCCAAAATGTTGAAAATGTGGACATCAGAAGTTTCACTGTGAAAATATATTTTTTCCCCACATTTTCAAACTAAAACGGGTCAGTTTGACCGTCGGGACGACACCAGGGTTAACGAGTCGATTCAACTCTCAACTGCAGCTTAAGTCTGCTCATCGGACTCTTTAAAACGATTAACTGGGGATGAAAGCAAAAATATTTCAGATTAATTTGGCATGAAACGAATAAAACTTTCTGTATTTGTTTGGGGTGTCCAACATGAGGCCCGTGGTCCAAAAGTGGTCCTCCAGAGGGTCCAACATGAGGCCCGTGGACCAAAAGTGGTCCTCCAGAGGGTCCAACATGAGGCCCGTGGTCCAAAAGTGGTCCTCCAGAGGGTCCAACATGAGGCCCGTGGTCCAAAAGTGGTCCTCCAGAGGGTCCAACATGAGGCCCGTGGTCCAAAAGTGGTCCTCCAGAGGGTCCAACATGAGGCCCGTGGTCCAAAAGTGGTCCTCCAGAGGGTCCAATCCGGCCCTCAAAGTGTAAAAATTCCAGAGAAGACATTAACTGCAGATTGTAAATTAGTAAAACTATAAATTTAAAATCATTTCTAGACCATGACAAGTTGTTTGGATCAGAAAGTAAAATAGTAGACTGTTCATTGTTCTTTTGTCGTTTTGTGTCTCATTTTTGTGATATTTTGTCTGTTTTTGTTGTTCTTTTGTCTGAATTTGTTTGTTGTTTGTTTCTCATTTTTGTGAGTTTGTGTTTACTTTTTGTCTTGCTTGTGTTTTTTGTCGCATTTTTGTCGTTTAGTATTGTGTTTTATTTATAGTTTTGCGTATCATTTGTGTCTTTTGTCTACTTTTTGTCATTTTGTTTCTCGCTTTTGTCATTTTTTGTCTCGTTTTTGTCGCTTCATAAGTTTTGGTCTCTTTTTGTTTTGTTTTGTATTGTTTGTCTCATTTTTTTGTCATTTCCTGTCTTGTTTTTGTCATATTATGTCTCATGTTTATCATATTTTGGCAGAAAAAATGAATTCTGAACCCAACACTGACAAATTTATTGAGTTAATGTGTTGAAAACTGCACAAACTTTCGTTTGGAGCCAGGATTCACTCTGTTTTAGCTCCGTTTTTGGTCTCAACCACCTATAATCTCTCTGCTAGCTCCACCAGCTCGTCTTTACCTGCCTTTATGCGCCACTTAATGTCAGATTTTATAACTTTTTTGGCTAAGAGGAGTGATGTGAGAAGCTAAAGTGGCCTAAAAGCAAAACCAGGTGGTAAACAAGGTGCTGAAACGTATCATAAAGCTGTAGATCAAGACGACCATTCTGCATCGGTTCATCACAACAAACTCCTACTCATTCGTGTTTTTAACAATAATATTTATTACAGCTGCTTCAGTCGACCTTTGACCAAACAAAAACAGAAGTTTTGTCGTCATCGTGCTGCAAAGATGAGGAAGTGACAAAGACGCATCACAAGAAACAAAGTCTGTAAGCTCATCTTCCACAGACAGACGATGGAGTCCGTGCACTGTTCCTCGTCTCCTTCTCAGTTTGATGATATTATCCACTCAGGAAGTTATAAAAGTGGAGAAAAACCACGGTGATTCCACATTCTAGAAATCTCACCAAAACAAACACGTCAGAGGAAACAGAAGTGAGATTTTCTCTTTGAGTTTTAGTTTCTGTTCCATAAATCAGGATTATTGGGTTAAAATCTGGCATTTGTTATTAATAATTAGAATGTTTATAACTTTATTATTTTATGTTTTAGCAGAAGCTGCATAAAAAAAAGTGTAAAGAATCTATTAAAACAAAAGTAGAACGGCAAGTCAGTTTTCACATTTTTCATTCCTTGTGTCAGTTTCTGTTTGTTTTATTTGTTTAGGCAAAAGAAACGTAACTTTAAAAAGAAGATTTTTAAAGATATATAAAAGAGAAACTAACATTTTCATCTTCTTTCTCTTAGTTTAGGGTGCTTTCACACCTACGCCTTTTGGTCCGCTTAAAGCGGACTGGAGTCCACAACACCAGCAAGTACGGTTCGTTTGGGCTGGTGTGAAAGCAGACCAGATGTTTTTGGTGCGGACTAAAGAACCGGACCGTGGTCTCGGTTCTATGTGAACTCCAGTTTGGTTCGCTCCTGCTGAGAACACAAACCTGTCTCCATTTGGACCGGCTTGATGGTGCAGCAGACTTTTTGGTCTACGGGAGCTTCCGTAGCCAAAAACGACTGTGTAATGTTCTCGTACCGAATGCGAGCTTCACGCTGGAACAACAGCAGTATTTGTGCTTGCTGCATAAAGCAATGATACGAATATATGGCAACAAGAAGGAACAGGAGAGCATAGTTCATTGTTTACGAATAAACCTCGATCCATGGAATAAACACAGCCTGTTGTTTTCTTCCGGGATTTTTCCCTCTTCACATGCTGCGCCAATCAGCGTTCACCTACGTCATTATTTTTGTGAACAGCGCCGCCAAATGACTGGGGGGAGATATAACATTCATCGTAGTTGGTTCAACTGCGAAAACACTGGTGTGAATGCGAACCGAACCAGTTGAAATGAGCAACATTGTAACAACTTTTGGGTCCAAACGAACCACTCTAACGGACTAACAGGTGTGAAAGCACCCTTAGTGTGTGAACAGCAGAAAGTTTCAGTAAACGTCATGAATCAAAAGTAGAACGTGAAATGAGAAGAATTTTCCCATTTTTGATTTTTTACGACCAGGCTCTGTTTTAGCAAAAGAAACACGACTTTAAAAAGAAGATTTTCAAAGACATATAGAGGAAAAATTTATATTTTCCCCTTCTTTCTCGTGGTTTAGTGTGTGAACGGCAGGCGGAGGAAGTTTCTCAGTTAAAATGAGTAATTAAAACAAGAATTTAAAAGCTATATAAATGATTTATTATTTTCCTCCATATTCTTTCAGTTTAGTGTGTAAACAGCAGGAGTTTTTCAATTAATTTCACCTGAAAACAAAAGAAGAAAGTGACGTCATAACATAAAAATGAGAGGAATTCTCACATTTTTAATCGTTTACTGCCCGTCCCTGTTTTAGCAGAAGAAACATGAGTTTTAAAAAGAAGATTTGCAAAAAATATATAAAGGAGAAACTAACATTTTCCTTGTTTTTCTCTTGATTTTAGGAAGTTTCTCAAATGATTTCACTTGAAAACAAAAGAAGAACGTGATAACATCAAAGTGAGAGGAATTTTCACCTTTTTTATTTTCCTCCTGCCAGTCTCTGTTTTTGCAGAACTTTAAAAAGAAGATTTGTAGACATATAAAGAGAAAAAACTGACATTTCCCTCCTCTTTCTGTTTATTTTAGGAAGTTTCTCAGCTAAATTCACTTGAACAAAAGAAGAAAGAGCAGTGATGGCACCAGGGTGGGAGGGAGGGAGGAGGAAGAAGAAAAAAATAAAAGAAGAATTGCTCAATTTGGTGTTTTCTGCCTGTTGTGCTTCTTTATATTTCACCTCCAACAGAGAAAGTGGAGCTGATGGGGGAGAGAGAGTGGAGGGGGGAGAGGCCGGCGTGGGCGTCGATGCTCCACGGCGACGATGGCTGATGACTCAGGTGATGTGTCATACACTTTGCTATAAAAGGGAACTTTTACATTTTGTCCACACAAACACAATCACACACAGCGGCAGCACACACACACACACACAGCGGAGCTCACAGGAGGTTTGTTTACTACGGAGCAGCAGCACAAAGATGAAATGTAAGTTTGTTCATTTACTTCTACTGACAGAGGAAGGTGTGAGAGGAGGAGGAGGAGGAGGAAGGTTAGAGCATGTGCTTCAGCCTGAGAGGGAGTGAATGAATGAATGAATGAATGAATGAATGAAACTCAAACATCATCAGCTGTGTTTTCAGGATTTCATTTGTTTAATTTGACTTCTACAAATAAGCTGCTGCTTGGTTTAAGTTTGAACTGTGATTGGCTGCTCGTGTGTGTGTGTGTGTGTGTGTGTGTGTGTGTGTGTGTGTGTGTGTGTGTGTGTGTGTGTGTGTGTGTGTGTGTGTGTGTGTGTGTGTGAGGGATTTCCCCCTCAGCAGTGTTTAGATTCTCAGATAAAAGCTCCAGAACAAGCGTGTGAAACGAGAAACTTCTGGAGTGTTTTCAGCAGGACTCACTCAGACTGTTAGGAGTTATTGATCGGTATAAATGGATCCTTTCTGTGACTGATCGGTCGCTAACGCTGATGCATGATCCTGAGTCACGCTGGAGCCGATTCAAACTGTTTTATGTACCGTTTAATGCGGGGGTTTCCAGCCAGAGGGGCTCAAAACAAAAGCTGAGAAACACTCCAAGTTTAATCACCAATTAGTGATGACATCTGTAGTAGAGGAGGAGTTTAAGGGAGAAAGAAGTGGAAATACTCTAATTAGTGAGTAAATGTGTTTAGTTACATGAAAAATGAAAACCTAGGTGTGTTTTGTAGCATCAGACTGTAGTTAAAGTGAAATATTTGATCATTTTACAGTGGAAACAGTGTATCAAAGTTGTTTTGGAGTGTAGTTAAAGCATCCTAATTTGAATATTTTGTATTTGCACTCGGTTAAAACTGTGTTTAAGCAGTTTCAGACTGTAGTTAAAGTTGTTTTGGACTGTCGTTAAAGCATCCTAACTTGAATATTTTGTATTTGCACATTGTTAAAAGTGTATTTAAGTTGAGAACGTTTTGTTTTGATGACGGCATCTTACATTTGTGGATTCAGCTCTAAAATGACACTTTGCTCCTTCAAACCACTGTTGTAGCTTCAGTTCAAGTGTGAAAATGATCAGTAATACCTGAATCTAATGTCACGCTGGAAAAAAAGAAACTCGAAGTTGACTTTCCTTAATATTCAGTTGTAGCAGCTGTTTATTAAACGACTGAAGTCCATTTAACTTCCTCATTAACCTGATTGACATAAACTACTGTGGGTTCTTTGCAGCATTTTTCAAAACAAGTGTCAGACCAGACATGATTTTGTTCTCTTGGTGTTAGTCATGGTGTCATCTGGAGGTCATACAGTCACAGATTCTTGGTTGTAGTCGGCGGACAGACAGACGTGTCAGACTGAACCTCAGACTTCTTTGTTCCACCTGTAGAAAACAGACGGTTTAATGAGTGAAAGTGAAGCTGGAAGTGTTTGTGGTGAAGAAGGAGGAAAGATTCATCAGCGAAATGACATAAAAACAGCTGGAGCTGTGCGTTTCGTTGCTCTTGGAGCTCATTTTATCGGCTGTTATTGGGCTGAATCTGAGCCTGAACAAGCTGCTGATTATTAACTGATCGTTAAAAACATGTGATGAGCAACACGGAGTAACAGAGAACGTGTTTGTCTGCTGGAGGTGAAGCAGACGGTGATGTCGTCATCGCACATCACTTACAGTAAAGTAATCTGCACACTCACTGTATGAGCTCACATCTATGAGGACACAGCGACTCAGCATTTATGTCACATCGTCCATCCGGCCCAGTGAGGCGCTGCTGCTGGAAATAAAAGGAAACCAGCAGATTAAGAGCAAGTTCACCGCGTAGTAAACCTTTAATCTCCACAACTTTGAACTCCAAACAGCTCGTCCTTACTCACACGCTGCTGCTGTGAAGCTTTAACCCGTTAGAGTTCCTGTTTGAACAACTTTCCCAGCAGACATCTTCATGGGCGTGTCCTGATCTCAGAGTAACGACGGCTTCAGGGTGTCTAGAGTCCACTTCCTCTGACAAAAACACCAGCTGGGTGCAAACAGAGGCAGATCAAGGGTTAATTCCTGGGAATGGAGCTGATACGGCGGCTTCCTGGATGATGTCAGTCCGTCTGCAGAGAGCTTGATGAAATATCAGGAAACAGGACGAGGAGACACGTGATGCTGCTGCAGAGACATGGATGGTTTAACAGGATGGATCAGTCCAGAAATCTGTAGGAGGTTTCAGAATAAAATGAATGTAAAAGGTGAGAAAATGTGATCACAGGAAGGTGCACTCTAAAAAATAAATACTTAAAATAACAGAGAAAGTAAAGCAGCTCATTACAGGAAAAAAAATCTGTTCGTGTCCACAGTAAACAAACAAACAAAAAAAGATATATATTTTCTACTTTTTACAGGTGGACCTGTCTATTAATTAACAGTGAACCAACAGTATAAAAAAAGCTGAACATTTTCTGTTTTTTAAAAGTGTAAAAACCAGGAAAAGTTACATAAATCCATAAAATGTCATAGAAACTTGTACTGACACACTCTTTAAAAAATCTGAAATTTAACTGAATTTTTCATGCATTTTTAATACAGAAAAAATCTATAAAGTTACAAAAACACAGAAATTTACATATATGGTGCAAAAAAATCAATCAATCAATCAATATTCGAAAACAGTAGCTGTGAAACAAACAGAGTTTTTTAAAGAAAGAAATTTTAAATTTTATGGCATGAAAAATCCTACAAATTATTTTTGTTATATTTATTATTAACATTTTAATGGACAATTTAATTTAGTTTAATGTCCATATATGTGGAGGTAAACATGGTTTTAAAGTCAAATGAAGATGAGAAAACAGATTTAAATTACAGAATATTACAGTATTTTTATTAGACGGTTATTTTTTAGTATTTTTCAGTATTTTTGGTGCCCCAGCTGCTCAAATATTATCGTTTTATTTTCTCTTTTTACATTTTTTTTGACACTGTAAAAAAGTTACATAAGCCAGACACATGAAAACACATAAAGTTGTGCGTGGTTCTTTGATCCTGAGGTTCCTTCCTTCTGGCTGAACAGAGCACCTGTTGAGGTGGACTGAGAGCTTCTCTGTGTCTCGGAGCAAACAGGAACCTCCTCTGTTTGTTTGTCTGACTCAGCAGAAGGGAGGCATGAAGTGGAACGGAAACGGAGGAAGCGTGTGATTATGTGCGACCCCGTGTTGGCGTGTGCTGACGACACGAGTAAAACACATCAGAGCCGTAGCGCTGTCACAGCTGTTTGCTCTGCCAGATGATGACTGGACGCCGCTGGATGTTTTTCACTTTGACAGAACAGCTTTTCTGCTGATGTTTTCTTCGGTAATTTTCCAGATTCGGTGTCTTTGGCTGAGTGGAAACGATTTCAGCACGAAGCCTCTTATTGCATGAGTTCAAACCAATGATGCAACAGCTGATAACAAGTAACCTCATTTGTTCAACATCTGGAAGCCTGAACAGAGAATAGAGAACATCTGTTTGTGGGTTGGAGGTTTAAACCTTCCTTGGATTCAGACAAGGTTTAGTTGTTGTAACTTCAGTTATTTGATGTTATCAGGTTGAAATCAGTGAAACATTCCACCTAAACTCACCACAACTGTCTGCTCCGGAAACGCTGTCGACTCGTCTAGACACTTCAGTCTTCAGCCTCTGACTCACACATCAATTTCACTCTCAATCAGGGAATTGTTTCTGCAGCATCTTAGGTGTAGTAATAAAAGACGGAGCCGTGAGGAGGAACTGAAGAGGGGAAAACCCTCTGAGGACACTAGGAAGTCCTAGTGTCAGGTACCAGGAAAGACATAAACCCAGAAAACTTCTCTGGACGAGAAGTCGGAGACACAATGGAGAGATTTATTGGAAGTTTTACAGAGTTTCTGGGTTGTTCAACACAAAGTCTGGTTAGAGATCCGTCTCCTGGGACGGAATGAATGAAGCTTTAAAGTCTCAGGTGTCGCCTCCTTACTATGAGCCTGAAAAACACACTCAGGTGAACGTAAACCGTTACATAATTTAGTCAAATCTGTAGACATTCATTTAGAAATGAGTCAGCTGGATAGTAATTAGCACCATCGACTCCTGCTGGGTGTTTATGAGGTGATTCAGCAGGTTGTGATTTGTTTTGGGGATGTTTTTAGTCCTGATTAGTTTTATGAGTGAAGACAGAATATTTCTTCCATAAGTCCCATGTGGTGAGCGAACCTCTGCCAAACCAAACCAGTCGACATTCCATCAAACCGCTG
Organism: Acanthochromis polyacanthus; assembly: GCF_021347895.1. Classification (NCBI taxonomy): domain Eukaryota; kingdom Metazoa; phylum Chordata; class Actinopteri; family Pomacentridae; genus Acanthochromis; species Acanthochromis polyacanthus. Next base: position 40,620,750 of record NC_067123.1, on the reverse strand, counting down.
GAGCTCAAACTGTTATCTCATTACTGGGAGGAGCTGTGAGTAGTTCAGAGTATACCATAATAATGTCCTGCTTGCACATTTCTGATGTTAAATCTAACAATTTGGGAAGGATTGCACACTAAAGGCCACTTAAAAACTCTGATTTTATCAACGGCAGCAGGACATGTCTGCAGGAGTGTGATGCACAAAGTCACATCAAATAATGCTATTTGGTGCTATGTGTAGCATGGTGTTAAGAATGACATCATAGTGTAGCTTGTTGTACAGAAACATGGTGTAATACGAGCGGAAACGTGTGTGTCATAAAAGGCATCATGTTGTTAAAAATGTCAGAGTACAGCATGCTGCACAATACTAATGTAAATAATAATAATAATAATAATAATAGTGATATAGGCCTGTTTAAGTCGGCAGCACCACGACAGAAACACACCAGGATGAGCAGAAGCCTTCTCCTGCTCTAACGTATTTCATGTTTACTGCAGCTGTAAACAGTTTGTGATCTCTGGGTGGCCGGTGGAGAGAAAAGAGCGTTTAAACACAGTGAGCAGCTGGAACTTTTCCTCTTCAAGTAAACTCAGCAGCATTACTACAGCCGGACTTTCCCAGAGCAGCTGTTTGTTTTTTTTTTCTGAAATCTACTCCACTGTCTTTCCTCCTCCTCCACGTTTTCTTCTTTTTCTCATGAATCAATGTGGCTCTGAGGTTCTGGATGTTTTGCTTGGACCCGTTCGTGGCCACATGTTGACACTTTCCTCCCTCTGTAACTCGGCTGAACGAATTCAAACGATAACGAGGGAAAGTACGAAGCTGTCCGACTCTATTTTAAGATAGATCTCAGACAGTCAGTTCTGTGTTGGCCAATTAGCAGATTTTTATTCTTTTGTTTGGGACGTTTCACAAAGCTGTGCAGTGCAGGAGATCTGGGTGGTAGAAGGTGGCCTTAAGGCTCAGTACGTCTGTTGAACCAGTTATTTGTTGGGTGCAGTGAGTCGAGGGTTTCCACTAGAATACATGTTCTGTGTTGTTGAGTAAAACTGCTGGTAATCGCAGCACTGTGAGGGCCTGATGTGGTACGATCCAGATAAACCAGAGGGGACACGTCCTTAAAGAGGTCAAACTAAAGTCCCATGATAGCATGTAGTAAAAAATATACAGCAGTTTGATAAGTCGTAAAAAACGCTGCAGTATGATGCGTCGTAAAGCATGTAGTACAGTATGTTGGTGTTACGGCCACCAGTACTGGTGCCGTCTGGTTTCTGAGGTGGTGTCTTTGGAGGCCTTTGTGTGGGTTCAGCTGTGGCTGTTCTGTGAGTCTCTCCAACACCCCAGCTGCTATCCATTTCACCTGATAACTCTGGAGATGACGACCTGCACTGCAGTCCTGTTCTCCCCGCCTCCCGACTGTCCTGATTGGGCCGCCCGCCAGCTCTCCTCCACCACTATCCAACCAGATGCAGCAGCAGCACACCTGCAAGCTGCCACCAAGTTATTAGTCGGCACGGCTGGTATTTGTGACTAGTCCACCCTGGTGCCTCTTTGTGTGTCTGTAGGTACGTGTGGTTGGGCTGGTGGGTACTGCAGACACTTTGGTCTGTAGACACTATGAATGAGTGCTACAGACAGGCTGGGCTTAGTGAAGAAGCTGTTCGTTTTGAGTGTTTGTGACCTGTGTGGTCTGTGACCTCCATCCATCCATCCATGCTCTATACACTGCTTTATCCTCACTAGGGTCGTGGGGGGTGCTGGAGCCTTTTTTTAAAAAAAATTATATATATTTTTTGCCTTTTTATTGTGATAGTCGCAGTGAAGAGTGACAGGAAATGGGGAGAAGAGTAGGAGGAAGACATGCAGCAAAGGGCCGCGGGCAGGAATCGAACCCGGGCCGCTGCGTCAGAGACCAGCCCCTGTACATGGGTCACCTGCTTAACCCGATTAAATATATGGCTAACAAGGTTTTGTTTTTTTTAACCGCTTTTGTCGACCTGCGACCTTTAAAGAATCCCACTGGGAGCGTCTAAAGAGCTCGGACACTTGGACAAAGTGAATGTTTCTCTAAATGTTGCAGTCGGAGGCGTCTGCCGGTGAAGTCACCACCAGGAGATTAATCTGACTCAGACCTGCTCCCCTTCCCTTTTCCAAGCGGAGCAGAAAAACCCACAGCATACCTCTCATTCCTCCTCCATGACCTCACCAACGGACAGCTCGCTGCTTTGTTGCCACGGATACGGGGTTTCTGAAGTTGCATAAAGCAGCGGACAGATTTACAGACATGAACTAATCTTGATTAAAGTGTTTCCTGAGCAGAGATCATCAGAGATGGAGGGCGATTAGGAGGCCGAGACAAAACAACGTTCAGAGGATTGGAGGGAATTAAAGACAAACAGACTGAGGATCCTGAGGAGGAATTCAAACACATTTATTCATCTGACTGAAAACAAAACATTAGAGAAACCACTGACATGCTTTGCTGCTGCATTTCTAAAACTTTCTGATGACTTATCATCATGACAAACCCACAGAGAGTCAGCTGTGAACTCCCTCCTTCATGTTATCCTCTTATTGTTTTGGTCTTATAACTTCTGCTTCGTTCACTTCATTCCAGCTGCATTTCTCAGCTGTTTTTTGTTTTTTAGTGAAAATGTTCCATTAAACTCACTCCAGCTCAGTACCAGGGGGCAGACAGCTGAAAGTAGCAGCTAGCTGGTTAGCATGGAGGAGCTAAAGAGCTTCATGTTTCAATGAAGAGCTGGTGGAGACCAAAAATAGAGCAAAAACAGAACAAAGGAGTGATGCTGAATACATTTAGAACATATTCTATTAGAGGTAGATTTGTGGTTTTTGCAAGGGCCCATGTGACATCATGACCACAGAGTCTATGTGAACCAATTAGTAGATAGCAGTCTAAGAACTGAGACCACACCGACTGTGAAAGAGCTAGAAAAGTAAACTGGTCCTTATTTAACGCTCCCTGTTTAGTTCATGGTGATTGGACGTATTCCACATCCTTAGACGTGTTTTTGTTCAGTGGCTGCACACACTATTTAAAAGGCAGATCTTTTTCTCACTGCCAGGAGATTTTCTTCACATCTGAAATGTGTCCAAGTCCCATAAAGTTGGAAACCATCCAGTCCTATATACATGCGTGTTGTCTCCACAGTCTCTTCTACGGCCTCCAAGTGGCGCCAATAACGCAACTTAACGATAATGGAGGTTTTAAGAGTTCAGATTAAGGATGCACAGCTTAATTCATACATTCAGACACACTTATTCTGCCGTTTTGTTTGTTGGATTCATAGAGGTGACTCTAAAAATTGTTGCAATAAAAGTCAATCTGACAAACAAACAAACATTTCAGGCAGATTAGTCAAATTATATTTTATTTTAGGGGTTAATTGAACATTTTTATGGGTCAAAGTTGATGAAAAAACTTAGTCTCAATAATAATTTGCCTTTTTTGTCATCCAAATAACTTTGACTGTAGTTTTTTGTCTTTTTATGAATATCACTGCATCCTCAGCTCTTTGCAGTTTACTTGTTAAAATGCTATAAAAAATAAACTACAAGGCAGAATTACCATTAAATACTGTCATCAATTCTCCTCAGTCAGATTTGTTGTCATCGTTTTTAGAAGTTTGCTGTTATGGCACTTTGGAGTTGCATTTTTACCTGAAATAACCTGAAATAACTTGAAATAACCCGTCTGTTTGCAGCCATGGCCACATGAATATTAATGATGGAATATACTGTGTGATGTGTGAGCTGACCTGCTAACCTTGGGGTTTGTTTCTCAGAAATAGAAGCTGTCGTTGTGCAGAAATGAGTCTGTTTCCTCCTCTGACACCCACTCTCAACACCTCTGACCTGTTTTTGTTTAAACCTTCATCCGATATGAAGCTCTGCTCTGATCTGACTTTATGAGGGATTGTTTCTGTTTGGATCTCAGGATGGAAATGTGTCTGAAGTCAGAATGAAGTGAAGGATGCTGGGAATGTGTTCTACGGAGCGAGCTTTGGACCAAATGGTTGCTTCAGCGTTGTGTTGATGCTGCCACGTACAATTAAACCACTTCTGTCAGATAAAGTGTTTCGTTGTGCCGTGACAAACACAGATTGAAAGAGGCCTCCTGAGGATTAATCCTCGGGTCGTGTGGTTTAGATTTGAGGTTGGAAATATAAACGAGTTTCCGTGCAGCTCTGCGGTTTTCTTTCTGATTCACACTCACCGGCTGGGTCAAAGACAGGGGAGGAAATGTGAGTTTGTTAGTTTCTAGCAGCCACCTGTCAGCTGTAAACTCTGAGTAATTTTCTTTGAAATGAACAATTTAGAGCTTCTTTAATGTGACAGATTTCATTCTGATGAATGTCTGTGGTAAAAATTTATCACAGCTTCTGAAGAAATGTAGAACAGAAGCACATAAGGGGAAAAATCACCACTTTGAGCTCATTTTTTTTTGCATCTGTTTCTTGTCTCTGCAGTGATTAACGACTCCGCCTCTTTTCTGCTCCACCTGCTGCTATTGGCTGAGCTGCTCGTCCATTCGTCAGGCCGTCCCGCCCACATTTCCCCCCTCTGTGGCATGTTTGGATCAATGATCCCTCAGGTGGACAGACTGATGAACTCTTCCAAACAGCTGCATGACTTAGTAAGGACTCACTTCATGCTGTTTACACAATTATAAGTTCATTTTTTGTTATTATCATTGCTGTGCTGCATCAGTTCAGCATGAAAATGATTAAAATGTCATATCAGAGTGAGAAAAGCACCATTTTGCACATCTATTTCATGAAACATAGAAGAGGGAGGAATGTTTCAGACAGACTCCTGCACACTCCAAAATGAGCTAAAATACATTTATTTACATTTTTTGGTATTCTACCACCATCAGGCAAACGGTTTGTTGCACAGAAAAGCCATCTTCAGTAGGATCTGCAATGATTTTGATGATTTTTATGTAACATGTACAGATTACTTTTCTATGAATATTTCATCATTTATTGTGTGCATGGTTCAGAGAAACTGAATATGAACAAATTATGAGATGGATTTTCACTGCAAAACCAGTTTATTCGTGTAAATTATTATTTTAAGATGCCTCTTATCTGGTTTCTACTTTTATTTACGGCATTATATTTAAATATTGGTGTGTTTTAACCTTTCCTTCTCTCCATATTTCCAACAGACTACAGAGGAGCTGCTGAACTTTGCAGCAGTAGAACACAGACTCCACAGTCTTCCTCACATCCAATACACTGCTGCTTATTTCAGCTCATTAAAGGTAAGCAGAGGATCAAGGAGATGAGACGTCAGCTCTGATAGACATGTTAATCACATCTAAAGGCTTCATCGGTGTTTAAATCGGTGTGTTTATCGTCCCTGCAGGTCAACGAGTCGCTCTCCCAGCTCTATTCTTACTCTCAGTCCTTCAAGCTGCACGTCGACTGGCTGAAAACCGCAAAAGAAAACGTGAGTTTGCCGGTTCAGGCTGCTGAGAGCAGCAGCATCCACCTCCAGCAGATATCCAACCTCATCAACGCATCTCTGCATCAGGTGAGGAAACCAGAAAACCAGCGGGCTTCGTTTGTTCACATGCATTCATTCACAGAAATCAGACTGGAAGAGAAATCTGAAAACCGAAAGAGACCTTTAAAAAAATAAAGTGAAAGGAAAGGAAAACAATCACAATTTAATAAAAAGAAATAGTTAGAAAACCTACATGGATCAGCAGAAAAATATGTTTCATTCATTTTATTTTGACGCCTTTATATTAACTTCACAGTTATGTTAGTTACAGAAGGGAAAAACTTTATTTTTTAGTATTTTTAAAATCCATTAAAATATCAATAAAGTCACAAAAATATACTCGAAATTGACACATTTAATGTAAAATACCAAAATGTGTCACTGAATGAACACAAAGTGATCATTTTTACAGAAAATGGTCATTTTTTGACATAAAACCACATAAATATATATAAATTTAATTATTTATTTATACAAATAAATAAAATATTTGTTTGAATAAATAAATATTTAATGAATTAAATATTTATTAAATATATATATGTTTATTTATATAAATAAATTTATTATTTAAAACCATAAATGCAACATGAGTTATATTAATGCATCATCATCAAAATATCAATAAAATAACAAAATATACTTAGAATTTGCATGCTTAATGTAAAATAACCAGAAAATGTGTCACTTAATGAACATAAAGTGATCATTTTTGACATAAAAAAACATAAATATTTGTTTAAGTACATGTAAAAATAAATATTTAATATATTAAATATCTTTTTAAATATAAATATACAAATGTATTATTTATAATCATAAATATAAATGAATTATATTAATGCATCTTCATCAAAACATCATTAAAATCACAGATCATTTTTCAGTTTTTGTACACATCAGGATCCTTCATTGAAAGTAACAAACAAAAAACTTTCATGAACAATTAAGATAAACAGTAAAACATAACGTAACTGAATAAAGCATGAAGTAAAACTAAAATAATAAAAGATAGATTTAGTCCTCCAGTTTCTCTATAAATTACAGAGAATCAACGGCCAGTTTTTATTGCTTTCCTAAAAGTGTAATTAATACACAGCACATTCAAAGTAATAAAACTTCTTTTTCGGTTGTGAATTTCCCATTAAAGTGGACCATAAGAGCAGACTGGTCTTTACAGAGAGACACGTGAGGTTTTTAAACTCTGCTGTTTCAGGTTCTGAATAATGAAGCAGCTTCCTGTCAGTTAATCCTGTTGGTTTTCTGTCTTCAGATCAGTGCAGACGTTCCTCAGTCGACGCCTCCATCCCTCCCTGATGTCTCCACGGCCTTTGATGCTCTGAAGTTCTCCGTGGAGCTCTCAGGGCGGCTGGAAGCCTTCTGTAGCTGGTCAAAGAGAGTTTTACGACATCTCCAGAGACTCTCCCACTGCCCCAAACATTAAGAAGAACCTCCAGCAGCTCCTGATGTCTTCCTACCGAACCACTTCTGATGTTTTTAACAGGCCATGCTGCTGGTGAAGGAGGATTCTCCATGAAGCTCAATGCAGACGTCCATGATGTCCACGAGATGCTTTTTAATGACTCTGATGACCCTTGATTTGTCCTTGTGGCGCCGCCTGTACGTCTCAATCTTTTCTCTTTTTGTGAAACATCTCAGTGATGAACTGGAACAAGACCTGGTTCCTCTGTAGCACCGTTACCTTTATGGTCCTGAGTGAAATATCTCAACAACTTCTGGTGGATTCCCATGAAACATATTGAAGAAATTCTCCTCAGAATGAACTGTAATAACCCCAAAGATCCTCTGATGTTCCATCCAGAACCATCATCAGATTTCATCAGTGCCACCCCTGGGGTCATCACCAAATACCTGCAGAACAAGCATTCAGTGGTGACTACGGTTTTGTGTTTGAATCAGTCAGTGTTAGCATGCTAATATGCTAATCTAGCTTGGTAAAGATGAAGCCTTTATGGCATTGGCATGTTAGCAAGCTGACAATGGCTCAAAACATTGCTGTAGATGCAGTAAATACAGCCTCTCAAAGCTGCTAGCATAGCTGCTAGCATAGCTGCAATCATGTAGCGATGACTGATCTGAAATACAAAAGTTCAGCAGAAAACAAATAAGATGAAGGTCCAGGAGATTCAGAGTTCTTGATGCATTACAGGGCTTGATCAAAAAGTTGTAAGACAGCGACTTTAAAAGAAACGGAAACCACACTTGATTTAAATTTACATGTAGAGTAGTTTCTTTGTGTGGTGAGAATCTGCTCCCAGTGCTCCTGCAACATCTGAAAATCTCCTTTAAAGTCCAATTATATAAACATGTGGGGGAACCATTCAATAGTAAATCATTTTAGGGAAGAAGAAGACATCACTGGGAGTCAGATTTGGTAACTGGGGCATTTCTAGAGACACGATGAGCTGCTGTGGTCGTAAAAGTAGTGAGTGATCAACCAGGGCTCAGAACATGAATGCTGAAGGTCCTCCTGACCTACCAGGCCGTGCTGGTTTAGAAGTTGCAGCTCTTCCAGTGGTTGTTTCCTCTCTTGATGGAAGCTGCAGACCGAGATTTCTCCATAAAAGTTGGATCATCCAGAATGTGACGTTTGAACTCGGAGAAATCATAAATATGCGCCTCCTGGTGGTCCCAAAAACACGTCTAACTCTGGACTTCTTCACCAAACCTTGTATTAGAAGACTTCAGTGCTTCCTTTGTCATCATACTAACATCTAAAAACAAAGCAGAATGTACGTTTATTCCATATGTTTGGGGAAATGTTTTCCATGTAGCCTTTTCTACTGTTACCGACCTCTCAGACTGTTTACACTCAGTGCCTGTTACGTGTTGAAGCTACTCAGAGCTGAACGACCAGAAAACATTGTGGAACGATTAATATTTTTTTATTACTGTTCTTTTTATTTTTTATTCTATTTAGAATGCTATTTATGAGCTTTTTATGTTATGTATTTGACAGTGTTTAGTTTGAGATGCAGGCATCTCACCGTTTTCTATGGGTTATGTATTATTTAATAATAATAATAATAATATTAAGGTATTGCCATAGGGACTGTTACCGTACTATTTATACATTTTGTACTTTTTTGTTTGTTTTTTATGTTTGAGGTTGTTAATAAAATTCTACATGAAATGAAATGTGACTGTGTGGTGGAACAGAACATGCAAACATACAAAGTTGCACTAAAATGAGTTAAAGTTGCTCTTAAAGTACAAAAATAAACAAATACCATCTCAATGTGAAAAAAAGATCCACTCTGACTGTATGATATCTAACATTTAACTATTTACAGTGAAACTACATAGAGAAATTCAGAGAATCACTCATATTCAAATCAGTTCAAATTTTGCGTCAATTTCAACAAGTTTTATGTCAACTCGGACTGTTTCTCGTCATTTTGGATCGTTTCTATGTCTTTGGGATGTTTTTCAAGTCATTCTGGACTAATTGTCTGTAATTATGGATCATTTTCAAGTCATTTTGTGCATTTTGATTCATTTTATACATTTTTTGAGTCATTTTGGACAAGTTTTATGTCAGCTTGGAGCTTTTCTTGTCATTTTGGATCATTTTTTTTGTCTTTGGGATCATTTTCAAGCCATTTAGTACAAATTTCATGTCATTCTGGAATAATTTTCCAGAATTATGGATCATTTTCAAGTCATTCTGGACTTGAATTACGGGACTTTTTGTGTCATAGTTGACATTTTAGTGATATCCAGTCATTTTTTTATTAATATGTGATTGTTTCCATAAATAATTATGGAATTTGTGAAGACATGATAATAATGAACATAAAAATCTACAGTTTTTTTTTAAACTTTTAATAGAAATGTATTGACTGACCCAGATGCTGCAGCTGCTGCTGTTAGGAAGCGACTCATAAAGCAACCCTCTGGTGTTTTTATCCTCTGCGGTTACTTTCCATTGATGTTGAACTGATGACAGGAACCGTGTCTCTGCCTCTGACAAACGTAGTAATACTACGACTCCCACATCTGTCGCTGAGATTCAAACACTTGTAAAGCGCTGGAGTTAAAAGAGTCTACAGAAGGCCGGGTGACACATAAAGGGAATGTACAGACCGCTGCTGCTCTGCTGAACAGAAGTCTCAGAGAGCGGCTTGCATAACGCCACCGTGTTGACATGAGGCCGCAGACACATGATCTCACACTCAGACAGACTGCAGGCCTCTGCTGGGCTGCTGTTGGTGTGGACTGTGGTCCACTGAATAACCAGGCCTTTCCATCAGTGGAGGTTTTCTTCCCAGGATGATGATGTCAGGATTTATGGGCTCACACTGACAATGAGAGGATCACGGAGCATGAGATGGATTGACCTCCACAGAGTCCAGACCTCAGAACCACTGAGGATCTTTGGATTTTCTGGAGAAGACTTTGGTCCGACTCTCCCATCATCGATAGAAGATCTTGGTAGAAAATGAATACAACTCTGGACAGAAACAAAGCTTAATGACACAGTGAATGAGTGCCGTACTCAAAGCTAAAGGCGCACCAATGAAATATTAGAGTGTAGGACTTTATTTTGGATAGGCAGTGTATCTAAAATAAAGATATGATCGTCTTGGCAATCATCTTTAAAATGCAACACTCATGAACTCATATTGATGCTTTAACATTTCAGTCCCAGTCTTGGGAATGGAATATAGCACAGAATGAACTGAACTGGTCTTTTAAAGTTTTTCAGCTGTGATGACCCTCCACCTGGACAGGTGTTCCTGTCTTTCTGGAGCTGAGGGTCATCAGCTGAAGAGCTACACCTGGGATCGAGTGGCTCAGCTCCATTTAACCTCCCTCACTTCCACTGCAGCTCTCTGACAGGAGCTTCAGCCGCATGCTGTTGGGCTTTCTGTTTTTGTGCACATTTTGGACTGATTGGTTGCAACAAACTAATTTTCAGTCATCATGCTGTGTTTGTCCAGGCTGTAACGCAGCCAACAAAAACACTGGGATTGGTTATAAAGACAGACATGAGGATATGTGCTCACTGTTTGTTAAAGTTTATGTCCACTTCCAAATCAGAATCCCATCTGGAAGAGCGATCGGTCAAAGAAAATATCTGAAAAACAAATGCATGTGTTTGCCTCACATCCATCGAAGGCGACTGAATGAACTTGAGCCCAGATTAAAGCAGGCGTGGGGTAACACACACTCTCTGTTACACACCAGCATGCATGCCAGTGTTGGGGATCCGCCCTGAGCAGGGGGAGGACGGATCAGTTTGGGATAAAAGTTGTAACAGCAGACGTGAAAACCTCCAACGAAGCAGCAGTTTGTAGAGTCAGAGTGAGACGTCCTGATCTGTAGGTGAAGGAAGACTCCAGAGGACCTGCTGACAGGTGCACCTGCTGAACCTAAATTCATGTTGGACAGATTTCAGACTGAAGATCGACGGCGCTGAACCGAACCACAGCAGCAGAATGACTGTAAGTCAGAAGTAGATTAAAGGCTCATTTCAGCTGTTTTAGGAAAACAAAATGAGTATTTTTTGTAATCAGGGATGCAGATGGTCAGATTTTACATGCACAGGTTCTGTTCAGCACAGAGAAGCTTCTTACCTCCACAAAGAAAAGTGTTCAGAAGGAGAAGTGTGAGACATAGATGTCATAAAACTGATTCTAAATGCTTTGAGCGAAACCATAAGTTAGGTGAACGAATGTTTTGTGAATTCATTGATAACTAGTCAAATGTGCTTTGAAGCTTTGCTCTTATTGCATCATCCAGCAGACATGCAACACATTTTAGAAGCAAATACAGACTTTTTCCTCAAAATAATCTTGAGGAAATTATTTTTTAGCTTCTTGCTTTTGCAGCATCTGCATGCAACCATTAAAACATGAAGCTGTTTAATTTATTTGCACAGTTTTCTGGTTATTTAAACATGCTGCAGCCCTGCTCTGCTGTCATTTGAGTTTCATTTATTGCAAGTGAGAAGTTTTATTTTTCTATCTAGAAACCACAAATATTCAGCTTTTATTTCAAATGTAAGTTTGGTAATCTAATGAATAAATCCTTCAAAGTGACTTATGTTCTGCAGTAGCTGATAGATCATTTAAATATCGTTTGAACATGAACTGGTCAATTTGTTTTACAAGCTCTTCACCTCTTACCTCTAGTTCTGCACAAATTTTACCTGTAGGACTGCACGTGCACCGATTGTCAGAATCAGATTTTTTGGCCAAACAACATACAAGGAATTTGTTTCAGCTGTTGGTGTCACTCTAGGAATAAGGAAAGAGAATAATAATCATAAAAAAGAAACTTTAGAAAGAACAGGGAAAAATAGTAACAATAAAAGTAAATATAACATAATATATAGAGATATTCACAAGCTAGAAAGGAATATATGAACACAGTAGTGCTAAATGATCAATATATTACCAACAGCTGCTGAAATCGGGTCACAAAATGTGTTTTTTTAAATCGTACATTATGTAATGTTTTCACATGATTAGAACACGCGTGTTCCTGATGACATTTAAGACGCCGTTTAGCTGCTAGCTGTCATGCTTGGACCCATTTTAGGAGGGTTGGATGTGTTCCAGTGCTGACAGGAATGTCCACACACACACACACACACACACACACACACACACACTTGCATGCATAGACAAAACATCTTGTCATTCATCACGGTGGTGTTTGTGGTCCTCAGAGATCCGTTTCCCTGTAGAGGACATCAGCAGGACGTTTATCTGCAGATTTTATGGTCTGCTCTGGGGTTACGTTCAGGATTCCCACTGCTGCAGGCCTACTGGTCCGGCTGAGACCAGTGAACCTCCTCTGAGCTCGTCAGATATGCTGCTCTCTGAATCCCCTCCTAACCCCTGATCCTCCACTCAGCATGCCTCTGTGTTTTTACTCTCACTATGAACAAACACGTCATTTAATATCCTGTACGTTCACATTCATCACCTTAATCCACCAATCTGACTCAAATAGCTACTGTGTGTTTTAATTTATCAGTATTATTGTTATTATTTTAATCATAATAAATAACAAAAAAGTAACCCAAAGTGATGGAAAAAAGTCTGACAAGTGAGTGAAGCTGTCAAACAAATCTGTCATTTTACGTAAGATTTCAAACTTATTTTACATTTTTTCCTCCAATATTTTAGAAAATAACAAGAATATTAATAAAATTATAAAAATAAACTGTGAAAATCCATGTGTAATGTCAAAAAAGATCTGCAACTGTGAAAAACTTTTTTTAAAAGACAATTTTTTATGGGGGGTTGCACAGTGGAATAGTGGTTAGCAGTTTTGCCTTGCAGCAAGAAGATCCCCGGTTCAAATCCCGGCCTGGGCTTAATTGATGACTCTAAATTGCCCGTAGGTGTGAATGTGAGTGTGATTGTTCGACTGTATATGTAGCCCTGCGACAGACTGGTGACCTGGGCTTCCCGAGTCAGCTGGGATAGACTCCAGCACCCCCCATGACCCTAGTGAGGATAAAGCGGTGTATAGAGAATGGAGGGACTGACTGACTGATTCTGTTCTGGTCCCTCCCTTCTCTGTGCTGCGCTCCTGGCCAGCTGTCGGCCCTGGCTGATTGGGCGCAGCTGCCGAGGAGCACAGCCGCTTTCAATCATCAATCAGCGGCTTATTTAACCTGGCTCACTCTACCACTTGGCGCTGGGTCATTGCTCCAGCAAGCCCCTCTGTTCCGGCCTATCCCAGCCCCTGGATTTCCCCGCCTGCTCTGTCCGGCCCGGCCGAGTTCTGGAGCTCTGTCCCCGCTGCGTTCCGCCAGCCGCCTGCCCTGTCCCCAGAACTTCCTCCTGTCCTCGCCTCGGCTCCCCGTCGCTGCAGCCGCTTATCCCCGCTGCAAGCCGCCCCCAGATCACCAGCTGCAGAACCTGTCTGCCTCCCTCCCTGTTTGGACCATAGAGGTTTGGAGCTTAGTAAGTCAAGCCGTTATTTTAGTTCCTGATTTTCCTGCCCTTGTAGTGGCCTATTTCAGTTCTCACCTTAGTTGATTTTGTACTCTGTTTAGTTTTTAGTTAAATCATTAGTTATTTGAATAGAGTCCGGCTTGCTTTTGTGTCCTCACCCCGAGTCTGAGTTCGTTTAATAAACTTCTTGTTTTGAACATCGGTTGCCTCCCGTGTGTCTGCCTTTTGGGTTCAACCACTCCCCAAGCCCTAACACATTTTTGGCAAATTCAGGATATTACAAATATTTCTTTTTTAATACGAAATGTGATAATCAAGTTTAATACTGTACATAACTTGCGCATATTTCTAAAATTACAATCACTGACAGTTAACAGAAAAAATCTAATTTTACAGATTTTAACTTCTGAATGGACCAAAACTGGGCTTTTTAGACTCCGAGGGGCAGCAGAACGTCACTGTTCAGAACCAGAAGAACATAGGTTTGTTTGTTAAATGAGATATCTTGTATAACCACATAAGAACATTGAAAAAACGTGTTCATCACTATAATATCTTTAAATATTGGTAATTTGTTATTAATTGTAGATAACTTTGTTTTTACACATGTAAATCCTCTTCTTTGAACATTTAAGAGCAAAAAAGTCTATAAAAGGTATTATTTGTATGAGGTATTTTATTTTGAAGTATTTTTGGCAGTCCAGGCATGTGAATAGCTTGTTTTTATGGGACAGTGATGCTGACAGGGTTCGAGTAGAGTTTCCTCTCAGAGATCTCACTCTAAAAATGTTCTCAGACCAAGTGGAGGAGGTTTAATGCTCAGACTGGACGCTAGAACACGACACACTGCTGCAGGAATAGGTCGTTTTTATGGTTATTATGAAACCAATCCAGTAATCTTAATCATTTTTAACTTTTGCAAAGGCTGTGTGCACAATAAAGTCATAATTATAAAGACATAATTCAGTTCTATTTCCAAATAAAACTGACAGATTACCAGTCGGTTCTCTTGTAATCAATCCGTTCCAATTAACTACTGGGCATTCAAGCGTACAAATTCAATAATAAGTTAAATCTACTTTCTAATTAATTCCTGGAATCCCTTTAGGAAGCTACAGAAGCGTGAGATGAAGGGAAACCTAACTGATGCTCCAGTCTGCAGACCCCAGTGAGTGCTGCTCTTTGTGTGTGTCGGGGTGATTCATGGAGTGTGTGTGTGTCGGGGTGATTCATGGAGTGTGTGTGAGGTTCGTTCACAGCTCTGGAGCTCCACTAATGAGCTGTAATGAGCTGTACCGTGTCCGGACCGACACCAAACCCCAGCAGAGCCCAGGGAGGCCAGCTGTGGTGGAAACATCAACGTTCCACCAGACCAGACAAAGATCAGTGTGAGTCTATTAACAGACATGTTTATACCCGTGGATCAGCGCTGCCAGCGTCACCATGACGACCATCATCACCCTAACGGTCGGGTTTCATTCCAGTAAAAGGAAAAGAGACTCTCTAATCAATGAAAACAGTATCGGTGTCCCGGGTTAAGTCCTTCCATCGTGTTCTGGTTTGGTGGAACATGAGGAGCCTGATTACAGATCACTGCGTTCAGGATCATTACCTTATCTAGAGGCTGATTTCATAAAGACACTTTACCAAACAAACCAGGTTTAATTCACTTCATCAGACTTATTTACTGGGTTATTTGGGTTCCAAGAGGTTTACCAAATAAATCAGACTTATTACTGTTAGTTTGAGCTACTTTCAAGTTAGATAATTAGAGATGAAGTGCTAAAATATATACTAGATCTAAAACCACTACAGAACAAAGATACTCCAAAATCCCTATTAGAACCAGGACAGTAGTAAAAAAAGCACTTCAAATTTAGTTGTTAGAAAAGACAATTCTGGTTAAATGTTCTTATAAAGATGGTTATTCACAAAATATCAGGAATGAAAAGAATCTATTCGGACCAGAACACCAAGCTTTCATTGACAAATACTTCCAACCAAACTAATGCAGTTTCTTTCTTAACTGACCAGTTCTAGGTACAGTAAGTCAGTGAGTGTCAGTCACCAGTTATTAGACATTTCTCATGTGAAGTCTTTGTCATGTATTTCCAGGGAGAACTCATTATAGCACCAGTAGCTTCGCTTTCAGTCATTGGGTCTTCCTGAGTCACTTCAGTGGAACTAAACATCACTAATACGAGTTTCAAAGGAAGCAGTTTTCCTGCTAACGCTGAGTGAATACATCTGTAGTAATAAAACAAACAAACGGAAAGCCACAAAGACCACAACCGAGAACCAACATTAAACTCAGTGAAACCTTAGTGAAGCCAAAACGCTGAAAGAAGGAGAATGACCATGAACCCTCCTACCTGCTGAAAGCTTTAAATAGTGGCATTACTTTTCCCTGGAAGTGCAGGTCTGTATGAAAAACCTTAGCATGAGATCTGAAGCGCCTTACTTACTATAAGTGGTTTCCAGATGCACCCAAAGTTGTTTAAATCAATCCACTGGACTTTCTTAAAGTCCAGTGGATTGATTTAAACAACTTTGGATGACGATGACCTGGATGAGTGAGAACCTACGCAGACTTCCAGATGCAGCGTTATCTTCACACGTGTTTTGTTTCATAATCGACCAAAAAAAGGTTCAGTAGTGGCTGGAGCAGGAAATGACTATCAAATGAGAGGAAGGTAGAACCAGAGAAAACACAAAAAACAAATTCTCAAGTGTTTTGACTTAATAGCATTAGCACCAGTCAGACAATAACAGCTGTGGAGGTGGAAGACTCGAACTCGTGATCAGTCAGGAGTTGTTTTTCGCTAAATATCGTTGTAGACTTTGGGTTTATAACACCACGTCACAACTATCCCTCCTGTGTAAAGTTTTTCTAGAGCCCAGCTAACACTCTGAGTTTTACAACAATGCTACATTTTCATCAAGAAGAGGAAATCAAGGGTTTTTACATAATAAAAAGTTGGATTTGGATCTTGACATGCAGTTTATTAATCAAAAACCAGCTATGATACAGAAATGCAGTTAAACAGACGATTTTCTGGCCATCAGGTGACCAGAAAGACACCATGCTCAAACCGATGGAACCATTTAACCCCATGTTAAATAACCACTATAAGACAGTTTCCGTGCTGCTCGGACCATTTCCATCCATCATCTATACACCCCTCAATCCTCATTGGGTCGCGGGGGGTGGAAGTCTATCTTTGGACTGTGGGAGGAAGCTGGAGAACCTGGAGAAACCCACACATGTACAGGAGAACATGGCGACTCCATGCAGGAAGATCCCAGGAAGGCCGGGACCCGAACCGGGGATCTTCTAGCTGTGAGGTGACAGTGCTAACCACCAAACCTGATGATGTAATCTTGACTTCTTGAACCTGGATCAAGCTAGTCTGATTAAACTTGACCTTAACTTTAGAGAACCATTTTAGTTCCACCTGATTTGTTTGGTTCGCTCAAGTCAGGTTTCCCACTTTTCCTAGCAGGCTTTATGGACCAGCCACCAGGTTTCATATTTACCAGTCATGTACTTCCTGTTTCTGTGTCCAGGCAGCCACAAAGCTCCTGGATGAGATGTGCCACCTGACGGCTCAGTCTCTGACACCAATGGACACATCGGAGCACTTCAAGGTCCTGAAGCTGCTGGGTGAAGGCTCGTATGGGAAGGTCATGCTGGCTGTACACAGGAAGAGAGGTGAGGAAGGAAACTAGCATGTTCATTACTGCCTCAAAAACACCAGAACTACATAAAAACATGATTCCTTCTGGCTAATCCAGGCACTCCCATGGCTCTGAAGTTCTTCCCTCGTGAGTCCACATCTCTCTTCTCCTTCCTGAGGGAATATAACCTCTCGTTGTCGTTCTGCACCCATCCATCCCTGACCAGAGCTCTGGGAATCGCCTACTCCACACCTTCACACTACGTCTTCGCTCAGCAGGCCAGCCTCTTTGGAGATCTCTACGATGTCATCATACCTGAGGTACAGAGTCTCTCCAATAGTGCTCCACATGCTGTATTCAGTAGATTATGAAGTGTAAAGAACTCATCCTCATCAGACTAAGAATTGTCCCCATTGTCCTCCAGGTGGGGATGGAGGAGGACTGCTGTCAGCGGGTGGTGTCCCAGCTGTGTGGAGCTCTGTCCCACCTGCACTCCCTTGGTTTTGTCCACAGAGACCTCAAACCAGAAAACGTCTTCCTGTGCGACTCTGCCTGCCGATGGGTCAAACTGGGAGACTTCGGCATGGTCAGTATTCAGACGCAAATGACACTGAACTGGCAAATTGCTGCAGGTATTCAATAAACTCAAAGGAAAAACTTCTGCAAACAACATGAAGCAATAAACCGAACTCGATTTCCTGTTAAAGTTTTATCAAAACCCACATTAGATTAACTATTGGTGAGTGTCATTATTTTGATCTGGAACCAACTCTGTTTTCATTTCAACAAAGTTAGATTTTACTGAACATATCAGTTTGTAATTAATGTGAAGCTGTAGGATGAAGTGACCCAAAAAGGGTCAGTGATTTGAGCAGCAAACTGTGTCTCTGTGATGTTTTTATGCTGAAATGTGGAAGAAATCTTCCCCAAATCACTTTACACAGCTTCAAGTATGTCCCATATGCTGGCAGTGCTGTAGGCTTGGAAACACAGCAATGACAGTAAACATTTGAAATGAGTTTCTGCACATTCTTTTACGTGATTGTCAGCTATTCCGGTCTGTGAAGGAGGTAAATGAACAAATATCTCCCCCAGGTGAAGGCCAGAGGAACCAGGGTCCCGGAGGTCTGGTACAGCTCTCCTTACTGCACCCCAGAGGCTGAGATCGCTCGAGGAAATGAGGACAGCTGGAACAGCACGAATGACGGGAAGGATGGCTTTAAGGGGGCTGAAGAGAGGAAGAAGACCAGAGTGTGGGTGTCGGTGGAGCCCAGCACCGACAGCTGGGCGCTGGGAATCCTGACGTACGCGATGCTGACCGGCAGCCACCCCTGGGCTGAAACCTCCAGCGACTGCTGCTCATACCTGAAATATCAAGAATGGTTTGACAGAGTTAAAAGCCCCGATGATGAACTGGATGTTTGGACGGAACCACAGTCAGAGAACATGCAGGAGGCCACAGATTTAGATGAAGAAGGACTGGGAAAGAAGGACCATCTTCCCATTGCACCCCAGTTTGCTTGTTTTACCCCACTGGCCCACTCCTTCTTCCAGTCGCTCCTCGACCCGAAGCCGAGGCTTCGTGGACGACCGGACGATGCGTTGAGTTTCCTCGGAGGAGAATGGATGATGGAGAAGGAGAGGGTGAGGCTGGAAGAGGAAAGGAAGAAGAGTAGAGGGAAAAGTGCAATCAGAAACATGAAAGAGATGGAGGGGAGAGGGGAGCGATGAGCAAAGACTGTTTACTAGAATGATGAACTAACAGAGATGGTCTGTTGACTACTGGTGAACTTTGTGACCGTCACAGCAGCCATACTCAGTGTTCAACAGAAGTTCTAAACTGTTTCATCTCCCAATAACTGCATTTTATATATATGTAAGGTAAGCAGCAAAGCATTTCCTATAATGAACAGTAAAAACAAACATTTTACAAAGAGTATACAGGAGGTATTCGGTTTATGACATCATCGACCTACAACGTTTCATCATTATGTCAGAACTGGTTGTGTGGAACTAGTTGATGAATGGAGCGGATGAATACGTCGTCACACGGCGCTAGCAGACGGCTTTGTTTCCGTTATCCGGTTGTTCTCCACCTTGGACTCAGGAGAAACCAACTGGACTGTTTTTTTCTGAAGCTGCTACAATTCAAAGGTGGAACATTTCAGTCATGAACCTCCTCATTAGTCTTTGTCGTGGTGTCCGTTACTGCTGAACTCCCACAATGCTCTCTGCTTTAACATGAACTGCTCATCATCCAACATGATGCACAGAACAACAAAAACAAGAAGCAAAACGACAAAAACAAGAAACAAAACGAGACAAAATGATAAAAATGAACCAAAAAACATCAGAAACGAGACACAAAACGACATAAGCGAGACACAAAATAGAGGTGAGCTAACTAAACATGGCGCGTTCACTGACATTAAGTAAATCTGGAACTGAACAATAAATTGAAACCTCAACATCAAAAACAATATCCGTCCGTTACAATATTCTGTTATCTTCAAGTAAAATGATTCATACATGCATGAAAGTAATTGGTATTCATGACTTTATGAAGAACTGATGGATTTCGTGTTGCATGGAACGGCTTTGTTTAGATTTTCACCAGAGTTCCTAAAGTCGAGGACCCCCGTACAAAAATCCTGGCTTATGTGACGACTCCTAATCTGCAGAAACCTTCAGAAGAGGAATATTCCAGCATGATAACCACCCAGAGCACACTGCTGAAACCACACAACAAGATTCAGTCTGTCATCAAAAACAATACCGGACTTACAAACTATTGAAGGACTAAAGATTAGAGCCTCAGTAATGAAAGGTTACTTCTGCTGCATTGAGTTCCTTCTGCTCCTCAGTGAACCATCAGGTTTTGTTGGTGAAATAAACAGTGATGGGAAATGGTGGATGGAGTATAAAATAAAAGGAAAAAATCACCTCCCACGTTTAACCTCTTCAAACATTAGGGAAGCGACTTTGGAAAAAGCCCCCTTGTTAAATGAAAACAGCACGTTTTATGGGAAATCTAGTGTTTGGCAAACTGTTGACCTGTGGGAGGCCGACAGCTGCTTGGACTGCTGTAGATAATTGAAAGCATTTACTACAGCGCTACGTGTAAATATCAGACTGAGAAAGACATGAAAGTGGTGTAACAACAGCTGCTCTTCTGTGGATTATGTGTGTTTAGTAGTGCTGTAACGCTATCATGTCCTTGAAAAAGATACAGACTTTAGCACATCGCTGCTATATTTAGGCTTTCAGAGTGTAAGGACGTCATAGTAGGCTGTGAACTGTTTATAGACCAGAGTAGAGTTAGGCAATAAACATGTCAGAGGTCCAGTTTAGACGTAACCACAACGTTTTTTTTTACTTGGATTTAAAGAATAAAAAGCTTTTCTAAAATAAAACTTTATCAGCAATGTAAAAGTAGCCCCAAGCATGCAACTTTTACTCCTTTTTTTGTATTTTATCATATTAGCACTGAGCTGTTAGCTTTAACATTTTGCACATAGATATAAAGCTGTATTTTCTCTTATTTTTGTATAATTAAATGTTTCTTATTTGCCATTAAATCTGTTAAATCTGATGTATTACATTGTGATTATTGTGATGAAGACACACAGTGGTGATACTGCAGTACTTGTAGAAGAGTTAATAACACAAGTGTACAAAGGTAAATGCTTCTTTTTGTGTATAATAGAGCTGTACGATCGATCATTTCACATAGTTTTATCCAACATCGTGCAGCTTGATGCCCTGGCATGATCTTATCTCTGTAATCTCCTCATAAGATCATAGTCCAGAGCAAATAGATCACACTAACATACAACAAGGACCGTCTGCAGAGCTTCCCGGGTTTTTTTTAGAAATAGACTCGTGGTTGTAAATTTGACACTACAACCTTTCAGCACCGTGTCTCAGCTTCTGACCCTCCGAGTCCAGCCAAGTCACACCGGACACATTTTCTCCTGCGATTGTAAGCTGCTGAATTTGTCCTGCAGAGGAGGAAACACACCGACTCCAAACATGGATCGATAACCGACACCGACTGATAAACACTGCTCTGTGAAAGAATTGATTTTTGCTGGTCAGAGGTTAGAACTGCATTTACAGGAAGCTCAGAGCAGCTCCAAGCACGTGTAGCCAGGCTAAAAAATTCAGACTTTATGGTGTAGTAGTGTTGGAATAAGGTTTAATAAAATTGGGGATAAGTACATTTGAATAAATAAATATTAAATAGTCAACAATAAATAGTTTAGTAAACAGTTGATAAAATCCATACATTTCATTGTGACTGACACTGTAGGAAAGGCCCCGCCCTATCAGATGAATAGGGATCCTCTCCTACAGACATTGTTAAGTTCATGGTTAAAATGTTTGATTGTGAATGTTTTATGTTTAAAATATTTAGTTGTGATCCTGTTTGTTCTTTGACCTGTGACCTTTGAACTGTGAATGGGGAAGTGACGTACAGGCAGTGAGGGGACCACGCACGTGTTCAGACGGCGAGCGCTAATGGCAGAGTTTTGTGCCTATATTGCTGAGTTTGTCTGCATGTTTCTGTATTGTAGATTGTCAGTGAGATAGTCTGTGAAAGGACATGCCACGAGACCGCTGAGTAAGCCACAGATAACTTCTACGCGAAGTTCTGTTACTCATGCTTTCCTTCATTAGCTAAGTGAACGGCTAAGCTAATTAGCATTACGATCAGACTGTGGTTTCAGTTAGCTAACGCAGCTGGTATTAGTTCTTCTGGTTTTGGATGTGATTTAAAGTTGGTTTAGGATTTATTTTTTTCTGGATCTGGTCCTGGATCAGGACTGGGTTTCAGATGGTCTTGGGCGGGTCTTGGATTTTTTTAGGACTATTTGAAGTTTGGTTTTGTTCCTGATTTTATACTGTTTTTTACTCTTTTTTTTTGACTAGTTTTATAGTTTTGGACTGTTTCTAAAACTGGTTTCAAACTGGATTCTGACAAAGATCCAAGAGTTCCAACCATTCCATCTGAGATAATTATGACATGTAGGAGTCACTGGAAACTCAACACTGTCATGATAAACACGGTCTTTACAGGCGGATGTAAACGTTTCATAGCAGCTGCTTTCAAATCACATTCTTTATTTTCCCAGGTCTGTTTATTCACACTCAGACTTCTGCTCTCGGCTGAGAAGGTGACAGGGTTGGCTACTGTATGATTTGTTTGCCAGAAAATATTTGATCCTTGTGTCGAAAAGGGAAAGTCAGCAGCATTGAGGGTGAGAGGAGGGTGAGGTCAGGGGGAGAGCAGAATGTTGAAACGCTGCCCGGCTAATAAAACTGCAGGAGTCGTAAATAACAAGCAGAGGTGAAAACAAAAACAAAAAAACCTGCTGCAGGATAACAGCCAATCTACGGACGTACAAACTACCAACTCAGATCACCTTTACACTACGAACCAAATACAGAATAACAGCATTAAAACATCCGGAGTGTCTTCTGTGCAGCACGACACAGTTATACTGACATAAATCAGAACAAAAAGGAAAAACTAAGGTTGAATTTCTTTGATTATTTATGTTACAAAACACCCTGAATCAACATTTACAACACAACAGAGGTGTAAAAAACTTTTGGGACACCCCATGCATTTGTGAAATATTGCATTAACAATCACTCTTAGGTCATCAAGTGCAGTTTCTTTTAGTCCAGTCACATCCAAAATACTAAAGAAATCCTAAAAAAGACATTAAAAACTGAAAACTGATTGGCACAAAACAACCTCAAAGAGACACAAAACAACCACAGAGAGACACAAAACAACCTCAAAAAGACACAAACAACCACAAAGAGACACAAAACGACCACAAAGACACACACAACAACCACAAAAAGACACAAAACGACCACAAAAAGACACAAAACAACCACAAAGACACAAAACAATCACAAAGAGACAGAAAACGACCACAAAAAGACACAAAACAACCACATAGAGACACAAAACAACCACAGAGAGACACAAAACAACCACAGAGAGACACAAAACAACCTCAAAAAGACACAAACGACCACAAAGAGACACAAAACGACCACAAACAGAGACACAAAACAACCACAAAGAACCATACTGGTGACTCTACATCCAGTAGACATGTTACCATTTACATTTTTTGATTTGTGTCCATACGTGTCTCCTATCTGCTCTGGATAAACACAGCCTGCAGTTCAACCAAAAAGTCATGTGACTTCATGGTTGAACTGTTCGGGACAGAATTTTTTGTCTTTAACAAAACCTGATTCGTGTAAATGGTTCATTTTCCCAAGATTTTTTCTGATACGAGCCATATAGACTGAAGACATGCTGAAGAAATATCTCAACTTTCTGAAGGAAGTAGACTTCCCAGATGAGTAGTTCAGGGATCAAAAATTAATTCTGTTTTTTAAAAAAATACTTTTCAGTTGATATTGCGAACAGCATTCTACAAAAACCACTGACTATCATGATTTGTTTGGGTAAAATGATAAATATAACAGCTAACTAAGCATCTGTGTTTAGTCCAGACAATCTTTAGACAGTAGATTACAACAAATTAATTTAAAAAATACCCAGCTGCTTAAATATGTACATTAAACCCCACGACAATGTACTGTATTGAGTTTCATGAGTTCGTGAACAGAGACCTGTGCTGACGTTGGGTTTCTACAGAGTTATTCAAAGCTGAAAAAAATACCGCTGTTTCACAGTTTATTTTGACTGTAATTTATGGCGGTAATGAAAAGGAGCCGAGGCCTGAAACACAGCAGTTAAACGTGGTGTTAGGTAAGATAGACGGGCCTTGTTTACCTGATCTGTTTCTGAGGCCTCCACACCGACACAGATCACCTTTCACCAGATGATACCCTGTAAATCCATTCTTAGCCACTATCATATCTTCAGTTCAGATCAGCGTTTGCTTGTGAAACCTTCTCCACATCAGTTGAGCCGATCAAGCCAAAAATAAGGCTCGTTTCTTCGGTTTCTGGAGGGCTGACATTGTTAAGCAAAACTAAAAGAATTAGCATAATAACCAACATGAGCCCCTGAACTCTGAAGTCGTCCCGTTAAGGTGTCGGTTCATGTTAAACTTCAGACTAAAACATGATCATCAGTGACTCTAACCTCTGACCTTTGAGCACCTAAATCATCCCAACATCCAGCGTCCTAGAGTTCACCAGCTTCTGCGCTGAATGAACGACTACTTCTGGACTTGATAAAGACGCATGGTTAAACGGAGACTGTGAGCAGAAACACCTCCAGGTTATTTAATAAACCATCCTGAGCCAGAAGTCATGAATTAGCGAGCTTGTTAAGGGAGACAGTTTAATCACCGAGGAGACGCTGGCTGCCGACCTGAGAGCTATCCCCATCCTCTCCTGACATTTCACCTGATATGTTGCATTAAAGTTAAGCGCTGTTAGCATCCCAGGACTTCCTAACAGCAACTGTGGCTGTGTCTGATATGTGTCTGATATTATAAATGGATCATATTATTTTATAGAACAATAAAATGGTAGAACCTTTCTGTTGTTTGGATATCTATCTATCTATCTATCTATCTATATATCTATATATCTATATATCTGTCTGTCTGTCTGTCTGTCTGTCTGTCTGTCTGTCTGTCTGTCTATCTATCTATCTATCTATCTGTCTATCTGTCTGTCTGTCTATCTGTCTATCTGTCTATCTATCTAGATTCGAGATTCATTATATGTTTTGTAAAATAAATAATCAAAGAAATGTAACTTTTTCTTTGTGTTTCGGCAGCTGATGGCCGAGTGTTTTGAACTGTGATTGATTCCAGCTGGATGCAGACTGAGCTGCAGATCCCACCTGGTCCTCATGAGGAGTGATGATCTTGGAGCTCCAGACCTGCTCCTCCACACCTCAGATTGGTCCACCACCACAACGCCTCCTCCCAGAAGACCCCAGCAATCACCACACATGATTATATCTACAACCAGAACTCTCAGTCTGGTTTGGTTTGGTTGCCTCTGTGTGATTCTGGTCTGGTCTGGTCCCTCAGTTCTGTATCCACTGGGGGGTGATTACAGACATCTAGAGCTTCTGAAACCGAAACTAAAACTTACGTGACAGTTTCACGAATCCCCGTGAGACCGGGTTGTATTGGCTGATAGATCAATGAGGAGCCTCCAGTCATAGTGGAGACTGTAGCTCCTGTTAGCAGTTTGCTAACTTCATGGGAAACTATTTGTAGATTGAGTCTCTGTGTGTTAAATGTGTGTGTTCAGTTTAGTCCAGTTAGTTCTGTTTGTGTGAGTTCTTGTTCCTTGCGGTGGGTGTTGCTGCTGGGTTCTGGTTTTGTTTCGGGAGTTTAGTTGTTCTGTTTGTGTTTAGTTTGTGAACTCTGTTAACCTTCATTTGCTTTTGTTTTGTTCCTTTATCTAGAAACACCCACCAGCCTTGTTTTCTTTGTTTGACCACTTTTATGTTAAATGTTCTACTGAGCAATAAATTCCTTCACCTGAACCAGTAACACCTGGTGATCTTTACATCCAGCTGATCCTAGAGGTTGGATCAGAACTCTTGGATTATGATTTAGGGTTTTTATATCTGTCGGTGCACAGAAGACACCCTCTAGCTGTGGTTGTTTCCATAGAGATACAGGACTTTCAGTCTGGTCAAACATTTGTGTACTTGAGTTGATGGTGAGACCTACACAAAGTGTACCCTTATAGATTCTTCTTCTCTTTATTTAACCTTTATTTATGCAAATAATCTCATTGAGACACAAGGTCTCATTCTCAAGAGAAACCTGTCCTCGAATAAGGCAACAAAACAACACTGAGTCACTGACAAACAACACTAAGGGACCTGAACTAGACAACGCACTGAGTTACAGACCGGTTCATGACAAAACACAGACATCAAAATAGATGTGCAAAAGCGCCAAGCTATAAAGCTAAAACGGTTTTGTGCACGGTTGGCACCAACTGGCCTTAAATTTTCTGCAGTTCTGCAGGTGATTTTAGTTCAGTTGGAGCTCCAGAGCTGCATGTTTCCAAACCCTGGTGCCACATTTGGATGTGAAGGAGGAGAACTGATCTCCTGTAACGGGTACACGTCGTTTTCAGACTCGTCTCTGGGCACCGACCACGAATTCTTCTCATCACAGCTCTCAGCCAAGTTAAAATTTACTTGTCTATTTATTTTACGAAGTGCTGATGAAGGCGATGCGAGGCTCAGTTTACCTTCAGTGACCTCAGTCTGTCTGTCCGACCGGTACCAGACGCTCTGGACAGACGGACTGACTCTATGAGGAAACAACACAAGCCTTTATTCTGCAGCGGTCGTTGCAGAGATGATAAGTTTGTGTGATTTTTGTGTTAAATACATGAATCAGGTTAATTTAAAGGCGTGCTGGTGGTGTGGAACTGGAATAGCTGTAGTTATTTGGCACAGATATTCATCAGAATGACTTCTGTGATTCCCTTTAGCATCATTAGCAGATCAGTTTTCTTTCATCTGAGGCTCAGATTCCAGACGATGCACCAAAATGGCATGAAGTTGACGAAAGTTAAAGGACTGCAGTGAAACTTAACATCAGTGTTTGAGGATCCAAAGTTTCTATTTGTGTTTAAAAAGCTTCAGATATTAAAAACAAAATGCCAAAATCTCCAGCTGTTGGGACTATTCTACGGTCTGTATCTGGGTTACAGACTGGATCTTTAAATTTGATTCCCCTCCATGCTGATGGTGATAGATGAGGAAGTTCTCTGGAAAATGAAACTAATACTCCTGTGAGCACGCAGCGGGATCGAGTTTATTAAAAGCCCCCGATTTCTGTGTAATCTATGCTCGGCTCGAAAGCAGTCTGTCAAAATGACACATGGATGAAGGTGTTCTGGAGAGATGTGCTGCTCAGTGTGGATTACAGAGAGATTAGACATCCTCACACACGTGGACATGGTGTTCCCGTCACATTTAAATCACACAAACCTGCATTATTTGTCACTGTAGGCTCATTTTTCATTACAACATAAAGTACCTCTATGGAAAGATCATGGGAACTCAAAAATGTCCTCCATGCACAGTTATGATGCCTTAAATCAAACTATAAAGTCAGAAAAATATTGAATTTTAATATTTTGGACAGAACGTGAACAGGAAAAGAAGATTTTTTTTGAGTACGTTCTGCACAAATTTGTGCACAGATTGGTTAAAGGTTTCTGTATCATTGCCAGATAGCAGCACGGCGTCACTGTAACCATGACAACCAGTGAACACTACATCAGCTGATTGTGATCCTACTACAAATCCACCTCTGAGGACTTATCAGGACTTATCCATCAGAAATGACCCAAGGAACAACTGATTAAACTGTGTGTGTGTGTGTGTGTGTGGGGGGGGGGGTTTCAGAGTCCATCAGTTCCTGCTCCATATTTAGGTCACGTGATCCGGTATCCGTACATAACGTACACATGCAGAACACATCCGTTGGAAATTTCACAACAACTGAGCAGCCTTGGAGGAGTAAAATCTGCTCTGTGAGAGATTGTCTTGTTCTTTCTGTTTTTACAGTTTCTGGCTCTGATAAATGGTGTCGAGGGTTAAACCTCAGTTTGCTTTTTGAAATTTTCAGGATTCTACAAACTGTCCTGAACACTCAGTATTCTCACTAAGATGTTTGCTGAATTCTAACTGGTGCTGCCACTCACCACACGTTCATGTTCTCATTTAACCATCAGATCTTCTCATACAGGTTTTAACCCTGCAGACCTGTGACCAAACATGCTCAGTGGTGTTTTATCTTCGGTTTAGACAGATATCAAAAGGCTAAAGTGTCCTCAGAGGCGATGACACAATCAGAGGAAGATAAATGGAGTTCCAGATGAAGTTTATAGAGAACCAGCTGTCTGTGGCTCTCTCTTTCTGTCTGTCAGCAGAGCTAAAAGCTGCCGGTCACCGAGCTCACAACCTGATGTAATATTTCTATGACCGTCTGTCTTTCTTCCCCAGTTAGCTTCTGATAGAGTCTGACTCCTGAAATGGACCGTGGTGGAGGACGTATTTAACCCTTTATTCATGTCAGAGCAGCTAAAATACAGTGTAGAGAGTTATCAGTCCACTTTCCATGCTTCTGTACGTTTTCTTTCACTTTCCTGGGGTCGAG
This sequence comes from Acanthochromis polyacanthus, assembly GCF_021347895.1. Classification (NCBI taxonomy): domain Eukaryota; kingdom Metazoa; phylum Chordata; class Actinopteri; family Pomacentridae; genus Acanthochromis; species Acanthochromis polyacanthus. The sequence goes on along the minus strand of NC_067123.1, from coordinate 40,592,456 downwards.
TCGTGGTGGCAGAAGCAGCATATTCCAGTCGTGACATTCTTTCCTTAATGTATTTAAATCAGAAAAAAAATATTTTCCAGATATTGGTAATAGTGAAAGAAAAATAATGTGTCAGCTTTGTGTCCCTCTGGTGATTGAAGGCGTTTAATCAGCTGTTTCTACTGACCCTGTTCTGTCACGCTGGTATTCTGTCGACCTTCAGATGATGGATCACTGTGTCTGTTGTGGTGTTGGAGGCTCATCTACTGTCATCAAACAGCTCCTGCCCTGTTTTATTTATTCAGCCTTCATGTTCTCACAGCTTACTGCTGACGGGTCGGGTTCAGAACTGTTTCCTAAAACTAATAAAAGGACAATAATGAATGAAAACAACGTAGAACTGAACTGTGTCCGAGTGTAGAAATAAGAACACCACACATCCTTTGAAAGGATTTATTGCCTCTTTCTCATTAAATTGGTCATAAATCAAAGTGTTAGTCCGGTAACTTTACAGCAGCGGTGGAATGAGAGAGGAATGGGAAACGTTTCTGTTTTTAAATCTCAGCCAGCAGTGGGAGCGATGTAAACACAACACACATGTAAGATTTATCCAGCAGCCCTACAGCTTAATGCCAGTTTAAATACAGCAAATCTGAAAACTTTATGCAAATTAATTCACAGTCAAAACAGCTTCAGAAGCCAAAGGTCCTGTAAACACAATCCAAACATTTCATCTGCTGCCATGAAGACATTCAGGAGGAAACAATCATTTTAGGTTTTCACTCAGAGCTCGATAAAGGAGCTTTTTGTGTCTTATTCCAGGCCACCAGAGGATTATAGCACATCATTCTTTAACTCAGTGTTAGCACGACTGAAAGAAACAGGAATTTAACACAATATAATGTGTTCACAGGTGCAAAGCTAAGCTAAGCTAAGCTAAGCTAAGCTAACTAGCTGCTGGCTCCAGTTTGCTGATCTTCTCTGACTCTGAAGCTTTTAAATTCCAGATACTGTCCTCAGATTGTCCAGCTCTTCTGTCACTCCTGCATCTGGAGCTGAACATGTTGCATTAAGCATAAATCCACCACAGGACTCTCACTGCATTTTAAGTGCAGCTCCTTAAACATTTTTCCAGTAAAACACGTCTAAAAAGCAGGAAACTGAATTTAATCCCTGTTCAAGCCTGTTTTCTCATCATCACACTTCACTGAGGGACTGTTTAGAGCAGGGGTGTCAAACTGGTCTGAGTTCAGGTTCCACATTCAGCCCAGTTTGATCTCCAGGGACCAGTAAAACCACAGCACAATAACCTATAAAGAACCACAACTCCTAAAGGTTCCTTTGTTTCAGTGCGAAAAAATACATTCTGAAAATTTTCACAAAATGGACAAACGACAAAAACAAGAAACGGCAAAAAAAGTAGACCAAAAAAACCACACAAAACGGCAAAAACAATGCACAAAAACAATGAACGACGCAAAACACAAAATGACAAAAATAAGGCAAAAAACACAAATGAGACAAAAAGGAAACACAAAACGACAAAAACGTGACACAACCGACAAAAGTCAGACAAAAATAAGACAAAAATGAAAAAATGTCACAAACGACGCAAAAAAACAAAGAGAGAGGCAAAAAAATTTGACAAAAAAGTTGCAAAATGACAAAAAGTATACAAACAACACAAGGGAGACAAAAAAGAAACACGAAACGACAAAAACATCAAATGACAAAAAAACAACAAAAACAAGACAAAACGTTATAAAAATGAGACACAAAATGACAAATAACAATCTAGTATTTTACTTTCTGATCCAAACAACTTGTCATGGTCTAGAAATGATTTTAAATTTATAGTTTTACTAATTTACAATCTGCAGTTAATGTCTTCTCTGTAATTTTTACACTTTGAGGGCCGGATTTGACCCTCTGGAGGACCGCTTTTGGACCACGGGCCTCATGTTGGACAGCCCTGGTTTAACAGCTTCCTCAACCTTTAACTTTAAATCTGGGTAATTTTAATTACAAACTGCATATTTAGTGCTTAAAGTGCAGCTCTGCAGACTGTATCTTTCCCGTTAGGAACTAAAAAACAATCCTTCAGCGTAAAACAGGACGTTCTGAAGACGATCCTACAGTTCTCATTCCAGCTAGACGATCAAACAGGCAAATTAACGGCATGTTTGGGGTGAACAAGTATTTCAGTAGTTTTAAATTTACCTCCAGCAGACAAACAGCAGAACGATATGCACTATTTAACTCTTTAGCTCATTTAAAAATGTAAATATACGACAGTAAAGAATCCGTGTCTGAGTTCAGCTCTGCGACAACAAAAAAAGAACCCAGAAGTAAACAAAAACACGATTTTAGATTGTAAACACAAATTCTCAAGATTTAAGCAGCGTGACCTGGTGTAGATATATTTATATGAACACATTTTACCTGCAGTATCTCATCCAGACACACTAAATACTCCACCATGGGTCCTTCCTGATCATCTAATAAAGGTGATTTAAGGAAAAGATCTGAACTAATGCTTGGAAAATGCATCAATTAACTGATTTATAATGCAATATTTGGCATCAAATTGCACATCAGATATGAGGAGGTTTACAGCTATGTATGTAATTTTAAGACAAAGCTCCTGAAATGATCCCTAATTCAGACTAAAAATCTTATTTTTCTTTGTGGAAAAGCTGTTTCTAATGCCATTATGTGTCACAGAATGTTCTTTTCTTTCAGGGTTTATATTCTAATCAGTGCTGCGATCTGAAATTTATCCATCTAATGAGGCTTTAAGACAAGAATCACATCTAAACTCCAATCCTAGAGCGTCACAAGATGGTCAGCATCTCCTTCCTCTAATGTGTACAGACTTCACAGCGACTTGTTGAGGTGTAGTTCTCTGCTGTGCCTGCAGGCGGAGCTGCTGCAGAGACAAATAAAGACCTCCAGATCAGAGATGAAGCTCTGCTCAGAGCGCCACCTGCAGGGGAGGAACAGCTGCTGCTCGTAGCCCTTAGATGTCCTCAGAATGGCTCATTTCATGTTGATGGCTTCGACTCGTTGATGCTTCGTCTCCTGTGGGGAACGCTGGACAGAAAGATGATTCTGCAGCTCTGTTTCTGTGGGATCAGTGTGTGGGAGTTACTCTCAGCGTGATGCATGGGAAGCGACAGACACAGATGCAGGTGAGATGAGAAACCACAACCGACGTGATCGACGGCTCAGAACTGGATCCAGTTGGTGGAGTTCTGTGGTCGAGACGGAGGCGGAACGGAGCTGGAAGCAGAAACAGAAGTTCATAAAGCTCTGAGCTCCAAGCAGCTTCTGGGTGGTTTTTGTCACGTTTTTCCTCACTGTGGACTCATTTTTCACTATGATATAAAGACCTGTAGCTCTACAGAAACAGAACAGCCAGAACTAGAAGGAGAAAACTCAGAGTTAAAGAGGCATAAAGCAAAAAAAGAAAACCAGAATATTATTTTTGTAACCCTCGTGTCGTCCTACAGGTCAAATTAACCGTTTTAAAGTTTGAAAATGTGGATAAAAAATTATATTTTCACAGTGAAACTTCTGATGTCCACATTTTCAACATTTTTGGGAAATTTCTGGACATTTTTTGGTGGAAAAAAAGAAATGCTAAAAAAAAATATTAGAATATTTAAAAAAAAAACATCAACCAAAATCCGGTGAATTTTGCTGGATTTTGGTTGATTTTTATGTGAATGTTCTTAAAGAAAAAATTACAAGTTTTACTGATATTTATGTAATCACTTTAGATATTTTTAGGATTTTTTGGAAGATTTTTACTCATTTTTTGAAAATATTTACAAGAGTTTTCTTGCCAAATTTGTTTTTTAAAAAAAACAAAAAACAAAAAAACTTTTAAGGGAAACTTTTAAGGAATTATTGGAATTTTCTTCCTGAAGGTTTTGCAAATTTTCAGAAATTTGGGGAATTTTTTTGCTGAATTTTTTTCAGACAAGGAAACAATATTTTTGGTGACCATAAATGAGGACAGCAGGAGGGTTAATTATGGAAAATTACTGTATTTTACAGCATTTTATTGGCTGCTGATATATGACTGTGTTGCTGTTTGTTTGTTTGTTTGTTTGTTACAGTGCTTATGTTTCATTTGAGAGATTAAAAGTTGCGTTATGATGGTGGAGACGGAATCAGAGGTGGAAAGTAGTTTTCTGTTACATCCTAACTGTGTTTTACAGTAAAATCATCTCCTACCTTGCAGGAGCAGAGAAATCTCCCCACAGATCTGAACTAGGGTTAGACTGGACCACGGTGTTGGAGTTACTGCTGTCCAGCTCCAGAAGGCATCCTGACAGGCAAGAACACAGATAAAAACACAGATCTCATTAACTGCTGACACACATTTCAGTCCTTTCCTGCAGCCTGAAGCTCAGACGAGTCGTTTAACAGCAACTAATTAACACAGTAACGACGAAATGAGGTCGATTAAAGCTGCATGAGGCAAGATTCTGGTTTGAAATACAGATATATCAGCCTGAAACACAGAACAGAAGAACATCCAGCCTGTCAGACTGCACGTTCATTTACTTCCATGTTGACTCCACGGGTTCGTTTCATGAAGCAGGTTTAGTGAAAACTCTGAGTTTGTTCACCCTGAAATGAGGGAAACTCAGAAAAACCTCCAGTTTCTCTCCGTCTCCGCCCTCTTTCAGCCACACGCTGTTTCATTTCCTCATTCATTCAGTCAGTAAGCGAGCGAGTTTTGGCGTAGAACAGCTTTTATTAACGATCCAGTGGATAAAGGAGCAGCATTACTGCACAGATCATTAAATATTCGTCGGTAGATTGTTATCAGACCGCGCATAAATGTTCTCGCATTTCCGGACAATTATCGGTTTGAGCGGTACCGTTTCATAATCGTTTCAAGTCCATAATCTACATAAACAACCTAATCCGTCCTTACATTTACATTACCAACCAGTCATGCTCTCACATCCAGCAGATATTGTGTGTTGCGCTGCGGTTCTTTGCAAATGGAAGTTTTTATATGATGTCAGAGATGCAGAGTAAGACAACTGTATGGAGGACAGTCAGAAAAGTGTTCCTGGCTCTGAAACGACTTTTACTCACAAACCTGTCAGAACATCAAGGAGGAGTTCCACAGGATTACAGGTGAATGATGCAGAGATCTGTTAAATTCATTTTAAATCATATTCTATTCATGACATTGTGCTGCAACCTCAGACTGGGATTAGTCATTTGAATTTCTTTTAGGATTTAACAGGGAGTGTTTTTATATTTCATCCTGCTGCCACGTGCACTTCTCCTCCGCGGGATTTCACCTAAATGAAAAAACTTAATAGGTTACCATTCAAACAGTTTTTCCCTGTAATAGTAAACAGTCCTACCTGTCGCTGTGCCTCCCGTCTGCTGGACTATGTTGTGATTGGACGAGCCTGACGTAGGAGGAGGAGCTATCTTGCCTCCAGGTGGTGGTGGGAGGAGTCCAAACCCACCTGAGCCTTGGGGGCGGGGCTTATCTCTCTTTTTACCTTGCTGCAGAGAGCGTAAACAGATGTTAAAAATGTGTTTTGGGCTCATTTATGTCTTTTAAATATTTAGAATAACGCATTTTAATTACATTTTTTAAGTTTTATCTCAGATAACGCTACTTGCAAGCTAACTTCTGATTAAAACGCCTTCAACGGTCCATCACCTGTCTCGGTTTATTCAGAAGACTTTTGGAGGAAAAGCTTGATGTTTCCAGTGTGTCAGACTGTTCTCACCCCTATGCTGAGTGTGATGGTACAGTCCTCACCCCTATGCTGAGTGTGATGGTACAGTCCTCACCCCTATGCTGAGTGTGATGGTACAGTCCTCACCCCTATGCTGAGTGTGATGGTACAGTCCTCACCCCTATGCTGAGTGTGATGGTACAGTCCTCACCCCTATGCTGAGTGTGATGGTACAGTCCTCACCCCTATGTTGAGTGTGATGGTACAGTCCTCACCCCTATGCTGAGTGTGATGGTACAGTCCTCACCCCTATGTTGAGTGTGATGGTACAGTCCTCACCCCTATGTTGAGTGTGATGGTACAGTCCTCACCCCTATGTTGAGTGTGATGGTCTGTCCCTCCTTGAAGCCCAGGTCCAGTTTGGGTCCTGAATCTCCGAGCTGAGCGTTTTTACTGAGTTCGTTCTCCTGTTTCACCCATCTGCAGGGACACAAACACTCAACATCAGCACTGATACAGGAATAAACAACAGAGCTCAGCACTTCTCAGCTTCCTGCAAGCTGATTCCAAAAAACAACCGTGCAGATCCAGTAAACAGAAATACGACGAGTCAATACCGGCTGCAGATAATTACTGACAGGCTGGAAGTCAAAAGAAAGGCTTATTGGATCCCTGGAAACTGGAAAAAAAGCTCTCAGTGTAGTCAGATTTATTGAACCCTTCCCCTCTATGGAAACAGAACAACCATGACTAGTTCTGTTGTTTGTTTTTTAGCTCCTCTGTGACAGAACAAAATCCAAACATTTAATCAAAATAACACTCAGCTGGTTTCACCTTTTAGATCCTTTAATGATAAATTCATTTTGGGTTCGTTTTCTCAGATTCCAGCTTCCTGAATGTGAGTATTTTCTATTTTTTTGCTCATCTGTGACTGAACAAGTCACTTTAAAACGTCATATTGAGCTCTGGGAAACACTATAAAGATATTTTCCAATTTTCTAAGACCAAATTAATGGATTTATTAATATTAATAATATTAAGATAAATCAATTTCTGTAAGGATTATTTATATTTGTTTATTTTTAATGGACAAAAAACTAATTCTCAGATTTCAGCTTCCTGAATGTGAGTATTCTGTATTTTACATGCAGGATGTTTTTCCACATGCCTGCAGGTGTTACCAAGACTGTAAAAGATAAAAACAAATGTGGCTCTGCATAATATAGACACTGGAATACTTCAGTTTTTAATTTGCTTCCATTTGTGTAAACAGGGCCTGAACAGTTTCAGATTTTTTGTCATGTGATTGTTAATTAGAGCTGAATTACTAAATGCTTCTCAGTTGTACTGAACTGTGCAGAATTTTTTATTTTTTGCAGAATTTGTTTAGAGCAAAGAGTTTCATTTTGGTTAATTTTTGAACAAGGCCTTTTGGAAAATTAACACAGATTTCTTTAGGTTTCCTAATAGAACAGCACGTATGTTGAAGGACTGTCGGAAGTTGAAAGTTTACTTCCCCTGGTGTCAATTTTGATTTAAAAAAAAAACAAAAAACATTTCAACCTTTCAAAACCGTGTGGCAAATTTGGGAAAGTGTGAATCTGAATTGGATATTTAATTAATCATAGCCGTTTCATGGACCAAGCGATGGTTCACAAAAACAATCTCCTGCCATCATTGTCTTTTCCAGGAGGAGAAACTAGCTCCCATTCTACACCAGAACCTCCTCCTGCTTACTTGAAGTGATCCTGCAGAGCCACGTTGAAGTCGAAAGCGTCGCCTCGATCCCCGAAGCCGACTCCGATGAAAGCGCTGCGACCTGCAGGAGGAGAGGAGGAGAACCGACATGAACTCAGAGAACCAAGCTTCAAGATCCTCATAAAGGACAGATTAATAAACCAGAACTTTAATCTGTTGGCGTCTTCTTGACATTCACACCTCACCGTTATCATCTTGTATCCGCAGAACAAAGTAGCGGCTGGAGTCGCTGACGGTCTCCACGGCAACGCCGGGATATTCTTTAACCGGAGCCTGAGCAAACAGCTCACCTGGAGGACCAGAGGAGGGAAAATGAAGAACATGTTAGAAGAACGAGCAGAGTGTGATCTCATGTCTCCCATCTTCAGTTTAAATGCATTTAGCTGCATTTTTGGATTTAACAGATTCTGCTCCATCTTTAGAAACTTTAAATGAGAGCTCAAGGCTCTTTTCATGACTTCATCTTCTACTATGTCCTGTTTTTATTCTTCTGTGGTTAGCACCGTCACCTCACAGCTAGAAGATCCCCAGTTCTCATCCCGGCCTTCCTGGGATCTTTCTGCATGGAGTCTCCGTGTTCTCCTGTACATGTGTGGCTTTTCTCCAGGTTCTCCAACTTCCTCCCACAGTCCAGAAATATGCTGAGGTTAACTGGTGATTCTAAACTGTCTGTAGGTGTGAATGTGAGTGTGATTGTTTGTCTGTTTGTGTAGCCCTGTGATGGACTGTTTCCTGTCCAGGAGAACCTTCACCCTCAGCTGGATAGACTCCAGCCCCTCATGACCCTAATGAGGATTAATTGATGTACAGATAATCCCCGGTCGGGACATGAACTGATGATCTTCTGGCTGGATCCACTGAGCCACTGTGATAAACATACTGAGCCTAAAATGGTTCTATCTCATCAACATCTCTTTATGCTGCATGCCTGATTTAAAGACAGTTTGTGAAAATGAGAATCTATAAAAGACAAAAGATTGCTCGTTCTTTGGAACATCTGAGAATCAGCTGCAACCAACAAACGTGTCAAAAATAAACGGCTCTTTTTATGTGATTTATGGTTTTATAACTGTGTCATGAGTCTTCTGTTTCCATGGAGGTGCAGGACTTTATATTGAGGTGAAAAATGAACCTTACTGTTTGTGTTAGGTCCAGAAACCAGAAACGTCCTACCTGAGACTTTGTCCTCCAGTTTGATGAACGCCACTTTGCCCTTCGCTGTGATCCTCATTCGACCAGACCAGTCAGGAGCGTCCAGCTTCCAGTCAGCGGCCCTGTAGAGACAATCGTTCAGCAACGATTCATCACAATAATCTCATCTAAACACCAGTTATCACCTCTGCTAACTGGTTGGTCTCTAAAGTTCCTAAAACCCAAATTAATGTCTTTAAATAGTCTGTTTAGATCAACCAACAGTCAAACATGATTCATTTACCATCAAACAAAATGCAAAAAGAACGCTGCAAACTAAGAAGAGCGGCATGTTTTCAGGATTATTTTAACATATTGGTGCCATATGTGTGTATTTATATCACCAGGAAAACTCCAAACCATATCCAGTGATCTACAGAATGAGACAGATGTTCTGTAGATCCATTAGAAACTAACCAGAACATACAAGCACCTTTAGCACGAGACTCAGACACCCTCAGTGCAAGAAGGAGCGCTACCGCAGGTCCTTCATCCCCACTGCCATCAGACTATAGAACACTACTGTGTAGTTGTTATTATGTGCAATATTTATTATCTTGTTCTTGCACTTTCGTGACTTTTGCACTCCTCTGTTTTTTGTTTCTAAGAGCCCTGTAATGTTAAATTTCTCCTTTGTGAGATTAATAAAGTCTATCTTATCTTATACACACTGATTATTAGTCTTTAAATTGCATTTCTGCATGTCTTTAGGAGCACAACAACACAACTGTCCGCTGTTAAATATATGGTGGTGCAGATGAGAATACATGAATTAAAATAAAAAAAAAATTAAACATTTTCATTTTGTCTTGATTTCTTCTCTGTTCAGATAAAAGTGTCACGGTTTGACTGGTTGGTGAGTAAACAGTCACTGTGTTCACTTGAATGTGAGTATTTTGAGGTTGCTTTTTGTTTTTTTAGTCATCTGAGGGCATTCACTGGGTTTTGGGAAACACTGATCTACATTTTTCTACATTTTTAGACCAAATTAATCAATGTAATGAAAATAACGGTGAGGAGCAGCCCTGATCTCAGCTGCTGTCAAATATTTTGCTTTTTTTTTTTTTTTTTTGAAAAACAAACATAATCTTAGGCTTGCTGAATGGGAGTTGTTTTTATTGTTTGTTTTTTTTTAATTATTATTTCGACTCCTCTGTCCTCTGAAGACGTTAAACTGGGTTTAGGGAAACATTAATCTACATTTTTCAGACCATATAACCGGTATATAAGGACGGCAACGGTCAGTCCCAGCCCTCATCATCCAGCGGAGGAAGACTCCGGTTCTCTACCCGGTATGACGACAACCCTCCCGGTCACCTCTCTGACGGACACACGGAGCCGTTAACGTTCAGAACATCTGGACTAACCGACGTCCGTTAAAACCGGGCTGAGAGCGGTCTCTCACCGGGAAGGACAGCCTCACCGGCACCGGGAGACACCCGGCAGGACACGTTTGACGGACCCGGCAGGTGTCGGTTTACCTGTATGCTCGGTTGGAGGCTCGCGGCGGGATCCGGTAAACGTTGACGTCCGGTTTAACGCACAGGATGGACTCGTACTCTGCCTCAGCCGCCATCTTGATCCGACTGTTGGTGATGTGGGAGGGGGGACCGTGAGGACCGGAGGGACTCAGTTATGGATGCAGGGGCGTTGGTAGACCGGAACACACCGGGGGGCTCAGCCCGGTACCGGGGCAGATAGATTTAGTTATTATAATATATTTATAATAATTTGAAATGACCTATTCAACTCATATGATGCAGTTATACATTTACCAACTAATGATAATGACTGATTTCAATCCTGATGTTAAATTCTGGAGATAAAAGCTTCTAAGATAATTACAAAAGGACTAATTTCTTCATTTTAGATACAAAAAAATTCCACAAATCCTCCTGACACAAGTTCCTAAAACCCAAATTAATGTATTTAAGCCATCTTTTTGTTCAGTCAACAGTCCAGCATGATTCATTTACCATCAGACAAGATGCAAAAAAAAAAAAAAAATGCTGAAAATTCAGATCAAGGGCATTTTTTTTTCTTGGGATTATTTGTAAATATTGGTGCCATATGTTTGTATTTATATCACCACTAAAACTCCAAACCATACCCAGTGTGTGGAACCTGAGACAGATGTTCTGTAGATCCATTAGCAGCTAACCAGGACATAAAAAGTGTGATTATTTGTGTTTAATTTACATTTCTGCATGTCTCTTGAAGCACAATAAAATAACATCGCAATATTTCTGATCAGCTATAGATCGTGTTGTCTTCAAAGATCCAGCTCGTTGTCAGAGTGACTGAAGAATTTGAACTTTACGAAATAAACAAGCAAACAAACAAAAACACTAATTAAGATCTTGGGTATTCAGAAAGCATTTGGTCCTTTATACTGGGGCTAAAAATGCCAGTATCTACTGGTGTTATGAGCTAAAGCCTACATACCGACCTAAGGAACCAGAAAACATATTAATGATACTTTATTGTCATGAAACTGCTTAAAATGTAATATCATAGAAAAAAACTATGAAAAGAATTAAATTCCAATTTTGGAATAATAGACGCAGAACCATGAGGAACTAAACAAAAGGTACTATGAAATAAACTGCATGAAAGCAAGTACTTCCAAGATGCATATTTGCATCTATAAAACTATAGCTGTACATCATCAGAAACTAGAGACTAAATCTAAGGTACATAGTTAATTTATTGTAAAATAACATGGAAACCTGTGCCTCTGGTGTCCAATAGTTCATCCTGAACCTAAATATTAACTCATTTTATCAGAAATACTATGAATGGTACTTTAGTCCAATGAAACTGCTCTAACCTCCTAAGACCAGAGCTTTGGCTACATTTTAGATTTCTTCTAGTTATTTGGGATAAGGAGCAACCAATCAGTATGGTAATCAGATAACATCTAATATCTGATTATTATATTTATTAGTTTTATTCTATTTTGTTGTTATTATTATTGTTGTTGGTGTTATTATTGTTGTTGTTGTTGTTATCATTATAAACAAAACGCTCTTTTTTTTAAAAAAAAAGAGAGAAAGATGTTGCCATATGTGGATGCCAGGTGTTTGGAGGTTAACTGAAGAAAAACAACAACAAAAAACAGAAGTAAATAAATAAAGGCTGAGGGGAAGTGGCCTGGCAGGTGCTGGAAACTGCGGAAGCGGAAACGCGGCGTCGTGTCCTCCTCCCTCCTCCTCGAAGATTCCTGAATATCTGCTCATGGTCAGTGCTTTATTTCTGCCTAATTACGCACATTTATTGCACGAAAAAACGCGCAGTCAGCGGGTGTCATTTCGGACTGAACGCAGCGGGCGGTTTCTTGGCGTGTAGCCGCTCCTTGGCTTGCTGAAATCGGCTTCTAATCTGGAGGCTAGCCGTTAGCTGGCCGTTAGCTGGCCGTTAGCTAGTTAGCATGTTGACGGCTCCTGTCGCTCTCCGAGGTGCTGAAAGACGCAGACAGACGTGATGAACACGAACAGGACAACCTACAGCAGAGCCAGCTCAGACCGATCACACTGCTGCTCTGTCAATAAGGGTTTAGCTGATTATTTGTAACAATGCTGTTGCTAACTAGCTTGTAGTTTAGCCGGACAGTTAGCTGACCGAGGATCTGTGTTTGTCGCAGTGATTCTGACAGAAACTCCCCTGCAGCAGGACTAGTTCAGCTCTACAGTCACCTATTCATAGTTTTCTGTTTCTTTATGTGTGGCAGTGAAAATATGGGGTAGAAGTGCTTTAGCTGCGTGTAGACCTCAGTGGACCAGGTCCAGATCTAAACCACTATATATAGACTGGTCAGATCTGGACCAGATGGTCCTCTGGAGGCTGAAGAGACGTAAACACAGACTCTAAACTGTGGAAGGTTTGTTTCTATTAGAGAAGATGTCAAATAGGGAAATTTCAGTTTGTTTTTATATGTAGACCACATTAGATCTGTTCCACATGTAAAACCACAATATATGACGAGTCAGATCTAGACTGGAAACACTAACAGCTCTTTTAAACAAGGTTACTTACTCAATACTTAAATATTAACTCTAAAATAAGGAGATCTCACAGCTGTTTGTCACATTTAGACCAAATTAGATATGGCCTAAATCGAGAAAATTAGGATATAAAATTAGTCAAATCTGAAACAAAATTGTGATTTAAAGAGTTTTTAGGTTCTGCAGGACAGTTACTGATTTGTGAGATCTTTATTCCACTAAAAAAAAAGCATAGCATGTAGACCACATTAAAAGTGGTTCACATATAAAACCACGATATATATGTATATACAGGCTTGCCAAATCTGTTGTGAAACCTTTATTCTATCTGTAAATGTCCAAAATGTTGTGACATTTTACTGCCCTTTTTGCATGTAGACCAGATTAGCTGTGTTCCAGGTTAGAAATCACCACATATAGACTGATCAGATCAATACTAAACGGTCCTACATGGGATAAAGAGTCTTTAAAACGTAGCTACAGATATTTAAACCTTTATTCAATGTGTGAAGCTGCAACAAAAAGAGGATTCCATTGCATATTTAGTATCCAGACACCTTAGACCAGGCCCAGACTGGACCTTTGATTAGGACATTTTTACAGATATGAAAACAATTTCACAAACTTAAAAAGACAGCATGAGGGGTTTAACTAAACTTACAAATTAGAAGCTGCCTTCAGCCAGCTAGTTATCTAACCTGGGTGAAGGATCTGTTTTGTAGCAGCAGTTATGAAAAAGCGACGGATGAAAGCTGTCATCTACAGCAGGTGTTCAGCTTCATGTTTGTGTTTGTCTGCTTGCTGTTGTCCCTCAGTGCCAACCATCACCTCAGCTGTTTTTATGTGGACTGAGGATCTGGTTTCTGACATCCTGAGACAAACCAGAGCAGTCAGGAAGAAGAGGAGGATGAAAGATAGCAGAAAGTTAGACTCATACGGAGGCAGATGTTTTTAAAATGGGACGCATTCAGGGCTGACACTCACAACTCTTTATTTCTATCCATTAATCTATCTGCTATTTTAACAATTACTCCATAAATCAAAATTGTTAATTTTCCTCCAAAAAGTTGGTTCATTTTATTTTGACAGATTGCATGTCGTTGTATAATGTAGCACAGTACAGAATGGAAACAGCAGTTTACATATTAGAGTGCCAAACTGAGTTAAGCTATAAACTCAGGCATGATAAAAATAAATAGGAAAGAAGAGTCATTGTTAATTACAGTCATCCAAAAGAAATCTAAATTTCTCTCAAAGCATTTAACAAAGGTGAAGGGTTTAGTTCAGACAACTGGACTTATAATAATAAGTCTAGTCTGAACTAACCCTTCACCTTAAGATGACCTGGACGACTGAGAGCCTTCATGTTTAACAAAGTTCATTCTGGATATTTTACAAGCAGCTAAAGCAGCAGCCTTTTATCTTGACTGAATAGTTCTGACTTTTTAGTAGCTTCAGAGTCTGTGAAAGTAAAGTTTAGTTAAAGACGACGGCTATGCTGTGAATCTGAAAGTAAAGTTTGGTTAAAGACGACGGCTATGCTGTGAACTTGTGTGTACGGTGAGGATGTCAGACGACGATGTGGTTCTAAAATCTGACTTTTAATGGTGCACGAAACATGGTCGCTGGTTAGCATGTAGCCTGAGTGGCCCATGTTTCCATTCTTATTTCATAATATCTGAAAAACAAACAAATATATGTAAATGAGAGCTCCTGTATTGGAAATTCAGCTGCATTAATGTACAGTATTTGTCTTTACGTCCAAACTCTGCATCGTGTTCAAACATCTTTTCTGTTCTGGGATCACTGGAGGGACTTCCTGACGTTAGAAACTTTGGAGTTTTGAAGATTGCCACCTTTTTAGAAACCTGTAGAGTCAGAAATGACTGACTGGTTCAGAATTAACACAATGATGCCAAGGAAGGAGGTTTGTCACAATAGATTGAAGTTTTGGTTCTAAATCTTGATGCAGATGCATTTTCAGAATTAAATGACGTCTTTACGGCTGCCATGATCAGTCAGCATCATGCTGACTGATCATGGCAGCCGTAAACACGTCATTTAATTCTGTCAGATTCTGTCTGCTGACTCGTCTTCTCTGTTTTCTCCACATCAGGTCTTGGTGGTTTGAATCTCCACCTCCCTACCAGACACCATGACGTCCTCCATGCTCCGCAGACAGCTGAAGAACCTGGTCCAGAACTACTCTGAGGCCGAGGTCAAGGTGAGAGTGAAAGAGAGAATTACATATTTTATTGTATTCTGTAGCTCATTTTAAGGCGACGGTTTAAGCATTTCTTTGAGTTTTTGCCAGGATTATTAACAGAGCATCTCCATAAACATTGATGTTATGATGAAACAGAGTCAGCTGCATGAAGAGGTTACAGATAAACCAGTGATTTAATATTTCCACAACACTGAAACATACAGTAAAAGAGTAATCACCCCCTTGTTTTTTTCCCTTAATAAATAAAAACATCATTTAAGAACTGCATTTTGTGTTTACTTGGGCTGTCTTTGTCTGACGTTTACTTTTGTCAGTGTGGTTGTTAAAATGCTGCTCTGGTGGTACATGATCAGTAATATCCTGGTAAAAATGATAACTTTCAGTGAAAGGAGATTCTGTACTAAAGTCGGCTTCCTGTTTGTCAGCCGGCATCTCCAACCTTTCTGTTCCCTCCACCTTCTACTTCCTGTAGCTGCTTTTCACACCAACACTTCTCACTTTTGCAGGTCAGAGAGGCGACGTCCAACGACCCCTGGGGCCCCTCCAGCACCCAGATGGCCGACATCTCTGACCTGACCTACAACGTGGTGGCCTGCAATGAGATCATGACCATGCTGTGGAAACGGCTGAAAGACGACAAGAACTGGAGACACATACACAAGGTGAAGGGCAGAGGGAGTAGCAGTGGAGATGTGTCCACAGAGCCATTTTTCTAAGCACCATCAGCCTTTGTAATTATTCCCAATGAGGATAGAGGATAACTGCCCACCGAGAGGAAAACTGATGCCCCCAGCAGCTCTGCTTTTTCATTCAGCTGCTCCAAGCACTTCTAGTTGAAAATCTGTGAACTTTCCAGAAAGGTGGAGTGACTGTCACTGCTGGTTAGGAGCAGGACTCTGGAGGTGAAGCTTGTTCTGGCTGTCGGTCACATATAAAGATGCTAATCTATCATACAATGGTGCTTTAAGTAGGGAATTGATGTCTTGATGTTGTCATAGTAACAAAACCCAGATGCCTCATCTCAGTGTTTTGTTTTTTGTTGTTGTTGTTGTTGTTCTTAAGAAGCATTAGTAGGAGGTCATTACCAGGTGCTTTCTTGCCTGATTAAACATTCTTTCTGGGCACATGCCCTTAAGATGCAGGTTGCTGGATGACCAATATCTAGCAATATATTTAAAGAAAAAAAAATATCACCTTGCTTTGCCACTATAGGTGTTTTCAGTTAACCCTCTGAACCCCAACAGTTTGTGGCCGTTTTTTGCTCCTGCCATGTTTTTCCTCACAGTGGGCTCATTTTTCACTGCAATAAAAACTGAAATCTTAACTTGGTGAAGCACAGGAGTTTTAATATCTGACGTAAACTACCCTCCCATTTAGCAGATGCTGTATTAAAGCAGTCAGTGTTCCATTTTATGCCATGATTTATTCATCTGATCCTTAGTAATGACGTACGCTGTGCTATTACTGCTCCATAACATCACAGACCAGTGCAGCTTTGCCAGGAGGTTACGTTATGTTTTATGGGTTCATCAGTGTTTTGGATCTTGTACTTATCATTGATCTTTTCCTATTCTCGTCGTGACTTCACACAGAGCTTTTATTTTGTTTATTTTACTTGCTATTTGAATTCCCCAATAAGATACCAATCAAAAAGCAACAGTCCGGATGTTTTTCTAAAAGCTGTAAGGATTGACAATTTTGGTCCAGCTTTACATAGTTTTCTTTCTCACAAACCTGCTTATGTTTTTCATCCCAGTCGCTGACACTCCTGGAGTACCTGTTAAAGACTGGTGATGATCGTGTGCTTCTGAAAATGAAAGACAACATCTACATTGTCAAAGCCCTCACAGAGTACCGCTTCGTAGAGAAGGATGGCAAAGATCAGGTGATGCTTCCCGATGACGTCCAAAGGTTGCCTCTTTTTAGCTTCCATTAAATGGTTCCATGGTCTGCTTTAAGGCCTTCCATTACTGATGCTATAACATTCTTGTTTCCATACTCCTTCAGGTTCACAACTAGAATGAAAACAGTCAGTCTAGGTTAGATATCTTCAACAAATGTAAGAAAGCTCTGATTCATAGGAAAGATCCTCGACCTTGATCATCTACTACATTTACAGGCCCCAATTCAGGCTTATTTTATCAACATTATCAACATAATTCTGTGTTTTTATGATTTACTTATCGAGATTTAAGTTGAACGTTTGATTGATTTGTGTTTTAAGACCATCTAGGTTTTGGTTTATGGGTAACTTTGCTCAAGTAGTAGAAATCTAATGGAGCTATATGTGTCCTAGGGTGCGAACGTGAGAGAAAAGGCCAAAGTTGTCCTTGTTCTTATGGAGGATGATGACAAACTAAAGGAAGAGAGAGACTTTGCTGTTAAAACCAGAGAAAAGACGTCAAAAAGTTCTGCAGGTGAGATCGTCTGTCCAAATACCCATTCTTTCACAAGTTTTTGTTCAGTCATCTTTAAGTGTTTGCCTCGCCCACACAAATATTTCTAATAATTAATTTCAACCCTTCCAACCAGCCTCATCTGTGGACACCGTCAAGGATCCCAACTACAAGCCGTGCTACGTTCCTGGAGCCACCGGGCTTCCATCCTTGGACAACATACCTTCAGTGGCCGACTTGACTGCTTCCTTTGCCGCCCGTAAAGAAGAGCGACTTAAACAGGAATTTGAGAAAAAAGAAGCTGAGAGAAGGGTGAGTGCCAGCATCTATAATTAACTGCTATAACAAGTGGCCATAGTATCATCAACACCACACTGATTTAATGTTATCTGTTACCAGAACACTACAAGAGGTTGTCTCAGAAGTAACTTTAATGTAAAATCTGATTTTGGTGGTGTAAATAAAATGTAGATATATTCAGACTTACTAACTACAGTTGCTGAACTATTACACCATGGCATGTTTGATTAATTTACTTAAACATATCAGTTCAATCTTTTATGTAAATTGGAGTATTTTTTTTCCACCAAGAAAGAAATCCTTAGCAAGTGCTGGTATTTACTAGTTTGCAATATTTATGTCTTAGGCCAAGTTGAGTGACGATGAGCTGCAATGGGAGGATGCAGGCAAAGCCAGTAGTGTTAAAACTGATGCTTGGAGCGGAGATAAAGCAGAGGAGGAATCAAAACCAGATCCATGGGGGTCACAAAAAGAACCGAAAGAGGCCACAGGTCCATGGGGCGCACCCACAAGTCCTGACAAAACTGAAACAGCAGCTAGCAGTGATCCATGGGGGGCTCCAACTAAAACTGATGAAGATCAGTTTTCACCACCAAAGAATGGAGAAGATCCTTTTGCGGAACCTGATCCCTTTACTGCATCAAAAGATGACCCCTTCAATGCCCCGAAAGACACTTCGGACCCCTTCAATGCACCCAAAGACAAAGAGGATCCATTTGCTGCTCCGAAAGATGGACCAGATCCGTTCGGTTCCTCTAACAATGATCCATTTAAAACTCCAAAAGATGATCCGTTTAATGCCCCAAAAGATGATCCATTTAAAACTCCGAAAGATGATCCATTTAAAACTCCGAAAGATGATCCGTTTACTGCCCCAAAAGATGATCCATTTAAAACTCCAAAAGATGACCCTTTCAACGCCCCAAAAGATGATCCGTTTAATACTCCGAAAGATGATCCATTTAATACTCCGAAAGATGACCCTTTCAACACCCCAAAAGATGATCCTTTCAGTGCACCAAAGGATGACCCATTCAGTACCGCAAAAGATGACCCCTTCACTGCTCCGACAACGCCACCGAAAGAAGATCCTTTCTCAGCACCAACAAAACCTGCACAAGACGACCCCTTTGCTGCCCAAGAAAGTCCTCCTAAAGAGGTTCCTTTCTCTGCACCATCTAAACCTACAAAGGACGATCCTTTCGCTGCACCGACAACACCCCCTAAAGAAGATCCTTTCTCTGCACCGACCAAACCTTCACAAGAAGATCCTTTCGCTGCACCGACGACACCCCCTAAAGAAGATCCTTTCTCTGCACCAACCAAACCTTCACAAGAAGATCCTTTTGCTGCACCAACAACGCCCCCAAAAGAAGACCCATTCTCTTCACCACCCAAACCTACAAAGGAAGACCCCTTTGCTGCACCAACAACACCCCCTAAAGAGGACCCATTTGCAGTACCATCCACTCCCCCAAAAGAAGATGCCTCAGATCCCTTCAATGCCCCTCCAGTGAGCTCACCTCCAGGTGGGGCAGATACATGGGGGGCACCTGCCAGCTCTCCACCTGGCACTGGGTCAGATCCCTGGGGGCCACCATCTGCTCCAAATGAGACCAAAGGTGGAGATCCCTGGGGCAATGGGGCCAGTGCCTCCTCACCTGCTGACAGTGCTGATCCTTTTGGGGATGCGTCCAAAACAGACGATGACCCATGGGGCGCCCCAGGTAAGAAACAAACCAGTGAGCATGGATGGTCATTGTTGAAACCTGACACTCGTTGAAGAATAGATTTATATTACGAATGTCCCAATCAAGTATTTTTTTCAATCTGAATAATGTGATATTTACTATCTACCAATATCTGATACCCCATACCTAAGACCCAGTACCACTTTCCTTCAATACTGTAGATTAGCTGTAGTCCCTGGTAGCGTCACTGGGTAGAACATGTTACTGTTTCATACTGTAGGGGACCCAAGGTGGCAGGCACTTCCATGTTGGCATTATGGGAGTATAACTAGTAAAGAAACACCATAACAGAGCTTTCTATGATCATCAATGACCTCAGTCAGTGAACAAAATGTTCTTAACAAGCAATACCCAAAGATAGTGGTCTTATATACCAGTGGACCATCTTCTGGCAAAATGTGTAGATTTCTTTTATACATCTGCTTGACAACAAATGTAATTAAAGAATCTGGCATAGTTTTATGCCGTTAACTACCACTTCAAAATTCCTTTTACCGTCCTGATCGGAGGACTGGCCTTGGGACATTCCTTCTGAAGTTGAGGTTCAGTGAGGGGCACTTTGCACGCCTGCACAGAAATATGATCATGGTCATACAGTAAAGTAGGCATCATAACTGTTGATAGCAGAATCATTGCAGTGGGAGTCAGAGTGGGAATTTGTTCCTTGACTCTGATGTGGGATCATCTAGCAAGAGCCTTGATGACATAAACGGTCAACGACTATCACAAACATTGAACATGATGTTGGCACCTGTGGTTTAAGAGATAGAGGTGGTCACCAGTGCCTCCAGTTTCATTGGTGTTTGAATGAAGAGCAAAAGTGCAAAGCACCAAGGGTAAAATGGCTAAATGTAAACAGCTATGCCCAAACTCACCCTGTTCTTCACTCATTCAACACAATACAGGAGGTCCTCGGCTTACATCAGAGTTCTTTGCCTACAGAGCCAATTTTCTCCATACATCAGAACACTGGTGAAAATGTGAACAAATCTGTTCCGTGCATCACTACATCCATGAGTTCTTCCTAAAGCCATGAATACCAAACGGACTGATGTTGTTGTTGATGTTGAGCTTTCAATATTTATTGTTCAGTTCCAGATTTACCTGATGTCAGTGAATGTGCCACGTTTAGTTAGCTCACCTCTGATTGGCTGAGAGTCAGCAGTAGAGAGAGCTGGGAACGGAGGCTAATTCTGGAGCTAAGTTATGGGGTTTTTCTAGTCATTCTGGAGCTAAGTTATGGGGTTTTTCTAGTTCTTCTGGAGCTATTCTGGCGTTGGCTACGGCCCACAGTATCCTGTGTGAAGGTTCAATAAACCAGCAGAGAACCAGATAAAGTCTCACTCATTCATCACAGAGGGTCACTACAATATGTTGACCTGTTTTTACAACTTGACCCATGTTGGTCGGTGTTTCTGTTCCCAGTGTTTTATTCTGTCTAATTTCACTTCCATGGAGATGGCTAAGCATCAGAAGAGTCTGACTTACGCTGGGAGCCATCATGAAGGACAAAAAGTTAGTGAATGCAGCACAATCCCAGGTGGAGTACAACCAGAGAATGGAAACAAAACCGTCTGCTAGCATAGCGTGACGATTTATTCATCCACTAGTTCCACGTAACCATTTCTGATGTGACAATGAAACGCTGTAGGTCGAGGACGTCGTAAACTGAGGACTTCCTGTATAAAATACCACATGAATAGAGAGCGATTCAAGACAAAGCTCAAGAGTCGGTGATCAAATGAAGAATGACCATTGGACTGACTGAATATCCGTACTTAGATGACATTAAGACACCTAATTCTATTTATAGATGATTTTTTTTATGGGTCCAAAAAGCTGAGAAGTAAAGCTCATGTTTCAAGTATTTTATCTTTAAAATAAGGCATTTGGCACAAATCTTTACCTGTCCATGACGGTTTTATTTCCCCACTCAGCTTCAGCTCCGGCAAACGGCGACGATGCGTGGGGTTCACCTGCTCCTCCCTCAGACTCCTCCCCGTCCAGTGACCCCTTTGGAGATGGAGCGTCTAAAAGCAGCGATCCCTGGGGGGCACCAAGCAGCACGAGTGGTAATGGCACAGGTTAGTCACGTGAAATGCTCTGCCTGTTCCCATCCATCATTCATCAGCACAAACCCTCATCAGTAATCAGCAGTACCATTCCCTGCTCTTATTAAATCAACTAAATCTGTGTTCTGAGCTGCTAAAAACATGTTGGAATGCTGGATACGGTGATTTCTAAAACTAAACTGCCTCTACGTCTGTGTTTATGAACACATGAAAGATCATTTGCACCATTTTCTTCCATTCCACCTCCATCTTCCCGTCGTTCTGCCGCTGCCTAACAGTCTTAATCAATTAACCTTCTCTTCCGCTTTGCTCTCTCTTCCTCCCTGACGTGTCCCCAAAAGAAAACACCTTTTAGAGTAGAACTGGACCTTTATTTGATTGCAGGAAAGCGAACAGAGCAGGAAGAGGAGATGTACAGAAAGACTGCTTCATTCTTGGGTTCGGCGGGGGCGTCGCTGGTCGACCTGGACGACCTGTTTTCCTCCAAACCCCGACAGCGCCCCCTCGTCAACACCCCCCAAACACAAGCCATCGGTAAGGACAGAAAAAACGCTGTACTCTGGGTGACAAAAAACGTTTGTGACAGAGGCTACACGTGGAATTATTTGCGGTGATTCAAACGGATGCATGTTCAACCTGAAAGACGGCAAACATTAGTCGCTTCTGGAGAAGTTTCATTCCACCGCTGATCAGCAGACGTTCAGAGAGAGAGAGGGGTGGAGACGGTGTGATAAATATCTATGATTAGGTTTGTTTGGAGAAGCTTCTTGTGATCATGTGTTCCTCCCCTGTGGTCTCGCAGTAGTGTTTAGATGTTGTGTGTGACATTAGTGTCTATTACCCAGCAGATTATAACTCCTCCCACCCCTCTCTCTGCTCTGCTTTGGTGCATTTTCTCTTTACTGGAACACTTTGAATCCCTCCCTTTCTCCTTCCCCTCATCTCTCCGTCCTCGTTTCCCAGGCGCTCTCAAAGCGAGGGGTGTTTCTTCCACATCCACCCCATGCTACAACCTTTTTGGTTCCTCTTTAGCGCCCTCCCATGGTGCACCCTTCAGCGAGCATAACCTGGGAGGGTCTTGTTCTGCCGTGGGTACGCTTCAGGTGGCACCGGTTCAACCCACTTCTGACACAGGGAGTCTGCAGATGGGACTTAACATGAGCTCCCCCTGTGGAGGAGTGGGGATGGTGCAGTCTGGATATCCAGGAATGGTTCAGTCCAGTTTACTGGTGGGTGGTGTTAGAGGTTCCCCTCTACAAACTGGAGTCTTCTCAGGCAGCAAACCAGAGAAGAAAAAAAACAACAATCCATTCCTGCTCTGACATCCAGACATGCAGTGTTTTTCATGAATCCAAATAGAATTTAAATCAGGATTAGGGAAATGTAATTAAAGCAACAAGTTTCATGAGGCAGGCGTGTGTCTGACCTGCAGAGATCCATTCTTTAGCGTGATGTTTCAGTGCTCGGCCTTCATCAGGCACGATCTGTGATGTGTCTTTTCAGGTTAGACAAGATCATGTAAAGCACCACACAAGGAAGCTTCACATGTTTTAGCCCCCTTGTGTATAAATGATAATCATCCAAAAGAAAACAGCAATAAGATTCCAGATTTGTGCCGCTGTAGCTCACAGGTAGCTGCTGGTTTCTGTTCATCATGTCATAGAAACCAGGAGAAGAAGGCTCAACACAAGACAGATCTTAGTTTTCTTCAGTTTCACAGCGACACTTTGGAATCTGGAAACAGGTTATGCTACTTTGAGCAATCTTTTTTCTTCCCAGTTGTCAAAGTTTCCTTCAAAGCACCAAGAAGGGACAGTTTAAAATACTGCAGCAAAAATGTCTGCTTGGAACTCCAACAATTGCTCTCCTTTTACTGTAAAACAGACTAAATGTCAGGATGGACTTGAATGAGCGGCTGCCTGCAAATCTGGAAGCAGTTTAAACAATGAGAAACACTTCAGTCGTATGTGCGTGGTTTTTGCATGTTGATTTAAGGGCAAAACATGCAAGAACCACCTGATGATCTTTGAATTTAACCCTCCAGCACCCTGAGCTCGTCCCCCCACCAGCCCTGAAAATGCCGAAACATGCATCTAATAAAATACCCAGAAATGACGCATACAGCTTCATATATATTAACAGATATACACACAAATATTTCTGGGATTTTTTTTGTCTGAGAAGCGGAGAGCACCTCAGTGTGAGTGTTTGTGGAAACCCTGAGGAACTACTGTGTATGTGAGTGTTGTGTGACTCTGTGAAGGAAAACACGTCGCTGTAGGTTTTCATTACGTGTGCATGTGTTTGTACAAGGTGGAGTGTGTGTGTGTGTGTGTGTGTGTGTGTGTGTGTGTGTGTGTGTGTGTGTGTGTGTGTGTGTGTGTGTGTGTGTGTGTGTGTGTGTGTGTGTGTGTGTGTGTGTGTGCACGGTGGGTGTGCACTATGAATATATATATATCGTGCTGATGTAAATAGTGGAAGTACTCAACAGATAAACCTTGAAATATACTGTATATCAGAGTGTTACAATCACCAGTAACTATTTATTGATCTATTTATTGATTGATTGATTTATTGCTTGAGTAAATGTGGGCCTCTATCAGACAGATCCAGGTGAACTTTGATGAGAGTCGACCTGATGGCATCGATCACATGTGAAGTCAAAGGCGATTAATCCGATAAAAAAAGGATCATCTCGGTAACCGACGGTGGCTTTATCTTCCCTCTTTAGGTTTGTAGTCGTTCTGGATTCATCGTCTTCTCTGTATGTCCCGCCTTTGGACAGGAAACACAAACGTATTATTGTATTCTGTTTAGCTGCAGTGTTGGCTAAATAAAAACCGAATTTGAACATATCAGCTTGTTTTATGTGCATGCTGTCTGAGGATCCCGGATGTGAGCGTAGCCACCCCTCGTTTATTTGGTTTGTGACTAATGAAATGAGAAGTGAAAGGTAAATAAAAGGTCTCCCAGCGTTGTAACGGAAGCAGGACTAATCGTAGTTTATTAGTTGTGAAAACGTCAGTAAATCAAAACCACACGGGAAGCACAGAGGACTGAAGTCACTGCGTTTAGAATCGGTTTCTTCATGTGTTTTCAGGTAAAAAGTGAATAAAATAGACCGAAAGAACAGTTTAGCTTCAGAGGATTACAGTGAAAAAGGATCAGAACGACTCTTATGATTTCTCAGATTTAATTTTGTATGAAATGAATTTATTTTGCTGTGTATTTACATTTAAAGCTGTGTTGTAAACTGTGACAGTATACAGTACGTTTGAGAAATAAAATGAATCACAAAGCCACTGTCTGTTCTGCACATTACATTTTTTTGTGTTTTCATGTTGAATGCTTCAGTGTGTTTTCCATCCTGTTAGAACTTGCTTACTTTCACCACAAGAGGGCGATAAAACCTCACAAATCCAGAGCAAACCGCACAGCAGGAGAGTCAAACTCATCTTAGTTCAGGTTCCACGTTTAGTTTGATCTCCAGTAAAACCAGTAACACCACAGCATGATAACCTATAAATAACCACAACTCCTCATGGTTCCTTTGTTCTAGCGTAAAATGACAAAGTGACAAGAACGAGACCAACAACAAAAGTGAGACAAAAAACAAAAAAAGTGACACAAAATGACAGCAAAAACACAAAAACGTGACACAAAATGACAAAAAGACAAAATATTACAAAAAGGAAACGGGAAATAAAATGGCAAAAACGTGAGACAAAAACAACAAAACGAGACAAAAAATTAAACTTTCACAGCAACAAAAAATGACAAAAACAAGAAAAAAACACAAGTGAGACAAAAAGGAAACGCAATACAACAAAAGTGAGAGGAAATGACAAAAACATGACAAATGACAAAATTCTGCCAAAAAAAGATAAAAACAAGACAAAATATGACAAAAATTAAACACAAAAGAACAAAGAAAAATCTAGTATTTTACTTCATGATCCAAGCAACTTGTCATGGTCTAGAAATGATTTTAAATGTATAGTTTTACTAATTTACAATCTGCAGTTTATGTCTTCTCTGTAATTTTTACACTTTGAGGGCTGGATTGGACCCTCTGGAGGACCACTTTTGGACCACGGGCCTCATGGTGGACCCTCTGGAGGACCACTTTTGGACCACGGGCCTCATGGTGGACACCCCTGACTTACAATTTCTGTGTAAAACTCTTCGTGTACGACCACAAAATGCCCTCGAATTTACATTATAGAACAAAAATTAATTTAAAAGATGACGCCACGACCATAACAGATATCATACTGACGGGTTGTTGGTTTATTTTTGTGTTACCGTCCACCTCTACTCAGAAATGTTTGACATTAAACAGCTCTTCAAGCTGTCTCTCTGCATCCTCAGTATAAATGTATCAAAGGCAGAGAAAATCCTATATCTTGACACATATCTGAACTATGCCTCTGTTTATGAGACTTCTTTAATTCATTTACTCATTTATTTGTCCCCTAATTAATCTGTAAGTGTGGTGGAGTCAGTTAAGGCCTTAACAGAAACTTGTTGAGAGGAGGGCAAAATACAGGACTGACGTTTGAGCCGGATCTGTCCATTCATGGTGAGAGGGCTTAGTGTCTGAAAGCAGAAGGGGGCAGATCAGGGAATTTGTCAGTTACTCAGCATGAGTTACGTTAGGACACGACGGCCAGCTGGGTCCTGGTCCTGCCTCTTTTTAAAGAGCAAGTGGGATGAATTCATTTACAGTGGTATACTTTCAAAATAATTACACCGATAAATACCTGCTGATCACACACCACTCAAGTAATTAAATCCCTGTTAGCTTGCAGTAAATCAAAATGTGCAATTCAACGTAGATCTGACTTAAAGGGTCACCTCGGGTGGCATTTATTACCTTTATCACGTTCCAGTTTAGTCTAAATGAGTACAAGTGAGTCACCCATATTCACAAAATTAAAACTATGTCTTAAGAAGTTTTAGCAAATTAATTTCAAACCTTTTAAATAATCTGAGGTATTTCTTTGCTTTAACCCTCGTGTCGTCCTGCGAGTCAAAATTGACCCATTTTCAAGTTTGAAAATGTGGAAATAAAATATATGCTTTCACTTTGAAAACTTCCACATTTTCAACATTTTGGGGGAAATTTTTGAAAGTTTTTGGGTGGAAAAAATGTTAAAAATGTTTCTTAACATTTACATAAAAAATCAACCAAAATCCAGTGAACTTGATTTTAGTTGTTTTTTGTGAATGTTATTAAAGAAAATATTAGAAGTTTTACTGATATATATGTAATCACTTTAGATATTTTTAGGATTTTTGAAAGATTTTTACTCATTTTTTGAAAATATTTACAAGGATTTTCTTGCCAAATTTGGGGGATTGTTTTAAAGGAAACTTTTAAGGAATTATTGGAATTTTCTTCCTGAAGGTTTTGCAAATTTTCAGAAATTTGGGGGATTTTTTTTTGCTGAACTTTTGGATTTTTTCAGACAAGGAAAATAATTTTTTGTGCCCGTAAATGAGGACAACAGGAGAGTTAAACCGGGCACTGCTCATCACAGTGAAGCACGGTGGCGGCAGCATCATGCTGCAGTTACAGACAGCCTGGTCAGAGGGAAGCGTGAGACCGGGATGATGGTTGAGCCTTCAGTACCATGATGACCCGAGACGACTCCAGAGAGACTTCAGGACACGTCTCTGACTGTCCCCGAGTGACCCGACCGGAGCTTAAACCCCACAGAGCGTCTGTGGAAAGACCTGAAGACGGCAGTTCAACATACTACCATCTGATCTGATGAAGGCTGAGAGGATCTGTCAGAAGAAATAGGATAAACAGCAAAGATCCATGTAGAGACTGACCCCAAATGACTCTGAGCTGGAGCTACGGAAGGGGCTTCTGGAGATCTGGATACTGTTGGAAATGAGAGATTTCCGCTTTTTGGGTTTTTCTGAACCCCAAAACCTGCTGGCAAAAAATGTAAGGAACCTGTCAAAACAGAAAGAATCTTCAGTTTTCTTTGAATCTATCATGTGGGACTTGCTGTTCCATCAGTGAACCAAACAAATCTAAGCTGACAATTGTCAGATGGAAATGTCTTTTCAAAATATGTCCAAAGTTATGGAAACCATTCAAAAATGGTTCAAATTATTGCCCAAAATTGACTCAAACTTGTCCAAAATTACATAAAATAGTCCACAAGGACTCAAAAATGACTCAAAATGACTTAAAATTTATCTCAAAATGAACATTAAAGAAAAATCAAACCTACTGGATCAATAAAATAGATGCAGCATGGAACTCTCTTAAGGGATTACATATCTTATCTGGCCTGGGAAGATTCCCCCGAAGGAACTGGAAAACATGTCGGGTAGCAGAAATACAAACAAACCAGAGCGTTGTTTCCCCCATCACAAAGTGATGATTAGGTGCAGCCAGACCATTCTGTACCACATGATGGTCTGACTGCGAAAGACCACCAGTCCATCTATGTTTCGTACTTCGCCTATGGTCCTGAGTGGTGGGTAGTGGCCTTAGATGTAGGGATTTCAGGCATTCCAACTGAGAGAGATCCTTGGGTAGAGCTGGAAGTCTCTGGAGGGATTACATATCTTATCTGACCTGGTAACACCTCAAGATTCCCCAGAAAGAAGTGGAAAACATGTTGGGTAGCAGAAATACAAACAAACCACAGCATTGTTTCCCCACATCACAGAGTGATTCCTGTCTTTGTGGAATTTTTAAGCAGTTTTCAAACATGTCCAACTGGGAGAAGACCCTGGGGTAGACCTGGAACTCTCTTTAGGGATTACATATCTCATCTGGCCTGTGAACGTCCTGGGATTCCCTAGGTTGAACTGGAACACTGCTGGGAATGACCTGCTAGGATTGTTGTCGCCACAGATTAACCCCGGATAAGTCAAAGAAAATCAATGCATGGATGATGGAGATGCATTTTGGCCATTCTATGTGTTTATTTGGACCGCGGCAGAACAGATTTCCTACCAATCATGTGCCAACTGCTCTAAATGAGCTGTTCCAGCTTCATTAATTTTCCAATCACAGATTCCCAGCCGGTGTCTTTCTGCTCATTAAAGCTGACCTCTGTGCATACAGCTGTGTCAGTTTGTGTTAAGAAGGGTCGAAGTTTAAGACGTGGCATGAACTGTGACATGACAACACCATCACACTCATCTCACTCCAAGCTGTTCTATAGCACGCCGTCAAATTAGTCACTATAGGTGGATAGGTCAAGGAGGTTATCACCGAGAGAGAAGGAAAGCAAAGGAGAAGGGGAGAGCTTTGGGGAATAGACACAGTATAGGGAGCAAAGGGGAGGGACAGTAACAGATGGACTTGGAGGATTAGAGGGAAATCTGGGTGAATTTCCATCAGAAACTCACCCAAGACGGAGGAGGGCGTGATGAGGGAGCGCAGAGGGAAAGGTGGAGGAATCTGCATTTGAAGAGGAGGTGAAAGAAATCGTCCCGTGGACCCGAACACTGTGAGTCGACTTGTTTTTGACATTTTATTTCGTTGTCAGAGTGTAAACTGAAAGTTGATTTTCCAATCACATGCACGAGGCGAAAGATTCCAGATTATCATGATGGAGAGGTATTTCACACGAGGAGAGCATTAAGCGGTGTCTTTAACTTTTATTTCTGTAAATCTAGAGCGCTTTTATGTGCAGAATGTATTGATAATTCTTCTGTTTGTGTTGAATTAGACCAGTGAAAACACCATGATTCTCCACTATGATCACTAAAAATGAATGTCCTGTTGGTTGTTTGAATGAAGATGAAGTAGTTTGGAGTCAGTCGGTCTCCGATATACATATTTATATTTATAGATGCAGACAACTTGGACAGATGTGCTTAAACTAAGTGTCCACATGTACAGAACCAAAAAGTTGTGCGTCAGTAAACTGTATGGATTATAGTTTGGAAACCCTGAGCTGATCTGATGGACTAAATTAAACCTCATGAATATGGCTGCGATGATTTCATTAAAATGATCTTCTATGCGTGTGCACAGCTGGAAATAACCACATAATACCAGCGTACCAGATCCCCTGTTGGACCAAACCCACCAATCCACGCTGTGCTGCTAAACTTACTGAAGATTCTACTGCAGATACAAAAAACACACATGTACAATTCAATTCAAAAAAAAAAAAAAAAGTATGAGTTTGGGGAAAATATGTGTTAAAAAATAAAATGAGGAACTGGATTAAGCTGGAAAAGAAATGGAATACAGTGTTTTTTTAAACGTTAAAACAAAATTAATGGGAAAAATGCGAGGAACTGCTGTTGGAATCCTTTACATGTTGGGTAATTTGGTCATATTTCATCCATCTGTCTGGTGTTCATTGTGTGTCAGAACGGTGCTTCATTGGTCATAATGGGATTTTGATATACATTCATATTTATGTGTTGAATATTTATTTTTTGCATCCTTTACTTTTTTTTAAAAATCAAATTAATAGTCATAATAGTTTTTTTTGTTTCTATGTTGTGCATTTGTCATCAGTGGAATGTAGATGAACGTTTATTTTATGGCTACACCTCTTTATTCAGCCATTTAAAGTGAGGTTAAGTCCTTTTTAGTGTCAATGTTAGTATGTTTAAATGTCTTTTTTGTCATATAAATGGGTTACATTTGCCTACAGTGAAGACTGCGTTCAAATTAAACTCTTTGGATAATCTGATATTTGTTCAGCTGAGTGAGAAATAAATGATCCTTGGATTGTTGGGTTTTCTGTTCTCGGCTTATAATTGGACCTGACTATGCTCAGTCAGCTGGAGGAGACACATGATGTGAATCTGTTTAAATAAAATGGAACTGAATGTGGATGTTAGTTTTCCATCCGTCATCTGCCTTAATGTCGTCACTGATCGGTGTATATGTGAATATTCTGCAGTTGTTTCTTGGCTTATTTTAGTTTCATTTATTTCCACCAAAAACTTGAGGGAACAGAATCATATTTGAGCAACACCTTCACGTTTTTTGTATAATTTTACCCAGAATTCAACTGAACAACTTTGGAAACTTTCTCTGCTAGAATTTAAAACAAAATTCTTTGACAACCTGAATCCAAATGCAAGCCGTGAAAATGTTTAGTGGAAGAAACTTTAATAACAAACGCAGCAAGTTGACTATTAAAACACCCACACAGTGAAAACTTCCCCCAATTTATTTAGCATCCTCAGAAAAAAGCACAAAAACCAGTAAGAGAACAAACAGAAAGAAGACTTCAAAACTAAAATTTCCCTGAGCTGAGGTCATGTTTGGTTGTTCAGAACAAACGGCTCCATGTAGCGACGACTAAACCAACACCTGGCATGAATGACGTGCTTCATAAACCACTTGAACCCAGACACGACTTTCCAGATGAGTCTTAATCCAGATGTTTGTCTCTGTTTCCCATGTTTTTCTCTTTTTTTTTCTTCCTGTTAGGTGGTGGTCGAGAGACTGGCATTAATCTCATCCACCTAACCCTGCTAGATTAACATGGATTAGCAAGCCGGAGGTAGGCCTGAGATACCGGACTAATCACTCCTTGGCGAGTCCAATCCCTCCGGCAGAGGTGGAGGAACAGGTTGAAGAGCCAGACGATTAGTCGCAAAATCCACTGGACACAATTTAAATGTTTATCTTCATCGGGAAGTGAAGGAGAAGCCATCAGGGAGGCAGAACATGAGACAGGAAACATGGGGTAAATCCAACCCCTCGCCTGGTGACGTCCGGAAGAAAGGAAGCGGAGATTTAAATCTGCTCGTCATGATGCTGGTTCTGTGACTCTGCAGCCGGAGGAGGAAAGTTCCTCCTGCAACCTCTGGCCTTCACATCTGTCTTCTCTGCTTTCTCTCTCTTCTTGCTGGAAGTGATTAAATCCCAGCGCTTCATCTCCTTCCACTCCACTGTCCTCTGGCCTCCACCAGCCGACCCATCTCCTCCATGAAACTCTGCCTTCCTTCATCCCACCATCGACCCCGTTTCATTTTCCCCTCTGACCTTCACTCCACTTCTCAAACGCTACTAATCCTCTGTCCTCGCTGCCTCGCTCTTCTCCAACATCTTCCATGAACCAATCCTGCTCACCCCAGAACCAGTAGAGCTCTAGCAGCCATTGCTGAACCTCCTTAAACCAAGTCTTTCTGCTTTGGTTGTGTTCGGGTCGAGCTGCAGCCATGTTGGAGAACATGTCCAGGCGTAACCGCTCCCTGCTGTCCCTGTCCCTCACCTCTTTAGCCCTCACTCTGTCCGTCTCGGCCTTCTGCACCTCCTACTGGTGTGAAGGAACCCATAAGGTGGTGAAGCCGCTGTGCCTGTCGCCGGTCAAGATGAAGAACTGTGGACAGAACAACAGCCAGCCGTACACCACAGGTGAGGGTTAGAAACACAGTCAGCACAGAGGGTTCGTCACTTTAGACGCCTGAAGAATGAGGCCACAAGACAAGCTGAGGTATCCGTAATTACAGATTAAACTTGAGTTCTATTAGGAGGCCCTAATTAAAGATCTCTACGATCCAGTTTCGCCAATCTTGATTGAAATTTAAGGGATCAAACGTTTGAGGACAAAATGCCTCCAACTCTTTTCTACAAGAATTTGGACGAGCGACAACTTAAACATACAATTCTATTTCGTCAGTGTCTATTTGAGTAGTCATATCTTGAATTTTTAGATCGAGGATTAAAGTATACCTCGCCTTAATTCCATTAATGGTATCTTTAATTTGAGTGTTAATTAGTTAATTAGTGTTTAGGATGTTCAAAATATAATTAGACTCTATTAAAAAAAAAGCACAGCTCATTTTTGACCGCAGACATATAAATAAAATGTTGAAATTAAAAAAAAAACTCAAAATATGTCACAGCATTGATTTTTTTAACTGTAATATTTATTTCCTTATAGCAAAATCACAGAATAAATGTGTTAATTTGAGTGAATCATATAAAATTAGGTAAAACTGTAAATAATAACAGAAAAGTTGTAAAGATCTTTTACAGCATTTGATCAAAAAATTACACTTTTTAGCTGTTTTTTAATCAGTTGCTGTTATCTGAAAGGAGAAATGGTGCATCTTAAGGAAGTAACACATTTTTAAATTACAGATAAAAATCAATTAAAATTTTCCTGAGACTTAAGTTTTATCCGAGTGTCTCAAAAGAAAGGAAAGGAGCCATATTAATTTATATCTGTGGTTTAAAAATTGTAATTAACAGGTTTTTAATGTTCAGACTGCACTCAAACTGTTGGTTGGCTTTGTGAAGACGTTCATGTCTTTAATCCAAAGCGAAGCAGCTTTAAAGCCCAAAATGTGGCACCGTCTGCATCGCAGCAGAAGAAGATCAACCCTGTGAGTTAAATATCAGATATTTCATCGTGACGAGCTCCTCCGCTGCATATGTCCTTTGTTTTGAAGATTTTTTGGCACCACAATATTTTATATATTTTTTTCTTGGTTTAAAGCATTTTCCAGTGGACCGGCAGAGATTCACGTAATCCCAGCTTTGTTGCTAATCTCAGCGCTGTGTGTCAGCAGCTGCATGTCATCTGGATTCTCCAGCTCTCATCGTCCAGCGTTAAGCCTATTTGTCTTCATGTTCTACTCCATTTTTACTACATGGAAAATCACAGTAAGACCTCAAGACACTGTGTTCCACGGCCGGATTGTGTTACACGCCGTGACCCGGAGGAGACGCAGCGAGTCGGGGTTTATGTCAGCGATTATTGGCCCACTTTTACCCTGCAGCTCTGTTCTGATCTGCAAAAACTGCCCAGGAGGAATATTCTGTTCATAATGAACTTAAAGAATGTGCAAAAATCAAACCACTTCACACGGCATGAGCGTCATATGAGCAGTGAAATGTAAATAGAACTACCTGATCAAAAAACAAACTGCCACTCAATTAAATAAAAAGTTGCTTCACAGTTTTTCACTTTAATGTTTTTTAACAATTTAGAGATTATAAAATTTTTATGAAAATTACAGAAAATAACCAATAAAATCACAGAGTTGTTTTTTTTATTAATTTACATTTTTACTAGATGTAACATTACACCAAAGCTGCATGTAAAATCACCACATGAAATGTATTTTTTTTGTAAATGGTAATTCAATATTTTACATTTGACCATAAAATTGCACATTTTAAAATGTATTTAAATATGCAAAAGATTCTTTTTTTTTTTTAACACATATTTGCCTTTACCTTAAAGGGAAAACGTATATGTATGTTAATCCTGTAAGACCCAAAAAAACAACAGCTCAAATACAGAAAAAAATTGGAAAAAATAGAAAAAATCAAATAAATAAATGAAATAAAATTAAATACATTAGACAGATAGATAGATAGATAGATAGATAGAAAATTAACACACACACACACACACACACACACACACACACACACATATATATGTATATATATATATATATATATATACACAGATAAAAATTTAAAAAAATAAATTTATGTTGCATTGTTGCAACATTGGCTTTTACAGAGTTAAGGAAGTAATACATTATTCAGCTATTGATAAAGTCTATTGAAATCACAATAAAAGTAACACCATGAACAAAAACAGTAATTTGTTCTCTATTTCTGTTTCTTTTTGTCCCCCTGAACCTTCTTATTTTGTTTCCTGAAACTCCCGTTGTACATCTTCATCTTTATCTCTATATTAATCTCTCTGTTGGTCTCAGCTACACCTTTTTCCTCTTTTCGTCGCTCTTTCTTCGTCCAGAGGCGCCGACCCCGGACCCCAAGAACCCGACGCCCAACATAACGCTCTCCCCAATGCAGAAAGAGGAGCTGGCCCGGATAAAGAGGAAGCAGCTGGCCAACGCCGTGCACTACCTCTGGGAGACGGGCGAGGACAAGTACATGCTGCGATACTTCCACACCGGCTTCTGGCTGTCCTGTGAGAAACACAATGAAGGTTGGTGATCTGAGAAATAAGCTTCTGTGCTGTTCTAAGTTCCCGCTAACGTACAAATTTGCATCAAAATAAGGCCTAAAATAACAATTCAGAGCATCTTCTAGAGGCTCAATATCAATAAAACTGATTCAAATCCCCACTGGATGAATATCTGTTCATCAATAGACACTGCAATTTACCATTGTTCCCTAAACGCCTCATAGATGGCTACAGTAGATGCTGCTAGTCGACTACACGGAGAAGCTTCTAGTCTCCACTTAGTGCAGCACAGCAGCCCAGACAGCTGTGGGACCAAAAACATGAAGAGAAAGGTTGGATTTTTTGGGGTAGATATGATTCAGACCATCCAGATTACCTTCAGATTTTTTGCAGGACTGTGGATTTTGTGCTCCATCATTTACACCGCCATGATATAAATGATGGAGCCTCTGTAGGTCAACTGACATCGTCCAGTCCTGGGCTGACGTTAGAGGGGTTCTTGGCTTTCTTCTTGGGAATCTGGCCTTCCTTGAGATAGCATATTGCCTTAGAGATGAAGCGTGGCCTAATTTGCTGTCCTTGATGCCCTTGCTACCTGCGTTAGTGACCAGATTTTAGTACCTGGTCGGGCTTCCAGCTGGTGTTTCTGCTTTGCCCCATGCGAACAGGTTGGAGGGGCTGAGCAGGACATCATAGACTCAAGAATTTGATCCTTTTGGGCTTCCACTCCCAGATGTCCTTCTAGGTGATGTTCTCACTTCGTCCAGGCACCCTGTTCACCAAATTAAATATTACAATAACAATAACAACAGAAACGTCTGCCGAAATATAGAAGAATGGCAGCTAGCAAAAGCTGTTTCAGTCTTCATATGGACACATGATTATTGTGCTAAGACAAACTTAAACATCATGAACTTTTCCTTTAAGCTCATCTCTACCTAACTTTAAAGCTAGAATGTGTAGGATCATAGACGCCAACTACAAATCAACCCCTACTAATTCTGCATCAACTCTAGAAAAGGTGTTTCACCATGCAAAATGTATCTCCCTACAACTCCCTCCTCTGTAGACCATCTTTATTTCATTCATCAAGTGTTTTTTATTTTTCTCTCAGTCTCTGTCTTTTAGTTAACAGATGTGAATAACACTGTTTACAACAAGTTTTTACTGTTAAATGTCAGGTGAGAAACACAACAACACACCATGAAAGCACCACAGTGTGACCTGAGGAATCCTGTCAACAAAAAGTAATCAGTAGCTGGCGTCCTGTGATTGGTTGATAGCTAGCAGGTCAAAGCAGATTCATCCTCCCATTGGAACATCAGCTTGTGGGCTTAAAGCACTTCTTTCTATTGTGTTTTCAGGATTTATAGTAAGCAAAAGATTATATAT
The DNA here is from genome assembly GCF_021347895.1 of Acanthochromis polyacanthus. Classification (NCBI taxonomy): domain Eukaryota; kingdom Metazoa; phylum Chordata; class Actinopteri; family Pomacentridae; genus Acanthochromis; species Acanthochromis polyacanthus. The sequence goes on along the minus strand of NC_067123.1, from coordinate 40,556,758 downwards.
GCCATTCTGTATAAAAACTGCTGATGCAATGAGAAAAAGACGATTCCATTCAAAGCAAAGGAGCGTCTCAGTCCCTCACTGTCAGACTCCAAGGTCTTGATGATTTGTCTTGGTTTCTTGTCGTCAGGTGATGATCAGGAGGAAAAGTGTCGCAGCTTCATTGAGTTGACACCAGGAGAGACACAAGGTTGGTCCTTCACGTCCTACAAAGCAGAAAATGTAGACGATGCAACCTGTCATCATTTCCATTTGACAAGGACAGGTTCTATGAAATTTTTAAGGAAGCGCTGTATATTTAATGGTCTTCCAGGTGTGCTCTGGCTGTCGGTCATCAGTGAGTTCATGTACATTGGCCTCCTGGCCATGGGCTTCCTGCTGATGTGTGTGGAAGCTCTGTGCCTCTGTGCCAAGAGGGAGATGAACGCCCTCAAGATCAACGCCTTCGCCGCCATGTGCACCGTCTTATCAGGTGAGGATGCTCAAAATGCTGCTCTTTCTCCTGTTTCTTGCAACCTTTACATGTCCACAAACCAACATCAGCTGAACTATGTGGACTGATTTAAAGTCATTCAACAGCCAATAAAGGAGGCAAAATGTCAGTATACATTGGTATTTTAACCACGAGTGTATTAGTTAGCTGCATGCTACTTAGCACATGGATCGAACGCTTCCTGACTTGTAAAGCTGGGAGGCTAGCTAGATGTCAGGGATGTTGAGGAATGGCAGACATAAATGTCTTTTACAGCCTTTATTGTACACTTCCCAGTTTTTAACAACCAGGAAAACACAATAAAAATGGATTTTCACCATATGGAACCTTGAAAAGAAACAGGAAGTTTAAAGGACTGCTTTCTCAACAGACCAGGATATAGATGCCAGAATTTACTTTGGATGAAAAATGGATTGATTCTGTTTTTATGAAAGTTTCAGTTTCCATCCATCCATCCATCCATCCATCCATCCATCCATCCATCCATCCGTCCATCCATCCGTCCATTCATTCTCTATACACCGCTTTATCCTCACTAGGGTCATGGGGGTGCTGGAGTCTATCCCAGCTGACTCGGGTGAAGGCAGGGGACACCCTGGACAGGTCACCAGTCTGTCACAGGGCTACATATACAGACACACAATCACACTCACATTCACACCTACGGGCAATTTAGAGTAACCAATTAACCTCAGCATGTTTTTGGACTGTGGGAGGAAGCCGGAGTACCCGGAGAAAACCCACGCATGCACAGGGAGAACATGCAAACTCCAAAGCTTTAGTTTATGTTTCTCAATTTTTTGTGACTTCAACTGTGTGTGCTTTCCAAGAGTCAGCTACATTTGGACTGAATTAGTATTGCATTAGTTTATGGTTGGTTCCTTGGTATTAAATAGTTGTAGTTTGTCAAAATATCTACTTCACCTAAACAGGTTCAAGAGTTTTTTTTTCCCTCATCCATCTACAATACTTTTCTCCAAAATTATTCCACCTATTCTCTCATTGTTTTCTAATTTTACCTCTGCTTCTGTCTTTCTTCCACTAACAGGTATGATGGGGATGGTAGCTCATATGATGTACACCACAGTGTTTCAAATGACTGTGAGCATCGGACCAAAGGACTGGAGGCCACAGACCTGGGACTATGGATGGTCTTTTGCGTAAGGAAACCAAAGTTAATATTCCATCCATCCATCCATCCATCCCATCATCCATCCCATCCATCCCATCATCCATCCCATCCATCCATCCATTCATCCATCCATCCCACCATCCATCCATCCATACCACCATCCATCCCACCATCCATCCATCCATCATCCCACCATCCATCCATCCATCATCCCACCATCCATCCATCCATCAATCCATCCATCCATCCATCCATACCACACCACCATCCATCATCCCACCATCCATCCATCCCACATCCATCCATCCATCCATCCATCCATCCATCCATACCACCATCCATCCATCCAATTGATCCATCCATCCACCTTCCTGGCTACAAAAACAGAAAGAAAACATGGAATCGGCATGTACAACATTTTTCCAAGTTCCCTCAAGTGTTACCATTACTCAGAAAATTGGTTCACCACATACTGAATATGGTTTGTTTGTTGCCATTCTTGTCAGATGGCCAGTCATCTGATGACAAGCTAAGATCTTTTTCCTAATCTTTTCTCCTTCTCAGCATGGCATGGCTTTCATTCAGCTGCTGCATGGCTGCTGCTGTGGCCACACTCAACTCCTACACCAAGACCATCATCGAGATGAAGCACCGGGCCCGGGTGAGGCTGGAGGAGGCCCGAGCTGTCACCAGCGCTCCGTCCTACGAGGAGGTGGTTCGAGCTGGAGGGGAGGAGTTTACTCCGTCAGCCAGCTAATTCAGCTCGGCCAGCAGGGGGTTCTCATGGACCCGATGTGGCCCAGAGGAGTGGGACCTGCTGTTGGACCTCTGGCATGTGGCGCTGGGGGAGCGCTGCTTGTTGGAGGTGGAGGAATTGGAGTTGGAGGCATCGGGAATGTTGGTGTTGGAGGGAATGGAGTCGGAATGGGTGGAGTTGGAGGAATGGAGTCGGAATGGGAGGGATGGGAGTCATGGGAGGAGTTGGAGGGAATGGAGTCGGAATGGGAGGAGTTGGAGTCGGAATGGGAGGGATAGGAATGGGTGGAGTTAGAGGGAATGGAGTTGGAATGGGAGGGATGGGAGTTGGAGCAATGGCAGGAATTGGGGAATGGGAACAATAGGTGGAGTTGGGGGAATGGGAACAATGGGAGCAATGGGGGAGTTGGAGTAGGAGGTGGACGGCTGGTGGACCCTCATGGTGTGGTGGTGGTGGAGGGATGTGGTGCTGAAGGATGTGAGGACTGTGAACGGGAAATGGATGAGATCGATTACGCTCTGCACGAGGACAGAGAGGACTCACTCTGCTGACACTTTGGAGACCAGAGGACTGAGGCAAACATCCGGTTGGCTTTTATTTTAGTCATCTGACTGAACCTACAAGATTTGGACAAATGCGTCTTCATAAGTCTTTGTTGGTTTGTCATAAGTAGGCAGCTCCAAAGGATCATTCAAATGCATTTCTAGACTCTTTTAGGAGTGGATGCTGTGGACTGTTCACAGAGTAGTTGTGTCACTGAATGTATCTTCATACAGGCCATGACTACAGCAAACCAAAGGTGTAGGGTTGTGGCAAAACAAGATGGTGACCTTCCATTTTGGGATTGTGTCAGCAGTTTCTGGATCCAACACAGCAATGGGAAATTGAGAGCGTTTCGCAGAGTTTGTGAAATACAGATGAGTTATCATCTGCAGACTATTGTAGACTCTTTACACCAGGTCATCAAGACATCAAGATCGAGAGGTGGACTTCCTGTTATGTACAAAGCTGTTCTTTCCCAAATATCGGTCACTTTATGACTCATTTCTGTGTAAATTTAAATACAGAACTGGTAAATTCTTGTCTGTCGAGCGGATCTCAGTGATGCATACACTGTTTATGCGCTCCTTCATGCGTGGTAAAGCCACTTTCATTGATTACAATGGATGGTATTGGATGGTGTCGCATCTTGTGGACATTTCGTGCAGCCACAGGTTACACAATGACAGCTTAATAATGTGTTGTCCCCTTTTTTGACCACAGAAAGACTTGTTGTACTCTGTTGATTTATTACAGGGTCTCACCTACCAAGTTAGCACAGCAACACCATTTCCCCATTGCATCCATGTTTCTGAAAACCTGAAGAATGTACACACGTGGACAAAATTGTTGGTACCCCTCAGTTAAAGAAGGAAAACCCACAATTCTCACTGAAATCACTTGAAACTCACAAAAGTAACAATAAATAAAAATTTATTGAAAATTAAATAATCAAAAACAGCCATTACTTTTGAATTGTTGATTAACATAATTATTTAAAAAAACAAACTAATGAAACAGGCCTGGACAAAAATGATGGTACCTCTATAAAAGATTGAAAACTATTTGACCAGAGTGACATGATTAACTCAGGTGTGTCATTTAATTGACATCACAGGTGTTTCCAAACTCATAATCAGTCAGTCTGCCTATTTAAAGGGAGACAAGTAGTCACCCTGCTGTTTGGTGAAAAGGTGTGTACCACACTGAACATGGACAACAGAAAGCGAAGGAGAGAATTGTCCCAGGACATCCGGAAAAAAATGATAGACAAACATCTTAAAGGTAAAGGCTATAAGACCATCTCTAAACAGCTTGAAGTTCCTGTGACAACAGTGGCTCATATTATTCAGAAGTTCAAGACCCACAGGACAGTAGCCAACCTCCCTGGACGTGGCCGCAAGAGGAAAATTGATGACAAATTGAAGAGACGGATCGTTGGAATTGTATCCAAAGAGCCCAGAGCAACCTCCAAAGAAATTAAAGGTGAACTCCAAGGCCAAGGTACATCAGTGTCAGATCGCACCATTCGTCGTTGTTTGAGCCAAAGTGGACTTCATGGGAGACGACCAAGGAGGACACCACTGCTGAAAAAAACTCATAAAAAAGCGAGACTGGAATTTGCAAAAATGCATGTTGACAAGCCACAAAGCTTCTGGGAGAATGTCCTTTGGACAGATGAGACCAAACTGGAGCTTTTTGGTAAGGCACATCAACTCTATGTTCATAGACTCAAAAACCAAGCATACGAAGAAAAGAACACTGTCCCTACGGTGAAACATGGAGGAGGCTCAGTAATGTTTTGGGGCTGCTTTGCTGCATCTGGCACAGGGTGTCTTGAAAGTGTGCAAGGTACCATGAAATCTGAAGACTATCAAGGCATTCTGGAGAGAAATGTGCTGCCTAGTGTCAGAAAGCTTGGTCTCAGTCGCAGGTCATGGGTCTTCCAACAGGACAACGATCCAAAACACACAGCCAAAAACAGCCAAGAATGGCTGAGAGAAAAGCGTTGGACTATTCTAAAGTGGCCTTCTATGAGCCCAGATCTGAATCCCATTGAACATATGTGGAAGGAGCTGAAACATGCCATTTGGAGAAGACACCCATCAAACCTGAGACAACTGGAGCTGTTTGCTCATGAGGAGTGGGCCAAAATACCTGTTGACAGCTGCAGAACGCTCATTGACAAATACAGAAATCGTTTAATTGCAGTGATTGCCTCAAAAGGTTGTGCAACAAAATATTAAGTTATGGGTACCATCATTTTTGTCCAGCCCTATTTCATTAGTTTGTTTTTTTAAATAATTATGTTAATCAACAATTCAAAAGTAATGGCTGATTTTGATTATTTAATTTTCAATAAATTTTTATTTATTGTTACTTTTGTGAGTTTCAAGTGATTTCAGTGAGAATTGTGGGTTTTTCCTTCTTTAACTGAGGGGTACCAACAATTTTGTCCACATGTGTACATCCAAGAACCAAACTTGTTGGTGTGTAGGGAGTCTTTGTGCACCAAAAGTTGAATAGAATAGAATAAAAAGCCTTTATTGTCATTGTATAACGAGTATACAATGAAACTGGCAAGTCAGCAAGGCTAAAAGTTTCACAAAGCTGCAGAACTGACATGTTTCCATAACCTCTCCTATGCTGCTGGTACTCTTAGTTACTTCTTACTGGCATTTAAAAGGTATACTTCCTTCATAACCTGCTTTCTAACAATAGCACACTAAACGCCAGAGTTTTTCACCCAGCTGCACTGTTGATGTGTTCAAACTGAACTGTCACTTTTTAACTTGTTTTCAGGGAGATCGAACCGTGTCGGTACATCAAATATTTGTAAGATTATATTTGTTTATCGCCTAATGAAATTTTATATTCTGTTGAAATTCTGTTAATATTTTTATAGGGATGTTTTGACATCTACAACCGGCACTGCTACAAGTTTCACAAGTAAACAGCTGTTCAAGGTTGGATAGACATAGAACTGTAGGGAGCAAAACACAGCCTGTCCTCAAACAAAAACGACCACATCGGTCGTCTGTACACGCTCGTATTACGACCCAGTGTTACGTTTTGACTATGCGACCTCTGGCGGTTGAGTAAATATCGACACTCTGGAGTCACAGGTGAAACGTCATCATGTACAAACTTTTATCTAACACTATCCCTGTCACTATCCCTAACCCTAACCCTAAACCCGTGGTGGGAAAGTGAGGAAAAAGCCGTTTTGCGACGGAAAAGTCATTTCGTGAATTAAATCCCGTAATGTGTTCCTTTTCCCCGTAGGGGCGCTAACGTAAATACGCTCTCACGGTTCGTATTCCGGTGCACGGTGCATACGACCGATGTGGTCGTATGAATTTGAGGACTTGTTGGCAAAACAACATTGGTTTGTTCTACTTCACAGTCACAATAACCAATAAATTTCCTAAATCCAGCCTTACAGTGACTTATTCAGGGATTTCATGTAATTTAAGTGTTTGGGCTGTGATTGTGTTCAAAAAGCAAATGTGTAAAAATAACATGTTAAAATATTATTTGAATTAGTGTATTTTGTTGTTTCTACTTTGTGTTTATATGTATGAATGAAATCCTTCTCCTCTAGTAAGCAGATAAATAAACACAAACCACGTTTGGTTCTCGTCTGTGTCTGCAGTCGTCAGTTATAGTGTTTAAAATATCAGTTATAGTACGTTAGATTTTTGGTGATTGAGTTTTTCATGGAAAGCATTTAATTGATGGTCTCGTTTAAAGAGTAGTACGTTGGTTCACCATAAGATTTCTCTACAACTGTATGTTTCCATGAACTGTTACAGATGTTCATAGTCACCAGAAGATGAATCCTAATGATTATTTCTCGTTTTTCCTTAGCTCCACCACATCGATCACATTCGTCCAATATTTCTGTCCAAATACCTGACATGGACGCCTGGGGACATGACAGACGACACATCTGGATAAGAAAGAAGAAGCAAGCATCAAAGATTACATCAACAGAGAGATTTGGAGGTTAAGACAGATGCTTTCAAATGCTGGACAGAAGATTATGTCAATAATCTCCCCTGTCAGGGGAATGAGAGAGAGAGAGGGAGACTGACATAATATAGGCAGTGAAGCAGAGATAAAGCAGACCTCTGGGTCACTGAATAGTATGTGGAGAGTAATTAAAAACGTAAATTAAATCGGAATTACACAACCGTTACACAACTGTCAACATATGCAAAGTGACGGGTTTAATTAGTTTATTACTCACGAGCTGAGCAGTGTCTGTCACTGTGCTTTTAACTGGAGCCACCACATGTATGAGTATTTTCACTTTACATCAAATTTTTAAAATATTTTAAGGATGTTAGAGGTTCTAATTTGCCAAAAATAGCAGTTTCTACTCACTCCATTGAAAAACTACAAAGTGAGTGCACATGATTTCGTAGTCCAGTCATTTTCTAAAGAGGTAAATACTTTTTTTGGAAGGAACCCTCCAAAATAAATGTCCTTTTTGATTAATTAAAGGGCGCTCAAGATGGAATATGCAGCATGTGTATTTTCACAAACACAAGACAGATGCTCAGAAAGTGGAGCAAGAAAGTAAAACAGGTCTTACAATGAAGCAACGCTAATATTTAACGTACAGATGCCATGTGTTCGTCTGACTGAAGAAAGCAGCCTTTGTTAATCAGGACATCTGGAGAATCTGGATGGATGTCCTTCATAGTGTACTTATACTTATTCATTTAATCCTCTACCTTTACAAGTGTTTAAGGACCTGCTGTTGAGAAGCATCCCCACATCCTGATGCTGCCACCACCATGCTTCATGGTTGGGATGGTGTGTTTCTGATGAGGTATCTAGTCTGATGACCTGAAAGTTAAGTTTTGGTCTCATCAGACCAAAGAAACTTCTTCCACTTGACTTTGTGGTGTTTTCTTTAGTTGTTGTATGAACAGTCTTTCCCATCTCAGCTGCTGAAGCTTGTAACTTCTTCAGAGGAGTCATAGGTGTCTTGGTGGCCTCAGCTATGGAGAAGAGTCCAGCTATGGACCCTAACCCTAACCCTGTTGTTGTTGTTGTATCAAGCGTCTTTTGTTGGTCAAGCATAATGAGCCGGAGGGAGGGAAGGCAGGGGTCTCCTCTTGTTCTGTTCTGCTTTCGAGGATGTCCTGCTCTAAGGAGATTTATGTAATGTATAATTTTGTAATCCATCCATCCATTATCTACATACCGCTTAATCCTCATTAGGGTGGCGGGGGCTGAGTCTGTCCCAGCTGACTTAAGCTTGTTTTAAGCTTGATGTGTCGACGAGGTCCTTGAGTTCGGACAAATTACGTCATTTTATCAGCCACACCCAATCACATGGTCCTTCTCAAGAGGAGAATTCCCACATGGTGCACCTCCAGATTATTCTAACAGTGCTGACAGAGAGGCATGGAAAACACACAGTCTATGGGAAAACAGAAGGACAGGAGCTCCTAGCAGCAGAAGTTCAGAAATACAGGCATTAATATGATTCATCACACAGAGATCACCATGGTAACCGGGTTATGAACAATTCATGGCATGAAATTTAAACTAACTGCTGAAATACAGCTATTCAGTAAAACGCCATGTTGTAAGTGTAACTCTAGTTCAGTACGATGGTAGACTTGTATTTACGATACACTGCCCCCTGTAGTTTGGGAGCAGATGGAGTATAAAAGCCAGAAGTGTTCTCTCATATGGATTCTGAGCAGTGGTGTAGTGGTCCCTGGAGAAGTGGGTATACTCTTAATTTTCACCTTTTTTTTTAATTAGTCCAGAAAAACGCCCAGTTTTAGAAACAGTGACATAGAAGACTACTCTATTCAATTTATTCAGTCATTTCTACTTGCCCACTATTATAAAATTATCATGACTTGATTAGGAGCAGTTTGTAGTTATTACTGGATTAATGTAACATGTATTTATTATGAGGCAAACATGGTGTTTCAGTTACTTTTGAACATTTATTTAAATAAAATACTTCAAATATGAAGTTGACAGTGCATCCTTGTTCATATTTCATCATGAATAAAACCTCAATATTGTTTTAGGTCGAATCTTAAACTACCTGCCCCCATTCTTGTGTTTTTACTTACTTTAAAATCAACTACCAGCCTAGAGGTTTTCCCACATTATCCCAATCTAGCTAGCTTCAGACTTACGTTAGAATAACATTAGCCTTTCAAAACGTTAGTCAGACTCGGCCCGACACTCAGTTTAACCCGTTGTGCTTCAGTGTTCCGCCCGCGGTACACTTTGAGATCTGCATAAGCAATTTGCTAAATATCTGAAACTGCAAACGCGATTATACAAACACTATACACCGATGGAAAGCTTAGATTCTCATGAATACGCCGGTATAAACCACTTTCAGATGTGATTACCACAGCGGGTAATATAAACACATTTGTCCGACAAACAACGAATATCCATCCATCCGTTCTCTGTACACGGCTTCAACGCACACAGCGCGACTCACATTTCCGGGTTCATTATTACACACAGATGAAAATATTCCACAAAAAACGGCCATAATCCAACCTTTTACATCCAGACAAAACAAGCCAGTAAAATATTTTGTCCAAAACATGTCTTGAAGACGGTTTATGATCCACGAATAGGTCGTTTCCGAGGAAATGCACCTCGCGAAGCACGTCCAATATTCCCTGTATTTCTCGTCATATTTTTATTTACAAATAGAATATTAGCGATTTTTTTGTACTGAAAATGGCTGGAATTGACTGCAGCTTTAACCACTGGTGACAAAATATCCTCTCCTTGAAATGTGCAGTCATGTTGCCAGTAGTTTAAAACAATGATTCATTTGGAAACCACCTTAAAACTTACCTGAGAATTATATCGTCCATGAAAGTAGGTTCGCTCGATACGTGCCACTCACTTGAAAGGTGTTTATTCTGACTTTCTCGCATTTCCACGCATCTTTCAAGCAGACCTGTCAATCAACTGGAGTGCCACAGAGGTGTTAGCAAAATTTTCCTCTGTATGACCCGCCCTACTCTGCCTCTGATTGGCTCATCCCTAAAGTTAACCAATCGAATCAGTAAAGGTAGCATGTACCAGCCAATTACAGGCAGAGGAGGGTTGTTCATGGCTTCATCATCCTTAAGGAAAAGAGGGCTACCTGGCACACAGATATACTGAATGATGCGCACCAGGGAGCATTAGAAGTGGGTATACGCAATGCTAACTGAAAAATAAGTGGGTATACGCCGTATACCGCCGTATACCCTGGACTACACCACTGATTCTGAGCATCTCATTTCTGTGCGTCATGTTCACGTGGAAAGCACAACCCTGGCTTTAGGGGGAAGGGAGGAGGCACCTGGACAGGTAACACTCTATCACAGGGCTACACAAACAGACAAACAATCACATTCACATTCACACTTACAGGCAATTTAGAATCACCAATTAACCTCAGCATGTTTCTGGACTGAAGGAGGAAGCTGGAGAACCTGGAGAAAAGCCACACATGTACAAGAGAACATGAAGACTCCATGCAGGAAGATCCCAGGAAGGAAGGGACACAAACTGAGGATCTTCTAGCTGCAGGGTGACAGTACTAACCACTGGTGCACTGTGCAGCCGAAAATTTTGTAATTCAGGAGGTCCTCAGTTTACAGCGTCCTCGACCTACAGCGTTTCATCGTTACATCAGAACTGGTTACTTAGAACTATTTAATGAATGGAGCGGATGAATACGTCGTCACACGGCGCTATCAGACGGCTTTGTTTCCATTCTCTGGTTCTACTCCACCTTGGATTGTGCTGCATTCACTAACTTTTTGTCCTTCATTATGGCTCCCAGCGTAAGTCAGACTCTTCTGATGTTTGAAAGAAAAGGAAAGCGTCTCCATGGAAGTGAAATTAGACAGAATAAAACGCTGGGAACAGAAACACCGACCAACATGGGTCAAGATGTAAAAACAGGTCAACATATTGTAGCGACCCTCTGTGATGAATGAGTGAGACTTTATCTGGTTCTCTGCTGGTTTATTGACTTTATGAAGAACTGATCGGCATCGTGATGCATGGAACAGATTTGGTTACATTTTCACCGGAGTTCCAACTAATGGCAAAAATTGACTTACGTAGATCAGTAGGAACGGAACTCTGACGTAAGTCGAGGACTCCCTGCATAGTTTTTAATTAATTGACATTATGTCACAAAACCGATAAAAGAGGAAGACCTGCCACTGGGGAACTACTTGTTATAATAACTGTATTAGAGTAAAATGTATTTATGATGCTCACAGACTATAAAAATCTAAACAGCAACACATTTGTCTGACTGGTGTCCTGATTACTTTGGATAACCCACAGACCTCATTGAGTTTAGGAACTGATTCCTGATCAGAGCTGTTCAGAGTGAAAGATCAGGACTGTCATATAGATAAGGGTTTCAAATGTAATTACTCTGCTTTTAGCAGCAATAGAAATTCACTTGGAGACAATTAGAGATTAACTTTGGACAACAGGTTGTTCCATATGAAAAAAGTAGGTCGAGCATATAAACCGTAAATTTTGCGCTTGAGAAAATGAGGTGTTGGTAACGAGGACACAATAACTGTAAAAGGTTCAGCTGTTACACACCAATAGCAGTGCAATATCTCATCACCTGCTGTACCTGCAAAACTAGTAACAGACAGCCTTAGATGCACTTTTTGTTTTGTGTATATGTTTCTGTAAGTTATCACGCTAATACGAGGGTTGATCAAAACGTTCTGATACTGTTTATGTGGAAATGATCCAACCTTCATGTGAGAGATCTTCCCTGGTGATGGGAGGAGGGTCTGCAGCTACCAGCAAGAGGAGAAACACCACAGAAGAGTTTCGGCATCCCAAATCAGACAAACTGCGTCGGGTCACTCCAGGAACACGGCTGTTGTTTTCTTCAGCATTCATGTAGCTGTGCATCACAATATGTTTCATCCTATGTAACATCCTGAGGTGTCTGATGGAGAACATTCACTGCAAATGACCTAAACTGAGCAACATGGTAATAAATAATTGACCTACGCTGCTAACCAGATGTGACTCCTTGACTTCTTTTTCTTTCCCAAAATGACTTTCAACTAACATGACTGTCAGCCATCACAGATTTTAATTTATATTACCGTCAACATAAAAATACCAGAGACAACTTTCACTTTTACAATTTAATTGTTTTATTTAATTCATTGTAAAGGGGAATCCAGGATAAACACTTTTACAACAGTTTTACATGTCGTCGTACATGAATAAAACCTATGCTCCAATATTCACCACTTAACTAGAACATCAAACATGTAAGATTGTGCCACATGGATGAAGTGAAGACTGTAAAAGACACAACATTGGATCAGAATGATGGATACCCCCTGCATTTAGTGCAAGGGGAGTGATAAAATCTACAGAGAACAGCCGTGGCTGTCCAGTGGAGAACGATCTATATATTCCATGGTCAGGGTAGTTAAACTAGTGCACATGACATGTTATCATATTAAAATGAGTGCTTCAGTCGCTAAAACAGACCTTCATAGTTTACTTTTCTTAAGAAATGTAGGCTAAATACTGACAGTTTCAGAATAATATAGTGCAGTTTCAATGAAGAAGCTAATCTTAGCAGAAAAAGCAAAATAACTGTGAAAGTGTGGATTGGGTGAAACGTTTATGAGGGAGTATCTCTGCCTACATTATGGTAGACAGATGTTGGTTAACTGGTGAAGCGATGAAATGGTTGCTATGATAACTGCAATATGAGGAAACCTGAGGGGCACTCTCTCCCACTTTCATTATCAGCAAACAGTTCAGACAAAACACAGGCAGCAAACATTATAAAAACCCAGCAGGAGATGGTGTGTCATTATTTAATTTGGAGCAATGGGGGCGTTTTCATCACACCTGCTATGAGCTCACATGTTGTGAAGGCGCTGTCAGGTGTCGTTGCAGCAGCAGAATGAAGAGCGAAGTGGAAGAAGATGGGGCTGGAGAGAGATGGATCTGTTTGACAGAACATTTTACTTTGAAGGCTGATACTGAATCAAACGGAGAGCTTCTTCATTGTCCAACACGCCCTGGATGAACTCGCCTTCCGCAACTCGTGCTGCACGGTGGAAAGAGACAGAAGAGATGGAGGTTTTGAACAATTCAACAACAAATACAATTATCACTGAAGCATTGTTTCAAAACAGTATCAAAGCTTTGATCTCAGGATACAACAGTAGCTGTATAATTGTGCTAAATCTGCAAATAATCCTTGTTTAAAGCAGCTGGATGAGGCAGATGCTCCATTATGTGGTCCATTATGTGACAACTTGCAAATGCACCGAAGACTTAAAGTGTCAAAATCTGCGATTTAATGAATTATTTCAACTAAAGTCTCACTAAGTTTGTCTGACTTTCATTCTCTTAACCCTTTGATGCACAACATGGGTTAAAGAGATACCCATTTTCCACTGGATATGGGTCACTAGTTTAGGTTAGGTTTAGGTTGAATTTGGTTGAAAGACGAAACTGAATTCAATTTCGGGCGGCATGGCTCAGTGGGTAGAGTGGCCGTCTTGTAACTGGAAGGTTGCTGGTTCGATCCTCGGCCCATTGTGCTCATGTCGAGGTGTCCCTGAGCAAGACACCTAACCCCTAATTGCTCCTGGTGGGTCGTGGTTAGCGCCTTGCATGGCAGCTTCCTCCATCAGTGTGTGAATGGGTGAATGTGACGTATCATGTACAGCACTTTGGATAAAAGCACTATATAAATACAACCATTTACCATTTCAAACCATTTTACACTCTTCTGTGACGCTGCCAGCATCTGGTGTGAACTTCTATGCAGATGATACAACTTTCTATAGTTCATTTTGCTCCTGCTAATGCAGAATTTTGGAAAAAATGGTACATTTATTTTACTTTCACACTTGTGTCTTTAATAGTTTTCATGTCCTCATGGTATCATGCTTGATCGTCTAACATTTGCTTCTATGCAGATGATGCTGTTGTCTACAATAGTTTGCTACTGCCAATGTAGAGCCACTTAGCACAATGTTTCCAACTTTAAAGTACTCAATTGTCCCTTCAGACCACCCCTAAACAGCCCTGTCTGCAGTTCAGACAGTTTGTAAAAACTATCCTGCCCCTAACCCTCAAAAGGGTTAAACATTACTTGTGTTGGACCTTTGACATTCCAAGTGTGTTGAGTGTATGGACATTTAATTGGACAGAAAAACAGATGCAATTGTGCCTTTCCATAATTACTTTTACAATCTTAAACAAATGTTCCAGAAAGATACCTAAATAGGCATGTGTCCTAAAATTTTTTATTTCCTCTAGTCGGAATTTGGGTCAATTACAAACCAGAGAGTTGATTAATGTGAGTTTTACAGGTGAGTAATGAGGCACAGGTGGCGTAAAATAAATATCTCTTACCTTGGATTACCTAAACCTGGATTTCTGAGATTCGACATCTAACCTAAAAAATTTTCCACCTGCCTCAGAGCTTCGGTGTCAGATCCTTTCGTTCATCTGAAACTATGTACATGTGGTAAGAGTTTCAGTTTCTGAGAGGCAGATCTGTTGACGTCACATTTTTAAAAATTTGTTCAGAGCACTAATGGCTATTCCAAGTCTAATCTACTTATCTAATCGTGTCACACTCGTTCATCTCACCATCGTCGCCCTTGTCAAAGAACTTCCAGAGTTTATCTGCCCTCTTCTCGGCCGTGTTTTCATCGTCAGGCAGATCGGCTAATTCATCTTTAGGAATCAGCTTGAAAATTGACTGTCAAAAAAAAAACAGAAAACAAAGTTTGGTCAAATAGAAAAAAACCTGTTTCCATCTGTTGCTTCAGGTAGATGAAATTAAAATGAATTCAGCAGCAATCGCTTGCTCTTTCATGACTGCGTAGAGGAGTGGAAACACTGCTCCCAAATCCTCCTTTAATCTCCACCGTTTTGTCACATCTCTGATCTGATCATCTGCCTTTTGACTGAAACAGCAACAAACTGGTGTGGTGCCATGGATTAACCAACCGCCTCTTTTGGCCTCTGCGGCTTTGTTCTGTGATTATATGAGCTCTAATCCACTAAATTGAAATGTGGTTGCTATGAATAGGCCTGCAAGGAAAGTTTTAAAGCAGCAGCAAACCAGCGTGAAACGGGATGTAATCAGTTTGTTGTCACTCAGTAATCCACCAGAGTTCACACATAAACATCAGACAGCGCTTTGATAGCAATGATCAGTTGGGTTCCTGTTGGTTTTTCTAAACCCTGGTTTCAGTTTGGAACCCAGCAGGTTGGGCAAACACCTGAAGCACTGATTTTTCTGTAAAAACACAGAATAATCTCATCATATTTTTTAAAAGCAGAAGACTTTGACAGCGCCGTGAACACTGAAACTACAAGCTCACATTTCACTGCAATTGCAGGGCTTAAAAACAGATTAGTGAGGAAAAAAAGGAAAAAAAACGCAAGGCCGCCAAAAGGGTGACGAATTAAGAGACCGTAAAGGATGTGGTTTTTTAAAACCCTACTTCTCAGTGCCTCTCACTGTAATGTAATCTTTTGTGGTTATTTTTGGAGTTCACAATATAAATAAAAAAAATGAAAAAAGTGAAAAAATAGATTCTGTAGCTCTTTGTACTCTAAGATATGAATAAATTGGGTGTGTTTAAGTCATTATAAACTGACAGATATGCTAAGATTATATAGAATCAAAAAATAAAGATGGAAAAGGTTGATTACTTTTGCATACATTTCTGCTAGTATGCAAATGTACTCCTATAAGCCTAGAAAAGTTCCTGTATCTCCCAAATCATGTTACATGCAGATGACACTGTTGTATAGATGTCATCTGCATATAGGATGATTTGGGAGAGACGATATGTAATTATATTTTTTCAATCTGATAGAATCCAACTATTAAATTCCACTCAACTTCAGACTAAAAGTTTTGTGTCAGAGTGACACGTGACAGGTTCTGATGTTGCCTTTATTTTTAAATCCAACCACATTTAATTCTCTATATATATCCTCCTATCCTCATGCCAAAGCTCTCTACTGGCTTAGGCCTTAATTTATCCTAAACTGTTTATCAGCATCAATTAAAGTCTAATCCCGTATTTAAAAAAGAACAAAAAGTTCACTACCAAGGGATAAGGCACAGGTACAATAGCTTAAGATGCTGTAGTTAAATTTGGTAACAGAGCTGTTATCAGGGTGAGAAAATAGAAAATGACAGTGTTGTTTTTTGACACTGCCTGGCCACGTGCATTTTGCAATACTGACTTCCTTTGATTTTTACTGCTCAACAAATACACCTAAATACCTAACAAACACCTAAACTTTGATCCATTCATCCATATATCCTATTATGCTCAAAAAACAGATTGAAAGAGAAAGCTAAACTCAATTTCAAACCATTTAAGCACTTCTATGATGCTGCCGGTGTCTGGTGTTGACTTCTATGCAGATGATACAACTTCCTATAATTCATTTTGCTCCTGCTAATGCAGAATTTTGGAACAAACGGTCCACTGATTTTACTTTCACAGTCTTAAACAGTTTTTATGCCATCATAGTACTCTGCTTAATTGTCTAACATTTGCTTCTTTGCAGATGATGCTGTTGTCTACAATAGTTTGCTCCTGCCAATGTCGAGCCACTTAGAACAACATTTCCAAATTTAAAGTGCTCAGTTGTCCCTTCAGACAATCCCTAAACATCTGAAATCCAGACAGTTTGTAAAAACTACCCTGATTGGTGTCTTTCTATGGAGTTATATCGCTGTGCTTTTCCCACCACTCACCGAGCAGATCTCCTTGACCTCTGCCTTGGTGATGTATCCATTCTTGTCCACATCGAACAAAGAGAAGGCCCATTCCAGCTTCCTGGTGGTCTTTCCTGTTGATGTCATGTGGAGGGCAATGATGTACTCCTTGAAATCCAGCGTACCGTCGTCATTTGTGTCGAAAGAGCGGAAGACATGTTGGGCGTACGTTTGGGCATCACTTTCTGGGAAGAACTTGCTGTAGATGGTCTGAAACTCCTCTTTTGAGATGCGGCCCGTTGGACACTGCCTCTTGAAGTTTTCGTACCACTGGACAATCTCAGTCTCTGAGAACTTGGTATTGAGCTTCAGGTCCTCCAGGATCTCCTTGGACACGGCGCCGCTCTTGCTGTTACCCATTGCTGATGGTGCTGGTGATGTTTTAGAGTTATATCAAACCCTCGGCTCTTCTAGGCCAAATATGATACAACTTAGGGAGTTCCTCTACTCTGTCACACCGGACTATTCCTGAGGTATGGCTGCAGTATCCTTCTTAATCCTGGTCCCAGCCCAGAATTCAGCCTACAGAAGCAAATGCTGTGAAAAGAGCAGAAGCCGCTTGGTAAGCTCATTAAGCCAATCAACCATCGGTAATACCAGCAAGACGTGTCACAGACTGGGTTCATCTCAGTTAAAGCTGACATGTTTGTTTAGCCACATTTACAGTGTTGGACTGCAGACGCCTTTAGCAACTCTCCACCAAGTGTTTTAAATTCAGCATCAAGCCAGGTCGTAATTGGCAACAAGCAACACATCAACTCCTCTCCTGTAATTAGGCAAGTACATTAAACGGTTGTATTTTACAGAGGTTGGTGCTAAGGTACTGATAGAGGAACTTTTGGAAGTCCTTCGATGCTGTTACCTAACATCAAACTAGCATCAGAAATGTGAAGAGAACAATCTGCTGGCAGTCCAGAACTGACGCCTTGAAAATATGGACTTATTTAGTTTTTTAATTTGCTTTTAACTCTGGATTGGATTTGATCTGGATTTCTTTTTAATGCCAGCAAATATTTACAGGCATCCTGGCTGCTAATGACTGCCAGAGACGTCAGAATGCCTGAAGAGAATCTCACAAACATTCAGTTAGACTCAACAGTGTTCAAGAATCATCTCACAAAAGACGTCTTTTGGCAATAATTCAAAAACTTATATGCTGGTAATGACAAAATTTCTAACAAATGTCTGAAACGATGAATTGATGATGTTGTATATCCAAAATGCCAAATATCACCTTCATTTTCTGCAAAACAAACTTCCAATTTAAGCAGTTTGTAACATTTTCCATCCATTGTTGAAAACCACAACAAAATAATCTTAAAAATCATTAAATAAACTTAAATAACCAATTACATATGAAATACATTTTCCTAAAACGTTCAACACAGTTACATGAGCTTTAAACCACATGATCCCGATTGACTTTTACTGTAAATATATACGATGAAATTAGAATTTTCATGTAAATCCAGAAACAGGCGATTGAGATTATTAAGGCAGCATCATCAGAGCTGTAAAAGGTTCTGCTGTGAACCATCACTTTCTGCACTCATTTATCCACCAAAAACAACAACACGTGACTGTAAACAACTTTTTAATCAATTAAAATGTTCTCCTCCTTCACAATGCCTCCACCTATTCCATATTCACATGATGTAACCGAGTTCAGATGAATTCCCTCCCACACCAGTCTCAAAGTGTGGAGTTTGTCAGGTCTTCATGATGGTAATATGAACTATAACCGGTGATGTGTGTCCTACCTGTGTGATCCTCTGAGGAGTCCAGGACAAACAATGATGCTCAGTCTGTGAGCAGCCGAGGAAATCAGCCTCTACCTGCTGAGATAAGTCAATTAAAGTGGATCACCGTGAGGCGGAGCAACGGCAGCACCAATGTGAACCCCTGAGCTCCTGAGCTGCTGCTGCTGCTGATGATGGTGATGGGCGTTTTTTCTGCCTCACTCAGTACAAATAGGGTCACATCAGTCTCATTTATATATAAAGTATTTTTCACAAGCAGGAGAGACGGATAGGCAGACAGAAACAGCTTCGATTTTAATTCAACGAGATGATTATCTGAGAAATTAAAGACTGAATCGTTGAATCACTGAGTGGTCTGAACTGCACAATGAGTTTAATGGAAATTCTTATGAATTTGCATCTTTTTTAAAATAATATTTTAAAGGAATGGATTCTTATTGTATTTCAGATCTCTTCTAAAATTTGGGCTTTGGGGAAAAATCTAAAATTGCATGATATTACATACTTTTTTTATGATTCTTATTTTTGCAGGGACATCATTTACGTCTGTTTTCCCAGAGCAGGAATGCTGGCATTATTATTATTGTTGTTGTTCATCAGTTTATTTGCTCTGTGGTTGTCAATTAACAACCAGTTCACTACAAAAAACTAGACAAAAACCTCAAAAAGACGACCAAAACCCTACAATTCCATCAGTTTAAGATGATAAATAGACATTTATTTTCTCAGAATTAAAAAAACGATGAGATATATTTTTAAAAAGACTCATGGAGCAGCCATATATCAACTAAATTTATTATTTTTGCGCACACTTTCCTTAAAATCTGAACTTTGCTGTTGATCCTGTCTAGTTGGTTCAGGAGAAAATCTGTAAATTATATTTAAGTTTCGCTAAAGTTGGCAGTGATAGAAGCTACTTTTCTCCAGGATTATTGCAGATATAATCAGTCTTTTATTGCAGTCCATTCTGTGAGATCTAAAGCCTGTGAGGTCAGATTTGTTGGGAATAAATGGAGCTTCTATTGTCTTATCCTGGAGCAGCGGAAGCTTTAGAAACTAATAGAACATCCTCAAATGTTAGCATCAATAATCACTAAGGTGTAAATTGCATTCCAGTATCACAGGTTTTGCTTCATTAAACTACATTTTATCAAAGCAGAGTTAGTGTTGTTCTGGTTTGGCGTAACAAAGGGATGATTTCGGTCTGATTTCAGAGGTTTTCACGTCTTTGCTTTAATAAAACTGTAGATGTAATTGAATTATTCCTTATTTTAGAGTTTCATTTTAGACTTTTGCTGTAATGAGATAGGATCTAGTCAGAGCTATGGTGAAAATGGAGGCCTGACATGTGACTGCGGGGTAAAGCTTGAGTTAAATCTGCGGACTACAAGCATTCCCCTGCAGCTTGTGTCCTGCCTCGGCCTCCAGCTGAAAACAAGTCAGCTGACCCAACCTGGCACCGAAACGTAAAAATAAACCCGATCAAGGCAAGTGACAAAGTAAAGGCAGCGCTACCTGGGACCATGGGCCAGGTCAACACGTACCGGGCGGGTGGCGGGTGGCGGGCGTGGGATTTCAAGGCGCTTAGCTGAGAGTTGACTGCTGATCCACCATCTGCTCCGTCGTAAAGCAGTCTGCACAGAAACACCGTCCAGCCCAGAGCACCTGGACCTGAAGAAAACCGTCTGAACTCCAGCGAGGCCACGACCCCAGAGCCAGACTGTTAACCACACTGACCTGCTGAAGACTCCCTCCATCACCTCCACCACACGACAATATGGTTTTAATAAGCTAAAGACCACAGAGGTCAGCTGTGTGATGGAGAGTAGCTAAGGAGATTTACTCAAGTACTTTTAACTCCACTGTAATTATTTGATGACTTTTCACACAGTAAACACATCAACAGGTGCAAAGAACATTTTATAGTTCCAGGATATGCCACTTTATTTACTTAAATATTTGTGGTTAATAGATAGCATCTATCTATCTATCTGTCCGTCCGTCCGTCCGTCCGTCCGTCCGTCCGTCCGTCTGTCTGTCTATCAAAGGCTGTTAAACGCATGACCATTGAGACAAACATCTTCAGTGGGGACATTGGGATTGAGTGGGATTCGGGGATGTTTAAAGGGAAAAATTTTGGGTGACATCAACTCAAGGAGACGTGAATGTGAGTGTGATTGTGTGTCTGTATATGTAGCCCTGTGACAGACTGGTGACCTGTCCAGGGTGTCCCCTGCCTTCACCCGAGTCAGCTGGGATAGACTCCAGCACCCCCCATGACCCTAGTGAGGATAAAGCGGTGTATAGAGGATGGATGGATGGAACTCAGGAGGCAAAAACCAAAAACAGTGACCCTAAGTTACACTCCAGGTGGTGATCATAAGAAAGGTCACTGAAAGCAGTGGAACATAGATCCGGTTTGTCTGTTTAAGGCGCCATCAAAGCTAATATCTTCAGTAATGTTGACTCACTACCATGTCATGCTTCCATGGAGTGTTTGACCACAGGACAGTTCAAAACGCAGTGAGAACAGCTGATCTGTGTTGCATCATCACTCTGCTTTCATACAAACAGTCCCAGCCTGGTCAGTACTGCAGTTTATGAAGCCGATGGTAGGATATGTTCAGGTACGTCTTTGAAGCTGTCAGTTTTTACCATTTTCTAGGTAAGTTATCAAAGTAAATATTGCTCTGGACTGTATGAGAGCAGAAAGGAAACTCTTGACGAGTTCATCCTTCATTGTTGGGGCTCTGCTGAAGTTGATTCCTGTGAGTTCAGTGAATGTACCCCACAAAAAAGTGTCAGTCTCAATGATATCCATCCATCATCTTTATACCGCTCAAACCTCATCAGGGTCATGGGGGGTGGAGTCTATCCAGCTGACTGAGGGTGAAGGCTCACCTGGACAGGTAACAATCTGTCACATAGAGACAAACAATCACACCTACAGACAGTTTAGAATCACCAGCTAACCTCAGCATGTTTGTGGACTGTGGGAGGAAGCTGGAGAACCTGGAGAAAAGCCACACATGTACAGGAGAACATGGAGACTCCATGCAGAAAGATCCCAGGAAGGTTGGGACAGGAACCGGGGATCTTCTAGCTGTGAGGTGACAGAGTTCCAAAGATATCCCAGTTTTTAAAAATGATAGCACATAATTACAGGGTGGGCCATAAGGAACATGTATACTGTATATTTTTTATGTTTCACAGAACCCCAGAAAATGCGTTTGACGCTATCTTTGGTGGATCAGGTGAAGATAAGAGACATAAATCATCTCCAGGAACGTTTCACCAACGCCATCACAAGCAGAACTTCAACTGTACTAACGCAAGTTCATTCACACTGAAAACACGTCTTAAAATGTGTTTTCAAAGCAATGGTAATCATATAGAGCACATTACATAGATAAAAATGGTGGTCCAGCATAAAATGTCTGTTTTATTCTATGTGTTCTGCAGTTTTTTTCCACTTATTTTGGCCTCATTCTGTTAGTTTTTTTTAGCTCTAACTGAGCTAACTGAAGCACTAATAGAAGTTTCCAGTGTGGATGTCCAATCATTACGTAACATCAGCACCATCAACAACAACAACCTGCATTTTCTGTGCATTCTGCCGGATTAAGGTGACATAAGTCCTGGCAGACGTCGTCTTCAGCCAGACAAAGCCACGTTGGGTTTTTTACAGAACCTGGTCTGCAGTAAGCCCTCTTGGCCAGGTGCTGATCTCTCCTCTGTATTAAATACAACAACTTAATTCCTGCGCTGACGTTCCTAACTCCAGACCCCACCTCCCTCCTGGCACCACGGCTCCACAGGTGATTTGGATTTTACCATCTGGACGTTGAAGCTTTGCAGAGTTCTGCCAGAGAGGCAGGAGAGGACACACCGAACCAATGTCACCTTTCAGGTAAAACAGCTTCTTCAGGTGAGACAAATAAACAGACACACACCAGAAAATGCCTCTGATCAGTTAACCACACAATGTTTGGTTTGTTCTGGTTTGAACACGAGCTAATGGAGGTACAGCACAATTTAGACAGAAATTAATGTGAATTCTCTGACTTTTACTATGGCTGCTCTGCATTTTAGCATCTAATAGACCAGGCATGTCAAACTCGTCTTAGTTCAGGCTCCACACTCAGCCCAGTTTGATCTTAAGTGGATCGGACCAGTAAAATTACAGCAAAATAACCCATAAAACTCCACATTTTTCCTTTGTTTTCTTGTGAAAAAAAATCTTCAAATATTCACAATTAATTAACAAAACATCATGAACAACCTGAAGTTTTTTCAGAAAAATCAATTTCATGAACATTCATCCTCAGTTTATCATTTCCACATGACAACTTTCAGATCACAGAGTGTCTACAAAGACACACAACATTCAGTCATGATCAAAACAACAACAGTCGGACAAGAAAAGACAAAAAACCAACAAAAAACAAGACAGAATATTACAAAAAATGAGACACAAAATGACAACAATGAGAACAAAATGACAAAAAATGAGAGAAACGACATGAAACAAAAGAGAAAGGAGACAAAAAATTAAGCAAAAAAGTTACAAAGCACTAAAAAAAATGGACAAACGACAAAAACGAGACAAAAAGAACAAAACAATGAATAAAGCGAACGCAAAATGAGAAAAATAAGAAAAAATCAAAACAGGACAAGAGGAAACAAAATGACAAAAACGTGAGACAGACGACAAAACTCAGACAAAAAAACAACAAAAACAAGAAAAAATATTAAATAAGTGACACGCAAATGACAAAAGCCAGAAACAAAATAACAAAAATGAAACAAACAACATGAAACAAACGAAAAAACAGACAAAAAATGAGAAAGCACAAAAAATGGACAGATGAGACAAAAAAATCACAAAAGTGAGAAAAAATAACAAAAAAATAGACAAACACAAGTGAGACAACAAAGAAACACAAAACAACAAAAATAAGAAACAAAAGACAAAAAACAACAAAAACAAGAAGAAATATTTCAACAATGAGACACAAAACAACAAACGAACAAAGAACAATCTAGTATTTTACTTTCTGATCCAAACAACCTGTCATGGTCTAGAAATGATTTTAAATTTATAGTTTTACTAATTTACAATCTGCAGTTAATGTCTTCTCTGTAGTTTTTACACTTTGAGGGATTGGACCCTCTGGAGGACCACTTTTGGACCACGGGCCTCATGTTGGACACCCCTGGTTTAAGTTAAAGGATGGGGGTTATTTAAAAAAGTGATGGATTCCTGATTTTGCTTTGTATTCTTGTCTTAAGTCTTTAGACAGAATTAGTTCTAAATTTAGCATTTTATCCGTTTAACAGGTGTATTTATGGAAACATTCTTCTTTTAGTAGAGCAACAGCTTGAGAGATGGATGGAGGCTTTTGCAGCTTTTCCAGCTCATTCACTGTGTTTTTTACCTTATCCTCAGTCTCTCATCCTTCCTCTTTTAGAAGGAGGATTTTCCTTCCAGGCTACAGATACTAAAGAGTCTGGATTTACTGGATTAGCGAGCTCTGTCCCCTGACTTTTCAGACGAATCTTTCCCTCTCGAAATCTCACCTTTAACCCACAACCTGGTTTGGATTGAGTTCTTGGAAAGGGAATCCTTTGATTGAAGGGAGTGGGAGGGATTAGAGGGGAACAGAAGGAGCTGGAGGAGAGTCGGTGGAGGTGCTGAGGAGGCTTTGGCACACACTCGATAAAAGGAACAGAACATCGGCGGCTACCAGAGTGCAGCTGAGAAGTCTTATCGAAGCTCTTTGGCTCAACCTTTGGGAATCTGCGGCTCGAAAAAGAAAGTTTAATCTGGACACCTTAATGGGCATCATGGCTCGCCGAGAGAGCAGCAAGAGGTCAGATCAACAGTGGAGATAAAGATAGAAGAATTAAGGGAACGTGAAGAGGCGGGACTGAAAAAGGAATAAAATCACTCCTATCTCTAACATGTGACAACTTCTCTGCATGTCTTTTTATATTTCTGTTCATTTTGGGTTTTATTTCTGGTTCCAGTGTTCTAGTCTCCATTAGATCGTGACTTCGGACTGTTTAGACTCTAAAACTTTGCTAACTTTGTCCGTCTGCAGCACCGATGGACAAACCAAGACTATCAAACTAAAAGACATTTCCCAGAGCACACACTAATCTGATGCATTACTGATATAAAAATATTAAACAGTGAGATTGTAATCGAGTGAAAACATCCAGTGTCTTCCAAACAGAAATTTCTGCTGTTTAGGCAACTAATAACTCATAATATTCTGTTATGCAAGACTTTAATTAATTAATTAAACAAGATGTTTCTCATTTAGCAAAAAAAATCTCTAAAATTACAGATCAAATATTTATTTTTCTTTTAATTGTATTTAATTTTAGAAACATAATCAGTTTTAAACTTGAACTGACTGAATATAATATAATGAACAATAATATAATTAAAATAATGAAAAAGAACAGAATTTACACAAAAATAAGCAGAAAATAAGCATCATGCTGAGCTGCAAAATAAAAACTTGAAAATAATGAAATATAATATTATGTTATGTTTTATATCATATTCTTGCATTCTTGTGTTGCATCAAAAATAATGAAAAATAACAGAATTTACTAAAAAAAATGTCACAAAATAACAGAACTTTTCATAAATAAAATACAGTTTTAAAAGTAATTTTACATGACATCATGTCTGACATGTTTAAAAACAACAAAATATATAAAATTATGTAATGTAATCTAATTTTAGAAATATATTTCCAGAATGAAAATTGAATTTAACGGATTTGTCTGTCATATAAAAACTGAATATTGAAAGAAGAATTTATAAAAAATAAAATAAAATGTAATTTCTGTATAAAAACAAATGGATCATTTTAAGGTCATTCAGTTTCATGTTTTTAGTGTTTTTGTCTGTTTTTGTACTTTTATTTATATTTTTGTGTATTTCAAAAATCTAGAAAAAATCAGAAAAAAGAAAAAATTGCAGAAATAAGATTGTTTTTTTATCGTAAACGTTATTGAGAAAGAATAAAGTTTTGTGTGCAGAGCTGCAGGAGGTTGTTTGTCAGAATAAATATTGAAAACAGCTCAGTGTCCTTTAATCCCGTTAGTGGCTGAACTTCCCCGTCTGCAGGGGATCCCTCCTCACACTAACAGGTCAGGACTTCCTCAGAGACCAGGTGATCCTGCAGACAGTAATCTATTACTTTATAGGCCAATCTATGTCAGAGTCAGAGGTGAATCAGATTATAAGTTTCCCTCTTGGTGGAAGTGAAGTCAGTTCCTCTCTGGTCTGTTTATAGATGCTGCTGGAGCCTGGGCTCAGGTGGAGTTCCATTGTGGTGTAAAAAACAAAAACGTGGCACAAAACGACCTTAAAAAGATAGAAATGTTTAAAATGTGACACAAAAAGATCCTAAAAAGACACAAAATGTTTAAAATGTGACAGTAAATGACCCAAAATGACCCTAAAAAGACCTAAAAATAAAAATGTGACACAAAACAGCTCTTAAAACACATAAGATTTTCAAAATGTGACACAAACGAACCTAAAAAGACATTAAAAAACTAAAATATGACACAAAAACACCACAAGCAGACATAGAAAGTTTAAAATGTGAACTAAATGGCCCTAAAAAGATGTAAAATACTAAGTCAGCCAATCCATTTACAGTACAGGTGAGTCAAAATGACCCAAAAAAGACATTACAAACAAAACTGTGACACAAAAAACCCTAAAAAGATACAAAATGTTCAAAATGTGACACTAAACGACCCTAAGAAGACGTAAAAAACAAAATGCGACACAAGACAACCACAAACAGACGTAAAAAGTTTAAAATGTGATGCTAAATAAACCTAAAAAGACATAAAGAACTAAACCGTGACATAAAATGACTCTAAAAAGACGTAAAATGTTGAAAATGTGACACAAAAGGAACATAACAAAATGTAAAATGCTAAGAATGGGCCAATCCCTCTGCAGTACAGGTGAGCCAAAATGATACTTAAAAGATGAAAAAAAAACAAAAATGTGACACAAAAAACCCTGAAAAGACTTTAAAAACTAAAATGTGACTCAAAAACACCACAAACAGCAACATGACAACGGTCCAGGTGGATCTGTCATCAGCTACAGCAGAATGAAGGGAAGGTTGTGGAGATCTCAGTCTCCTGACCTCAGCATCATTGGACCACCCTGAGGAGATCTCAGACGAGAAGTTCCTGCAGACAGTCCAGGAATTTACAGGAACTGGAAGCTTTTTACCAAACGGGCGACTTTACTGTCTGAGGAAATAAGAGCCTCATCCACAACCAGCACTAAAGACCTGAAGCTGTCACTGATGTTAAAGTTTTAAAAACTGGGGTATGCAGACTTTGATCACGGTCATTTGGGTAGTTTCTGTTGTCATTATGATGTAAAAAGAGTAAACAGCTGTTTGACAACAAAAAGCTTCACCCAACCACTGACCATGGCCAAAAAATCACCAATTCTGCCGTAAACGTATGAGCACCACTGAATGCTCCATCGATGATGAGGTCTGTGTGGATCAGTCTGCTGATGGAAACATTCTGATGCTGTAGTTCCCACTAGTGACCAGCAGAGGTCAGTACAGGTCAGACATCAGCGGTTTCTTCTTGGATCCTTCATTTAAATCAGCAACACAGCAAAGTGAAAACACTCCATCGTACCCTAAAGTCCTTCATGAAAAATCTGAAGCACACAGCAGTAAAATGCAGTTCAACAATTACAGTAAAAGTATTAATTTGACTGATATCATCCATTGCATGCCCTCATAAGACCATAAACAGGATCAGCAGCATGCGACTGTTTGCAGTTCTTTTCAAAGATTTCATAGATTTTTGCTGAAACATTTGTAGAAGTTACATAATAGTTATGTAACAGTATGTTGTACTTTAAAGGTTGTTTTATTACCTGCAGTGTCTACTTTCTTTAAAATGCTGTCAGACAAATGAGCAAACGGAGTAAGAAATGTAAATTAACATGTCTGCTGTGTAAATATAAACATTAAAATTCTCATTGTTTGGTTGTTTAAACAGTTGATCATATCTCTTTTTAAATGTGTTATTGTAGAAAAGTCTGTTTTAGAGTTTTCTTTTTGAAATGCAACAAAACCAGACATTTCTCTGATTTAAAAACTGTCTTTTATTGAAATGCAACCAGAGACCAAAGGTTTTTGAAGGATCAGTCATTCTCCAACACATTAAAACATTTTTAAAACATCATTCATAATGAAATGACTGTAACAGAACCACATCTACAGCTGCTTGTAACACTTCAGTTTGATCTGTGTCTCTAAATCATGTTAATACTGACCAACACAGGCTTTTACACTGAAAGGAACCCTGACATCCTCCTCAGCGTGGGGTTCTGTACGTCCTGATCTTGCGGCTGAGGTTCCGGGCGAGTCGCTCCACGGCGCTGCTGATGTGTCCCAGCTCCTTCCTGGACGTCAGACCCTCGATGTTCCCGCTGTACCACAGGACCCAGCCGGCCAGAGACATGACCACGAACAGAGCTCCTAAACAGGTCAGAAAATTACTAATAATTAATAAAACATGATGATGAACAGAGCTCCTAAACAGGTCAGAAAATTACTAATAATTAATAAAACATGATGATGAACAGAGCTCCTAAACAGGTCAGAAAATTACTAATAATTAATAAAACATGATGATGAACAGAGCTCCTAAACAGGTCAGAAAATTACTAATAATTAATAAAACATGATGATGAACAGAGCTCCTAAACAGGTCAGAAAATTACTAATAATTAATAAAACATGACCACAAACAGAGCTCCTGAACAGGTCAGAAAATTACTAATAATTAATAAAACATGACCACAAACAGAGCTCCTAAACAGGTCAGAAAATTACTAATAATTAAGAAAACATGACCACGAACAGAGCTCCTAAACAGGTCAGAAAATTACTAATAATTAATAAAACATGATGATGAACAGAGCTCCTAAACAGGTCAGAAAATTACTAATAATTAATAAAACATGATGATGAACAGAGCTCCTAAACAGGTCAGAAAATTACTAATAATTAATAAAACATGACCACAAACAGAGCTCCTAAACAGGTCAGAAAATTACTAATAATTAAGAAAACATAATGATGAACAGAGCTCCTAAACAGGTCAGAATTTTAGGAGGAGTGTTCAACATGTGACACAAAATGAACCTAAAAAGACCTAAAATGTTCAAAATGTGACACAAAAAACAGATATCAAAACAAACTGAAAACTGCCACAAAAACGGCCACAAAAGACCTAAAATGCCCACAAAACAGCCTGAAAATGACCCCCCCAAAAAACCCAAAATGAGCACAAAGACACACAAAATAATCACAAAATGACAAGAAAATGACACAAAATGACCACAGAAAAGCACTAAATGACTCAGTGAGACAGATAATTATCCTATAAAGACACAAAATGATGACAGACATGCAAAATAACTAAAAAATTACAAAACGACCACAGAAAAACTAAAATCATCACAAACAGACTGAAAACAAGACAAAAATGCACAAAATTACCACAAAAAGACGTAAAATGCCCACAAAACAGATTGAAAATGACTAAAAAAGAACCAAAATGAGCAGGTCATGTAATCTGGAATTAACACACTTCCTGGAGAGGTGCTTTTCTAACGGGGAACTTAGTGGAAAGTGAGTTAATTTGTTATTTTCCATAGAAAATCTGATATATTGCCCAAAAAGAAATATCTGTCCTGATTATCTCAACTTAATAAAAGAACACAATCCAAACTCTTTGTGAATCAGCTCATTTTATTATTGTTTAGCTCATTAGAAGGTGGTTGGTGTTAAATTCAGACGTTATTTAGTTGATATTTAGTGATATCCAGTCATTTTTTATTAGTAAGTGATTGTTTCCATAATAAATAATGGTAGAATTTGTAAAGACATGACCATAATGAACATAAAAACATTAGTTTTTTTACTTTTAATAAAAATGTATGCAGATATATCCCATAGACTCAAAAGCTGAAACTCTGAAGATCATTTCTTCTTTTGACAGTTTCTGGTTTTCATCAGTTTTGTCATTTTAGTTAATTTTTCAAGGTTTCAAAGCCACCTGTGGGTTTCTGATGGTTAACATATGGAGACCCATTTGTTATGACTGTGGGCTTACACTGATTCACTTCACAGATTTTGGAATACATCTGCCTCTATCTACTATCTCCCAGTTTACTTGTCGTGTCTCTTCAACACCTCCAGCTCTGACTATGAGCTACGTACCAGTATAGACCAGTAAGTCTCCGTAGTCTCGTCCTTTAATCTCCAGATGGGCGAAAACTCCCACCAGCAGAATAGTTCCTCCGAGTAAATCCATCAGGACGGCAAAGGCAAGAGCCAGTTTACAGTGGGACAGCCGGTCACACAGACCCATAGTTCAGCTGGAGGACAGAAAACAGCATTATTATCTGATGGAAGAGGAGCTGCAGATACAGAAAAACACGAGAAAACTGCTGAGAGGTCAGCTGCTGTCATCCCTCTGATGACACTTCTATTAACACACTATCATACTGTAAAACCAGACAGTTCTGAGTTAAAGCTCCGCACTGAAAATGCTACATAAGCAGGAAATCTTCACCAAACATGAACAATAAACTGCAAAAAAAACATGAGTGGTCTCATCATTTTTCCATGACTGTATTCTGTGCAGACAGCTGGAGTTCTCTGTGTGCTTTTAATTAGTTTTATTAATGATGCATATTTAGTTCAGTTTGAGTTCAGACTTCAACGTGACTAAACTGCACCTCCTGGACAGTCTTGATTTATTTTTTCACCGAATAATAAACGAGTTTTTAGTTAGTTTTTTTTTTTTTTTTTTTTACTTTTTGAAGATGATCTGGAGTGTCTGCAGGGTCTGTTTCAGGAGGAGGTTCGTGTTGGATTTGACTAAATAAGAACAACTTTAATCCCAAACTTTAACTTTACTCCATTCACATCTTCACTTACTTGTTATTTTCGTCCCTTCGGCGACATACAACTCCTCATGAACGGTTTTTTTCGGATATGTACGTCTTTCTTTACTTCCGCCTTCACCTTCCTGCTCGCCGTTTACCTGAGCCCCGCCCCTCACGTGACCACCACAGAGCTTCTTCTCCTCCTCACTGGATGTTCTTATGACAAAGACAGAGATAAATTTATTCGTTTAATTCAGATTGCACAGTTTATTTTAACGTTGAATAATTTCCACATCCTTAAGAAGAGACTGGCAATGAATTATGGATAAACTGATGATGTATTAGTCTGATTATGTCTGTTTCTTAATTTTTCTGTTTATTTTTGGCTTATGTGCCCCTGACATGACCACCCTGGTTTGTACCTGTTAATGCACACAACAACAACAACAACAATGAATTAATAATAAATACATATATAATGAATAAATACATAAATAATATTGTTCTCCACTGTTTTAATTGCATTGATTTATTCACTTATTCTACTTTATCATGTGTCCTGGTCTAGACTCCAGAATGAGGTGTGTATAGAAAATATTGGGATTTTATTTCATTGTTTTTCAGGGTTCAAATGATTCTTTCTTTAAAAAAAACTCCACAAACAATAACAGGGATGACATTGAAACTAATTTTTGTTTTTGTTTTAATTTTTTGTTCTTTTCCTCCTATTTGCTGTTTCTTTCGCAAGTTAAACAAGAAGGGAAACCAATTCTATTTCCAACTAACTTTCTTTGGACTGAAGATGTTTTATTCTGAATCCTGGAAGAAGCCAGGAACGCTTCTGCGCATGTGTGAGCAGTCACGCCGGTACACCTGTAGACGCCACTTATAATCAGGTAATTGCTGAGAGTGAGCTGCAGAGGAGCAGCTGTGACTCGTTCCAGGCTGTATTACTGAAGTATAACTGCACACAACAACAGCATCCAGATAACAGCAGCTTTATCGGTTATTACCAGCAGACTGCCCAAACATGAACCCTGCAGCGGCAGAGACGACTCAAACCCGGCAGGTAACCGCAGCACGACACGGTGCATCCTCCGAGAGCAGCAGCGAGAACCGCTTAATGCTTTTAAATAAGTTCGAAACTCCTGTTTGCAGCTTTTTACAAACTAGAGCGTTTGTTCAGACCATCTTTGAAAAGCTGCACACCGGAGAAACTGCTGATGTTTGGTTTTCAACATAAGGAAATGAGTCCGTAGTGAAACCTACACGCTTCGTTTTAACACACTAATACCTAATTTAGTTTTCTGACATGCCCCTTTAAGAACAATGTCTATTTATTTAATTTCTTTTTTTTTAAACACAAGTATAATATGTACACAGGAAGTATGCTTACGTGAACAAACTTACTGGGTAATTAAATCGTACCAGGCTACAGCTTGTTATTATAAGCTAAATATGATGAATATAAATAACGATAAATGCTGAAATAACTCAGATTTATCATGACTTCTATTCATCATATGTAACCTCACAGTCAGTTTGAGTAAAGCAACCTGTTATTTATGCATAAGATAAGCTATGTTCTCAATTTTTTTTGCGTTGCTCTAACTTTACCTACTAAATTTTAACACAAATGACGCATTATTTTTCCCTTTGAACATTTGATTATTGCCAATTACATGACAATGCAACGCCAAGGGAAAAGTTATCATTAAATCGTGGTCATTTTAATTGATATTTACAAATAATATGAAATCAGCAGGGCTAGTTAGCCTACAGCAGCAAACCGTTTGAGCGAGATAACGAAAGCTAGTGTAGCTTTTAGCCCGCTTGTTAGCCTTTTATGTAGATTATAATGCAATTTTTTACTGCTTGTTAGCTATGTGTTACTGTATTAGATGATAATGGACAAATCTCATTTACAAATTAAATATGAGTCTGTATTGATAAGCTAAAGGCGTCGTTTTAAACACACTAATGTCAAATTTAGTTGATTATAATGATATTTCAAAATAATCTCGAAACAGCAGGGCTAGTTAGCCTACAGTAGCTAACAGTTTAAGCTAGCTAGCGAGAGCAACTACAAGCTAATGTAGCATTTAGTCAGCTAGTTAGCCTAGATAATAATACTGTTTTTACTGCTTGTTAGCTATTGGTACTACTGTATTAAATGATAGTGGACATATCAGATTTTCTGTTATGACAGATTTTATTTATTTCATTTTTATTTATTTCTTTATTTGATCGGGACAGTGTACATTAGCGAACTCTATTTAGACAGCAATAGACTTAAATATGCTGGATTATAAGCAACATGCTAATTTACATTCACAGTTCCTTGGCAGGTAACACAGTAAAACACAGGACAATAGATCACAATAAAAGGACAATAAGTACAATAGAAGGACATAAGTCACAATAGAAGGACAATGAGTCACAATAAAAGGACAGTGGATCACAATAGAAGGAGAATAGTCGCATAAAGGACATTAGAAAATATAAGCTCTAGTCCAAAATTAGTAGTAGATGACTAGTAGTCCCACACCATTAACTATATTTAGCTGAAACCAAAATTATCTGTATCACCTCAGATATTGATCAAGAAAACATCAAACATTCTGTGGTGTCGCTTTTTCGTTATGATGACCCAGATAAAACAGCAGCTTACACTGATCATTTGTAATGTTGCAGAGCTTCCACTGATTTTCTTTTTTGCATGTGATAGACAACTACATGCCGCAGTCTTCATCAGCAGCAGCGTCGTCGTCGTCGTCCTCAGCAGGAGGAGGTTGTATCTGGATGCCTATGTCCGTGTCTTTTCCCCCTGAGGAGAGTGTGGAGCGACCGCCGGCCTACCACCTGAACCAGGCCAGCAATGATGGACGGTACGTCACCTCTACTACACAGGACTACACAACAAGGGACTAGGCAGTTTGCAAATTAAAGAACAAGACTGAGGGTTAAAATTAAAAGTAAAAAAAATATAGAATTAAAGAATTGGAGAGACGATATCACACCAAAGAAACCAGGCAGCTAAAAGTCAAATAAACCCAGAGAGAGCATCTAAAATAAAACAGGTCATAATACAGAATAAAACACTAAAACTAAGTAAAGCTAAAAGTAAACCTCACAAAAAAAACCTAAAATCTGTAAAAAGTGGGTTTTAAGAAGTGATTCAACAGAAGTTAGTGACCCTGCAGGTCTGATCTCCTCAGACAGATCGATCCAAAACATGTCCTCCATTTATGAACCATGTTGTTATTTTCCTATTTAGTTCAAAATTGAAGTTTTTGGTAATCAAGGAATGAAAACTGGTATTTGGAAAAAATGTTCTAAATTAACAGTGTGTGAAAGCAGAGACCTGCTGTGCATAACGATGTAATTAAAAATGATTACTACAACCAAACAGGAATAATAGAACAGGAGTCCTGACTTCATCTCTTATTGTCCGCGTTTGTGTTTCAATCATTGTGTTTTATTCTGTTGTATTTCAGTGGTACAGATTATTACATAATTACCTGATCATATTCAGTCATTTTCTTGATCATGAGAATCATTTCCAGTCTAATCTACTAAAGAGCTGAATGAAACTTAGAAAGCACCTTCTAAGTTTTCTATCTTATACATGTATATAAGAAAGTTTTCTATCCTTAGATGTGTATATTTTTACTATTTTACCTTTTCTTACTATCTTTATTATCTGTACTTGCACTTTCGTGACTTTTTTGCACTCCTCTGTTTGTTCTAGAGCTCTGTAACGGTAAATTTTTCCTTTTGTGAATCATAAAGTCTATCTTATCTTATCTTATCTTTATCTTATCTTATCTTATCTTATCTTATCTTATCTTCACTAAGTTTCACATTTCTATTTGTTTATGGCTTTCTACATTAATGGAATAGGTTTAATAATGAAAACGCCTGAACTATGTAGCGAATAACTACTGTGGGATGAAATTTTCTGGAAGGTACTCGTGGACCTGAAACAACGATCATTAAGCATCGTCGTTTGAATCATTTCCCACCATTTCCCCTCTTTCTTCCGCTTCATTTAGAGGCACTGACTGTTTTTCTGGAGGCGTTACCTCTAAAATCAGGCCGACTGCGTTTTCTATGAGCATCAGATGACGTCATGGATTTAGTTTGGAAAGCCAAACATCACGGCACCGCTGTGGGCCGTTTCTGGTTTGAAGCCAAATGAAAAGGAGAGCACGAATAAGTTGGAGGAGGCAGCTCAGAGGCACGAATATAACTAATCTGAAACGATCAGAGCTGTAAAATGAACAGAAAACATCAATTAAGGCATAGTTGCACTTCTTTGTATGACAATCAGCTACAGTGTGTTGATCATGGTAGCATTAGGAATGATTTAATGTTTTTGTGAAGGAAAAAAGAACTAAACTGGTTGTTTTCTCCACATGTAACGTGAGATCAGTTTCAGCCTTAGCATGTGATTTGCACACATATAGTTAAATGTTGTGATGTGTTTATTGTATACATATATATATATATCTTTAGTTTTATTTCCATTTTTTGCTCTTAATTTTTCTACATATGGATATATTTTTTTCTTTCTTTTTTAAATTGTGTATTTATTTTTTCTGTCTTACAGGGTAAAGTTCAATCTACTTTCCTCAGTCCAAAGCAGTTGTTCTTCTGTAATGTTAGTGTTTTTAGCTGATTTCTCTCCTCCATGTCTATAAACTCGTTCCTCCTCTTATTTCTTCGTCCCTTCAGAGGCCGGTGGTCCAGGAGCTGCCCTACTCTCAGTACAGTCCGTTCTCCTGTGTCCAACTGAGGGCTCACTGTACGTCTCTTCTGGAGAAGAACGCCTGGCTGCAGAAACGCAGTCGAGGAAGCTGGAGGAGGAACGCAACTTCCTGCGCGTCAGCTGGACCGCTTTCATGCGTCAAGCATGAGGAGTCCAGAGGGTGAGGCGTCTGAAAGCAGCTTCTGGGCCTCGTCTTTAGCCACCGTGGACTCATTTTCACTGCAGTGTAAAGTCCTGCAGCTCTATGGAAGCAGAAGAAAGCAGGACTAGAAGTAGAGAGAGCTCACAATATGACACCAGTTACAGTGAGATAAACGATTACAGAACTAAAAAAATGAAATGGAAGTTCTTTGATTGGGGAAGAAACACGGTGCCTCTGATAGGATAGATAATTTGTTTCCACTAGTGATGTCCAATATTGTCTTTTTTTGCCAATAACCGATATTGTCAAACTCTCAATTTCCGATATCAACAGATGCGATATCTGTGGGCTGTTCAGCTAATGTTAGGTAACATCACATATCTCTGTGGTGGAAGTAACACATCATTTTATTGGATGATAAGATGTAAACATTGTCTGAGCAAAACAGGAAACTACTTCAACTGAAGTTATGGAAAAAATGCTGTATTTATGTTATATTTAAATTGTCTCAACAACAGTTCACACTCTCCATCCCTCTATGAGTTGGTTAATGTCAGCGAAATCCAGGCGTTATTTTATAGATTTTCATGATAGGCAAAAACGAGAATGATATTGACCAATATTAGATTTTTATGCTGATATCAGGCATAACGTTTTACAATTTTTAGTTTTTGACAGAATCTGCCTTCCTGCAAATTGTTTATTTCTGGTGAAGTTTTAGAAATTCAGGCTGAATAATTTTTAATGAAATCTTACAATTTTAACCTTGGTTAAGT
This sequence comes from Acanthochromis polyacanthus, assembly GCF_021347895.1. Taxonomy (NCBI): domain Eukaryota; kingdom Metazoa; phylum Chordata; class Actinopteri; family Pomacentridae; genus Acanthochromis; species Acanthochromis polyacanthus. Next base: position 40,520,576 of record NC_067123.1, on the reverse strand, counting down.
CACAGATGAGCAGTTCAGGGACCATGGGAGAGTTGGAAATCTGCTGATTCTTTTCTGTTTTTACAGTTTTACAGTCAGGAAGTCTTTCTAACCTGAGCTTCAGGAGGCTTTAAATGGACCTGATGTCGCTTCTACATTTCTTTCTTCTCTTATCGTCGCTGAACATGAATCCTAACTCCTGGCTAGTTTTTCTTCTCCCAGCCACAGAGTGGTGTGGAGACGCCCAGCATGCTGTGAAGGTCCAGCCGCCAGCTCTCCCTCCCCTCCCTCCCCCATGACCACCAGGTCTGGAATGACCCTCAAACGCCTCCAGGGACCAGGACCAGGACCTCGGACCCGCCGCAGCGCCCACATCCCTGGTGAGGAGGATATGGATGGACTGGAGTTTTATCTCCTCATCTCACAGTGGAATGAAGGAGGTTTTCTTTTTTTTTCTTGGCTGTAGTGAAGGAGGAGTATCACCTGGAGGAGGAGAAATACTTCACCGACGATGAGTACGTGGAGGAGGAGGAGGAGGAGGAGGAGATGAGGACTCTTCGGCGGAGAAGGGGTCAAAGAAGAAGGGCAGAGGACGAGCCACCGGAGAGCCGAGGATGAAGATGAGGAGGATCTTCAGGATCACCCGGCAGGGAGAGACAAAGAGGTGAGGTCATCGAATGCACCAGGATGCAGAAAACAGAAAAGAAGATTTAGTGTCTGAAAACAAAGATAGAGAGGAACTGTTTTCTTTTAATCGATAAATCCTATTAAGGAAGCAAAAACTGGCAGGAAATGTGTCTGTTGATCCTCTGAATCCAAAACCCACCGTGTTTTCCTTTAATTTGTCACCGTCTATATTTGAGAGCTGCACCCCAAAGTGATTTAAAAAATACTATTCTCCAAACACCAGGAAGCAATCAGTTCCTCTGCCTTCAATATTAAAGGCATGTGGGTTCCTGTAAGCATGTAGAGGCAGTTTGATTCGTAGTTGGTGCTCTATAAATAATATTTAATTGAAAACTACCATCAGCCAGAAACTCTAAGAGGAGAAAAAATCATCTTATTTTGAGCTTTTCGGTCATTCTGCTCATGTGATGTATCGTCACTGGAAAACAGAACCAGATCTAAGCTTAAAAAATTAAAAAACCTTTATTTCACATATCTCATTTAAAAATTGGCCAGAAATAAACAGTTTGCTCTTCACCAGAATCAGCAAAAAAACTAAAATGATTTGCTTCATGGTGCAGCGCTGAAACTCTGACGACAGCTGAGATCCATTTCAAACTGCTCCTCTCACGTACAAGTCCCTCCATAACCTGACCCTCCTTACCTCCAACAACACCGACCTCCCGTCACCTTCGTTCTGCACACCAAACCTCCTGACGCCCATCATCCGTACCAGCACCGGACTTTGGGGGACCGAGCCTTCGCAGCCGCTGCCCCCCCAACTCTGGAATTCACTTCCACCACCCATCAGGAACTCAGACTCACTTTCGACCTTCAAAACCCTCCTAAGAACCCACTTGTTTGATCTGACTTTTGCTTATTTTTTTTTTCTGTCTATCTTGTAAAGCGTCTTTGAGTGACCAAAAAAGCGCTATATAATCTGATGCGTTATTATGATTATTATTGACAGACACTTGACAACAATCCAGAGAGTTTTAGTCTGAAACTGCAGGCAGTGTTTACATAGAAGATGTCAAATATGTCTCATTTTATTCCAGTATTAAGTAAACTGTGATGACAAATGTTCCACATGTTGAATTCAAATAAATATTGAAAGAAAATCTGATTTTTGAAATTGTTCTGGACATTCTAGCTGCTCTGAAAATTTCTACTAAGACAGAATCTCTCTGCTTCTAGTCGTGGTGGTTCTGTTTCCATGGAGCTGCAGGACTTCATATTGTAGTGAAATGAGGAAAAATGTGAGGTTCACAGGGTTAACTAGTGTTTTCTTTATTCTTCTGTGCCACAAACCTATTTGTTGTCCACAAACAACTAAAACCAGACCCACTGAGACACACGGTTTCATCAACAAAGCTGCTGTCTACAGTAGATTCAGTCCTGACTGATTGCATTGTTTCTGTTTTCTGCTCCAGTTAAAGACCCAGACGGGGTTCTGATTCGCTACAAGAAGATCCTGTCCACCTACCAGCGGGTGAGGAGCATGTCCAGAGCCTTCCAGATCCACGGAGTCGACCGCAACACCATGGCTTCCACCTCCCCGATCGCCGAGCTGCTGCTGGTGGCTCCAGAGAAGGTCTGAATGTAGAGTTCCTGATGTGGACTTAGTGTGGGCCAGAGACAAGGAAGGAATTCAGTTCAAAATTCTAAATGTAACGTGGAGCATCAGCTGTATATTTTAGGTAAAGTTTGGTTTGGGAACCCTTTAAGAAATGACATTTATCAGTCAAACAGAAAGAAAGATCAGATTTTCTTCTTTCTGATGGTCCTTGAACTCATCATTTCCATCAGAAAAACTCAATCTGAGCTCAAGCTTGATTTTGATGAATTATTATATTTCACCAAAATCAATAAAATATCACCAAAAGTAGACCGTTTGCTCAAAGCAGATCGTTTAAAAAAGGAAACGTGCTCTCCCTGCTGCCATGGAGCCTCGACTGACTCAGCTGAGACCAACAGTCATGTGACAAAAATTCAGTGATTTTCAGCTGAACTGCAGGCAGTGTTTACTCACAAAGTATGGACACCAGTTAGAAATGTAAAGATATCATACGACAGTTTGTAGAGTTTCTTTTATTCCAGTACTGGTAACACCGGTTCAGAAATGTTCCACACGTTAATTTCAGGTTTGTTTCCATTTTTGTAAATTAAATCAACAAATCTGTCTCATGTTTTACTTGTTTTATGCTTTGTGTTGTTACCGCTGCGTGTTCCATCGTGTTATCAGCCTGAGCTGTAAAAGGATCTAAAGAGCCCAGATTTGTGCCTCTATGAACGGCTCTGATGTTCTTGCAGGTGACAGAAGTCGGGGAGTTCGAGGCGTCGAAGGAGAAGCTCTGGATTACGCCCGGCGGTGCTACAAGACGATGGACGAGCAGACGCACGCTAAAGTCCAGACCATGAAGAAAACTCACAAGCTGCTGCCCATCTCCTACAGGTTCAGGAACTGAGGAGGAAATGAGAACAAAACACAAACAACAAACACAACTTTTGCAGCTGGTTTTGTGAGACTGAGAAGATTAAGTAGTTTCTCCAATGAGCTGCTTGTTTTGTATAAATAGGCTTTCTTCCTTCATGTGCAGCCAGGAGAGTTGAAATGTTTGTTTTTGTTTATTGTCAGATTTGGTTTTGCAGAGACTGAAGTAAATTCTGTTTTTTTTTTCTGTTTCTTCGGCTATCAGTCTTTGGACATGAGTTATTTTTCTCCAGATCTTGTGTCAGAATAGTCAGTTTGACTAAATGTGTCTTTAAGTTGTGAAAGATTATTTTTCTTCCTGAGTAAACTAATTTCTTTCGGTTTTGTCTCTATTAGATGAGAGCGATATGTATTTTCTTTATTTTTTGACTTGCACAGAAATATCAGGGAATGTTTAAGTTTGTTATCAATTATTTAACAAAGCAAGTTTTTTTATTTATGTATTCACGCCTTCATTATGAAAGTATTTAAGCTGAAAGTATTATTGTTGCTGAAATTTTTGGAATTATGACTGAAGATGTATAACATGTTGCACAAGAAAATAAATGTTGTTCCAGATGTTATTGTTAGTTTTTCTTCAGAGTCAAGACTCATCAGTCATTGGAGAATAAATTCAAGCTTATAAGTCCTGAATTCAAAAGAAAATATATGTAGAAATGTCACAGACTTTCTCTGAGTTTGAACAGGATTTCAGCTTAATTGTACTTTACAGGAGGATTTAGACATTTTTTTAAGTAAGCATCTTAATTTTAAACGTGGAAGTCTTCATTATGAGCAGAAGCAGACAGACTGCTGAAAACATCTGATTTATGATTTAAAAACCATTGAAGTGAAACAGAGTTCACGTCCTGCACTTTGCTGCAGCCTGCAGCGCCCTCCAGTGGGAGAAAGTAACAATGCAGAATAAATAAACTAAATTGTAAATTGTTTCTGAAATTACAAATTTGGACTCAAGAAAGCTTCATTAATGATCTTAACATCTAAATTTAATATCAAGTGGCAACAGTTGAACTTTCCGAAGAAATTTCTGAGCATTTTTCATTCCTGTCACGTTTTACTCCCTCATTTTTCCTGCACATCCACGGTGGTAGAGAAACATGTTTTTGTGCAGAATGACTCAGTTACTCTGCTATAAATCATCCATAAATAAAAGTTGAGTTTGTTTAATTACTTACTTTGAAAGAATGGAATAACCTGCAATCATTTTGTCCCCACAGTTGTTGAAAATGCTGGAAAATAGTGATTTAATATGAGAGATATTCTGCTGCTTATGTTTTAAAAGTTTTTCCAAACTTCTCTCCTCTCTGTGTGAACAGCACAGTCATCTGAAGGATTAAAGAATTTTCTTTCATTTTTTTTGAGCAAATGATTTATTTTTGGCAAATATTTAAATGAGACATGAAGGACAAAATAGTTTAAATGAAATATGAACATTTTAAGCTCAGATTTGGTGACTTTTCCAGATGGAATCACACATGAGGAGTTCAAGGACCACCAAAGTGGAAAATGTGACAAATTATTAAAAATAAAAGTTTAAAAAAATAGAGAATTAAAGAAGTAGAGAGACGACATCACACCAAAGAACCAGGCAGCTGAAAGCCAAATAAAGCCAGAGAGAGGACAGAATACAGAATAAAACACTAAAACTAATTAAAAATAAAAGTAAACCTCACATAAAAGCAAGTTTATAAAAGTGGGTTTTAAGAAGTGATTTAAAAAAAATTTCTGACTCTGCAGGTCTGATCCCTTCAGGCAGGTCGATCCAAAGTGGAGGTCTAATACTCATACAGATGACAGTTTAAATAAGATTTACATGAGGACGGAAAATGTTACACCATCATAAAATCAAAATATGATGATCATACAGTGGAAACAAACGTTTGAATGTCTCTGAGGACAATAACAGCAACAACAAACAAAACGTAGCTTAATGAATTTAGCCATTTAAATACATTTTAATCAATCTGACTGATGATTTACAAAAAATAAAAAAAATTAGATCAAGCTTTATGAATTTTTTGCTCTGCATGAATATATATATATATAAAATACAAAATGGCCACGTGGATTAAACAAATAAGCAAATAATGTCTGGATTAATTAACAAATCGATTCCTACTAAGCTCGGGCAGTGGACTGCTTTTCCCACAAGCCCCTGCGGCCAACGGGAAGGGCGGGGGTTGGAGTACAGTTCCAGTGAAAACTCAGGTTACCCTTTGACCTTTTCGAGACTTCCAATCAGAGCGGGAGATACGCTGGAAGTAGTAAAACCAGACCGTCATGACAGACAGCCGCTTTCGACGAATAGGTGTGCGGGAGCGGACTTAAAGGACCAATCAGAAGCGAAGTGGGCGGTGCTCCTGTCCAACGGGGCATCGGAGGAGGAGGTGTTCCTGGTAGCCATCTTGGATGTGCGGAGTGATTGTTTAGCGAGAAGAATTGACATTTTTTTTTAGAAAATAAGCCTTCATACTGAGTCGCTGAAGATCTGACGGAGTGCGGCGACAGAGGAAAGCGATCGCAGCTCGGAAAAATCCAGGTAAATTGGCCTCGGAGCCAAAGGTGATGCATTATTTGTGTGTCTTCTCCCCTTTTCTCTCTCCTCTCTCCCACATCAAACAGCGCAGCCGGTGGGAAGCTGCAGCTCTAACACTGACAACAACTTCTTGTCCGGGTTTCTGCTCCTAAAACGGAGGAAAAGCTCAACTTCTAGGGTAGAGCCGCGGTGTGTGAGCTCGGAGTTGGCGGTGAAGTGTGTGTGTGTGTGCTCGGATGTTGGTAGAGTGTGTGTGTGTGCGCGCTCGGATGTTGGTGGAGTGTGTGTGAGTGTGTGTGCTCGGATGTTGATGCCCACTGTTGGCACGAATGATGCCCGTATTGTTTATAAACATCCCGGGCTAACAAACACCCCCCACCCCACCCCCGGTGAGCAAACACCGTTTGGTTGTTTGGTTAACTTTGTCCAGATATGTTTTCAAGTTTTCATGTTTGGTTGTAAAATAGTCCAAAAACAGGCGGTAAAAGGAGCAAACTCAGCTGGTCAGTGTGGATGTGTGTTAGTGGGACAAGAGAGGGTCTGTGTCTAGATGGATAGATAGAAACTTTATTAATCCAGAGGGAAATGCAAGTATTCAGCAGCTTACATACAAAAACAAAAATACTGACCGTTGAACAAAAGTGTAGGTCAACTTTAACTGTTTTAGAGCAACTTTAGCTCATGTAGAGCAAGTTTAACTCCTTTAGAGCATAGATAGATAGATGGATAGATAGATAGATAGATGGCTAGATGGATCGATATTCAAGTGTTCAGCAGCTATGTCATTGCATTTCTGCAACAAAACTTTCTTGGCACTTCCAAAAAAGCAAAGACAACATAGTATAACAAACAGTAATATAAAACAAGTCTATCTATCTATCTATCTATCTATATCGTAAATGGAAACGAGTATTTTAAAAAGTGTGAGTGCGATGAGGTGCAGCGTCTGCTTTAAAGCGTCTGATTCAAGTAAAATGCTCAATTTAAATTGATTATTGCACATCAAAATAATTATTGTCCATCAGTGAGTCTGTGTCTGAGAGCAGGAGGACAGAGGACAACAACAGAAGTAACAGACAGACAAGACAGCCAGGTTAATAGTCAGATTAACATTAAAGGTTTGTATATACTCTGAAAAATTGCTGCACAACACAAAAAATCATTTTAAATTCTATAGAAATATTGAATGTATTAAATGTCAATCTACAGCGTGATTTGAAGTGACTTTGACAGGTAGTAAGACAACAGCTGTGTAAAACTAGATAAGGTGCGTGACATTTTAGAATCCCATTGGTCGTAATGTAATCAAATAATGCTAAAGCTGCGTTTACTGGTTTGTTTGTGGAAGTCCTGTTAGTCAGACGAGGCTGTAGCTGCAAAACGAGGACCTGCAGGTGATCGGCTCTGTGTCACAGTTTGCTGAAGTTTTAAAAAAAACTTTACTGAGTTTTGAAAGTTTCAAACAAAGACTTATAGTTTTGTCTGTGTTGTTGGTCCTCTTTGTGTACTTTTACTGAGAAGTCCAACCAGGGGCAGGAGTTGAAAATTGGCTTGATGCTATAAACTCTGTATGCAAGACATCAGATGTTCTCTATGTTAATTCCATGGTCCCTGATCGAATAAATAAATGAATAAGTTTCCCTGAAGGTTTTGACACCAATACACAGGCATGTTTTTAGTTTTTCCTGTGATATAGATTGCGATTTTCACCCAGTGCCTTTTAGGGCTGGGTATCAATCTAAAAGTTTCGATACCGGTACCAATTCCGATACCTTCACTTCGATACCGGTTCCTAAACGATACTTTTTTCGATACCAGTTTTACAATATATACTCTAACAGAATGAAAATTGCATTACACATTACTTTTCACATCTTGAGTTTAATTTTCCAGTGATTTCCAGTGCAAAAGAACTTTTGCAAGCAATGTTCAGTTCAGTACATACTGAGCCACCTTCACCCCTGGACCCTTCCGCCGTGGAGGAAATGCGCCCGGCGGGGGACGGCCCGTACCCGGCGAGAGGTCCCGCGAGGGCATCCTCCCGCACCGAGCGGCCGCCCCTGGCCCGCCGAGTTGAATCCCCCGGGCGGATTGCGCGGACCCCACCCGTTTACCTCTTAACGGTTTCACACCCTCTTGAACTCTCTCTTCAAAGTTCTTTTCAACTTTCCCTTAAGGTACTTGTCTACTATCGGTCTCGTGCCGGTATTTAGCCTTAGATGGAGTTTACCACCCGCTTTGGCATGTACTGCAACTTTAGCTCATGTACTATTGACAAACGTGAAACCTGTCTGTGAATGGGCAGCATGTTTTTTTCTGGCTTGCCGCAATCACGTGTAATGTTACAGCCAATCACAGGTTTGCTTTATCTTAATCACGTGATAAGTACCGGAACATGGAACCGAAAGACGAGGCTTATTTTGATACTCATTAGTACCGAAACATTTCGGTCGGTGCCATTAAAGAACCGAAGTTCGGTACTCAGCCCTAGCATTTAATAACATTTGGAAACCGTACTAAAATGAGTGGAGGGATTTTCTTGTGCATTTGCATAAAAAAACTAGAACAAATCCAAAAGTTGAAATGTTTCTTATTAGTATTTGGACTTTTTTTTCTGCTTCCGTTGACATTCATATCAGACTTTGTGCCTTTTGTACAGAGCTTGATGGGGTTTTTCTAGCTGTACACTGGTTTTAGAGACTAAATAATTCACATTTTTGTTAACAGAACTACGTTCACTTTCATGCTGTGCTGCATTTCTGCTAATTTACACCAAAATGATCATCTGCAGAGGCCAAAGATAATTTTAATTACACCGCAAACTCCTCACTGGCTAAAAACCTGCTCCTCAATATACACTAGAATTTACAGATATTCCCTAAACGCCTCATAAGCAGACTGCGGTAGAAGCTGCTCGTCGGCCGTGCACAGAGAAGCTTCTAGTCTCCACAGCAGCTCAGACGGCTGTGAGACCTTGAAAAGAGTGAAATCTGGTGTTCTAATGTCAGAAACCAAGTGATTATATCTGCATGGGCTGTTTGCTATGAGCGGTTCTTAATCATCAGCATCACAATCAGTCATCTTTACTACTGTGAGAAACTGTGATTCTTATTCCCTTGATTTGCCACCTTTAGAAGAAAAGCCTTGTTTTTGTTTGTGTTCCTCGCTCATTTGTCCGTGCACATGTGGAGCCTGTGTGTCAGCAAACTCCTTTTAATAGAGTTTGAAAACGCTGTAAGAACCATGCTGGTTTCCTTTTTGTGTCAGAAAGCTAATGTCCTCTTGGGTTTTGAGAGACTCTGACATTTTTTACGGTTTTCTTTTTAACAGACCAACAAAACCAACTAAGGGTAATCACTAGGGCTGTGTCCAACCAAATATTTCTCAAAATGAAAGCACTTGGATCTTTGGAGAATTGTTTTTTGCAGCTTGTTGGGGAAATATCTTCTGATTGACACGCCTGTTTACATTACTTTAGATCATGCATGTTGTGACAGTCGGTGAGAGAAGCTGTTAGGTTGTAGGTGTGGTTAGGCTCTTTCTGTTCCTTCAAACATTCACAGCATCATCTCACTAAGTGTTCCTGCAGTATCCACGTATTTTATTCACCTTTTTGCTGTTAGCCAGAGCTGCAGCTGAGCTCTGTGTAAGCTGCTGTTTGACAAACTCAGAGGAAACACTCCCAACTAGAACTGAAAATGAAGCTTCGATTGATGAACAACAAAGACATATAAAATACCTTTAAAAGAGACTTAAAATAATATCTATAATAAACCTAGCACAGAGAGGCACAAAATGATTGCAAAGAAACAGAAAATGGCTTTAATGTTGTCCTAAAGTGTCAATAACTAGATGAAAATTTATCACAAATGACATGAGATTGTCGTTATTTTCATAGGAAAAGATGTTACAGTACAGACATTTCAGCACAAGAAGAAGCTTTCTGCAAAATGTTTATATCAGCGCTGACACGGAGTATTAATAGCAAAGCAGTACCTGTCCCTACAGGTAAATAAGCGACAGATTGACATTTAAAAACAACTTGGACATGAGATCTGTTGCTCCAGAGGCGGTTTGCAATCAGAGAAACTGCTGATGATGTTTTTCCTGCTGGTGTGAAGAAACAAAGATGATGATGATGATTGCTGTCAGATTACCACTGGCTGGTGAATGTATATAAATGCCTGTAATTATTGACAGTTAGCTCACTTCCTCCTTCTAATTAGAGAGAAGAAGAACAAACCTGCTCAGTCCCACCTCATGAGCATCATGTTTCATAAAGACCACCTTATTTACCTTAGTTTTATATACTAACCTTTACTGTTAATGTTGCTAACCTGCCTTCTCTGTTGTTTTATGTTGCATGTAAGCTGCTGAACGCTTAAAATTCCCTCGGGATTAATGTCCGTCTGTCCGTAGAGGTTTTTTGCAGAAACGTCCATTTTGAAGCATCGTCTACAATCACCTCTACAACTCAGCTTTGTGAGACCAGCGCATAGAAGAAATTTAATAAATCTGTTTTGTTTCTTTTACTGAACTGACAGGGATGAACTTGACTGGTGGACAGGCAGATTCTGCTGTGTGAAAAGAGTTCAGCTCTTTGAAGTCCTATTTTGCCACCGCTCTGTGGCATTCATTAACCCCGTCCTGACTTCGGTTTGCCACGAGGGCCATTAGTGCTCAGTGGGGGGGCTGTTCTGCAGAGGCCAAAGTAGAAACAGCACAGCGGAAACCATGCGAGTTCTACTTTATCATCGAACTAAATGAATTCTAGACCTGTGTGCACACATGGTGCTTTTAAAGACGCTGCTCTGCCACAGAATGCAGGCTTATAACAGGCTGTCTAGTTAGCAAAACGGTCAGATGTAACCAGGGGAGTCCAGCTCATCTTAGTCCAGGTTCTACATCCAGTCCAGTCTGATCTCCAGTAAAACCACAGCATGATAACCTAGAAATAACCACAACTCCTAACGGTTCCTTTGGTTTAGTGCAAAAGTGTTCACATTTAAGGAATTATCTTTTTGCAAAACGTCATGAACAACCTGAAATTTATGGAGAAAAATAAATTCAGTTTCATCCTCAGTTTATCATTTCCACATTACAACTTCCAGATCACAGAGTGTCTACAAAGGAACACAACATTTAGTCACCTGGAACTGAACCATGTAATATTTTACTTTAAAAAAGACACAAAAAAAAACAAGACAAAATATTACAAAAGTGACACACAAACAACAAAAGAGAGAAACAAAATGAATCAAATACATAAAACTAAACAAAAAAATGACAAAAGTTAGAAAATGACAAAGAAAAGCAAAACACAAAATGACAAAGAACAAGAAAAACAGACAGAATATTAAAAAAAAGAGACACAAAACAACAACAAAATCGATAAACAATCTAGTATTTCACTTTCTGATCCAAACAACTTGTCATGGTCTAGAAATGATTTTAAATTTATAGTTTTACTAATTTACAATCTGCAGTTAATGTCTTCTCTGTAGTTTTTACACTTTGAGGGCCGGATTGGACCCTCTGGAGGACCACTTTTGGACCTCATGTTGGACACTCCTGATTTAAATAAAGACTCAACAAACATTTTTTTTAGCTGTGGAGCTTCACGTCTTTACCAAAATGGAAACGGCTGATGTAACATGTCTCTAAAGTTGTTGCCACCAGGTTTTGGTGTCAGTGCCTCAGTCAGCTGCTGCCATAGTTTACATGCGTGTGATCACAGTTGTGCACGCCGGGACGCAGCTGAAGCGTGTAAACGGAGGCAGTGGAAGTGGGCCATCAGATGCTACAAGTGCAGACTAGTTTCTGTGTTGATGGAAAACGTTCTAGAAACTCACGTTCAGTCAGTTTGGGAGGCAGATTTAGACATAGCAGGCACACAGATAAGTTAATCTACAGCAGGGGTGTCCAACATGAGGCCCGTGGTCCTCCAGAGGGTCCAACATGAGGCCCGTGGTCCAAAAGTGGTCCTCCAGAGGGTCCAATCCGGCCCTCAAAGGGTAAAAATTACAGAAAAGACATTAACTGCAGATTGTAAATTAGTAAAACTAGAAATTTAAAATCATTTCTAGACCATGACAAGTTGTTTGGATCAGAAAGTAAAATACTAGATTGCTCGTTGTGTTTCCTTTTTGTCTTGCTTGTGCTTTTTGTCTATTTTTTTGTTTTGTTTCGTGTAGTTTGTCTCATTTTTTTTGTCATTTTGTGTCTCGTTCTGATATTTTGTCTTATTTTTGTCTTATTTTTGTATTTTTATTTTTGCCAGGTTTTTGTCCTTTTGTTCCTCGTTTTTGTCATTGTGTGTTTCCTTTTTGTCTCGCTTGTTTTTTATCATATTTTTGTCATTTTGTGTTTTGCTTTACTTGTTATTTTTGTTGTTTTGTGTTTCCTTTTTGTCTATTTTTTGTTGTTTTCTTCCTGTTTTTGCCATTTTTGTCTCGTTTGTCAATTTTTTTTGTCACTGTAGCTTTTTTGTCACTTTTGTTTCGTGCCGTTTGTCTTTTTTTTTGTCATTTTGTGTCATTTCAGTAATTCTTTGTCTTGTTTTTGTCATTTGTCTATTTTTTTGTCAAATTTTTTGTTGCTTTTTTGCTTTGTTTCATGTTGTTTGTCTCATTTTCTGTCATTTCGTGGCTCTTTTTTGTAATATTTTGCATAGTTTTGCTCTTTTTTTGTCTTGACTTTTGTCATTTTGATCATTGTACTGGTCCGGCTTACTTTAGATGAAATTGGACTGAATGTGGCTCTTGAACTACAGTGAGTGTGACACCCCTGCTTTACAGCAATCAAAATTACTCCTGGAGTCCATTTGACAGCAGATGACATGAAATGAGGTTTTGTTGAGGATCTTTAGGTACATTTTGGAGTTTAGAGGCTACAATCAGATGCAGATCTTCACCTCTGGAGTCGCCCAAAGACGCTTCAGACGAGCTGCCGCCTCAAAACGAGGACAGTTGTCTTTCCATTAGTCCCACTCCACTTTTCTGACAACTTTCTGTCATTGCTCTCTATCCTGTTTCAGTATTTCTTGTTTCTCTATTTGAAATCTGTCCAGATGAGAAGTCACAGCAGCTTTTCTGAATGTTCACAACCTCTCCTAATCTCTGTTTCCTCCTACAGTGAAAGAAGGCATGAAGACATCATCCTAGTCGTCAGCCATGGCCGATAAAAGGAAACTACAAGGTGAGCTTTCTGGCTGGGTGTGAGGGTTTTTTGTGGTCTGATCAGGAGGCAGGGGAACGAGGTTTACCACAAATTATAACACAGGGAGCTCCACAATCACAGAACAGCATTTCAGCATCATTGTTGTTTGTTTCGCTGTGATTGACCCGTGTGTCACGCTGTTTACATCCGTGATTGGAGCGTGATGACACTCACCGCTGCTGTTTAGTTCTGTGACCAAAAGTGGAGAATTTGACTGTAGTGTGTTTCTTTATTTAGTTTCACGCTGTTTGCTTAACCCTCCTGTTGTCCTCATTTATGGGCTCCAAAAATATTGTTTCCTTGTCGGAAAAAACCCAAAAATTCAGCAAAAAAATCCACAAATTTCTGAAAATTTGCAAAACCTTCAGAAAGAAAATCCCAATAATTCCTTAAAAGTTTCCCTTAAAAGTTTTTTTTTTTTAAATCCCCCAAATTTGGCAAGAAAAATCTGGTAGGATTTTTAAAAAAATTAGTAAAAATCTTTAAAAAATATCTAAAGTGATTCCATATATATCAGTAAAACTTCTGATATTTTCTTGAAGAACATTCGCATAAAAATCACTGGATTTTGGTTGTGCTTTTTATTTTAATGAAAGTTCTTCAGAAACATTTTCAACATTTCTTTTTTTCCACCAAAAATGTTCAAAGATTTCCCAGAAATGTTGAAAATGCGGAAATCAGAAGTTTCACTGTGAAAATATATATTTTTCCACATTTTCAAACTTTAAAACGGGTCAGTTTGACCCGCAGGACAACACCAGGCTTAAATCAGAACCCGGCCTCGGAAACACAGAAAAGTCACATGCACTCACAAGTAGCTTGTTTGCTGAGTTGTGTAATCTGTTATCCTGCCAGGTCAGAGGGTTCTGGCTCTGGTTTTGGTTCCTGTGGCTTTGCATAAAAAATGATGGATTTATCTGAACTATTCTGTCACAAGAAGCTGAGCAGAAGCGTCAGAAAATGTTCTGTCTGTGTTGATATTGGTGGCTGGTCATCACACCTGACCGTTTTACAAGCCGTAAACATGTGTTTTTGTTTTCTGGATACTGGATGACGTCGGCTTTGGCCCAAAATCAGCATTAATCAGATGATAAGAAAACACCTGTCAGGCTAAAGGTTTCAGTTTTGTTTGGAGACGTTGCACAAAATCAAATATTGCACATTTTACACGTCAGTGGAAATAGTTTTTTTTTTATCTTGCCTGTTCCAAAAACATTGAGTGTTATATCTGCAGCTGCCAGGAGGCTATTAGGAAAGAAGTGGACGTAATAATTTGTTAATTTCACAACAGTAGAGACTTGATGTTCTCTGTCATGAGGTGGAAAATGTTTGCAGATGGCAATCAAAACAAGTCCGAACAAGTTGGTTATTGGCAGAAATTCTGTCGATAAGGAGGTAGAACTTCTGAAATGTGCTTCTTTAAAGACAACGGTAAACCGCTGAAGGAAAAAGGGTTTCTGAAACAATCATTATTTAATAATCATTCCTGACCACGTATGCTTCACTGGATGTTCGAGAAAACAGAATTTGGAACACAGAAGTGATTAAACTTTTAAGCAATTTCCTTCTCTGACACTAATTGGTTTATAAATGAGTAGAATGAAGTGAGTGTTCACATCAGGAACATGTAAAACAGGTGAAATAAACATTAGGTTACTGAAATGTAGATGAACAAAAAAAGGACTCAATTTAAACTGCTCTTCGTTAACCACAGCAACCAAGCTGCCACACTAAGACACCTGGAATATCAGCACATTTTAACCGATTAAATCAACAGCATCAATCAGTTAATTAACAATTAATCATCAACATTCATAAAAATATTAAATATTCCCTCCAGTTGTGTCTATCTGTTTTCCATCTCTGCTGAAAGCTTTCTGTTTGTTTGGTAAATATGACACGGGCTGTTTCTGTGCACAGGGTGACGTTGCGTCCGTCGTGCACGTTGGCAAACAGCTGTGCAAAAGTCTGCTCATGATGCTGACACACTTTCACAGACAGCAGACAGACGCTTTGTTTCTGGCCACATCTAACGCCTGACCGCTGCATCGCTTCGGTCTCGTCTGTTCTCAGGACTTTTATTTTGAAAAATGTCCTCAGTGTGACCGCCTGATGTTTGGCTGATGTCTGGAGCTCTTCAGATGATAATACGAAGCCTGACGCTCATCACAAGCAGCGTTGTAACCTGACCCAGACCTTTGTGTGAAGACAGAAAACCTCAGAGCTTTTCTCCGTCCCACAGAAACCCTCCTCTGAGTCCTTTGCTGTTATTTTCCTTTTCTACAGGATTCTGTGTCACTCATCCCGTCACGTGCGCTCATCCTGTCATATTAAAAACAGAAAACCTGCACATGTATCTCCCCAAAATGTCTTCATGAAACAGATGAAGGAGCAGCGCCACCCCGGCTGTGTCAGATTTTTAATGTATTATTACAGAGGAGGTAGACTTTCATCTAAAAATAACACACCCGCAGCAGTATCTTAACATCAAGGCCGTTTAAGGACAAACTGGAATTTGTTCAGACAACTTAGTTAGAGCTGCAGTCTATTCTCTGAATCTTTCTCATCAGTCTGTGTTCGTTAGCGACCGCACAGCTGATCAAACGGACGTCAGAACCACGTAGGATTATACAGCTGCATGGAAAATCATTCTCCTCACATCTTCTGACATTCTGGCAAAATGAGCAACATGACAACTGCAGGCAAGTCCTAAATCATAGAATACCAAACCAGCAATCAAGATTTAATTCATTATCCATCCAAAATTTCAACTTTTATACAAAAAGCAGGTTGTAAAATGATCCAACCCCCCAAAGAAGAAAATTCATCCCCATTCATCCAAATTGACCAAAAATTTGCCTAAAAAATTGAAGTTTGTCAAAAATGACTCAAATCTTGACCATACTGGTTAAAAAAATTGTGCAAAACTATTGAAAATTAGTCCAAAACGACGAATGCCTCATCCAATATGAGAGGGAAAAAAAATTATTCTACGAGTCAAAATTGGTCCAAAACGACTCAAAATTTATTCTAATTGACTTGAATTTACTAATTACTCAAAACTCATCTAAAACAAGCTAAGCACAAGATGACAAACTAATTTGTCCAAAGTTACTCAGAAATTATGCAAAAAATGACCACAATTACTTGAAAACAGTCCAAAACGAGCTAAAAATGGTTCAAAAGTGTCAAAAGTGTTCAAAAATGTCCAAAGTGGCTCAAACTTTTTCAACTCTCTTTTTTTACAGCAGGTTGTAAAATGATTCAGGTCCTACGAGGCCATATCTTCAGGTCCTACGAGGCCATATCTTCAGGTCCTACGAGGCCGTATCTTCAGGTCCTATATTTCTATATCTTCAGTCCTATGAGACTTTATCTACAGCTTATACACAGATTTTCCTTCCAAGAAACACAAATTAATGCTTAGATTTTTCCTGATTTTTGGAAAGTGAGATAAAAAAAAATTCAATTTTTGCAGTTTTACTGGTCATTTGGCAGTTCTATGTTGAGAACTGGATGAGGTACCAGAGAGCACATCAGTGTTTTCCAATCCAGTAATTAAAAAAATGACATTGGGCTGCGCTAAAACCTTCAGCTGTACAGCGTGTTGAAGGGAAATAAAATGTCCTGGTGATGTAATCCAGGTCAGAAATGCTAAAATTAGGCTTAAAATAATCTTCTTCCTGTTTACATTTAACAGCAAGCTGCTAATCTGTGTCACACGACAGAGGAAGACATAAATCTGGGACATGTTGGTGATAACAAAGCCTAAATCTGGACGGGTTTGCCTCTTCCTGTCACTCCATAATCTCCCATCACCCATGCACTATTCATGGAGCTGCTGCAGTTTTTAAGATTTTGGGATTCATCACACACATGGAGGAGATGCGTGTCACCTCTTGCTCACCAGCATAATGTGCCTTTTAGGATGTGCATATTTCATGAGATGTCGACGGTGGTTTGTAAGTGCCCCGCTGTTCTACGGGGTGTTTGTTGTCGTTCTGTGCGTCTGATATAAAAGAGAACACTTCATTGGCCTGTTTCTGAAAAGCAAACACTCTGCTGAGCAAAACCTCTCAAACCTGGAGGTAATACCAGGGCGGAGAACAATACAAACACTGATAGGCCAAATATTTAGCCTCATATGAGGCATTTGTATGACTTAATCACACACAGGTTACAGTGGTAAATGCAAATGTTTATCTGCTCTGAAGAGGTCATTGTTGTGCAAATGTACACAACAGAGCAGATAATGTTTGTAAGGATGTGATGGATCCGTTTCTTACTGTATCAAACCCATTGATCCTTGTATCGGTACATTAGGAATTCATCGATCTGCCTCTGGTGCAGTGACTATTGAGTAGGGATGTCTGATAGTAGCAGCCTGATATTAGCATAAAAATGTAATCGCAGATAATATCGTTATTGTTTTTTTTTGCCTATCATTAAAACCGATAAAATAATGCCTGGATAGAGGGAGAGAGAGTGAAATAATGTTTGAGACAATTTTAAAAAAGAAAAAAGGCATAAATACGGGATTTTTTCCATAACTTCAGTTGAAGTGGTTTTCTTATTTTGCTCAGGCAAAGTTTACATCTGAAAGCCTGAGAATGCATCCAATGAGGCATCACAATAAAATGAGGCATGATGTGTTAATTCCACCACAGGAGATCTGTGATAACATTGGCTAAATGGCCCACATATATCGGTATTGGTTGATGTCGGAATTGAAAATTGAGAGTTGGACGATATCGGCATGTCGGGTATTTTCATAAAAGCCGATATCGGACAACCCTACTACTGAGCCTTTTTCACAGACTTTTAATAGGTGTATAGGTGTTTGTATATGTTTATTATTGTGGCGAGCTCTGTTGCAGAATGACGCTGGAGAACGGATATCGGCCTTTAGTGCACTCTCCAACTGCCAGATGCTTTTATTTTGAAACACAGAGAAAGCAGAACTATAGAAAATGTGGCAGGAAGTGATCAAACACACATCACGGTCCTGACAGTACAGCGCTGAACCAAACTAACTATACTGACTAAAGCACAATAAAACACAAACACTAATAACTCTGGAACACTCACATAAACCACAATAATGACATTTAAACCCCCAACACCCCAAACTCCCATGGTGCATTGCAGCAGTCACAGACCGACTCTGTGATTTCTACATTATTTTGGGTTTTCTGTATCATTCTTTAGATTCTGTTTCTGGTTCAAACGTGTGGATGAATTACTTCAATATTACAATCACAAGAGTGTTTTTACAGTGTCAGGAGTTGGAGGTGAGCTGGTGTGCTGAGCTGCAGGGATTTGTGAAGAAGTTGTAGGAGACATTACAAAGTTACATCCAGCAATTTTAATACACAAGAAGAATGACTTTCATGTTTAGAAGTGTCATTTTGATCAGCAGAAATAAGTTTTTAGTAGGGCTGGCCCGAATAGTGGTTTCTGGCCTCCGAATATTCGGGCCCTATTAAAGACGAATATCCAAATATTCGTTCCGCCCCGTAACGTCCGACAGGGGAGGCGGGGGAGCGCGTGGCGCGGTGCGGCGGCGGAGGTGTGGTAGTGGCGGCGGCTTGTGACACAGACGGCCTGAAAATTCAGATCCTTTTTCATTTTTAGAAAGTTCTGGCCAACATTTCCTGATGACAGATTGAACCCAGTGTAAACCGACCTTCGTTGCCTTCGTTTTGTCTTCAGCAGAGGTCTTCGGTATCTTGTCTTGTGTTTATGCAACGAAGTGAAGCGCGACGTCAGAGTCGGCAGCAACCCGGCCATTCAGGTGGTGGTAAGAAACACGAATGGAGGAGCCGAAATGAGTCGAACACGACGGGATGAGCCGAAGTGGGCCGAAGGCGAAGGGAAGAGACGAGCTCCGAATATTTTCTTCTGGGGGGAGGAGGGGGTGATCACATAGACATATGTGTATATGTTTATGTGATCACAGGATGAGATGTGCCGATGTGGGCCGAAGGTGGAGGGAAGACAGTAACGTGGCATATTCTTTCCGCCCAGTAACGTCCGACGGGGGGTGGGGGGGTGAATATTCGGATACCAAATTAATATCTGGATAGTGCCGTAGCGAACGAATATCTGGATATTTGGGATATTCGGGTCCAGCCCTAGTTTTTAGACGTTTCATCACTGCAAGAACAGAAACTTTAAGATACATGTCCTGATTTTTAGTTCAGATTTTCACTTTTATCAGATGTTTATATTCACTTTCTGCCTCTTTCTCCTCATCCAGGTGAAATAGATCGATGTCTGAAAAAAGTAGCGGAGGGAGTGGAACAGTTTGAAGACATCTGGCAAAAGGTAAGATAAAAACAGATGATTATTTTTACTCTCAGGTCACATATCATATAATTTCTAATCAAAACTAGAGGATAAAGCTTCCTATATTCCTGTTCACTCACTCATTTATTTAGATTTGTAATCCATTGTCATGATATCAGTCTACAGAATTAAAAGTCTGCAAAATGAAAGAAATCCCTTCAGAGGTTTTGTTTTAATTAACCAGCAGTCCACAATCGAAGATATTCATTCATAGACGACAGTGGAATCCAATAAGCGTCCCCAGAGATGTTTTTCTTCAGGAGTTAGTTCAAACTAATAGGTTCTAAATTGTATTACCATCCATTGATTCTCTGCCTACAAACTGATCAGTGCATTCACTCTTTGTTTCATCCCTGAATTGTAATTATTTGTGTTTTATTGTGTCGTTTTTGTTCCATTTTTCTCCCACATTGGCTGCTCTCATTGTTAAAGAAGAGAGAATATTCTCCTGCCACCATGCTAGTTAAATAAGCGCTGCTGTTACCACAACAGGACGCCCAATACTCATGATACCTGTAATAGAATGAGCTGTTATTAAAGCAGCGTTTGGCCCGGAGCAAACAACAGCACAGAGGCCCAGACTGGAGATCAGTTCCACTAATAAAGGGCCACGAAGTCATTAGCGCTTTAGTTAGCCCAGCTCCCAGGTGCCTCCTTTTCCTTCATTTCATCGTATTTATTGTGTTTCTTTGGCTCTCTCTGCCGTTTCCGTTTCACTCTCCTTAAGCCTTTTTTTGCCACTTAAAGGCTTGTGTTCGATTTGGTTTCATTTTATTGTTTTTCAAGCTTATTTTATGACCTATTTTGTTTGTTTGTTTTTTCCCATTTTCAAACCTATTTCTGTCTAAGATCAATGGGTGTTTTAAAGTAGAAACAGGTTGTGTATTTTCAGTATTTCTAGTGTGCATGTTGAACCTTTTCTTAATGAGTGCTCGTTCTGTTAATGTTCTGTTCTGGACCAGATCTCATCTAACCTTTTATCTTCTTTTCTTTGCAGCTTCACAATGCAGCCAACGCAAACCAGAAGGAGAAATATGAAGCAGACCTCAAGAAAGAGATTAAAAAGCTACAGGTGAGAACAGCAGTTAAAGGGTTCAATAAAATGTTTAAATCTTCTCAGGGCTTGAGTTGACAAATCAGCACTTATAGCTTTAAGATAAGAACTTTTCAGAACCAGTGTTTTTGAAGTTCTGCTGGGTTTAGATTTGGTACAGAAAAGGAATGGAGTCTGGTGTGTTTTAAGAGACGTCCATCCTGAGATCTCAGCTAATGTCTGTCCTCATGAACACTTTCTGACTAAAACGTTGACCCAGTTTCATCACTCCAGCGTGATGGTCTCTGAGGGGAATAAAAAAGTGCACATGGGTCCTCATGGGAACATCTGAAGCCAGTAAACCTGCCGGCTTTCTTTTAATTCACCGGTTCAGTAAATGAGGAAACTCAGCAAAGCTCCATCACAGAGATTCTCAAGTTAATATCAGTTTCATTACACTTTTGTTTCACGGCTGTCGTTTTATTTTCATGTCAGGAGACTAACGCTGGTAGTCCGCTGGTGTTTTCCTGCCACTGTGGCCTTTGGGCTTGCTCTGGGGGTCAGGCATATGGGTTCTGTAAAGCGTCTTGAGACGATTTGACTGTAATTGACGCTATATAAATAAAATTGAATTGAATAGTCCATCACCTCTGAAACCAACCAACCAGCCTGCCTTTCAGCAAAAAAAGTCCCAGAATTTCTCTTACGTGACTTTTGGTCTCAGCAAAATAAGGGAAGATGGAGTGTAGAATTTTAAATTTTTTTACATAATTTGGTTAAAGTAAATGGTTTCATTTTTATATAATTGGAAATGAGTGATTTGGATGAAGTACGATGATTATGAAATTTGTAAAGACATGATCATAATGAACATAACATTAGTTTTTTTTTTTAACTTTTAATAAAAATGTATGCAGATATGTCCCACGGACATAAAAAGTCCCTCCATAGTGCCCCGTTTATTGACAAGCATTGATCAGTTCTATCTTCCATCTGACTGGAATCTAACGAGTTTAAGCTTCACGTCTTCCATTCTGCCAGACTTTGACAGTATTCAGTGTGAATTTACTCCAGCATCGACTTGTTATTTCTCACTATCCAGAAACAGATCAGTGTTTAGCTCCAGGTGTAAATGGGGTCTCATTTGTAGCCAATCACCTGCGAGCAGGTGAGACAGAAAACTGCTGATATCGACTCGACCCGAGGTCTGTGAAAATTGGATGACGGTGCCGAGGTGTTTTGCTGATTCCCTCAGGTAGAGGTGTGTGTGTGTGTGGAGTGTTGGATATCGGAGCGTTGTTTGTTGTCAGGAGGACCAAACTCCAAGCCAAGCCTGTTTGCTGCTCATCAGGTTCACCGTCCATGAAGTCGAGTCTCTGCTTGTATCTCAGAGTTCACTGATGTTTCTGTATCTCTCCCTCCCTTCCTCCCCCGCTCTGCTTCTCCTCTTCTTCTGGTCCCTCAGCGTCTTCGAGACCAGATCAAGACGTGGGTGGCATCCAACGAGATCAAAGACAAAAGGCAGCTAGTAGAGAACCGCAAACTCATAGAAACGGTGAGTAGGAATGGAGGGGAGTGAGGATTACTGCTCTCCCTGTAGGACCTCTGTTATCTCTGAAGGCTTCTGTTTGTTTTCAAGAGTTTTAGAGGAATTTATCCAAAACTCTGTTTGAAAAGAAGGTACTGCGAGTTAATGCAGTTAAAGAGCTGTTTCTCCACAGCGATCAGCAGTGGTTTACCAGCTCATAAAATCAATGTGATGTTTTCAGACACATGCACAAAAACAAAAGAATTATCTTCATCGTGTGACAGTTTATGCTTTTTTAATCTTCTTTTATTCTTCTCAGTAACGTCTTTATTTTAGTGTTTTCCAGTTCTATCGCAGCGTAAAACGAGTTTTTAATAGTTTAGCTAAAACTCAGACTTATTCTGTTTGATTTTTCATCTTTGCACAAAAAATAGAAGACCGAAAACAATCGCACACATTCATCAGTAGACATAGTCCGAAAAGCCATAAAAACTCTTTTTTTAAAAACGTTTAATCATGAAAACATTCATAAATGTAGTAATTGACTAATATAATTTATATTTGTTTGATATCAAAATTCAACCCTTATAGACGTGAAAGATAACCGAAAAAGTTTTTTCTTTGTGTATAAAGTGTAGATTCAATCAGTTAGTTATGGCTTTAATGGCTGAATATGCTCCATTCTGTCTTTTTTAATCAGATCCACAGCCTCTGCTTCATGCTATCTCCTAAAGAAAGTCACAGAAGCTTCGTTTACACCTCAAACTAATCAGAACACACATGAAACCTTCGTATTCTGTCTTTAAAATGGGATTATCTCCAAAGGATTCCACTGAAGCTCATATTCAGTTAACCTAAAGGTCCCTGCTGGTTTCTCTCCAAAGCTTTTCATTCCTTCCATTTTCTTATCGTCGAGTGATCTTTGACGCTTTAATGTAAACATGCCGCTTGCAGTGATGAACGTCCGGAGAATTATCGCCTGAATCCGTCTGCTTTTACGGGCTTCAGGAAGTGTCAGCTGATAGTTTGACTGTCCAGCTGCAGCATCACTGATTGGCTTCACTCTCGCTGTGACCGTTTTCAGCTCAGTTAGAGATTAGCTGGTGAAAGTAGTGAAGCATTTTACCGACAGAGGAGCTGGATGTTTCCCTCAGGAAGACGAAAATGAACAAAATATTTGGCTTAAATTCATTAGATGACTTCATATAAGTGATGTGTAAATGAGCAACTGTTCTTCAAAATTCTGATTTAAATTGTGATTTTTATGTCAATTCTGTGTTGTTTCCGCTTTTGCTGATTGTCAAAAAAAGCTAATTATTGTCGGTTTAAATGCTCACGGACACAATGAACAGTGACACCTACAGAAACTCAAAGCTCACCAGGACAGAAATAGTCGAAATACGTCACCAAACTGTATTTTTCAGTCCCTCCAGGATTTCGTGTTTTTTTTTGTTTTGTTTTTTTTTTCCAGATTGTTGCATCCTAAAATGTCTGAATTTGCAGCAGCTTTTCTAAAAAATTGCAACGTTTTAAACGTATTTGTTGTGATAAAACTGCAGGAGACAGTGACAATTGCTAATAAAGTTGCATGTTTTTTGGTAGTGATCTGGTAGAAGTCTGGTACTGGTTTGGTAGTGATCTGGTAGAGGTCTGGTACTGGTCTGGTAGAGGTCTGGTACTGGTCTGGTAGAGGTCTGGTACTGGTCTGGTAGAGGTCTGGTACTGGTCTGGTAGAGGTCTGGTACTGATCTGGTAGAGGATTGGTAGTGGTCTGGTAGTGGTCTGGTACTGATCTGGTAGAAGTCTGGTACTGTTCTGGTACTGGTCTGGTACTGGTCTGGTAGTGGATTGGTACTGGTCTGGTAGTGGATTGGTACTGGTCTGGTAGTGGATTGGTACTGGTCTGGTAGTGGTCTGGTACTGGTCTGGTAGAGGATTGGTACTGATCTGGTAGAGGATTGGTACTGATCTGGTAGAGGATTGGTACTGATCTGGTAGAGGATTGGTACTGTTCTGGTAGTGGATTGGTACTGGTCTGGTAGAGGATTGGTACTGGTCTGGTAGTGGTCTGGTACTGGTCTGGTAGAGGATTGGTACTGATCTGGTAGAGGATTGGTACTGATCTGGTAGAGGATTGGTACTGGTCTGGTAGAAGTCTGGTACTGTTCTGGTAGTGGATTGGTACTGGTCTGGTAGTGGTCTGGTACTGGTCTGGTAGAGGATTGGTACTGATCTGGTAGAGGATTGGTACTGGTCTGGTAGAAGTCTGGTACTGGTCTGGTAGAAGTCTGGTACTGTTCTGGTAGTGGATTGGTACTGGTCTGGTAGAGGATTGGTACTGGTCTGGTAGAAGTCTGGTACTGTTCTGGTAGTGGATTGGTACTGGTCTGGTAGAGGTCTGGTACTGGTCTGGTAGTGGATTGGTACTGGTCTGGTAGAGGTCTGGTACTGGTCTGGTAGTGGATTGGTACTGGTCTGGTACTTTTATGGTACTGGTGTGGTACTGATCTGGATCAACAGCTTCCATCACTGTGATCTGTCTGGTCTGTTTCCGCTCCTTTCAGACGTTCTCCTTATATCTTTTTTGAGGTAGAAAAGTGTTTGTGAGTCGATGGTTTTCGTTTTTTTTCCACCACAATATTCCACGGGTGTAAACAGTTTAGCTCTGCTTTGGTGAAGAACATCAGGGAATTGTTTTTCACGTCTTCAGCAGTAATTTTTGTTGGTAAATGAGAGACATTAGAATGGGACATGTCTGCATCTTCAGACCATAAACAGGAAGTGGATTCAGTGACGTACGTGCATTACATTTGCTATGATTGGAGGCCAACAAAATTGCAATAAAGTTGCAGGGATTGGACAAAATTGTAAGGTGGCACAGAATTCATGGAGTTTGATTCAATGTGTGTTCATTGTTGCATTCCTGGAGGGAGTGGTTTTTACATTATTAATAGAGACTAAAGAGCTGCACCCAAGAGACGTTTGTTATAAAAGCTGGAAATCGTTCGATCTCCAGCCCTTTGATGAGGCCGCTGAGACGGAGTGAATGCCAGCCACCTGCCTTCACAATGAGGGACGACTCAGCAGAGCTCCCTCTGATCTCCACGAGTGTTTTTTTTTTCTTTTTATATTCCCAAGCTGCTCTTCGAGTTTTCCTGTGGTTTTGTGGGTCAAACCAAAATTGCAGCCCAGCAGGAAGCAGCAGAAATGCCTCGACAGAAAAGAAAAAGATCATCACAACCTAACGAGACTGAAACATGCGATCGGGTCGAAGCTGGAGGTCAGAGCCTCGTCATCAAGGTCGACGTTAGGTGTTGAAGAGAAGAGGCTGTAGCAGACAAGATGTGGTCTTTATAGTAGATAATACAAACTGCCATGCTGAGTATGCACACTGAACTGTTCTGACATTTCTGCAACAATCACAGAGGTGTTAAATCAGTTCTATGTTGTTTTTGTACCGAGCAGTATTCAGACCTCCTGATGTGTCTAAATGACAGTATTTGGTTGTTTTTTGACTATAATGACCAAAAACCGAACATTAAAGCTCCTTAAAAGGATGGATGGATGGATGGATGGATGGATGGATGGATAAAGGCCTTTATTGATCCTGCAGTGGGGAAAGTTTCAAATTATTGTATCTATGAATGTAGTTTTTTTGCTTGTAGAAAATATGAATACTGTTTTTTTTTTTTTTTTGTTCTTGCATGTTCATGTGGTTCCAGCAAATGGAGCGGTTCAAGATCGTGGAAAGAGAAACGAAGACGAAAGCGTACTCTAAAGAAGGACTAGGACTCGCCCAGAAGGTGGACCCTGCCCAGAGGGAGAAGGAGGAGGTCGGCACGTGGCTAACGGTAAGTTTAAATTAAAAAAACAGATGCACTTTAACGTGTTACTCTAATCAAATTAAGGCTATTTGTTTAAAAAAGATGGACAATATAGAATAAATGTATATATACTAAACTGGTAAAACAAACGAAAACAGTATGAAAGAGACAACAAAGGATGCAACTTATAGATCAATTAGTTAAATGTAAGTAAATATAAAACATTAGGACCATTTAGTACAGCCAAACATGGACATCTTTGGGTTTTACGTTAAAATATGAATTATTACGTGTCATTATTTGTGTTTCTGCCCTTAGTTCCACATGCAAATTATGCAACTCATTGCTATCACAGGATTTTAATTATCCATGGATGACTTGAACCTTCATCCACTTGTTTTTTTTTCCCACTGGATCCAAAGCAACACAGAACATTCTCTAAATTTCTACAGATGTCTCCAGATTTCATTAGCTAATGGGGAAAACCCCAATTTGCAGCGCTTAGTCTCAGAAACGAGATTATTTTCCGTCACAGAGACTTGGAGGAATCAGAGGTGACTTTTCTGCTGCCAGTGTTTCTTCAACAAAACCCAGAACTGAAAGTGAAAGTGGAGAATTTCAGCTTTTCCTCAGAACAAAAACCTCAGGAAGCAGCTGCTGTGTTTTACTGATACACAACAAAGACCGGACTCACTGTAGGTTCAGTTCTCTGAGAAGATGTTATCATGTTCCATTACTGAGCAAAGCTGATTTAATCAGTTCATTAAACTATCAGCAGTAGAATTTATCTTGTTGGAGGACAGATTATCCCTTTGAAGATCCAAGCAGTTTATTTTTGCCGTTTTGTTTTTTCTGCTCCTGGAACATTTTTACTCGCTGTGGACTCATTTTTCACTGCAGTATAAACTCATGTATCTCCATGGAAACAGAACAATCATGACTAGAAGTAGAGCGAACTCAGAAATGTCTTCTATAATAGTTATAATGCCAGAAATCAGACAGTAAAAGTTACGTTTTTAATTAGATTCCTTGATTGAAGTTAACACAAGTGCCCACAGGTGTAAACGACACTACAATAATGACCCAGAGACTTTTTCACACAACACTCGTCATGTTTATCCTTCGTCCTCGATCGGGATTTCTTCTGCACCTTCGTTCCTTCTGCACCTTCGTTCCTTCTGCACCCTTCGTTCCTTCTGCACCCTTCGTTCCTTCTGCACCTTCGTTCCTTCTGCACCTTCGTTCCTTCTGCACCCTTCGTTCCTTCTGCACCCTTCGTTCCTTCTGCACCCTTCGTTCCTTCTGCACCCTTCGTTCCTTCTGCACCCTTCGTTCCTTCTGCACCCTTCGTTCCTTCTGCACCCTTCGTTCCTTCTGCACCCTTCGTTCCTTCTGCACCCTTCGTTCCTTCTGCACCCTTCGTTCCTTCTGCACCCTTCGTTCCTTCTGCACCCTTCGTTCCTTCTGCACCCTTCGTTCCTTCTGCACCCTTCGTTCCTTCTGCACCCTTCGTTCCTTCTGCACCCTTCGTTCCTTCTGCACCCTTCGTTCCTTCTGCAGCCTTCGTTCCTTCTGCAGCCTTCGTTCCTTCTGCAGCCTTCGTTCCTTCTGTGCTCAGTTTTCTGCACATATTTCCTTTGCTTTTAAAGCAACATTTTAACATTATAATGATGTTTTAAAAGCAAAGGAAAAGCACATTTCTTCATATTATTTTCTATTATTTTGTTTATTTGTCTTTATATTTCTGCTTTTGTTAGCCTTTTCTGTTTTTGGATGAATATTGCTTTACATGACAACATTGTTTATTTTTCATTTTATTTATTCTTTTATATTTCTGCTTTTAATTTTTTTATTCTTTTATAGATTTATTTTTTAAATTTGGCACTCTCACTACTCCATAGCTACCATTATTTATTAACCTCAAGGGATTCTAAATCGACGTAAAAAGTATTTGCAGCATATTAAATCATTTTTCCCTCTTTATTTTATAGTCGACCCAGACACTAAAGCGTTAGGGTTTTAAAATATATTTTACTTTTGTAGTTTAGATTAAACTGGAGCTGAGTGATTACTTTTCTGATTTAATTGCTTTGAAAGCCAGTTTCTCTGTTAAAATCACCTTTTTTTTTAGCTACCAGGCTCCTTTCTTGTGGAACCAGCTCCCACCTTCAGTTCCAGAGGCTGATAACCTCTCTCTTTTTAAGACCAGGCTTAAAACCTTTTTATTTGTTAAGGCTTATAGTTAGGAGTTTTATTATTTTATTTTGTTTTATTTGTTCTTTTTAAACTGTTTATTGTATTGTTTGTTGTTTGTATTATTGCATTTCCTCCTTTTATATTTATTCACTATGATAGCGATGTTTTAGTTGATTTTAACGTTTATATTTTATGATTGTGAAGCGCTGTGAGGTGCATTCTTGTATGAATGGTGCTTTATAAATAGTTATTATTAATAAACTCAAGTTGTTTATACTATATTCTAAGTGAATTTACGTTTTCAAGTGAATGATCTGTACATTCCTGCACACTGTGAATATTTCTGTTACCTAAAATTCTGCTGTTTCACCTGCAACACTTATCATTTGTTTCACAACGCTCAGTTAACGTAAGTCTTTGAATCGTTCTTTAGGATTTAGAACAAATGCACCAAATTCACCAGTTCAGATCCTCGTTTGTGAAAACCTGCTGGGCAGTAAAACAGATTCTGACATATGAGAGTGAAAACCAGCTGATCCCAGTCATTGTTTCAGACCTTCTTAAACCACCAACAACCAGCGGAGTCGTTTAGTTTTTCAGGCTCGTCTACTCACGTCGTGCTGTTAACTCTTTCTAAACTCTTCTTCTCTCTCCAGAACACGATAGACACGTTGAACATGCAGGTGGACCAGTTTGAGAGCGAAGTGGAGTCTCTGTCGGTCCAGACGAGGAAAAAGAAAGGAGACAAGGAGGTCAGTCTGCTCTCATTCGTTCATTACTTTCCTTTCTGGTTTTCCCTCCTCTGTTTACGGCTCGGTCGGCCTCCAGCCCTCCTCTCCTCCTTTATCTCCGCTCAGCTCCAGAGGTCAGATAGTGTGTCCTCCATTCATCTCCAGGATAACCTTGCTGACCGCTGCTCTCTCACGTTCCCTTTAAAGTCCTCTCTGGAGACCTCATTTATAGAGAGATGACACAGAGATCAGGAGAACTCGTGGATCCGTCGCTCGGCATCCAGACTTCAAACTCGCGGCGTCAGAAAAATAACTGTTTTGTTGTCACAGAGAATATGTCTTTCTCTGGATCCGCCTCATGTTTGGTGCTGAGTGTGAATTTTGCACAAAAGGCGTTTTTCTAAATGAGACCCTGAGGGGTTTATTTTTGTCTGCTGCTTGTGCGTTTACCTTCTCTGGCCAAAAGCGTAGGACTGGCCTCTCTCAGCGGAGATCTTCAGAGAAATGTTGCAATGATACGAGTTTCTGGTCTCCAGATTCTCACAAGCTCCAAATGTCAAGGGCAAAAAAAGCAAAAAATAAGAATCTGTTTCATGGAAAAATCATCACAAAGTGTCGCCTGCTGCACTGGTGAGCAAAAAACTGGTTTGTTTCCTGTTGAGGGTGCAGTAGGGAAGATGAAAATGGTCTCACGTTACCGGGCGGACTGAATATTCGGCGTTACTGCCTTCACTCCGTGGGGGGGGTGGCGTGGTTTGTCCCGGGCAGACGAGCGGCGGCAGGTGTTAGCCGACCAGCTAGCGGGGGAGACTGGGGAGAGCAGCCGGCGGACCCGCACAGTTAAAAATGACAGCTCCGGTGGCTTGGTGCTTTCCGTTGTTATTTTTTTTGTTTTTTTTGGGGCGCGGACCAGTGAGGCGGCAATTTTGGCAAAATTGTAGTGAGGCGGTGGCCTATACCAACGAGGCAGCCCGCCTCATCGGTTATATGAGAGGGGAAACACTGTCTGTTTTTTACTTTTAATTTTATCCCTCAAACTGCCGAGTTCTTTTGTTTGAGTTGAGTGCTAATCTAGCTAACTATTCATTTAATTTATTGTTATTCTTAACTAACTGCTCTGACTTGTCTCCTATATCTGATATGTTGTCTGTTTGCGTGCTTTAACTGTCAAAGCTCTTTGTAAACGCTGTTCTTCAGGGTTCTATATAAATGACATTATTGTTATTATTTGTCCTATTATTATAATACGTTGCGTACACGTTGGCATTAATTCCCAGTATTATATCCCAGTATATTTTGGCATTTTGTGGCACAAACTGCAGCTTCTCTACACAAAGAGGAAGCATCCTCGGTATGAATATTTCTCACTCTTCTCTCTTTTTAGAGATGAAAGAAGCTCACAGCTGAAACATTTAAATGTTTTCTTCACTTTGGGGATTGTCTGTTTTTGGTTTATAATTTAAAGAATGACTCGGGTGATGGAAGTATCTGGTTTTTTTTAACTGTAGAGAAATCAGAACCAGCTCACATCCTCTGATATGTTTCATCGCTTTGTGCCGCGGAGCTCCACTGTTTAATTAAAAACACTTCAGCGTTGCTCTCCTGCACTGGGTGACATCTTCCTGCATTATTTTGTGCTGCTGCCCCAAATACTAACTAGAGCACTAAATGTGTGTTAATCTGCAACTGGAAACGTCCTCGAACCTACGCAGCCTTCTCCTGTAGCCAGACAGAAAATAGGAAATACTGAGTCTGTTTTAGATTTGTGTGGTTTGAATCTTTTAGATCAGAAGAGTCAAACTCATCTTAGTTCCAGATCCAGTAGACCGGACCAGTAAAACCAGTAAAATCACAGCATAATAACTGATAAATAACCATAACTCCTGATGGTTCCTTTGTTCAGTGCAGAAATGTTCGCATTTAAGGAATTATCTTTTGACAAAACATCATCAACAACCTGAAATTTATGAAGAAAAATAAGTTCATTTTCAGCAACATTCATCCTCAGTTCATCATTTCCACATTAAACTTCCAGATCACAGAGAGTCTACAAAGAAACACAACATTTAGTCACCTGGAGATGAACCACAGAGGATTTACTGGAGGATCAGAACCACAAAAGTCAAACAACAAAAACAAGACAAAGTATTACAAAAATAAGACAAATGGCACGAAACAAAACAAAAAAGAAACAAAAATTGAGACAAAAACATTACAAAGCCACAAAAAAATGGACACAAAATGGCAAATAAATGACATAAGTGAGAAACAAAACAACAAAAAAAACCATGCAAAAAATGATGCTCAAAACAGTGTATAAAGCAAAACACAAAATGACAAAAACAAGAAAAAAATATTACAAAAATGGGACACAAAATGAAGCAAAAGACACGGAACAAAACAAAAAGACAAAAAATACAAAAGCGAGAAACAAAACAACAAAAACAAGACAAAGTATTACAAAAATGAGACGCAAAGCAACAAAAAATTAGACAAACGACAAAAATCTATTTATCTATCCGTGATGTTAAATGAAGTGATTTTAAGCTTAGATTTTGGTTAATTTTCTTAATAGAACACCATGTCATGTATGAGTAGTTCAGGGTCTGTCATAAGGTTGGAAATACAACAATTCTTTCAGTTTTTACAGATAAACGGTTTCTTTCTGGTCGTTTAGTTTTAAAGCTAACCTGTCTTTGAGATATTTAATATAATTTCAGTCAACATCTGGACTTTTTCTTTGGGTTCACACACTGTTTCTTAAAGTTTATTTGTTGAGTCAGCAGCACCGAGTCTGGTTCTCGTTCCTGACATGTGCAGCATTAATATATATATATATATATGTATGTACTACAGTAAAACACGTTAATATGTTCCCCTCCGCTGCCTCCACTTATGCAGTCCAGCAGCTCAACAACACAATGCAAGTGTTCCTTCTGTGTTTTTACCATCCCATCAGCTCAACCAGTGACCCGCAGAGCGACACTTTCACTCTGTGGTAAAGTTTTCATCCAACAGAACATGTGCAGCTCTGTCTGTAGGGCGAAGAAACACACGATATACGATACGTGAAATGCCCGGGAGCATCCGAATATGTTGGATTGGAAGAATTAAATATTGAAACCAGAAGTGGTGCATTAAGCCATAAGTGCACATGCTGTTATCTGTCTCTTATGTTTTCTCTCGTCTCGATGCTTTTTTTCATTTTGCCTGTAAAACCTTCAGCATGTTTTTTCACATTCAGACGCTTGTTTTTCTTTGTAAGCGTGATAAATACGGACGTTTTTATACCCAACCTGTGTCCAGACATTTCAGAATTGAACTCTGACATTGACACTCAGGTTTTTGTCCACGTCTTTCTGTCTGCAGAAACAGGACCGGATCGAAGAGCTGAAGAAGTTCATCGAGAAGCATCGGTACCACATCCGGATGCTGGAGACGATACTCAGGATGCTGGACAACGACTCGGTGCAAGTCGAAGCCATCAGGAAAATCAAGGTTTGTTCGTATATCTGACTACAATCGTCATCATTTCATGTGCTTTCCATCTTTCTAAACTGGTTCCTTTGTGTTGTCTTTACACAGGATGACGTGGAGTACTACCTAGACTCGTCACAGGATCCAGACTTTGAGGAGAATGAGTTCCTGTACGACGACCTGGATCTGGAGGAGATTCGTGAGTAGACAAAGAGCCGAGGATCGTCCGGCCTCGCTTCACATCACTTATTTATTTGTTGTTTGCACAACACAGAACAGAAACGTAAAATGTAGACACAAGGAACCAAGAAGTGACGTTCTGTGTGGCTCCCCATGAGGAGAAAGCATCACAACTGAAGAGCAAAATATCTACAGGAAGCAGCCTGTTCAGACCCGACCTTACAAGACTGTTAGAGATGCAAAAACACACAAACTGTTAGCAGTCAGGAAAAGCCTCAGAAAGTGGTGTTTAACAAAACGTTCATAAAGCTGAAGACTAGAGGTCCAGTCATCAGTTTTTCACAAAACGAGATGTAAACCAACAAAATAGAAAGTGACAAAAATGACAGAAAAAAACGACAAAAGCAAGACAAACATTGACAAAAACTAGACGTAAAATGACAAAAATGAGACACAAACTATCAAAAATGAGACACAAAACGACAAAAGCTAGACAAAAATTGACAAAAACTAGACGTAAAATGATAAAAAACGAGACACAAACTGACAAAAACGAGACACAAAATGATGCTATGTATTATGGAAGTATGGATACTGGAACACACCCCTGGCTTTGTCTCCATCTTCTTCTACTGTGTTTTTTACATTCATGTGCAGAATTTATTCGCTCCAATGAATGGAAACAAATTCACGTTTTAGTTTGTTGCTACAGTTCAAACGTCGCTGCTGATTTCCTTTTACCATCAGTGTTCATGTTTATGTTGGTGATGTTCTTGGTCTCAGTAGAATCTGACCGTAGAACACGACTAACTTTGGATTCGTCTGGCTTTAACTGAAGTAGCTCCACAGTTTTCAGCTTTAATCTGAAGTAAACCACAGTACAGTGAATCGATACGGGTTAGCAGTCATCGGTGAACTCTGCTCCCTGTGTTTCTGCTCCCTCCAGCTCATCTCGCCACCTCCCCACCGGGTCACTCACACTTGGAGGACGAGATCTTCCAGCACTCCAGCAGCACACCCACCTCCACGACCTCGTCCTCGCCCATACCCCCGTCGCCTGCAACTTGCACTACAGTGAGAAAACTGCTTCAAACTTGTCCTCTGCAGAGTTTCGTCTCGCTAACGGCACAGAAAAAACTACATTTGGTGCAGTTTTGTGTTCGTCTGTGGACAGAAAGGATTAGGAGTCATTTTGGCCTCAGTGAATTCAGTTTTTTTACTCTCTAATGATGTGACATGTCAAAAACCGGACAAAAAGCTTCACCTGACCCGCGACTTTTGCATTAAAAATCATCAGTCAGATGTGTTATTATCTCTTCATTGACCTCTGAATTTAACATCGGCAGTCAGAGGAATATTAAGTCGATTGTTCCGGTTCACCTTGAATCCAACGGGTCAATATCTGCAATGTAAATGTGAGATAATTGTCTTTGTATGCGCTATGGTAGTGCCCTGCCATCTGCTCTCATTGTTCTGCTGTATGGCCTTTATATCGTCAGATCTTCCTGTCCACCCACAGGCAGAATGCAGTGAGAGCGGTGATTATTAGTGTGATGTGTCTGAATGGAAGGCGTGGTGTTGTTCAGCGATGAGGAGCTGCACTTTGAAAGGGAACGTAAAGGAACTGGGTGTAGAGCATGAAAACGTGAAGTTCACTCAGTGGAGTTTCACTTTTAATTCTCAGAGGAAAGATGTTGAAAGTTTTCGACACTTAAAAATTTGTGTTTTACTTCCTAAACGTGCTGACATTGATTATGATCTTAGGACAGAACAGAGTGTTACTGTCCTGCAGGATGGAAGATTATGATTTACTCACCCAGACACTAATGATCAATATACAAGACAAGACAGTATGGATATATACCAGCAACAAGAACCTTTTTAAAAAGTTAAATTGTTTAATAGTCTTACTTGCAAAGTTCAGTTTCATGAAGGAACTCAAATCTTCATTTAACCCTCTTGTTGTCCTCATCAAAAAATATTGTTTCCTTGTCTGAAAAAATCCAAAAAATCTGTAAAACAATTCCCCAAATTTCTGAAAATTTACAAAAACTTCAGGAAGAAAATTCTAATAATTCTTTAAAAGTTTCCTTTAAAAATTTTATTTTAAAAAAAATCCCCCAAATTTGGCAAGAAAATTATTCCAAAATGAGTAAAAATCTTTAAAAAAAGTCCTAAAAATATCTAAAGTGATTACTTGTATATCAGTAAAACTTCTGATATTTTCTGTAGAACATTCGTGTAAAATCAACCATGATTTTTATGTGAATGTTCCTCAGAAACATTTTTAACAATTTCCCAAAAATGTTAAAAATGTGGACATCAGAAGTTTCACTGTGAAATTTTCTTTTTTTTTTTTTTTTTTTTTCCAACGGGTCAGTTTGAACCACAGGACGACACGAGGGTTAAGATGAGTTGAAGAAGTTCAGAGTTTCAAAGATTTGCGGTGCAGCTTTTTTAAACATGATGAATGTGAAGTTTGGCTTTATGAGGTCTTAATGTCGTGTTTATCCAAAGTAGTTTAAGTCAATCCACTGGACTTTAAGAAAGTTCCTTGAAGACGTTTCACTTCTCATCCAAGAGGCTGCTTCAGTTCTGGTGGTGGTTGGTGTTGCCTCAGCTTTTAAACCTCAGGGTATCCACAAGTTTTCAGGCACTGAAAACTTGTGGATACCCTGACTGGACCTTTGTGAAAGCTCACACAAGATCCAGAAAGGAGAATAACCCAGTGAAGACGGAAGAGAAGGAGAGCAGGCGCAACAATATAGTGATGCCATATGTGTCTGAAAAACTGAGGAGGATTTCAACAAACACCAGATCCCTGTCTTTAAGCCAAATAACACCCTCAGACAAAGACTGGTCCACCCAGAAGACCCCACACCACACAGCCAGAAGAGCAACCTGGAGTATGCAGTTAAATGCAGCGAGGAATGCTCAGACCTCTACATAGGGGAAACCAAACAGCCACTTAACAAGCGCATGGCTCAACACAGGAGAGCCAGTTCCTCAGGACAGGATTCGGCAGTCTTCCTTCACCTTAAGGAAGAAGGACACTCGTTTCTGGACACCAATGTTCAGATTTTGGACAGGGAGGACAGATGGTTTGAGAGAGGAGTGAAAGAAGCCATCCATGTCAAAGTAGAGAAGCCATCTCTGAATGGGGGGGGTGGTCTGTGACATCATCTTTCACCAATTTACAATCAGGTCCTTTCAAAACTCCCCAAAAGAACGACTCAGCAGACTCATGCTAATGACCACCATTAGCACACGAGGGCTCAGTGACATCTGTGCATTTCAACGACCCCACCGATACTCGCAACGACCATCGTTGAGTAGTCAGATGAGTTTTGGTATCGGTCGTTGGAATAACAGCCCTGGACACACCTCACAGAGGTTTAAAAGCTGAGGCAACACCAACCACCACCAGAACTGAAGAAGCCTCTTGGATGAGAGGTGGAACGTCTTCAAGGAACTTTCTTAAAGTCCAGTGGATTGATTTAAACTACTTTGGATAACCATGACCTGGATGAATGAGAACCTACACAGACAATGTCGTGTTTGTTTTTCAGGAGAACTCAGAAGATGACAAGAAGAGGGGACGTTCAACAGACAGTGAAGTTAGTCAGGTTAGTCTGAAGACACTGAAGCTTCCTGTTCGGTCTTATCTGAAGTAAATTCAAAGTCAGTAAAACCAACAGCTCCAGGAATACCAACTGCAGTCGTCATGATGACAACATTACTGAATAAAACTCATTTACGAGTCAACAGGTAGCAAACGGTCTGTTAGGTTTATCATTTCTGTCAGAGTTTTGCCTCATTTTTCTTTCTTGTATCAGGGTATGTGAGTTATTTTCAGATTTTTGAGCATTCACAAGCTGTTAAAAGATTTTCTGACATTTTACAGAACAATTAAAAGATTAACAGTAAAAGTATTGCTGAAGCCCTGACATCCTGCAGGGTACTCACAAATTTCATCATCTTAAATCAGCTTTGTTTCTCTGCTGTGTGCTTCAGATTTAAACTCAGTTATGACGTGTTGCTTCCATGTTGAGCTGAATCATTGACTTTAATTTTTCCAAAACATTCTGAAGACACCGAGTAAAACTTGTAGTGTGCTGATGAAGCTCTGGTTGTGCCCGTTATTACGTTAAACCCAGTATTCTGTCTTGCAGGTTTTCATACATTAAATCGTTTTCTCTTATTTATATCCCAGTCGCCTGTGAAGAACGGAAACCCCTCCTCCTTGTTATCCTCTTCTTCCTCCTCCTCCTCTTCTTCCTCCGTCTCGGGACTAACCTCATCCTCACTGGTCTCTATGGCGACCATCGCCGGGGGAGGAAGCGGCGGCTCTGGGGGCAACAGTCACCACGGCAACTCGGGGGGTCTCCACTCCAACACTTTGGCCGGCAGCTACAGCAACGCCACCCAGCAGCAGCCGTCAGCACAGCAGCAGGCCAAAAACTCCATCAGCTCCGCCTCCATGGCGCCCATCTCCAACCCCAGCACCTCCACCAACAGCCACCCCACCTCCTCCGCCTCCTCCCCACCCAATGCCAGCACACAGGGGCTCTTCACTTCCAACTCCCAGCCTCAGGGCCCCCTGGGACCCACGCCGACCTCCAACAGCCTGGGCCTCAGCCTGGGCCTGTCTCTGGGGAAAGGCGGCCTGTCGGGCTCCATCACCACCAGCCCATGTCCGGGGGCCTCGGCCTGTCAGGGATGCCGGCGTCCCTGAGCAGCATGGCGGGGCTTCTGTCCGGCTCCACCCCGGCTCCCTATGCTCAGGCGGCTGCCTCGGGGGCGGTGGGCTCGGGCTTACCGGCCTCTCTGGGCGGCGTCAGCACCACGACCACCAACAGCGCCGTGGGCTCCATCGGCAGCGGCAGCATCACGGTCGGCGGGCCGACGTCCTCGTCAGGAGGGCTGCTGGGGGCGTCGCCGGGGGTGGGCAGCATCGGGTCTGGGATTCTGGGTCTGGGCTCCGGTCAGTCGGGGGTGCAGGGGTCGTCCCTGATGTCACTGAGCCCGGTAGGAGGTTTAGCTCCAGGTAGTGGAGTCGGAGTTATCGGGAGCAACGGAGGCAGCGGTGGGTCAGCGGGGAGCGTGGGAGTAGTCGGAGGAAACTCATCGCTGTCTGTGCGACCGCCGAGCCAACAGAAGCAGAACGGTAGCACGAGTGAGTGTCTGAAGTCTGCAGCAATACAGGAACATATACAGACTAAAAACCACTGAAATGTCCAGAATCCACACATTTCACTCAGATAGTAGCTGAGATCCACAGACGTCACACCTGAGGACGCTCTTACAGTGCAGATACCATCGTTACAGATAAAGTCCAACATCAGAAACATTCTCTGACAAACAGCAGTTTTCTTTGAATACGAGCTGAAAGCTGTAGAACCGCTCTAGTTATCACTCTGTCAGAGCAAATAAAATATAAATTAAAGGAATTATGGACGGGAATGTTCAGTGGTGAACCATAAAATAATAAATTATGAAACAGTTTTGGTAAATGAATGATCAATTTAAGTACTTCTTTTTAAAAAAAAAAAAAAAAAAAAGTTTAAATTCTCCAAACTTCAGGTGTCTTCACTGAATATCTTTGGGCTTCAGGCATAGCAAGACTTTGGAAAACTATTTTCTGACATCATGATCTAATGAATTAAGAAAATAATAAGCACATTATTAGACAGTGGAATTAATCCTTAGTTGTGTATTGATGACCTATAGTCGTTTTTCCATGTGGGATTACTGGAGCCTTGATGTTCCAACCTGGAAACACCAAAATACACATACAATCTGAAAAATATACCAAAAGTATTTAAAGAATATCAGATGATCCCAACACTAATAGGAATGATTGAACGTTCTCTGCGTGTCACCAGGTCCTTACACTGTCTTCCTTACATTTTCATTAATTCTAATAGAACCTTTCTAAAATAAAGTCTTTCATTTCATTTATTGACTTATATCTGATCAAGTATTTCAGTTTTTAAATGTCTGAAGCTTGTTTATATGTTCACGGTGATGTTTAGTGTGTTTAAAAGAAGTTAAATTCTCATTTGTTTTGTCTTCTCCTCCCTGCAGGTTACAGTGCAGTAGTAGCAGACAGCACAACAGACTCCGCCCTCAACAGTGCCAGCCAATCACAAAGCAGCCAACCTTCATCTCTGACCTCCACAGCCAATCAGCCGTAAGTACAAAGCAGCAGAAACATGGAAATATATGTGTGGCTTGTTTAGGACTGTTTGATTGTTTATATGATTCATTTTCAGTCATCTGGGTCAGTTTATAATTACAGGACTTTTTATATCATAGTTGACATTTTAGTGATCTTATCCAGTCATTTTTGTTAATAAGTGACTGTTTCCATAATAAATAATTATGGAATTTGTGAAGTCATGATCATAATGAACACAAGAACATTATTTTTTTTACTTTTAATAAAAATGTATGCAGATATATCCCATTGACTTCAAAAGTCCCTCAGTTATTGACCCTGACAAGTTTTGAGTTATTTTGGATCATTTTCTTGTCAATTTCAGCAAATTTAATATCAGCTTGGATCTTTTCTCATCATTTTGAATCATTTTTGTATTTTTAGTATAATTTTCAAGTCATTTAGGACAAATTTCGTGTCACTCTGGACTAATTTTCTGTAATTATGGATCATTTTCGAGTCATTTTCAACTAACTTTATGTCAGTTGACTCTTTTGTCATCATTTTGGATCATTTTTGTGTCTTTAGGGTCATTTTTGAGTCATTTTGGACAAGTTTTGAGTCCACTCGACTTAATAAAAACAACACAAGCAAAACTATTTTTGAATCAGCTCATTTTATTATTGTGTATGAAGTCCTTCAGTTCTACATTGACCCATATACAGATTTGTCAGTATCTACAGTCCTCTCATCGTCTCTCATGTCCCTGCTCTCTCCCAGTAAGGACACTGGTCCAGTCTACTGGGCTCTATGAGTCTGTCGTCCAGCTCCCCGTCTCCCGCCTCCTACAGCGAGTCCAAAGCGGTGAGCGGCAGCAGCCTGCTGAACGGACCGCTGTCGTACTCTCAGTCCTCCGACAGCATAAAGGTGAGAATCCAACACAGACTTATTCTCTGTGGGTTTTAAAAGACACTTTATTGTTTGCTGTTTACAAAGAGAGCAACTTAATCTCCCAGATCTCTGTGGACTATTAATTTACTGGCAGACACAGCGAGCTTCCACTTTAATTAATTCTGCCCACAGTTAAATCCATCAGGGGATGATTACGGTCTCATTACTGCTGTTTACTGTCTCAACCGTTGTTACCAAACTTCAACAAAACTGCAGACAATAATGAGAGGAAATCAAATGTAACAGCTTCACCTTCAGCTGACCGTTCTGAGGTAACTTCTGCTGTCAGACATGTTTATTCATCATGAAACCGTTAAACATGGCACTAAACCGGATATTAGCACCATCTCCAGTCACATAATGCAGCTGGAGAATGAACTCATGTGAAACCTGCAGTGTTTATGTTGAGAGCTGCAGCTGGTACTATAGATTTAATTTATAATGCATTAAACATGCAGTCATTTTTGGAGTTTAACTGTTCATTGGACTGATGTGTGCCTCTCAGAGCCACCACCTGGAGGGAAAAGGTCTGTTAACGTGTTGTTATGTATGGATGTAGCTGCCAAAATATGAAGATGAATCCACGTCAGACTCAGGAGGGCTGTCCAACATGAGGCCCGTGGTCCAAAAGTGGTCCTCCAGAGGGTCCAATCCGGCCCTCAAAGTGTAAAAATTACAGAGAAGACATTAACTGCAGATTGTAAATTAGTAAAACTATAAATTTAAAATCATTTCTAGACCATGACAAGTTGTTTGGGTCATAAAGTAAAATATTAGATTGTTCTTTGGTCTTCTGTTTTGTGTCTAATTCTTCTAATATTTTTACTTCGTTTTTGTTGTTTTTTTGTCTTTTTTTTGTCTGACTTTTGTCATTTTGATCATAAAGTAAAATCCTCCATGGTTCAGTTCCAGGTGACTAAATGTTGTGTTCCTTTGTAGACACTCTGTGATCTGGAAGTTGTAATGAGGAAATGATAAACTGAGGATGAATGCTGATGAAACTGAATTTATTTTTCTTCAAAAAATTCAGGTTGTTCATGACGTTTTGTAGAAAGATAGTTCCTTAAATGTGAACATTTCTGGTCTACAACAGAGGAAAAACGTGGAGTTGTTGCTATTTATTGGTTATTATGCTGTGATTTTACTGGTCACTGGAGATCAAATTGGGCTGAATGTGGAACTTAAATGAGTTTGACACTCCTGGACTAAGGCGTCCAGCCCAACCCTGAAAGACCTCACAGACTTCCTCTCCTGGTCTTCATCATTTAGTTTGACGCTACGTCACACTCATCTTTAGTGGGGAGGACACCAGAGAAACCAAAACAAACAAAGTGAAGTCACAGTGATTTCCATGATGTCTTTAGCAGCGGTGCAGGTACGATAGCTGTGTGCACACGTCCAGCTTAGTCTGTTTTCCCATGAGTCTCCTTGTCTGTCCTCATCAGCCCCAGGAGCCTCTGAGCAGCCTGAAGTCCATGGCCGAGCGAGCAGCACTCAGCTCAGGGATCGAGGGAGACGTGCCCTCCCTGCACCTCACCCCAGGTACCTCACAGATACACCTGAACTACAGCAGATAGAGGCAGCAGGAATAGAAAAGTGGAGTTTAGTGGAACAAAATGTCATCTCACCTCCCACTCTCAGCCTCCTCTGAACACAAGCTGCTGCTGATATTATCATCCCTGACTCAACTTCTCGCTCTTTGTCTCTCCAACTTCCAATCCTGAATCACCTCTTACTCCCCTACGTCCTCACCTTCCCTCACCCTCCTTCCTCTCATCCCCCACTCTCTGCAGACATCTTCCCCAGCAGCACTACGGCCCCCTCGGGTCCCCCCTCAGCACCTCAGCCCTCGCTGTCGGAGGTCAGCATCCCCCCTTCGTTGGGGGTCTGTCCTCTGGGGCCCGTCCCCCTGTCCAAAGACCAGCTCTACCAACAGGCCATGGAGGAGGCGGCGTGGACACACATGCCTCACCCGTCCGACTCCGAGAGGATCAGGTGCAGTCAAACTCTGACGTGTCGTGTTTAATTATGTCATTACGGTTAAAGTTTAGAAGTTAGAATGTTAAGAACAGAAGTACAAGAGTTCCTCGGTTTACGGCGTCCTCGACCTACAGCGTTTCATCGTTACGTAGAACTGGTTACTGGAACTAGTTGATGAACAGAGCGGATGAATACGTCGTCACACGGCGCTATCAGACGGCTTTGTTTCCATTCTCTGGTTGTACTCCACCTTGGATTGTGCTGCATTCACTAACTTTTAGTCCTTCATTATGGCTCCCAAACAAATCCAGCCGGACTTCTCTGGAAGACATTTCTAGAAACGTCTTCCAGAGAAGTGGTTTTCCTGAAGCTCCTACAATTTAAAGATGGAACATTTCATTCATGAACCTCCTCATTAGTCTTTGTCACGGTGCCCGTTGCTGCTAAACTCCCACAATGCTCTCTGCTTTAACATGTTCTGCCCATCGTCCAACATGGCAAACAAAACGACAAAAATGAGAAACAAAACGACAAAAACGAGACACAAAACGACAAGAGACACAAAATGACAAAAACTACATGTAAAATGACAAAAACTAAACATATTATTACTTTTGCCCATTAGCAGATGATTGTTGGTAATACATGGAGGTCATTCCATCTCAAATAATCACATTTTTAAACCAGTTTCTGCATTAAATGTAGATATTTATGAAGATATTTGTGAATTTTACCTGAATGTGCAAAATACTGTTTGAGATTTATACACTCCTGTTCAAAGGTTTGAGGTCATACAGATAATTCCATGTTTTCCGTGAAAATTCCCACTTTTATCCATGTGCTAACATAACTGCACAAGGGTTTTCTGATCATCAGTGAGCCTTTCAACACCATTAGCTAACACAATGTAGCACACAAAAAATCCAAAACGACAAGAACGACATACAAAACAACGAATAAAGCAAAACACAAAATGATGAAAATAAGAAGAAAAACACCTTCGAGACAAAAGGGAAACGCAAAACGAGAAGCGAAGCGGCAAGAACATGAGACAAACGACAAAAGTCAGACAAAAACAGACAAAATATTACAAAAATGAGACACAAAATGACAAAAGAACAATGAGCAATCTGGTATTCTCCTTTATGATCAAAGTCTTACAATAAAGGACAAAATGATACAAAAATTAGACACAAGCAAAATCCTGCGATATTGTGAGGAACAGCTGTGTTTCATTTGTTATCTTTCAGTAGTACAGTGTGTAGCCACACACACACACACACATACACACAGATTATCCTGTTACTATCTATTGTTCCATGCAGTCAGCCCACACAGCTACAATTGACATTTAAATCCAAACACTCAAACCCTCTTGTGCCACAACACATTACCTGTTGTGTTCTCCACACACACACACACACACACACACACACACGGCCTGCAGGGATTCTTTTCCTGTATTTAAAGCTAGATTTTGCCGAGTCAAATAGACGCATTAACTCTCCTTCCTGCCTATACTCTGGTTTATTTCCACCGTGTTCGAGTCTCTGTGCTCGTATTAGTGAGACGCTGTGAGTGTTGTCGCTCCAAACTTTGTGTTTGCTCTGTTTTTTGTGACACGGTTGGTATTTTGGGCGCTCGCTGACATCACAAACGGCCTAATGGAAACGGAGAGGACAAACTGGGTCTGTCACACGTCTAAAAATACTGGCTTTGGATGGAAAAGTGCATCTGGGCAGCGTGTTTGGCCCACTGATGAATGTTCCTACTCTGTGTGGATCTATCCACAGCTCCCACCAAACGCCGTCAAAAACACGAGTAGCTGGAGATTTAAACAGACTTTACAGATTTTAATTTCATCCACATTCATCCTCAGTTTATCATTTCCACATTAAACTTCCAGATAACAGAGTGTCTACAAAGAAACGCAACATTTAGTCACCTGGAACTGAACCACAGAGGATTTACTGGAGGATCAAAGTCAGACAAAAACAAGGCAGAATATTACAAAAAAATGACAAAAACAAGGCAAAAAATGACAAAAGTGAGAAATGAAACAACAAAAGATTAGGCAAACAACACAAGTGAGGCACAAAAAAGACAAAAACAACACACAAAACAACGAATAAAGCAAAACACAAAATAATGAAAAACAGACAAACACAAACGAGACAAAAGGAAACACAAAACAACAAAAACGAGAAATAAAATGACAAAAATATGAGACAACTAAAATCAGTGAAAAAGCAACAAAACGAGACAAAATATTAGGAAAAATTAGACACAAGACTAAAAAAAACACAAAATGACACAAATGATGC
The DNA here is from genome assembly GCF_021347895.1 of Acanthochromis polyacanthus. Classification (NCBI taxonomy): domain Eukaryota; kingdom Metazoa; phylum Chordata; class Actinopteri; family Pomacentridae; genus Acanthochromis; species Acanthochromis polyacanthus. Next base: position 40,476,951 of record NC_067123.1, on the reverse strand, counting down.
ACTGAACAATGAATAAGGTAAAACAAAAAGTGACAAAAAGACAAAACCTCACAAAAATAAGACATAAAATGATAAAAGAACAGTAAACAATCTAGTATTTTACTTTCTGATCCAAACAACTTGTCATGGTCTAGAAATGATTTTAAATGTATAGTTTTACTAATTTACAATCTGCAGTTCATGTCTTCTCTGTAGTTTTTACACTTTTTAAAGTCGTACTGCGGGCTGAAGAAACGATAAGTGCAGTTTGAGTCTTGTCTCTGCAGCAGAATGATGCTGAGGAGCAGCAGACCGTTCTCTCTGAGGTCAACCACTGATTATCTCCTCAAACAGCCCTGTTGCTTCATCATGTGATCCTTAGTTGTTGTTCCTCCACTGCTAACGGTACTATTTTAACCCCCTCTGTGTCTGACAGGCAGTACCTGATGAGGAACCCCTGCCCCACCCTGCCTTTCCACCACCAGGTGCCACCCCCCCACTCCGACACTGTAGAGTTCTACCAGAGGCTTTCTACTGAGACCCTGTTCTTCATCTTCTACTACCTGGAGGTAAACTGCTGCTTTTATACCATACACTGGTTCCAGAAGATGAACAGTAGACTCCAGGTTTTAGTCTAAACCAAAGGGAGGAACGGCTTAAAGGCTGATTAAACACCAGTATTATCCTCTGTTTATCCGATGCAGTAATTCAGGCGCATTTATTGGAGTTAATTACAGCCTAAACTAACATTTATTTTAGTCTGCATTGGAACCAGAACATGCTCCCCTTTCTAGTCTACGTTTCATTCCTCCTGCATCCTTCTCCTCCTCTGTTTTCTACCTCCTTCTGCTCCGTTTCCCCCGTCCTGTCCTCTGTGCAGGGCACTAAGGCCCAGTATCTGGCAGCCAAAGCCCTGAAGAAGCAGTCGTGGAGGTTCCACACCAAGTACATGATGTGGTTCCAGAGACACGAAGAGCCCAAGACCATCACCGATGAGTTTGAGCAGGTCAGCAGCGTCTGAAGCCTCTGGTGGAGGAACTTTGAGCTCCTTAAATGTTTTCACTTCACAGACCGGCTGAATATTTAGTAACCGTCCTGCTGGGTTTGGCTTCCATTCGTTTCTCTGAGTGAATCTTAGAACTTCTGTGCGTTGTGTGTTGTTGTACGCTGTGTGCAGTTATTAGGTCAGCTGTTTGGCTTGCATGTATTTATTCCTAAACGAATTCTTTCACACGCTTCAACCCGTTTACACAAGCTGGCGCACCAGTTAGAGAAAAACGACAATTAAACGACGAAAACCAGACAAAATATTCCAAAAAATGAGACTCAACACGACAAATGGATAAAAACTGAGACAAGCGACATGAAACAAAAAAAGATGAAAAGATTAGACAAAAAAATTTAGAAAGCGACAAAAAAACTGGACAAACAACAAATGCCACAAGAAACAAAACAACAAACTATTCCAAAAATGAGACGAGTTTTTGTTGTCTAATTTTTTGTCGTTTTGTGTTTCCTTTTTGTCTCACTGGTGTTTTCTGTCTCATTTTTGTTATTTTGTGTTTTGCTTTATTCGTTGTTCTGTGCAGTTTTTTCTCATTCTGTTTCATGCTTTTATCTTTTTTTGTCTCATTTGTCCATTTTCTTGTCACTCCAACTTTTTGTCTGATTTTTTTTTTTGTGACTTTTTTTGTTTCATGTCGTTTGTTTAATTTTTTGTCGTTTTGTTTCTCATTTTTGTCAGATTTTGTCTTGTTTTTTTTGTGTTTTTTTGCCTTTTTTAAAGTCTAATCCTCTCTGATTCAGGTCCAGGTGACTAAATGTTGTGTTCCTTTGTCGACACTCTGTGATCTGGAAGTTGTAATGAGGAAATGATGAACTGAGGATGAATGTGGATGAAACTGAACTTATTTTTCTTCATAAACTTCAGGTTGTTCATGATGTTTGGTACAAATATAATTCCTTAAATGTGAACATTTCTGCACTAAACCAAAGGATCCGTCAGAAGTTGTGGTTATCGGTTATTATGCTGTGGTTTTACTGGTTTTACTGGAGATCAGACTGGACTGGATGTGGAACCTGGACTAAGATGAGTTGGACTCTCCTGGTTTAACGTCTTCTTCTCTGCTCTTCTTCAGGGAACCTACATCTACTTCGATTATGAGAAATGGGGCCAGAGGAAGAAGGAGGGTTTCACGTTTGAGTACCGGTACCTCGAAGACCGAGACCTCCAGTGACCTGCAGAGAGACGCAGACGGACGGACGGACGGACAGCCGAGGACGTTAGAGAGGGACGGACTGACGGACGGAGAACGAGTGAAGAAAGAAGATCCTCCTGCTGACATTCCTGGATCTGACCTCAGCTCTCTGAGGATGGAGGAGGGTCAGCAGAGACTCGTTCTGAAACCCCCCCTCCTCCTCCTCCTCCCCCGGCACTGATAGCTCCTCCCACCCTGTCCTCCTCCTCCTCCTCCTCTATCCCTCCACCATCCAGCCTTTTGTTTCCATCTTTTCCTGACTTGACAACCAGAAAACAAATCACACGTTTAATAATGAGACTATCATGAGCTTTCCGCCCCTCGGTGTTTCCTGTTTTGTTGGCTTTAAAAACTGTTGCTTTTATTCTCCCCTCGAGGACCAAAGATACCTGGTTAATCCCATAAAACACTTCTTCTGAAGAGTCCAGCCTCAGTCTGTGCTGAAACGTCTCCCTAATTAGTGGCAGCAGGGCAGGAATCAGCTGGAAAATTTAACTTTTAGAGAACTCCAAGCAGCTTCTTTTCCTGCCATGTTTTTCCTTTTTTTTTTTTGGCTCATTTTTCTCACCGATAAAAAGTCCTGCACCTCACTGGAAACAGAAAAATCCTTTCTAGAAGTGGAGAGAACTACAATAAAAGTACTGTCTGCAGTTAAAATATCATGAAGCACAAAAAATAAAAGTTGAATTCCTCTGATTTGTTCCTGTCAGAAAATCAACCAGTCTGACATCTCAGGTGTTCCACACTGGAAAATATTAACATGCTATATTTATTTTACTGCTTACAGTTTAAATTTTTCTCTATCCTCGTCTTAGCACTGCCTGCAGTTCAGCTGAAAAACAGTGAATTTTTCTGAGACGATCTTTTATCACAGCTTCACAGTTACATTAAAAAGCACAGAATTCTTTGTTTTTCACCAAATCTGGTTACAGCGATTCATCTGTTTTTGGCAAATTTTAAAAAGACACGAAGCTCACATTTGGGGACTTTTCTGGGTAGTTCAAAGAGTGTTGGAAAGTTTACAGTCCAATGATTCAGAAGAGAACTGAAGACACAATTCTAATGGAATAAATCACCTAAAAAGGGGGAAAATGTGAATTTTTAGAGTTGTTTATTTTACAAAAGTTTTAAGAAGCACTCAGATGAACAGCACTGTTCTAAGAGCACACAGCTGTGAGCATTGCTGGGGATAATTTTACTCTACATGATGTCACAGATGTACAGTTTTAGTTTTTCTTTGAACACAGCCTGCAGTTCAGCAGAGAACTCCCAGATTTTTCTCCTCTCTTGATCGTGTGTCTTCATGGAGACTCCAAAAGCAGAAAGAATCCTCAGATTTAGAACTTTTTGCTGCTCCTTGAACGTGATCTCTCATGCTGTTTGGTTGGGAACTTCACCAGATTTAAGCCTAATGGAATAAAAATAACTCATTAGTGATTCATGTGGGGACCAGGGAACTATCATTCAGGGACTTCTAGGATGAACTGCAGGCCGTGTTTCTACAGACGGGGATGAAAACAGATAAAACATCGAAGTAGGAACACATTTGGAAGGCAGATGTTAAGTCTTTTTTTTTTTTTTTGGTCTAATTTAATTTTTCTTCAACAGTTCTAATTCTTCCAGAAGTCATTTAAAGTCACCTGGGGACAGTTTGCTTTGAGATGCAGGATTTTATTTTGCGGTTAAGAAATAAGCCACAGAATGGAAAGAAATGAGAAAACAAAGAAACTGCTTTTGGTCCAGAATCACTGGAAACAAAACTTTGAGCTTCGAAAAGATGAAAGTTCTGGAAGAGCTGCTGGATTTAAACGAGCTCATTTCGTGAACGTAGAAACGGGTCTGATGTTCTGAATATGAACTGAAACTTCCATGAATTTGTCCTTCTAAAGAAAACATGCGTTTAAACGTTTGAGAACCTTTTATAAACCCGTCTGTCTCCATCGTCCTGCTGCTGGTTGTCGCCTCAGAAACCTTCTGGCCGATAGACCATCCTCTGGTGGATGAACAGCAGCCGGCTGGTCGTAGGAGGCAGCAGGCTTCTCTCTCGCACTTATCGTCTCTCAGAGGTCCTAACCCTTTCGTGAAGAATCCTCCAGAAAAACCCCGACCTGCCCGCTACCGTCGATCCTCGGTGGAGGAGCAACAACCGTAGGATCGTCTTCTACCTGGTGGGCAGCGTGACAGAGGGTCAAACTTAGATCATCCCTCAGACCTTTTACCTTATAATCCTGCCTTCCAGCCCCAGATCAGGTCTAGAAGTCTTTATCTCGTCATGATACTCCAGTTCCGTCTGGTTCTTCAGGTCTTTACCCGGCAGAGTGAAGCAGACTGGAGCATCGTTGGTGTTTAATGGCAGAAACTGAACTTTTTCTCCGGTTCTGCTCTCAAACACTAAAATGTTGGTGATGGAGGCCAGTTCGTCTCCTCGTGAGCTTTTCAAATCAGACTTTTTTACGCTTTACGGTGCACAAACCAAACTCCAGTCGCCTCCACTCTGTTGACGACACAATGAGTGGTTGTAGATGTTCAGAGTTAAAGAAACCAGCTGAGGAAACTAAGCATCGTTTCCTACTAAAAACACATCTGTCTGTCTGAGACGTGGATGAAACGATTGATACTCCTTAAATCTGATAGAACCGGCTCTTCTTAGCTGGTTCTGTCGTCTGTTTGCTTTGTGCTGAACGTTGAGTTGTGGTTTCATGAGAAACTTGTGTTCTGGACGGTTTCTTGGCTGGAAGCTTCTCGTCTCTCTGGTGCTCTGGCAGCTTCCTGAAGATGACTCCCCACCAAGAAACCAAACCAGCTCCCCGTAAACCCTCAGACTGTTCTTCTAGCATCAGTTAAACAGCTACAGGCTCCCATTGGCCGTCCCCTAATCCCCACTGTCATGTGTTACTATCATCTAGATCTCCTGGATGAGCCGAGATAACAGCAGCCTTCATATTTTGAAGCCCTGCTGGTATTTTCTGGTGAATCATCCGTTGTAGTGACAGTCCTCGCCTCCATGGATGCTAATTTTCCACCAAAACAATTCAACCCGTCGTTATTTTGAGTCTTCGACCAACACACTAGTGATTGGTTTAAATCTACCCAGAGTGGAACCAACCATCTCAACAAACTATTCCTCTAAAGATTAAAGCTGGATTCTTCTCTAAACATCTCAACCTCAGCAGATAAAACCGCAAACATCTGCTGAACCAGATGCTGCTGGAGGACAACAAGGAACGATCAGGGTTGGACCAACAGCTCCTTCCTTCCTTCCTTCCTTCCTTCCTTCCTTCCTTCCTGAGCATCACCAGCAGGTCTGTCCACGTCTCCTCCACCTTTATCTCCTCCACTTTTATCTCCTCCATGTTTACACTCTGATCAAACACTCACTGCCCTGAACAGCAGCTCCTCCTGTTTTCTTTACAACCAGAACATTTCCTCTTCCTCCTCCTCATCTTCCTCCATACCAGGTAGATATTTCCTTTATTTCTCAGGAAGTATTTGATAGACCATTAAATGAGGAAATGTTTCCGCCAGCAGCAGCAGCAGCACAGTGATCTCCTCCTCCTGCCTCCTTTTTAGTTCCTTTCCTCCACAGCGGCCCTTTTCATTTCACAAAAAGCTTTTTTTTTTTAAACAAATACAAATATCCTCCAATGTTTGGAGCAGCACCTGGAAGAGACCACCGTTCTATTTTGTATTTGTTGAATATCTTGTGGTAGATGATTTTTTTTCTTCTTTTTTTAACCCAGAGGAGAACGAGGATCTTTTTAAAGGAGGTGTTTTTATCACCAGACTCTCCACCTGAACCCACAGTCCTGCTTTTACCCGGTCTGTTTCCGGGTTGTTTTTTGGATGAGAGGTCCATCTGAGAGCCTAAATGTGAATCTCTCTGTGCCCTCGGTAAAGTGTTGTACAGACTCTCACTCTTCAAACCTCTCCTCCTGTTTTTTGTTTCTTCTGTCGTTTGTTGTCGTCAGACAGCATGGAATAATGACACTCACAGAGTGGCGCTGACAAAGTAAATAATGACATAACCACGAATAAAGGATTGTAAAATATTAATAAAAGAATTACTTTTCAGAAACCTGCAGCTGTGCTTCGTTGTCATTTTAGAGTCAGGATTAAAGAGGATAACAGACAGAAAATAACAATTAAAGGGTCTAAAATAGTTCTCAGTTTGTGTCATTGTTTCTGTGACATAAAATATTCTGTACTCGGTGTTCTGAACTATTTCTGTTTTAATTCAGTCAAACTACTGCTCAAAAGTTTGGGATCATCCTCAGTTTGGGATTTCTTTTTGAAAGAATAACAGTAGTGTAGAGCAACTTTAATGCATTTTATACCAACTTTAACTCCTTTTAGAGCCACTTTCATTTTAGAGCAAATTTAACATTTTTGAGCAACTTCAGCTCATGTACACCACCGTTCAGAAGTTTGGGGTCCCCTAGAAATGTCCTTTTTTATGAAAAAAGCTATTTTTTTCCCGTGAAGATACCATGAAATGAATGATAAATCCAGTGCAGACATGGTTAATGTGGTAAATGACTATTGTAGCAGTAAACAGCTGATTTTTAATGGAATATCTCCATAGGGGTACAGAGGAACATTTCCAGCAACCATCACTCCTGTGTTCTAATCAGGCGTAAACTAACCGTGACGTCATCCGTTGGTTTCAACACCGAGAAAATGAAGTCCGGATTTTGCTACTTCCTGGTCGCCATTTTGGATTTTTTGGAGCCAGTAACGTAAAAAGCGTCATCAAACAGGCTGAACCGGAGAGCAACTAGGGGCAGGACCAGTCTATGGGCGGGCCAGACTGAAGCCAGACTGCTGAAAGCCTCTAAAGGATCTGTCAATCATTCCAGACAAGACTGTCTATCAAGTATAGCCACGCCCCCTGGCTCCACCAACTTTAACGATTTATTTAAAATTCAGTATTGATTTATTTTAAGATCGGCCACCTGATCTCTCATTTTGACCATGAAAAGTAACGGGAAAAAGATCCTGAGCTGTAGAAAATCAGTCTATCAAATTTTATTTTTTCTGGTGATGAATTGGGGTCTATGGAGCAAAAGCTTCTTGGAGCCAACCCTGGCGGACGGCGTGATATTGCAAGTTTTTGACACTTCCGGGTTTGCTTCATTTTTGGAGCCAGATGCTACGTCCATCTGTATATACAGTCTATGGTTCTAATGCTACATTGTGTTAGCTAATGGTGTTGAAAGGCTCATTGATGATTAGAAAACCCTTGTACAGTTATGTTAGCACATGGATAAAAGTGGGAGTTTACATGGAAAACATGGAGTTATCTGGATGACTCCAAACTTTTGAAGGGCTGTATAGCTCCTCCAAAATAAAACTGCCCAATAGCCGATATTTAGAGTGCACCAGGAGAACCAACAGATGTGTTCCAGTTCTGGACCCAAAGTTACCTTTTGTCTAAGTTCCCCATTCTGAAAACACCTCTCCAGGAAGTGTGTTAATTCCAGATCACATGACCTGCTCCACATGATGTCATTTCCTCCTGAAGAAAAGACTGGAAGACTCCAAGGCTTTCTGACTTATTTAATATAAAGTAGTCAACAGGTTTACTACAATATCTTTAGAAATAAGTTTACATTTCAGATTTACTCAGCTGTATGTCTAATATTTAGAAGAATCTTCCTCTAAAATACCATGTGGTGTTTGGTTATAGGCGGCCATGTTGGTTTTAGGCCTGAAAACAGCAAAAATGTCGACTATGATACAAAAAGTCCCACAATTATATATTTACCCAAAGGACTGTTTGAAAGTCTATAGAAATCTAGATCTGTACATTTGTTGCTGAAGAAATTAAAATTGTACGATTTTGTTCAAGACTCGTGTTTTTTTCAGAGCGTGGAAACAGTTAAAACATCTACAGAAACTAAAAACAGACAAAGAATGAGCACAAAACAGACAAACTGGCTGCAAAGAGAGGGAATAATTCAAAATGACTGGAAAAAAGACACAAAATGATCACTCCAGGATGCAGAATTTTCAAAAATAAAATTTAGAACCAACAAAAACAACAACACGTCCTGTAAAAGGACGGTGAGAATCCATTTCCAGGTCTGTTTTCAGGCCGTTCACTACAGACCACCATGTGAGGAGGTCCAGTAAACCCACCGCCTCTCTGAAGTGGAACAAACAGTGGATTTAAACCAGAACGAGGCTCCAAACAGCACTCCATTACTGCTCCACCTGTCCCTACAGACTAATGCAGAGAGCGCTATAAGCTGCTTTATGTGTCTCTGTATGGAATAATAAAGCTTTAATGAAGCTGTAGCGGCATTTTCAGAATGTACTTTTTTGCACTAAACCAAAGGAAACATTTGGAGTTGTGGTTATTTATTGGTTGTCATGCTGTGGTTTTACTGGTCCGGCTCAGTAGAGTCCAAACTGGTCTGAATGTGAACCTGATTTAAAATGCCCGTCAATAATTTCACTGAAGGTCACACATGTACAGAACTTTTCATAAATAAAGCAGTTTGTTAGTTATTTGTAGAGTTTGATGAGCTGTCATTGGTCTTGATTAGTGCGTTATGTGTTCTACATGACTGGATGTTCTGACTAACATGGCAGCGTCTCTGAGGCGGTTTGAACTGAATAATAACCGAGTTAAACAGCTGATCTCATTTATCGCCTGTTGCCCAGAATCCTCTCTGCACTCACATTTCTGGAGGAAGACGAGAGGAGAGAGAAGGAATCTGTGAGCTGAGGGTTTCTCTGAGTGTCTGATGGGAGAGGAGGCAGGTGTGTTGGAGCAGAGCCTCTCCAGCTGCAGAGCTTCACAGCCGTCAGGCCTCCAGCTTCAGATCCTCTCTGCCACAATGCAGCCTCTGTTCACACTCAGCTGCAGCTCCAGCCGTTTGTTTATCGTCTACAGTCCTGTTTTATTCCATCAGCAGCTCCCTCGTATGACTCAGCTCCTGTTCCAACACCTCCTGCCTCATCTGTGCTGCTCTTCAGCTCCAAGTTTCCTGGATCCTCCTCTGAACAGCTCTCTTTCACTATCTGGTTCCCAAATATCTGTCAAAGCTTCAGCCCCAGTCCCAGATTCCCAGCTTCCAACTCACCTCAGCCTCTGTAGACCTGTCCACAACTTAGCCCCAGTATCTGGTTCCCGGTTCCCATCTTCCCACCCCAGTCCCTGGTGTTCAACTTCCAGCCTCAGTCTCTGGTCCCCCAAACATCTGCCATATTTCAGTTCCAGTGTTTGCTTCCTAAATACCTGTCAAAGCTTCTTGTCCCAGTCTATAGTTCTGGGCATCAACCTCAGCCTCACTTGGTAACCAGTCCCTGGTTACCAAGTGTCTTCACCCACCTCAGTCCAGGTGTCTGGTCCTGATTTCCTCGTCATAGCTCCATTTTGCTAGCCTAGCCATGCTACACCCATGTTTCTGACGGCACAAGGGTCTCGGGAAGCTCGACAGGGAGGGAGGCGGGCTAAAAGGTTGTCTTTCAAATCCCTCTGCAGCAGTTGGGTAGGTATACAACCAATCAGCGCAACGAATAGTCTGACGTAGTTCCGAGAGCACCGGCGGATTGTGGCTAAGTCCCATGAGCTTCCCAACCAGCGGAGCCAACTGGTATATTAAGGATTTGCCATATCCCGTCGGCATAAGTCCAAATACGTCTTTCTTCTCAATGAAACACTTCAGTGCCGTCCTTTGTTCATCTTTCAAGTTGAATTTTAGCTTCAAATCTTTAAGGACTGTGGCCAAAGCCGAGTCCAAAGATAACTGTTTATTGTGCGCCGGTTGTTTCTGTCAGAATCGTCGCGCCTCTGTCGTCACTTAGTTACGCCCGCCTTCTGACTCTACACTTCATGGTGATTGGTCCGGCCAGTTTTAGGAGAATCCAACCTCGAGCCTTATGGAGGGTAACTAGACCCACCCTGGCAGAGAATTAAATTTGTTGCCGTGGGTTGTCTAGCGCGGCTAGGCTACCATTTTCCTGCTGCCTTGAACCATTCCTAACCACCTGCTCTTCCTCCTACCCTCGGGTAGACTAACCAGACTGTTGTGTGTTGTTCCTCAGATCTCTCTCTCCCATCTTCATACTTGTTCAAAAGATTTTCAAAAATCCAACGCCTCAATAGAAACAATCCCTTCATTATTCATGAAATAGACATGTACATTTCCACACATTTACTTTCCTGAACACCAGCAGGAAGTGGAATCAGTGTGTTGTTGTTGTCTCTTGTGTTGTTGTTGTCTCTTGTGTTGTTGTTGTCTCTTGTGTTGACGTCTCTTGTGTTGTTGTCTCTTGTGTTGTTGTTGTTGTCTCTTGTGTTGTTGTTGTTGTTGTCTCTTGTGTTGTTGTTGTCTCTTGTGTTGTTGTTGTCTCTTGTGTTGACGTCTCTTGTGTTGTTGTCTCTTGTGTTGTTGTTGTTGTCTCTTGTGTTGTTGTTGTTGTTGTCTCTTGTGTTGTTGTTGTCTCTTGTGTTGTTGTTGTCTCTTGTGTTGACGTCTCTTGTGTTGTTGTCTCTTGTGTTGTTGTCTCTTGTGTTGTTGTTGTTGTCTCTTGTGTTGTTGTTGTTGTTGTCTCTTGTGTTGTTGTTGTCTCTTGTGTTGTTGTTGTCTCTTGTGTTGACGTCTCTTGTGTTGTTGTCTCTTGTGTTGTTGTTGTTGTCTCTTGTGTTGTTGTTGTTGTCTCTTGTGTTGTCTCTTGTGTTGCCCCTCCACCCTAGCGTTCTGTCTCGTCCTGTCCCTAACCTCTGGGCCTCCACCGCTCCACTTCTTCACACTCCATCCTCCTCCATGTTCCTGAGCGATGCTTGTTTACTCGCCTTCACCCCGTGTAAACCGCAGCGTGACATATGGAGATGTGCAGCCATATGGCCGTGTTTTCTGTTTGCCAGTGTGACGGCTGCACAGCCTCTGCCTCTCTGGCTTTCTGTTTCTTGGATGACTGGCTGCATGATCTCCACATCATAACACGACTTAACCCAGGTCAGCGCCCGGAGACGTCTGCTTTTACATTTCTGTTTTTTAAAGAGGAGGGGGCGTTGGCACAAGTTGTTACGTCTCAAATGTGGACGTTTTTTGTGACGCATAAGCATGAATGGATTCCAGCGGTGTGTGTGAGCAGCAGAGTAGAAGTGCACGGCTGTTTAGCAGTGTGCACGGCTGGCGTGTCACTAATTGTATGCAGCCATATGTTAACATAGCCGACATTCTGTATTTAATGGTACACATTTTTAGGTCAGAACACCGACAGCCAAAGGCACTTTTAAAAGGCATGCTGTTGTTTTTCTTGTTTTTAAATCACCAAAATGACACCAGACACTGTAAGAACACAATTTCAGCTTTCCAACAGTCCTCTGATGTGCAGTTTAGTCGTAAACGTGAGCTTAAAATCAGGATTTCACTCAAATGTCTTTATGCTTCATGCTGGATTTTATAGAAATGCCCACGTTAACTGTTTGCTCTTAATAGATTTTATTTAAAAAAAACTTAAATCTGTTCTTCTCAGACGACCATGAAGCCATGACTGAGTTGTAAACATCAGTCCACTAACCTAGGATGAACTGCAGGATGTGCAGAGGAGTATGGAACCACATTTAAAATGTAAGAGCTACAATATCTGCAGAAAAATGTTGGACACAGTGATTCCAGGAAATTCAAATTCATTTTTTCATTCAGTTTATGGCACTACTGTTGGCTTTTGGGGGGTTAATGTTGTGGCTGATCTGCTTTTATTGGATGTACATCATAACATACTGTTTACCAACGCAAGTTCTAATGAAGTCTTTATGCAGCAAATGTTAACTCAAGACTTTTTTTTTTTCAGCATCTGGTTTTATGAAAATATTTCCTGGTACATCCCAAAAGCAAGACGATTTCATTTCAGTGGAAATTGAGAATGACATTTGTCTGATCAAATATCAATTCTAGGAGCTTCAGTTAAAAAGCAACTGGACTTCTCCTTTGGAACCTGAAGAGAAGCTGAAGCTGGTTGGATTCCAATGATCTGGATGATTGAGAATCTACACAGATCACATTAACACCACCTGTTCCTGCTGTCAAAGCAGCTAAAATCATCATTACATGAACATGGGACCTCTAAGGGTGTCCTGTTATGTCTGGTCCTGTAACATCCTTTGGGTCCATTGGGTTCTTGGGTGGTGCCCTCATGGATCAGGCTTGGACCAGTACATTTAACCCATCTTAGCTGACTGGTTCTTGATCTGAACCTGGTCTAATGTGGTCCAGGTGCAAAAAAACTAAGCAACAACAGGGAAATATTTTCAAATCAGAAACACTCTGTCTCTACATGACAGCCCGGTCCAGAATCCAGCTCCTTTTCTTCTACCTGTTGGTGGTTTTAATGTTGGTGAATCAAACCAACACGATATTGTTGTGGTCAGGCTGAACAGAAAAGCTCATTTCTGGTTTCTGACGAGCTAATATTCTGGACATCACCGGTGCCTTCTGCGTATGAGTGGCTGTGTATGTGAGTGCACGGCCGGGTGTTTGCTCATGTGTGTGAGTGACGCACTCTCTGCTGGCCAGAGGACACTTTGACTCATCCTGTGTGTTGACTGTACTGAGGTCTGGCAGGTCCACCACTGAGAGCAGCGCTGCGACGACTGCAGCGTCAGACACCCCCCCCGCCCTCACTGCTGCCCCGGAGGAAGTGATGTAAAGGCTGAACGCCGTGGAAAAAGACGAGGAGACAAAGGGATGGACACAGAGACAGAGGTTCACTCACTCTATCTCTGCATTTACAGGAAAATAGCAGAGGACGACTTCAACTGCTGTTAGCATGTGCAATAGTGACAATGGGAAATGTGCAACGCAGTTATATGTAAGAGTGTCAGAGGGACATGTGGGTGACACAAAAGGACACAAACGAGACAGAAAACGACAAAAACGAGACACAAAATGACACAAACGAGACAGAAAACAACAAAAACGAGACACAAAATGACACAAATGAGACAGAAAACGACAAAAACGAGACAAAATGACACAAATGAAACAGAAAACGACAAAAACGAGACAAAAAATGACACAAATGAAACAGAAAATGACAAAAACGAGACAAAATGACACAAACGAAACAGAAAACGATAAAAACAAGACACAAAAGGACACAAACGAGACAGAAAACGACAAAAACAAGACACAAAATGACACAGAGACAGAAAACGACAAAAACGAGACACAAAACTGGAATTAACACACTTCCTGGAGAGGTGTTTTTGTAATGGGGGTCTTATTGGAAAGTGTCTGATTTGTTATTTTCCATATAAAATTTGATATATTGCCAAAAAAGAAATATCTGTCCTGATTATCTCACCTTAATAAAAGAACACAATCCAAACTCTTTGTGAATCAGCTCATTTTATTATTGTTTAGCTCATTAGAAGGTGGTTGGTGTTAAATTCAGACGTTATTTAGTTGATATTTTAGTGATATCCAGTCATTTTTATTAATAAGTGATTGTTTCCATAATAACTAATTATGGAATTTGTTTTACTTGTATGCAGATATATCCCATGGACTTCAGAAGTCCCTCAGTTATAAATTGATCCATATGTAGTGGAATCTAATGCTACAGTGACAGAGGGGTTTAACAATGTGCAATACAATGATCTGTAAATGTTGATTAATTACTGCTTTTGTCTGTTCTGTGCACTTCGTGTTTTCGCTCATTGCTTGTTTTTCTTTTTTGTATGTCTTTGTTCAGTTGTGGTTTTGTATTATTTGTAATTTCTTTAATGGGACTCCAGATAGAAATTCTGTGGAAATGTTCCTTAATAGTAACAGGTTCCACCTCAGAACACTTAAACATTTCAGAGGACTGAGTTTAACTCCTCAGGTTCCTCAACGTTCCACCTTGCAGATGCCAGCACTCAAGCGGACGCCATCTTTGCTCTGACCTACATTCTTCCGTCTTGATGCTTATCCGTTCATACATGTTACTATGGAGACGAGTGTTGGAGGTGGTGATGCTGAAGCAGGCTCTGGAAAATGCCCTGAGAAAGTTTCCCGGCCCCACGATCAAACTCTGCAGCGCCAGCGGCAACGAAACAGCTGCTCACTGCAAAAAAAACGAAAAGAGCTTCAGAAATCTGTCTGAGAAGAATAATAATCACAAAGACTCTCAGAGCAGCTTTTTAGCTTCATCAGACAGCGGGGATGGAGGAGACGTATGAGATCTGACACAGGTCTGCAGCCGGTCTGCACCTCGCGCTGCCTTATTCCCGTCTCTGGACTCCGATTGCAGTGTGGCATGAAAACAGCCTGCAGGGGAAACTAAACTATGACTCAATCACAGAGCATCACATCAGAGCAGGACAGCAGAAGAAGGCAACAAGCTGTCCTACAATCAGCCGTCTGCTGACACACTGCGTCCATCAGTGACAGGTGTGGCAGCACAAAGGATCAAACATGGGGGAAAAAAGACGCTGTGGTGTGACAAATACAGGCATTTGAAAAGAATAAATCACCCCTGAATGTTTGGGCTGGTTTTGCTGGGGCATCTGCATGAAAAATTTAAAATGATTATAAAAAATAAAGCTGTTTGGAACCTTTCTCATAAGCTGTAGTGTTTTGCTTGGAATTCAGGTCTGCTGAGCGTTGTGGGGCTGATTTAAATGGTCAAACAACTTGTTTTTTTGAGACTAAATCTTCATTTTTGGTGTTTCTCTCCTGTTTCTCGTTTATTTTGCTGCAGCCTTCAGGTCACAAACTTCATGTTTTAACCCTCGTGTTGTCCTGCGGGTCAATTCACCCGTTTTAAAGTTTGAAAATGTAGAAAAATGTAGAAAAAAATAACTTCCATGTTTTCAACATTTTGGGGCAAATGTTCAGAAAAAGTTTCTTGAAGAACATTCATAAAAAATCAACCAAATCCATCAAATTTCGCTGGATTCGGTTGATTTTTTATGAATGTTCTTAAAGAAAATATTAGAAGTTTTACTGATATATGTGTAATGACTTTAGATATTTTTAGGATTTTTTCTGGAAGATTTTTATTCATTTTTAAAAAAAATATTTACAAGAATTCTCTTGTCAAATTTGGAGGATTTTTTTTTCAAAATTTTTAAGGGAAACTTTTACGGAATTATTGGAATTTTCTTCCTGAAGGTTTTGCAAATTTCCAGAAATTTGGTGATTTTTTTTTGCAGAATTTTTGGATTTTTGTTCAGACAAGGAAACAATGTTTTTTGCTGCCCGTAAATGAGGACAACAGGAGGGTTAAAGTGAAGTTTTAAAAGAACAGACAAAGTATATCCTAAAACCCCCGAATGACTGATTTCTCTTGTATATCAACCGGCAGAAAAAGTTGAAGCATGATGTGTTGGAGTTACTTTTTCTGAAATAACCGTGCGGCTATAGACCGAAGGCAGGACTTCCACCACCCCCCTGGAGACCGTAATAAGGCTGAATTGGCCTTGAAATCTTTAAATTTGTCCAATAAAGACATGTAGAGCCAAATATAAGTTGCTAAAAGCCCGACACCCGCTCTGCTGAACGTCATCTTGAAGTCGTGACTCATCCGTAGACCTTGGCTGTGTGCTTTTGATTGTCTTCTATAGTTACGTGTTTCACTGTTTTTCGTATTCGATATATAATTCAGCACTCAAAAACAAAACTCCTGCAGGATGCCTTTTGTTCTACTGAGGAGACATCCAATTAAAGCTGGCTGAGTTATAAACACAACTTTAATTTGTTTTCTTTTTTAAATCAAGATGGCACCAATACGGGCTTTTTGGGGTTAACAGCAGCATTGGTAACTCTGCGTTTCAGGCGATACTTCTCAAAGTTTTCAGTTTTATGCAGAGGAAGGCATAGAGGTACTTTACTGCTGTATGTTCATCACAGATTTGCTAATGCTAATAAGGCTTAGTGACTCATGACAAAATGAAAAATGTTTAAATGGTGTCAGGAATTCCATTTGGTTGCTTCAGTTTTTTGGATGGGAGTTCAGCTTATGGGTTCTGTACGTGCACTGTCACATTAGAAAAGAATGAAGCCTTGGCTACGGCTGTAAATCAGAATATCTGCAGTTGAAAAGGCCTAAAAACCAAACTGATGCTGTTAAAGTTAAACCATTGTCAGAGCCATATTATCCATTACATTCCTCTTTCTCCCCTTTCAACAAACAAATGAAAGTCTCCAGAATGTGCCTTTTTGAAATTTTCAGCTCCAAAAGTGATATTTTCACCATAATTGCTTATGATTACACAATAGTTTGTTTACGCCGCCATGTTGGCAGGAAACTCCGCTTCAAAATGAATGGCGCTGGTAGAAAATTTACGCCGTCTGAGTTTACTTTTCATTTTAAATCAGACGATATTATAAAATATACAAACAAACTGGACAAACTAAACATATCCGATCCATATCATGCCCCCGGTATCTTATTTAAGAATCTTGAGGCGGTCGGAGCGGACCTTTTACTGGACCTGCGGTACCCTGACATCTACAATTACCTGATAAATTTTCCTTCATCCAACTCCGGTAAATCTCTTAAAGCATATAATGAAACATAAAACATATCAGCATCATATTGCTAGAAATTACATAATCAGATATAAAGCTTAGGAAACGGATTCTGTACCTGATACAAAGTGGTCGCTACATAAGCGGAATCCGTTGCCTGTGGGTTCCCACCGCTCCGTTTTCTTCTGCTCGCTTCTTGCGCGTTTTATGGCAGTGGTCCACCTCTGTCGTCTTTCAGGATCTTTGGGAATCCGATAAAATGCTCTCCCCTTTGCTCGTCCTCGGCTGTTCTGGCATCCCGGGGCGCAACAACTGTCCACCATATCTCTGATGTCGACGCTGAAGAACGTTTAGGAGTTAGCTGGCAGTAGTTTAAACAGCGCGCCTTCCTGCCAGTATGGCGGTGTTTTGATTTCGACTGTTGCATGCCGGGATTGTGTGACGTCATCTCCCGGAGCTCTATAGCAGCTTTTGACCCTGTTTTAAATGGGCCGTTTCAGTGTCTGTGGCTTTAAATACGGCTAGGTGCTGCTGACTCCGCCCCCTTCAGGAAGAAAACTCTCCCAGTGTGACAGCAACGACACAGTAAATAACTGAAACGTACAACAGGATTGCAAGATTACAACCACAGAAAGGTGTGAAATGAGAAATTAAATGTAAAGAACATAAGAAAAAACAAAGAAAACATGACATTTAGGATTAAAAATTTTCCTCAAGTCCTTAACATGACCAATTAAAAGCATTCTTCGATGCCTTTCCACCAGATTAGTGAATACCTTCTGTCTTCTAACATTCTTCTTTCCATAGAAAGCATGAATACTGTGTGAATACTTAGATCCAAGCAGGACAACATTCATGAAATTACATTTTTATTTCTCTTTTTGACCAAGCCAACACACCAACTCAGCTTCCACTCATTACTTGAATTTGTATCCAAGTTCAGAGGGTCCTTGGAAAGGTCTCTAACTTGGGGGGCAATGAGGGAGGAAATGGAGCGTGAACAGAGCAGATGTGGTCGATCCTGAACCCCACACAGTCCTTCGAATGCATATTTTTATCAATCTGTTGCATGGTGAGGCCTGTAAAAACCCTCCTGAGTCTGATTTTGCAATCTGTCTGGGTAGTGTGGTGATCGCAAAGGTCAGGGAAGAGTTGGGAATGACTAGGACCAGGTCTGTTCTGATACCGGCTGTTATCTGGACCTGGAGCTAATGTGAGGCCGACCTGCTCCACACAGCCCCTACTGAGTTATTGGAAAACATTAGAATTAACTGCCTAAAAGGTCAATGAAGGAATCCAATACCATCCTAATTAGAAAATTTCCTCAAGAAGAGTCTCATTTCCTGTCAGCTTTTTGTGTCAGATGCCAGCTGACGTCTAACATGAGCCTGATGTGAAGTCCAGATCCCATCCTCGTATCTGTAAACTCTTAGATGACAGAGTTCCTTCTCCCACTCTCACCACAGCAGAGTACAGAAGCCCTCTGGGGACTCTTACTGATTTCCTGTCCAGAGGAAAGAGAGGGGGAGGCGGTGGAGGTTGGGAAAGGCCAGAGAAAACAAATCAGGTGTCCACAATCGCCGTGTGTTGCCGGCTGCATGAGACCTGAGAGTTTGACCTTCCTCGTCTAATCAGAGCAGTCGAGTCCCTCCTCATCTCCTGCTGTCGGTCGGACTGAATCCCCAAGGGGATCATTAAAGGTTTGTTTCTAGAAGAAGTACCTCACATCATGCTGCCCCCTCTGAATCATATCTGCTCATATCGTCCTCCTCCACATGCTCTAATTTTGCTCTTGAAAAAAAAATCTCTGTGTTCAGCTTTTTTTTTTTTCATTTTCCAGCTTTCTGTGCTGACATTTTCATCCAGAGCTCAGTGAAATAATTCTCTGCATCTGAATTTCTTTGCTGGTTCTGCTGCAGAAAAGACACTGGTTTTACTTTACACTAAGGACTGTGCTCGGTGCTGGACTCTCTGTTACTGATCTGGGGCTTTAAAATGGACCATTCTGAGTTCTTCTTTCCTTTGATCAGCTGAAGAATAGAAACCCAAAAGGAATCAAGCCCAGATCTGTGTTTGATTACAACACATTTAGTCCATCGGTACACACAGGAAGATACACAATCCCCTGTGTTGGATTTGTAGTATTTGGTAAGATATTCTCATTCCACTCTAAAAACGCGAACAGCTGTTTTTTTGAGGATGTCTGATATCATTTCTTCTCATATTACACAAGAATTCAAGTCATTTTACATGTTTTTTAGACCACACGTCTCAAGGTCATACAGCAATGAAAACTTTCATAATATCTTAGTTGTAGAGCAAACTGCCTCACAGAGGAAAGAAACACCAGAAGGCTGACAGATTCACACGGCTAACCTCAATATGAATCCAGTAAACCAGCACTGGGTAGATTATTATGTTTTCATGTCACCTTGTGTTCTTCAGTGCAACTTAAACTCAATAAATCTATTTTCATTGAAGCATTTTTCAGTTTCTCCTGTCAGATTTCTGTATCAGGTGCCATGCGGTCAACTGTTTGGTTCTGCTCTGTCAATCACAAATGCAGAGAGGGTCTCCTTCCTGAAGGGGGTGTGGTCAGCAGCATTTCAGCTATATTTAAAGGTCCACAGCTTACGAAGTGAAATTAGATAGAATAAAACGCTGGGAACAGAAACACCGACCAACATGGGTCAAGATGTAAAAACAGGTCAACATGCTGTAGTGACCCTCTGTGATGAATGAGTGAGACTTTATCTGGTTCTCTGTTGGTTTACTGAAGCTTCACACAGGATACTGTGGGCTGTAGCCAACGCCAGAAGAACTAGAAAAACCCATAACTTATCTCCAGAAGAACTAGAAAAACCCCATAACTTAGCTCCAGAAGAACTAGAAAAACCCCATAACTTATCTCCAGAAGAACTAGAAAAACCCATAACTTATCTCCAGAAGAACTAGAAAAACCCCATAACTTAACTCCAGAAGGACTAGAAAAACCCCATAACTTAACTCCAGAAGGACTAGAAAAACCCATAACTTATCTCCAGAAGAAATAGAAAAACCCCATAACTTAGCTCCAGAAGAACTAGAAAAACCCATAACTTAGCTCCAGAATGACTAGAAAAACCCCATAACTTATCTCCAGAAGAACTAGAAAAACCCCATAACTTAGCTCCAGAATGACTAGAAAAACCCCATAACTTAGTTCCAGAATTAGCTGCCGTTCCCAGCTCTCTCTACTGCTGACTCTCAGCCAATCATTCATGAAAGTTGTTGGTATTCATGACTTTATGAAGAACTGATGGATATCGTGATGCACCGAATGGATTCTGGCTTATGGTGAAAATCAACTTAAGTAGATCAGTCGGAATGGAACTCCGACCTAAGTGGAGGACCTCCTGTACTACCACTTTTCAGCAAATGAATTAAAGTCTCACATGTCTCCTTGACATCCTCATATTTTAACAGCTTTCAGTTTGGATCTCTAAGTTTCTAACTGTTGACAATAAAACAAGATGGTCATTATATGGAACCTTTTGCCGTTATTGTCGAGTACAATGGACAAGTTGACCTACCATTTTGCCCATCATATGGGATGTTTAAAGCAACAGACACTCAAACCCAAACTCAAACTTTATTTATTTGTATAGCACTTTTCATGCAGAACAACACAAAGTGCTTCACAAGAAATGAACAAAGAAGACAATAAATAAACACAATTAAAAATAGAAATAAAAATGTAAAAAGAAAACAACTCTCCACCCTCCCTACATATAGACAGCCATTCACATGAACACACCCACGCAAGCACACACACACTCAAACAGCCCGTTTAGAACAGGGCTAAAACCAAGGGTCATACGGTAATATAGCCATATTGAAATAAGCCATCTTTACAATATTTTGAGCTGAATAATCGAAAGACACTCTCTGGGGCCCTGTTCAATTTTGATTAATTTCCTAAAAAGGTGAACAACACGGGATCTTTAATGCACAGTGCAAAACTCTTCTGTCAACAGCATGTATTGCTGGTTACTCTCCAATATTTAAGATGAAATAAATACTGCAGTTTTCTTCAAATTATGACAGGAAGTGACCTCTATAGTATCCCACATGTAGGTTGGATGTGCTAGAGCAAAAATCATGTTGGAAAACTAGGAATCTGGGCTGCAACAGACAGAATGCTCAATATATTGTGACTTTAATGTATACTGACTGGACAAAACAAATATCTCTGTGACTAAATACCACATGGAATATTTAAATCAGGAGGAATCAACAATAAAATAGTCAAACAGCATGTATCAGTACATGAGAAGGAAGCTCTTTCAAGCTGTGAGATGAAACTACAGCCTCCAAAAAGCTGCCAAATGTGCTTTCAAATGATTTATAATCACTTTTCGTCACCATTACAACAGCATTTCATGACTCAAATGCTGAATTTGTATATTTTTTCTGCTAACTATCTGTTGTGCAATCTGTGCACTGTGCACTATTTAACCATTTAAAGGCAACAAATAGATTTATGATCGATCTCCCTTCAGTATTTAGTGTTTCTGTCCAACACATGCTGTCGGTTGTGCTATTCCCTCTAGAAGCAAACGGACACATGCTGACCTGAAACCTTTTAAACTGTCTTAAAGTTTAGGGCATCCAGTCACGTTGTGGTTTAGTGGCAGCCTTGTTTCGATACGATCAACTGATGAAAATAGATTTTGTGTAAGGAACGTGACCAGTGAATATCTCATCGTTAATAACGTACGAGTGCCATAAATGATTAATGATGACGACTGGCACCGAGTGATTGTGTGAAATCAAACCTCCTCATGAGCAGTTAATAGCAGACACACACAAAGACAACCGCCCACATGTTTAATTCAGTGTGCTGCACAGAATTGATCTCCAGCAGCGCATTGATTGCAAGTTTAGTGAAGGTATTGATCCATTGAAACTCAAAGCTCCCGTTAGCTAAAACACTGTCATCCTCACAATACAGCTGCAGGGAGCGGTGACATTAATAACATGTTTATCTGCGACGCTCCTAATCTGCCTTGTGTTTTTCTGCCTGATCTGTGATATGTGTACAATGCTGTGAAAATACACATATTAGTGGATTACCAGAGTTGTCTTTGGTGAGGGAACAGCTGGCAAACGGTCGGCTTGATGTGAGCCAACTCCTCTGGCTATTTCTGCAGAGACCAACATGTAGCTTCTCCATCTGCGATTCCTCCACAGTGTTTCTGCTGAACCCAGGTCAGCGACGCTCCTCCCGCTGAAACCTACAGACTGAGGAATGAAGTATTCATCCGCATGAAAATGGACGATAAGTTGAAGGCAGCTGGCAGGACTCTGAACCGAGGACACGCGGTAAACAAACAGCAGATTGTGGGCACGCGATTTTATCCGGTGAAGACGCAGTGATTCTAAACTGTGCTAAGTGAGGTCACCCACTTTATAGGCTGACATGGTTTTCTGAAAGTTAATGGTACAGTGTAAATATTTAACAACAGCAGCAGAAATGATCTTATTTAATTTTTTTAGAATCTGTTTTTCATGCCAAAAAAAGGACTATGGATAAAAACAGACTATAGGTCACAAATATGACCCACTCTCTGGGGGGTATTCCTGGGCAGATTTACATGCAATCATAACAGTCTGGTCTTGTTTTAGTGATTTTTGTAGAGATTGTGGAGGTTTCTGAAAGTTCTTGCTGTTTCAACGTCTACATTTGGTGAAAATTGGGTATGAAAATAGTCCATCATGGTCCACTATCAGTTGCATCTCTGCTTTTTGTAGATGATGTGGTTCTGTTGGCTTCATCAGACCGTGACCTTCAGCAGCTCCAAGTCTGAGGCCATGGTTCTCTGATGGAAACCAGTGGATTGATCCCTCCCGGTTGGAAGGGAGCTGGTTCCCCAAGCGAAGGAGTTCAAGCATCTCTGGATCTTGTTCACGAGTGATGGGAAAATGGAGTGTGAGATGGACAGGAGGATTGGTGTATCAAACTGTCGTGATGAAGAGGAAGCTGAGACACAAGGAGAAGCTCTTTACCATCCATCTACGTTCCAACCCTCATCTATGGTCATGAGCTCTGGATAGAAACCCAAAGAATGAGATCATGGATACAAGCGTCTGAAATGAGCTTCCTCTGTAGGGTGTCTGGACTCAGCCTTAGAGATAGGAGGAGAAGATCAGACATCCAGAGGGAGCTCAGAGTAGAGCTGCTGATCCTTCACCTCTGAAGGAACCAGTGGAGGTGGTTTGGACATCTGATTCAGATCCTCCAGGGAGACTTCCTTTGGAGGTTTTCTGAACACGTCTACCTGGGAGGAGACCCCGGGGTAGACCCAGAACTAGCTGGAGGGTTATGTATCTCATCAGGCCTGGGAACACCTCAGGACAGGGTTAGGGTCAGGAAGAGCAGAAAAGTGTTCCTGGGAGGAGGAACGTCTGGAATGAGCTGCTTCATCTGCTGCCTCCACGATTCGACCCTGGATAAGAGGAAGAAGATGGATGGATGGATGGATGAATTGTTCACTATCACCTTCGTCTTCTGTAGAATGTCATAGACATGATTTTATATGTTATGTTTTCTTTCTTTCAATGCGAGAAAATGGGTGCTACATAATACCATGAAAATAACAGGATGCTAAAAATGCTATAAATTTAATAATCAACATGCTTTAAAGGAGTCGTTTATAGGAAATGTATCAGTGTGGGACAAATCACACTACATCCACACCTATGAACAGTTTAGAATAACCAATTAACCTCAGCATGTTTTTGGACTGTGGGAAGAAGCTGGAAAACCTGGAGAAAACCCATGCACCCACAGGGAGAACATGCAAACTCCATGCAGAAAGATCCCAGGTCCAGACCACGATCTTCTAGCTGCAAGGTGACAGTGTTTCAGCCCATCTAAATGTACTGAAAAATCTTGGCCACTTCTGTTGTTGTATTTATTCAACCATCAAAGAAACCGTAGGACACATTATGCCTCTAAAAAAAGCATTCATTTCCATAAATATGAATAAATAAAATGCTCAACTTTATGTCAGCTAGAGAGTAGTCATGCAAAAAGAGAACAGCACAACAGGGTCAGTGGTGACGGATACATCAATCAGAACCGTTGCTAAATAAACAGAATGAAAACAGCCTCAGAAAACATCATTTATCAGATTTATGTTAGAGCTTGTAAAGCTTGCAGTAGCTGAAACTACTCAGGACAAAACACTCTCCTAGACAAATCTTCATGGATAATGTTTGAAATATTAAATTAAAATGAAAGTGAGACATGCTTAATTCAAATCTGTAAATGGGATGTACAGGATCACGAGATCACAGCAGTGAAGGGGCTGAAACATTAACAAAGGCATAGAAACACTGCTTTATTTACTGCTAACTGACCTGTGAGGTCACTTGTTTAACCAGTTATTTCCCATTAACTTGCCTGTGTGCACATTTTTGCTGTACTCCATTTTTAGTCATGCAATTTGAACAAAAATAAGCAAATGTCTTAAATATTTCTGTGTGCCTGTGTGCTGTTGCTTTTGCAGGGTTACTCGCGTTTGCATTTGCATCACGACCACCTTTTCATTGTCGAGGAATATAAGCCAGGGCTCACGGCAGAGTGCTGGAGAGATTTGCATTTTATATTTTCCCTCTTGTTGTTGAAGTCAGCAGTGAGTGATGGAGGCAAAAGGCCCGAGCTTACAGAGGCCGGGCCAAGAGCAGGGAACAAGCCTCTGCTAATTTCCTGGCAAAAATTCATAATTAACACGTTAGATGTAGAGGCTGCAGTTGTCAAGGTAACTGATGACACCGCATTATCACTTGGCGCTTCTGCATCCTCCATCCTCCCTCTTTTTCCTCCCATTCATCAGGCAGGCATTGAGCAGCTCCTCGCGGGGAGGAAAGGGAAGGATAACCCCACCTAAACGCACATCAAGCTCATATTTATTCACAGAGGCAAGTTCACACACCTTTATTAGTCTGGCATTCATCTTCTAAAGTCAATTACAGAAACAGATGATTATGCATTACAATGAGGAGCAGTGGGCCACGGTTGCATGAACCACACACATCGAAGCACTTTTCCTTTCAAGGCACACTTCACTTAAATGATGAGAAAAAAACATGCATGTGTGGTTGTATCTGTCTAAATTTATACATCTTGCTCAACACAATAGGTTTGAACCAAAAAATCCTGCTGCCTAGAACTTCATTGGGACATTTTTTTCTAATAGCGCCGATGAAATTTAGTCTAACCTTGAGTAGCTGGAAAACACATGCTGCTGTTAAAGACTATAAATGTATTAATTTCTATGCATGTAATAAAGTGCTTGTATAAATCTGCTACGTTTAACGTTTCTTTCCAGAATTAAGGTAACTCAAACAGCGAAAATCCTTAGTGCAAATACAGAGAGGAAACCATTTCAGAGGTACAAAACAAAACCTGAATACAAGCTGGCTAAATAATGCAGCAGACAAAATTAGCATAGCGAGCTAAACAACCAAATGTGCAAAAGTGACAACTAGTGCAGCTGCTAATAAAATGAAAGCAAAAGGCTTATGGAGTGATTAATAACTGTAAACAATACAAACTGTCTGCTAATAAGATGTACAGTATGTCACTTCATGTTTTGCTAATGCAGCTAACAGCTTTTTTGGCTAACACGGCTAACATGGACAGCTAATGGTTATTAGCCTGCATACTGCTCATGTGTTGGTTTCAACTCAGCCAATCAGATGTGACTGTTAGAGCTGTTCACTTCTGGAATTGCTCTCAGTCATGTATGTAAAAATTTAAACATGCCTTTATGATGCATTTCTTCTGAGAAATATAGCTGCTTAGCGAACAGAGATGACTAACATCTTTTGTTCAGCACATTAATATTCCTGCCACATTACTGCTCAGCGCATTAATATTTACTGTAAGCAGTTAACAGGTGCGTGTGCCAGGAATCTACCAGGTTTTGAATGCAGAGCAGCCAATCAGAAGCTCCGGGATTGGTTGATCGTGCAAATTCAGTTCAGCTCACTTGTAATAAAGAGCTTGTAGAAATCGGCTGACATTACCGTGGAGAATTAAGGGAACTCGAGCGGTGCAAATCCTTAGTGTGCTACAGAGAGGAAACCATTTCAAAGGTAGAAAAAAACTGAATACAAGCAGGCTAAAAAATGTATGATATCTCACTTTATGTTTTTGCTAACGCAGCTAACAACTCCTAACTAACACGGCTAACATGGATAGCTAATGTTTTTTTAGCCTGTGACTTAGCCAGTCAGATGTGATTGTTAGAGCTGTTAGCTTCCAGATTTGTTGTTGGTCATGTATGTAAAAATATAAATTTTGATGACACATTTCTTCTGAGAAATATATAGCTAACTTAGAATGACTAATTTCTTTAGGTGGAAGCATTAATATTCCTGCCGCATTACCGCTCAGCGCATTAATATTTACGTTAACTGTAAAGCAGTTAACAGGTGCGCGTGCCGGGAATTTACCAACTGTTTCGAACGCGGAACAGCCAATCGGAAGCGACCATTCTGGCCGTCCGCTCTGGGATTGGTTGATCGTTCGCAGTACTTTAGGAATGCGAACGTGGGCTAGTGCCATATTGTCCAATCAACGAGTCGCTGCGCGGAGCTCCGGGAGCAGTTTGAGTCGGGCAGGCGGACAGACAGCAACCCCAGCGCCGTGCGCGGAGCCTCGGAGCACCGCGGGAGGGAAGAGCTTCCACCGCAACGACAAAACCGAAGAGATAATTTTTTATAAAACGCGTCCTCGTAGTGTTTTTTTACGCTTTCTTTTGTTTTTTTTTTCTGTCTTTTTTTCCTCTGTCGACTGGAGGAGCGAGCGACCGAGAGACAAGAGCTTCACTGCGGCTAATCAATTTGCGTTTCCAGACGTGGGAATTACAATGAAAAATGTAGGTGACACATTTCCCCTCACCGTCCAGGAATCACAGAAGGAGCCCGGCGAATAGAGGAAGGAAACAGGTAAATAAAATCTGGTTTCGGGATGTGGATAAAGTGGCATGTGATGGTTTTAACCCTGCGTAACTTCAAAGCTGGATAATAGAGAAAAGGGATTGAATCGCAGTTTGCATCCCAGCAGCCTCAGTATGCTATGTGGGGTCTATTTTTTATTTTTTTATGTGTGATTCCTGACGGTTAGGATGAATGTAAAGGCGTCAGTGATGCCACATTTTCCCTGCCAGGGCGCATGTGTGCCACTGCGCTTTATTGGAGAGCCTAGCTGTGTTTATTTATTGAGGAAGGAGGGGGAGAGAAAACTGTTATCTCCTCTACATTTCACTTCATTTCACACCATGCTCTGTTTTCTCTCCATAAAGGAGGGGAAAATGGTGCCGCATCTATAGGATCCTCTCTGTGGAGCCCCTGCGTAAAAGGAAAAACAGGTATTTTCCCCCTTCTTCTTGTTCCCTGCTGCCTTCATTTTGTTGGCTGCTGCTGCTGCAGTGTGGAAGACGAACAGGTTTCATCATGATGAGGCTGCTCCTCTCTCATCTGCTGCCATGCATGCATACAATACGGCTAAATGCAACACAAACCCTCCCATTTTGTGCCTCAGTGTGATGCAGCAGCCGTACATGCAGTCACCTAGCAGCTCACAAAGGGGGGAGATTGTGCGTTTTTTTTCGTGTGTGCATGTGTGCATCTGTTAGAGGCTGATCACACACTTGCACACACACGGCCATGACATCTCCAAGTGAGCAAAACTGCCTCATGGATGCAGAAATACAGGTGCCCCAGCTACCTGAACTTACCATGTGCCCGTGTGAATCTGTGGGCGTGTGTGTGTGTGTGTAGGTGTGTGTGTGTGTAGGTGCGTGTTTGTGGATGATATCACCGTGCATATGGTTGCAGGACCATGTGTGGTTGAGGATGTGTTTTAGCACACCTACACCTGCCTGCACCGGGTCACTACAGTGAAGAGCTTCCTGTCCTCCATCACTTGCACACTTAGATTTGGTCACGTAGAAACGTCACGGTGACACTTCACCTGCAGCAAAGGGACTAACTGAAATTTAAGACGCGCAAAGAACAGTTTCAAGGGTTCCTCAGACCCCGATGTGATGTCTTAGGATCGCTTTTACGTTGTTATTTTGACTGTCGATTATTCTGTCCAACATTTTCAATAAAATGTCAGAAAATGGTGAAGATGACGTCTTAAAATGTCTCGTTTGGCCCACAAAGATGTTCAGTTTACTGCCAAATCAGAGGAAAGAAACCAGAAAATATCCTCATTTAAAAAAATTAAATGAAAGAATTTTGACCGTTTTCTGAACCCTGTAAAACCCACTGTTGCAAAAATACATCAGTTTTATTTTTTAAAATTAATTTCTATTATTTATATGTGTGTGTATGTATGTAATTTTTGCTCTTTTTTTCATTTTCTATATAATATACATGTATATTTAAATGTTTTTTTATTTATTTTATGCTCATGTTTTTCTATATTTGGGTTTTTGTACTTTATATTTAGATTCAGATTTTTTTGCTAATTTTTTATATTTAGATTTAGATGTATTATCTTTTAAAAAATTTTTGCTAATTTTTTCTATATTTGGGATTTTTATGTGTGTGTGTGTGTATATATACACACATACTTTTAAGAAGCTAAAATAAAAGAATTTAGACCATTTTCTTTAAATTACTTTGACCAATTCATCGATTATCAAATGGTAATTTAAAAGTTGACAACTAATCTAGTGATCGATTATCATATGAAACACAAACAAGCATCCAATTATCACATTTGAGGAGCTGGATAGAAGAAATTTTCGGTCATTTTTGATTGATAAATGATTAATCATTTGTTCAGATATTCAGCAGATTGATGAGGTGAGCTCTGAGGATCAGTTCCAGTGTTTGTGTGATTGAAAAGTGGCTGCAGCTGATGATTACTGTTTGGTCTTAACTGTAGAGATTAACTAAATTATCGATTAGCTGTCGGCTGCTGGAGTCATCAAGAACCACTTTGATACCTGAACAATCAGTTTGAGTCATTTTTTCCTAAATTCTCTTGATAGCAGCTTCTTAGATGTGAATATTTTTCGTTTGTTTTTAGTAAACTTTGTGTTGTAACAGCGAACAATGGATCTCAATTTGTGCTCACGTTTGTTTTGTTTAGTTGAAGTTTTAAAACTGATATTCATTTTATAATGATATAAAACAGACTCAGATCTGGAAGCAGTTATTACTTTACTGATTAACCCAGTAGGTAACCTTTTTAATTAGTCGAATAATAATCGTTTAGTTTTCAGAATTACATTTCCAAGCGCTAATGAAGTATTTATTCTGTCAAACCATTAGTCCGAAAGCGCACTTAATTTGCAATGATGTCAATTGGAGAAAAGCTGAAACTGATTAATATGTTTGCTCTTTGGCCTGAGAAGTGACATAACTGATTATCTAGATTGTTGTTGAATGATCTTTAATGGTGGAATTAATTAAGCAATCACACAAAAACCAACATGATAGGAATTTTGTTAATTGCGGTTTCATTTAGTCAACATAACAGATGTTTTTGTTATCTAATGACCAGTTCTGAGCTCCTCATAACGCCAGATTTGTGTGTCTGGTTCCCACCATCGCAGTGCTGAGGTGTGTTCTGAGAGTGTTTAAC
Organism: Acanthochromis polyacanthus; assembly: GCF_021347895.1. Taxonomy (NCBI): domain Eukaryota; kingdom Metazoa; phylum Chordata; class Actinopteri; family Pomacentridae; genus Acanthochromis; species Acanthochromis polyacanthus. The sequence goes on along the minus strand of NC_067123.1, from coordinate 40,447,591 downwards.
ATTATTTACGTTAACATGAGAACGGAGCCCGGCATCCACCACAGGACGGTTCTGTTTGAGTGAGGGGATGCGTGTAACCCTGCTGCTGAATGATCACACTCTTCAAGCTGTTTGTGCGCCTGTATACAGTACGCCTACCTCTGAGTGAAATCAACAAGTTCCCACCCACTCTCTGGGGGCTGTTTTTTGAAAGGCATTCTGGGAAACACAGGGAAACACTGAGCGAAGTGGAAGCAGGTGAGAAAGTGGGTATAGATGTGATGACAGCATCACAGATGGATGATATAACGGTGTCAGAGCAGCACAGGGAGGGTTGCTCCTTCAGATGTGGTGTATTTTGGGTGATATTCATCTCAGCTGCAGAGTCTTTAAAGGTGGTGTAGTAGAGGGGTTTTGAATAGCCGTCCCTTCATGATGTGCGGCTTTAGCTTGCTTATGGACGTTGGGCTCGGCAGCTCGATCCCAGCGTGGCGGAGGAGGATCGTCTGCCGCTTCTCCATCCATCATGGTTGTTTTTGGTGAGTCAGCGGTGATTAATCTGATTGGTGGTGGTCAGGCTTTCAGTGTCCCCCGGAGACCGAGCTGGAAATGAGCTTCATGCGCAGACGAACGGCCTTGACTGCGCCCCCGGATGATGGGGGATTTTACCGGCGGCTCGCGGAGAGTCTCAGGTGTCGGCGTCATCACCGGAGACGTGGGTACGAACGGACGGTGATGGTATTCTCGGCAACCTTCAGGAACAAACATTGCTGTGCTGTACTACGACTCCTCCACCTGATCCAGCACCTGTAGGTGTGTTTTTAACAGAATCATCTCCAGGAACTTAAGCACACTCATGCCCACACCTTTGCTGTGTTATCCAACGGCTCAGATGACTGTTGTTGGTTTGCATAAAACAACTCCATGTTTTTATGAAGATCTAATTCAGGAGAGTCCAGCTCATCTTAGTCCAGGTTCTACATTTAGTCCAGTCTGATCTCCAGTAAAACCACAGCATGATAACCTAGAAATAACCACAACTCCTGCTGGTTCCTTTGTTTTAATGCAGAAATGTTCACATTTAAGAATTATCTTTTTACTAAACATCATGAACAACCTGAAATTTATTCATCAACATCCAGCCTCAGTTTATCATTTCCACATTACAACTTCCAGATCAGAGAGTGTCTACAAAGGAACACAACATTTAGTCACCTGGAACTGAACCATGGAAGATTTTACTTTATGATCAAAACCACAAAAGTCAGACAAAAAAGACAAAAAATCAAGACAAAATATTAGAAACAAAAAATGCCAAAAGCAAGAAACAAAATGCGACAAATGACGCGAAACAAAAGAAAAAGACAAAAAAGTTACAAAGTGACAAAAAATAGACTAACAACACAAGTGAGACCAAAAAAACACACAAAGCAACAAAAACGATGCACAAAGCAATGAATAAAGCAAAATGACAAATTGACAAATATAAGGCAAAAAAAAAAAAAACACAAGCGAGACAAAAAGGAAACAAAATAACTACAAAAAAATGAGACGAACAACAAAAGTCAGACAATAAACAAGGCAAAATATTACCAAAGGAGACACAAAATGACAAGAGAACAAAGAACAATCTAGTGTTTTACTTTCTGATCCAAACAACCTGTCATGGTCTAGAAATGATTCTAAATTTATAGTTTTACTAATTTACAATCTGCAGTTAATGTCTTCTCTGTAACTTTTACACTTTGAGGGATTGGACCCTCTGGAGGACCACTTTTGGACCACGGGCCTCATGTTGGACACCACTGGTCTAATTATTGGATGACCCACTTTGAACAGACGTCTTTATTAGCAGCACCACTTCGAACGGTGACATGTGGCTGACCTGGTTGGGGCTCGGCGCTGTCTGTTCCCATGTCGTTGGGGATTGGAGACGGTGATATGGAGCAGACTCGGAGCCCGGAGGCTATTTAGAGCCAATCTTATCCCTTATGCAAAGGCGAAGTAGAACATAGCCTGTTATTCACACTTTGATGGCTTCACGTCTTGGAGTTTGAGTGACTCCAGTCTTGTTCTTACATTTTTACATGAAGTAACCGGGCCTCGTTTTGATCTTTATTATAACAGATCCCAATGAGATGGCAGTGGTTGGACTGGAGCTGATGATATTTACTGAAATTACACATTTCAATGAGTAAACTCTGTATTTTATGAAGCTGAGAATGGTAGCAGCAGCCCCCCTGTGTTTAATGAGGATGGGGAAGGTGACAGTATGATAGCGGGTACCTAAAGATTAAGTCGTACTGTTTGTTCTGTGGCATCCATCACTGTAGTACCTCTGGGTGTATTACTGCTGGAAGGAGCGCTTTATTGCTGATGTGCATTTTAGTTAATTGTCAGTTGCATAATCCTCTGAATCTGGGTTTGAAAGGAATGTTTCTTTTTTTTTCTGTAAAAATATTCCAAAAATACTGTGCTCCTGAACGCAACTTTTCAGGCAAGTCACATGAAAAAGAGATTTCTTTGAACTGCAGGCAGTGTTTACACAGAATAAGTATGGAACAATGCTGCACATACTGACTCCAAGTTTTTGAAGAAATTCAACGTTTTCCTCTCCTTTTTTAACAACAGTTACAATATAAACATGCAAACGCAGACAATCAAGCAAGCTATAGAAGACAAGTCTATCTAAAAAATGTAGAGGATTAAAGAGATGACATCACACCAAAGAGCCAGGCAGGTAAAAGTCAAATAAAACCAAAGAGAACATCTGAAATAAACAGGACGCAATACAGAATAGAGCACTAAAACTAATTAAAGCTAAAAGTAAAGCTCACATCAAAGCACGTCTATAAAAATGGGTTTTAAGAAGTGATTTAGAAGAAGTTAGTGACTCTGCAGGTTTGATCTCTTCAGGCAGGTGGTTCCAAAGTGGAGGTCCTGATGGAGAACGGTCACTTTTAGATTTAAACCTCGACTTTAGAATGACCAGAAGAATCCACTTGAGGATCTGAGGGGTCAACAGATCACAAAGATCTGAGCTTTAAAAATGATCAGTAAAATCCACTGGAGGGAAGCCAGGATAGGTGTGATGTGATGTCGTCTGTTAAAACCGGCAAGAAGCCAAACTGCTCTGTTTTGGACCAGTTTTTTATGCTTTCTGGTATTCGAATGGTGTCCTACTGCACGAAAGAACTGTTCAAGTTCTCCCTTCCTCTAGTCACAGTTGTACTTTATTCATAGAGGTTCTTGTTTTTATATTGGAGTGAAAAATGAAGTGAGGAAAAAAATAACTCAAAATGGTACTGGATATAGAGCTGCAGTTTGATTAGTTGCCGACTGTTAAATTAATCGACTAGTCAATTTGAGTAATTTGTTAACGGAAAAGTCAAACTTTATTTGATTGCAGCTTATTAAATGTGGAAATTTTCTGGTTTCTTTTAATCCTCTATTGGAGTAAACTGAATATCTTTAGAATGTGGGCTTCATATAGGCTTTGGAAAACCCTCTAGCCCTCATTTCACCACTTTGAGACCATTACAACTGATCCAACCATAGAGAAAGCCATCGACAGATTAATCTACAGTGGAAATATTTGCTAGTTGCATTGCTCTGATTGGACAGAAGACTTTCCTTTCTGGCTGTCTTATCTAAAAGCGTTTTCCACAAACTTCTATGCATCACAACATATTCCATTCTTGCTATGTACAGGAATCAACTGGTAAAATATAAGCAAGCATTTTGATAGCTGTCTTGTCTTGTTTCATCTTGTTAGAAGAAAATTTCCTGCTTTTCTTTGCCTCCTGTTGCAGTAATTTCAGTGTCTTTGGATTTAGAAAGCAGGAGCACACACCTTCCTTTCCTTTCTTTCATTTTAACCAGAAATAAATCATGAATATCAACACTGAAAATAGCTTTTGTCGCCCAAATATAACGTCTAACCAGAAATTCAGCCACAACAAACACCATTCTGGACTCTCCAGTTAGACCTGAGCACTCAGGAACGTTAGGTCGCATTACTCCGCCTGCATTCGACAGCATTTATTTTGTTGCATCCTGCAGTTTACTTTCTGCATGAAGAGTCGGGATGTGCATAGAAATGTAGGTCAGAAAGAAATGCAGAAGAATAAATATATTGCGCAAATGTCATATAATTAAAATAAAAATAGCCGCGGCGGCCATTGTTATCTAACAAGAACTGCAACTAGCCAACGTGCCCACAGCTCCCACGTCTAACATCCTGAACTGGTCGCAGCGATGCAGAAATAGGACATGCAGATCAGACATGAGCAAATAGGATGATGTGTGGATTTATTATGATAGATGAGCTATTTATCTATTTCTGTTCAACAGTAATGACTTTGTCCTATATTTTCCTGCTTGAAAAGAACAAAGAAAGTCTCGGTGTTTGCTGATGTTGAGCTGGGAACGTGGCGTTGATGTTGTAAAAAAGGGGAAGATTTATTTAAGATTCGTGTTGTCTTCGGGTCTAAAATGACCCAATCATAATGTTTTAAAGCACAGAAACCCCCCTAAATGACCTTTGTTCGACTTGAAAAGTGAAATTCTTGTTGTTGTTGTAGGTTTTGCTCTTTGTGGGTTGGAGCAAAGACTCAAAAGATGAGAGAAGACGAGTTTTAAGTAGATGAGTTTTGTAGTTTTCCATTCCATTGTACGGCACACTGTTGCTTGTCTTCAAAAATGCATTTCAAGCTACTTTCTGCACATTTCTGGTACTTTCTTGGGATATAGAAGTACAGGGGTTCCTCAGCTTACGTCAGAGTTCCGTTCCTACGGATTGACTTAAGTTGATTTTCACCACAAGTTGAAAGTCTAAACAAAGCCGTTCCGTGCATCATGATATCGATCAGTTCTTCATAAAGTCAAGAATACCAACGACTTTCAACCCTGTGTGAATCATTTTACTAGAAGATAACAGAATATGTTGACCTGTTTTTACAACTCGAGCGTTTTATTATATCTCATTTCTAGGGCTGGGCCCGAATATTTTGTTGTTGTGGTGGTATCAAAATATTAATTTTGAGATCCAAATAATCAGAATACCAGTTCTTAGGTTGAAGACGTCATAAACCGATGACCCCCTGTACTATGTCTTGCTTCTGGTAATATTTACGCCTATGCAGTACCTTTAGCAGCAGTAATAGTGATGATAAACCTGTACTTTAGTAAAGAAAACAGTTATGGCAGTTATGTGATGTAGTAAAAACGAGTGGCGTCCACTGATTAAATAGTCTTTATGTCCTCTGAAGAGAGAAAATCCAGATGTTCACAAAGTGTGTGATGCAGGACAGATTGTTTCTTCATTCAAAATAGATTTTTGGGTGAAAATTCACTGAAGCTGCTTTATTTTAGAGGCTCAGTGCAGGCGGGTCGTTTTTGACAACACAAGATTTAATGAGCCTTCTGATCCCTTCTGTAACTTGGATGTAGAAGCATTTGTGTGTCATAGATTAGTCAATGGAAACACTGGAAGTAGCTTCTTGAACCAAAGAATTCTGACGACCGTGAAACCCCTGAAGTTGTATTGATGTAGTGACTTTATCTGGTGTCTTCCTGCAGCTTCTTTTTTTCATGGGAAGACACTTGGCAGCCTCTGCTGTTGTTGCAGAGAGTGTTTGTTGACTTGTTTTGTCGATGCCGCTTGCCAGTGTCGCTGAGCAGCCACCGAGTGCCACTGCTCAAACTGAAATTATTTGCCGAGAGGTTAGTCATCGCGCTCGGGCCCGGAGTTGTGTGCGGCTGGCTCGATTAGAGCAGAAAAAGCCCCTCGCTGGACCGTCACCTTCCAGTTGGCTGTGAGGGAGGTGCAGCTTTTCGAAAGATTATTTTTTTCCCCTCCGTCGTTCCCACAGATGGATCCGCGTGGCAAACATCCTCCTGCCTGCACATACATGACAGCAAAGACGATGTTTCATTTACGCCTCCTGAAGCTGTCGCACACTAAACCTCCACGGAAAGGGAATAATTATCACCCAAATGGAATTGATTCTACAGTTGATGATCTTTTAAAAGAAATATTCAAAGCGGGTTTTCGCAGCCGAGCAAATATATCCGTGTGATTTCCGAAAGATGTCACACAGTCGTCCTCGTTCACAGCGGCTGCCACTATCGGCTTCACAGTTACGATGACAGCATATGGTTTAATAAGCTGAGAGTGCATGATGTCATCAATAACAACATTTACATAGCTCATATTAACAGTGATTCACCCTCTCAGTATCGATTGAACCCCCGTTAATTGACTTATTCCTCGTGCAGTTGCTGTATACATAGATATTCTGGTTTAACATGTTCATATTATTCCTTTTACTCGTATTATTAAGCTTTTTAGAGAGCCCCACCTTCACTTCGGGATGTAATTGAAGCAAATATGCAGCATTTACTTATTCTGAATGCTTTCTAAAGAGTTTTATCAGCAACAGACAAATTTACTGAACCACCGAGCTTTATTTTAGTCTCTTTATTTAAACTAATTTCCCATTTCTAAATTCAGCCCAGTAGAAAATGACCAAAATGCTGATTTATTCCAGCATAGAGATAAATAGCCCAATATTAGCGGTAGCATTAACTGGTCAGAAAGTCAGTAAATCTCATCTCCTGCTGCATTGATTTTGTTAAAGTCCCTCTCCGGTCATTGATTAAACCCCTAAAAACTCATCTCTGTGTGTCAGAGCTCCTAAAGTAGAAGTTCTATCCATGAAAATAGTTTCTTCCTGCTTAAAACTGACTCAGATGTAACTCTGCTCTGTTCCTTCTTCTGGTGAATTTCCCCGCTGAGGGATCAATAGAGAATTTCTGCAATGTGTAGATCTATGGAGTCTCTTGCCTTTTGCTGCAGCTTGAGCACACCAGCTCAATATCAACAACATTATACCTCAGTTTATCATTTGCACAGTAACTTCCAGATGACAATATTTCTACAAAACATTTAGTCACAGTGGACCTAAACGATTTACTATTTTACTTTATGATCCAAATGACAAAAGTCACACAAAAAACAACAAAAACAAGACAACATATTACAAAACTGAGACACAAAAGCGACAAAAAATTCCACAAATGACACAGATGAGACCAAAAATGACAAAAGCTAGAAACCACTAAGTGGACAAACAACACAAGCGAGACAGAAAAACACACACAAAATGACTCAAATGATATGCAAAACAACAAATAAAGCAAAAACAAAATGGCAAAAATAAGACAACAAACACAAGTGACACACAAAGGAAACACAAAACGACAGAAAACAAACAAAACAACAAAAACATGAGACAAGTGACAAAAGTCGGACCAAAAAAAGACTAAATATTACCAAAATGAGATGCAAAACAACAAAAATGAGACAAACGACATGAAACAACAAAAAAGAGACAAAAAACTGAACAAAAAAGTTTTAACGCGACAAAAGATTCAAACAAGAAAAAATGACAACAGCGAGAAACAAAATGACAAAAAAGTAGCGGAAAAGCACAAGTGAGACAAAAAAGGAAACACAAAAGCATCTGACAACAGACAAAAGTCAGACAAAAAAAGACAAAATCAAGAAACAAAACAACAGAAGAACCAAAAACAAGAAGTTTTACCAAACTTGGACCGCCCGGTGACGAAGATGACCCGTGTGACCTTGAAAATGAGGTCACGGTCACCAAATTCGAACTTGACCTGTGTCTTATTATGGTACACCTGTGTACCAAATATGGTGAGGCTACATCAATATTTTATGGAGTTATTGCGTGGAAACCAAATTGTTACAGACAAACAAGCAACTAACCAACCAACCAACCAACCAACCAACCAAGACCATGCAGCTGAAAACAATACCTTCCGGCAAACGCAGTTTTGCCGGAAGGTAACAATCTAGTATTTTACTTTCTGATCCAAACAACTTGTCATGGTCTAGAAATGATTCTAAATTTATACTTTTACTAATTTACAATCTGCAGTTAATGTCTTCTCTGTAATTTTTACACTTTGAGGGCCGGATTGGACCCTCTGGAGGACCACTTTTGGACCACGGGCCTCATGGTGGACACCCCTGATTTATACTGCAGATGCACCTTACGATGAAATGACTAAATGGATCTAAATAAGTGGACATTTTTTGGTCGTCTTTTCCTCACTGGGCTCATTTTTCACATTTTCCATGAAACAGTTTTTTTCTATATATTAACTCTAACTGTCAGAGCAAACATTTACAGGATTTAGTAGAAACTAGAGCTGACTTTGATCTAAAACTTGTTCTGCAGTAACTAGGGCTGCACCTACCGACGCGTCGACGAGTCGTCTGAGCATGATACGTCATCAAAAGTGGAAGTGAGCGCGCAATGCAACAGAAATTCCCTTCCGACCGGAGCGCGGAACACGGACGAACGTCGGCGCTGCATCATGCATGTATTATGTATGCACGATGCATCGTGCATACATAATACATGCATGATGCAGCGCCGACGTTCGTCCGTGTTCCGCGCTCCGGTCGGAAGGGAATTTCTGTTGCATTGCGCGCTCACTTCCACTTTTGATGACGTATCGTGCTCAGACGACTCGTCGACGCGTCGTTAGTTGCAGCCCAAGCAGTAACCCTGTGTTCCAGAGACCTGGAGTCAGACATCAGTCTGTCTGCTCTCTACCACTTTTTAAAATAAGTTTTTGTTTTCTGCAGCCTAAATACTGCATGTTGGTCCCTGGATGTTTGGAAATGGCATTTTAATGGTGGCTGTCAGGAATTGGGGCAGGATGCTACACAGAGAGGCACTCTGAAAGTAGGACAGATGGACCAGAGAGCAAGTCAGAAGCACAGAACCTTAGAAAAGTATTAATTTTACCGATCGTTACTGAAAATGAGACAATAAATGGAGCTTCAGACATGAAAGTACACCAGTGTTATCTGGTTCAAACAGAAAAATGAGAGAAACTATGCATGTTTATTGTTGAACCGTGATATAAGAGGAAAATAGATTTAAACATGTTTTTGTACAGTCAGAATCATGAGGACTTCCGGTGTTCCCGAACTCAAGGTCTCTATGAATGGACGGTTTTATCTGCATTTAGAGCATCTTTAAATCGTTGTATAATAGCTGAGAGTCGCTACATCAGAATAACGGTGAGATCAGTTTGTGAGAATCTGAGTCACAGATTTTAGCAGGTTTTTCCTTGAAGATGCAGGGGTTGACGTTAATTCAGGCTAGTTCATAATTGTATTAGAAAATATTTGATTTGTAAACCTTTATTTGCAGTGTGATGATGAGCTCACCATATTTCCTTATTGGATCTACTTGTGCTGAAATTAAGAATCAGTTAATCAAGTAGTTGATCAAGCAAACACACCAACAATTCTGTCTGTAGTCTCTGTCTGTAGTCCGTCTGTAGTCTCTGTCTGTAGTCCGTCTGTAGTCTCTGTCTGTAGTCTGTCTGTAGTCTGTCTGTAGTCTGTCTGTAGTCTGTCTGTAGTCTGTCTGTAGTCTCTGTCTGTAGTCTGTCTGTAGTCTGTCTGTAGTCTGTCTGTAGTCTGTCTGTAGTCTGTCTGTAGTCTCTGTCTGTAGTCTGTCTGTAGTCTGTCTGTAGTCTGTCTGTAGTCTGTCTGTAGTCTGTCTGTAGTCTGTCTGTAGTCTCTGTCTGTAGTCTGTCTGTAGTCTGTCTGTAGTCTGTCTGTAGTCTCTGTCTGTAGTCCGTCTGTAGTCTCTGTCTGTAGTCCGTCTGTAGTCTCTGTCTGTAGTCCGTCTGTAGTCTGTCTGTAGTCTCTCTGTAGTCTGTCTGTAGTCTCTCTGTAGTCTGTCTATCTGTCTGTCTGTAGTCTTTCTGTCTGTCTGTAGTCTTTCTGTCTGTAGTCTGTCTGTAGTCTGTCTGTAGTCTGTCTGTCTGTAGTCTTTGTGTGTGGTCTGTAGTCTTTGTGTGTGGTCTGTAGTCTTTGTGTGTGGTCTGTACTCTTTGTGTGTGGTCTGTACTCTTTCTGTCTGTAGTCTGTAGTCTTTGTGTGTGGTCTGTACTCTTTCTGTCTGTAGTCTGTAGTCTGTCTGTAGTCTTTGTGTGTGGTCTGTAGTCTTTGTGTGTGGTCTGTAGTCTTTGTGTGTGGTCTGTACTCTTTCTGTCTGTAGTCTGTCTGTAGTCTTTGTGTGTGGTCTGTAGTCTTTGTGTGTGGTCTGTAGTCTTTGTGTGTGGTCTGTACTCTTTCTGTCTGTAGTCTGTCTGTAGTCTTTGTGTGTGGTCTGTAGTCTTTGTGTGTGGTCTGTAGTCTTTGCGTGTGGTCTGTACTCTTTCTGTCTGTAGTCTGTCTGTAGTCTTTGTGTGTGGTCTGTAGTCTTTGTGTGTGGTCTGTAGTCTTTGTGTGTGGTCTGTACTCTTTCTGTCTGTAGTCTGTAGTCTTTCTGTCTGTAGTCTTTGTGTGTGGTCTGTACTCTTTCTGTCTGTAGTCTGTAGTCTGTCTGTAGTCTAATTGTATTTTGAGCCTCAATGCTTCAACTTCAAGACCTTTCCTTGATGTCACTTCATGGTAAAACACGTATTTATTGGTTTGTGCCGTTTTCCACAGTCATAAGGCCTTGGATATTGTGATTTATGTTTTCCAGATTTAACAAAATGTAATTACAGTTTTCAACAAATGAAGAGGGAATCAGACTACTAATGTCATTTAAAATAATTCATCAAGCCAAAGATTCATGACTGAAATGTGAGGATGAAGGGTTTCCTGTTATATCTTATAGAAAAACCCTTGTATGTTAAGTTTTCTTTTTTGGTATATTTCAGATTAATTTCATCCAGGTTCTTTTCTTCCGAGAGTCTAATAATGGAGGTGTTTGTTTTGTACATTATTTTAGGTTTCATGTGGCTTTAAAGCTGGTTCCTGGTCGCTCTTAAAAGTTTATTCATGCGTTGTGAAAGGCTGGTGTGGACCGTAAAACGAAACAAAACGCCTAAATCTCACTAAGTGGCCGGCCGTGGTGTGCTCTGTTTGTATTGGTCGGGACGTAATATTTTCGGTCCAGCCCACCAAACGCCGGGTTGCTCTGCTCTGCCTGGAATAAATCGTTACGGCATTATGTGGTGCGGTTCTGATGAGAGTTAATGGAAGCATGGGCGCGCTATAATACGCCTCGCTCCATGTTATCATCTGAAAACTAGGCTGCATTAATGGATTTTTATTTTTAAACCGGTTTTATTCCACCGCATCAGTGTGTCAGGACCAAGGGCAGTGCACTGACCTTTATGGACAGAGTTCACGGCGGTGACGGCTCTGCCAGCTTCGCCTCAGTCCACATTAGAATACAGAGCCATACTACGCTGCTGCACGGCCTCATGCACTGGCTCTGTTCCCAGCATGCTTCAGGGACGGGAATGGAGCTGAGGATGAAGAGGACAGAGAGAGGAAGGAAGGATGGGACAAAGGAGGAAGAGGAGCAGATTGATATAAAAACACAGCGGGGTGAGATGACAGCCGACCGACGGCGCTGATGTGGGAAAAGACGAAGAACCCAGAAGAAAATCCAGATAATGTGTGTGTTGTTGTTTTTGAGAGAGCAGTCACTTAACAGTCACAGTTAGTCCAGAATGACACGAAATTTGTCCTAAATTACTCACAAATGATCCCAAAGACACAAACATGATCCAAAATGACAAGAAAAGATCCAAGCTGACATAAAACTTGTTAAAAATGGCAAGAAAGTTGTCCAAAATGACTTGAAAATGATCCGTAATTACAGAAAATTAGTCCAGAATGATGGGAAGTTTTTCTGTAGTCTTTTTTTTTTTTTTGTCATTTTGTGTGTTTTTGTGGTCATGTTGTGTCTTTTTGTGGTTCTTTTGTGTGTCTTTGTGCTCATTCCATTTCTCTTTTGGTCATTTTCAGTCCGCTTTATGGGCATTTTAGGTCTTTTTGTGGTCATTTTGTGCATTTTTTGTGGCCATTTTTATTCTTTCTGTGATCATTTTAGGTCTTTTTGTCGTCTTATGCCTTTATGTGGTTCTTTTATGTGTCTTTGTGCTCATTTCGTTTGTTTTTTTTTTGTCATTTTCAGTCTATTTTATGGGCATTTTAGGTCTTTTTGTGGTCATGTTGTGAATTTTTGTGGCCATGTTTAGTCTTTTTGTGATCATTTTAGGTCTTTCTGAAGCCATGTTTTGTCTTTTTGTGATTGTTTTGTGTGTCTTTGTGCTCATTTTGTTTGTTTTTTGGTCATTTTCAGACTGTTTTATGGGCATTTTAGGTCTTTTTGTGGCCATGTTTAGTCTTCTTGTGATCATTTTAGGTCTTTTTGAAGCCATGTTGTGTCTTTTTGTGGTTGTTTTATGTGTCTTTGTGCTCATTTTATTTATTTTTTTGGTCATTTTCAGACTGTTTTGTGGGCATTTTAGGTCGTTTGGTGGTAATTTTAGGTGTTTTGTGGTCATTTTGTGTTTTATTGTGGTCATTTTTGGCCATTATCAGCCTTTGTGGTCGTTTTGTCTCTCTTTATGATTATTTTGTCTCACTGACTCATATTGTGTCTTTTGTGTCATTTTGTGCATTTTTTGTGGTCATGTTGTGTCTTTTTGTGGTTGTTTTGTGTGTCTGCTAATTTTATTTCTTTTTTGGTCATTTTCTGACTGTTTCCTGACCATTTCATGTGTGTTTGTAGTCATTTTGTGAGTTTTTGTGGCCATTTTTAACATGTTTGTGGTCATTTTGTGATTAATTTTTGTAGTTATATTGTGTGTTTCTCATGATTTTGTATCTTTCTGTGAAAATTTTATGTCTCACGGACTCATTTTGTGTTTTTCTGTGGTCATTTTGTGTCTTTTTCAGCCTTTTTTGGTCCTTTTGTGTTTTTTTTTGTTTTCTCTCCTTTCAATGCTGCAGTGCTATTCTAAGAGAGATGCTTCACCCCACGCACTGCCAGAGAGGGAGGGACTGAATGGATGGAGGGATAGATGGAGGAGAGACGGTGCACATGTGTGTGTGTGTGTGCGCGCACATGTATGTTTATGGGGGGTTTGGTTGAACTCGCTGCCTGCCTGGAAGCTGCTGTATCTTTAAAGGAAGGTCAGGCGTAGAGCAGCGAGACAGACAGTCCACTGTAAACACATGCTGTAGTACAGGAAGGCAGAAATTAAGGCTCACATTTTAACCCTCCTGTTGTCCTCTTTCACGGACACCAAAATATAGTTTCCTTGTCTTAACAAAATCCTAAAAATTCTGCAAAAAAAATTTCTGAAACTTTGCAAAACCTTCAGGAAAAAAATTCCAATAATTCCTTAAAAGTTTTATTTAAAAAAAAATCCCCCAAATTTGGCAAGAAAATTCTTGGAAATATTTTCAAAAAATTAGTAAAAATCTTCCAAATAAATAAATAACTATCTAAAGTGATTCCATACATATCAGTAAAACTTCTGATATTTTTTACAAACATTCATGTTAAAAATCAACCAAAATCCGGCGAAATTTGCTGGATTTCTGTTACATTCAATTTGGAATAGAAAAACGCTACGAAATATTAACATTTGAGGAGCTGTTTGGCACTTTTATGATAAATTGCTGGAAAAAGGTAACATACTTACCTCAGACAGCAGTATTTATTTAGTAAATATGTGATCAAATTGCACAAATGTCAACATATAATCGTGTTAAATTAAAATGTTATATTATCCAGCCTGAATGTAAACCACAGACTGAAACATGTTTATGACTTGAATTGATTCTAGCTACACAAAAAGTGTCGTCTTACCGTGAAAATGACCAAAGTCAAGTCAGCGTGTGACCAGACATATGTGCTTTCTGAACTTCAGGTTGTAAACGAAGCACAATATGGCAGAGAGTTGACAAACTGGCAGCTCATCTCTGGATGTTTGAATCACTCAGGGAAGCATTACTCATACGTTTAGGTTTTGTAACACAGTGCTGCTTAAAATAACCACATTTTGAAGTGGGTTTTCTTTGGGATCTCTGCGGTTTTGTGTAAATTACTGTAGATAAGGAAGGGCCTTAAAGTGCTATTTAAATAAAATGAATGTTTTACCTCACCAGAACACACTAGACACATAACATGTTGGTTTGCTTTACGTATGTTAGATTTACATTAGCATATTTTATACATATATTATACAGAACAGAAAAATTTGTCCTAAATGACTCGAAAATTATCCCAAAGACACAAAAATGGTCCAAAATGACGAGAAAAGAGCCAAGTTGACATAAAACTTGATGAAAATGACTCGAAATTTGTCCAAAAATGACTCAAAAATGATCCAAAATGATGAGAAAAGATCCAAGCCGAATTAAAACTTGTTGAAAATGACAAGAAAATGATCCAAAATGATTGAAATTGTCCAGGTCAATCTATAACTGTGGGAATTTTGAGTCCATGGGATATATCTGGCATAAATTTTTATTAAAAGTAAAAAGCGAATGTTTTTATGTTCATTATGATCACGTCTTTCCAAATTCCATAATTATTTATTATGGAAACAAACACTTATTAAAATGACTGGATATCACTAAAATATCAACTAAATAATGTCTGAATTTAACACCAACCACCTTCTAATGAGCTAAACAATAATAAAATGAGCTGATTCACAAATAGATTGGATTGTGTTCTTTTCATTAAGGTGAGATAATCAGGACAAATATTTATTTTTTTGGCAATATATCAAATTTTATATGGAAAATAACAAATTAAATCCCTTCCCACTAAGTTCCCCGTTCCAAAAACACTCTCCAGGAAGTGTGTTAATTCCAGATCACATGACCTGCTCATTTGTTGTTTTTTTTTCTTTTGGTCATTTTCAGTCCGTTTTGTGTTCATTTTAGGTCTTTCTGTGGTCGTTTTGTGCATTTTCTGACTCCGTTTTCAGCCTTTTTGTGATAATTTTAAGTACTTTTGTTTTTCATTTTGCAGTTTTTTTGGAGTTATTTTGTGTCTTTAAATAATAATTATGTGTCACTCATTTTGTGTTTTTTTTTTTTTTTTTGTGGTCATTTTGTGTCTTTTTGTGGTTGTTTTGCGTGTCTGTGCTCATTCTGTTTCTTTTCTGGTAATTTTCAGACTGTTTTGTGGTAATTTTAGCTCTTTTTGTGGTCCACTTTTTCCACCACTGTATGTGTGATGGACCAGTATTTTCCAGCACTGACTGCACTAAATGCTGATTTCTGGCAGGATGAGGTCCGTTTTGTGTTCACACTGGGTGACAAAAATGTACCTGGAGATGATGCGGCTCCATTCACAGTTTAATGCTTATATCACTAAGTATAAATACTGTAGAGAAGCAGTCTGACCTTTGTGGTCACATGAACCACCTGAACAAAAGAGCACATTTTTGTGTGAACAGTCTGCATGAATTATATATTCCAGTGTGAGGCGTGTTAAATGGGACACGGCTATAGAGCACCGTCTCGTGTGCCAGGACTGTGGAACATGCTCCTGGCAGGGAGGCAGCGCAGCAGGCATATAGGCAGCAGGACAAATCCATGCACGTGTGCCGCGCACGCAGCAAGACAGCTGGCCGAGATCAACAGGAAGACAGGTTAGGATGTATAGAGGAGGTGGAGGACACACAGACAGGTTAGGATGTATAGAGGAGGTGGAGGACACACAGACAGGTTAGGATGTATAGAGGAGGTGGAGGACACACAGACAGGTTAGGATGTATAGAGGAGGTGGAGGACACACAGACAGGTTAGGATGTATAGAGGAGGTGGAGGACACACAGACAGGTTAGGATGTATAGAGGAGGTGGAGGACACACACAATGATGAAGGTTAGAGTTCTTTCTTAGCATGAGGGCTCGGCTGCATAGGTCCCCTTTGGGAGCTAGTTGATGTATTTATGTTTGTTCCTAAGAGCTCTGAAACTGTAAATTTCTCCTTTGTGAGATCAATAAACTCTCCTCCTCTCCTCTCCTCTCCTCTCCTCTTCTCTTCTCTTCTCTTCTCGGAATTTTAGTTCTTTTTGTGGTCATTTTGCAACTTTTTGTAGGTGTTTTGTGTGGCTCGTCATTTTGTCTTTTTACGTGATAATCAAGTGTCTCATTGAATCGTTTTGTGTTTTTCTTTGGTCGTTTTAGGGCTGGTCCAAATAGTGGTTTCTGACCTCCGAATATTTGGGGGGGGGAGGCGGCGGCGGCAGCCTGAATATTCGGATCCGTTCGTCTGGTCTCGGATCTAAATTATGCCTTCATTTTGTCTTCAGTTAAACTGAAGAATTCCCAAACAGCGGAGGTCTTCAGCATCTTGTCTTGTGTTTATGCAACAAAGTGAAGCATGACGTCAGAGTCTGCAGCAACCCGGTCATTCAGGTGGTGGTAAGAAACAGGAATGGATGAGCCGAGATGAGCTGAACACGATGGGATGAGCCGAAGTGGGCCGAAGGCGAAGGGAAGAGACGAACTCCGAATATTTTCGTCTAGGGGGAGGAGGGGGTGATCACATAGACACGTGTATATGTTATAGACATATATGTTTATGTGATCACAGGACGGGATGAGCCGATGTGGGCGGAAGGAAGACAGTAACGCAGCATATTCTTTCAGCCCGGTAACGTCCGACCAGGGGGGGCGATTATTTGGATACCAAATTAATAACCGGATACCGCCGTAGCGAACAAATATTCAGATATTCGGGTCCAGCCCTCGGTCATTTTGGGTCTTTTGTGTTTCTTTGTCAGTTTGTTTTTCTGTCTGGTCATTATTGGTCATTATCAGTCTGTTTGTGGTCATTTTCTCTCTTTTTGGGATAATTTAAGAGTCATTGACTCATTTTGTATTTCCTGTGGTCATTTTATGTGATTTCGTGGTCATTTTGTGCATTGTGGTGACCATGTGTCTTTCTGTGGGTCGTGCACTCATTTTTTTCTTTTTAGGTGGTCTGTTTTGTGGGAATTTCAGATCTTTTTGCGATCGTTTTGTGCATTTTTGTGGTCGTTTTGAACCAGTTTGTGGTAATTTTCAGTCTGTTTGTGGTAATTTTAGATGTTTTTGTGGTCTTTTTTAACTTTTTGTTGTCTCTGCATTTTGTGTCTTTACATGATAACTATCTGTCTCATTGACTTATTTTGTGTTTTTTTTTTCTGTGGTTATTTTGTGTCCTTTTTTTGTCATTTTGTGCAGCTAGGATACCAGTCAGCTATGTTACAATAAGTGTCAGTTGCATATTGACCCAGCTGCTACTCTCCTGGAGGAAACGTGTCTTTAAGGGGTTTTATTGCACTCGTGACCACACCATCTCCATAAGTTTGACCCACATGCACGGACTCTTAGATTAATACAGAATAACGAGCAGGATATCCTTGAATAAACACACTGATAATGAAGTTGAAATCCTATTATTTGGACTTCCTGTGTCTCTATTGGATGGAATCGGTCCTCCTGCTGCCTAGAAAGCCAGTGGAAGTTGAGCTATTTGTCAGCGGGGGCTTCTTAATTACGACATCTGAGGAAGCGGGTCGGAAAAGCCCCGGGAGGGTCGAGGCACACTGATGTGAAGCCAGGCTGTCAGGCAGCAGAGCGCCCAGAACTTTCCAACGGAGAGCACTATTTAGGTTGCTGTGATTCAGGAAATAGTCCTGTCATCTCTGACCCTAACCCAGGAACATCCTGTTCTCATGTGTCTCTGTCTTCGGCTTACATTCTGGATTTAATAATTAATTCCTACCTTGCAGTTCGTCTCGTTTTGCTGTTGGAGCTGCATCTCTTTCTGCTGTAGGTGTCGTTAATTCTCTGCCATTTCTCTTTGCTCTGAGAAAAAGCAGCAGTTACATGTTGAATTTGGATCATATTCACTTCTTTTAATCGGTATTCATCACTTGCAAATCCCTGGATGTAATAACTTCATCACCCAGAGTCCCTGTAGGCCTGTAATCAGCTGTTCTGTGATGAGAAACCAGAAATACTCCAGTTTTACTGGTCGTTAATCAGCATTAACGGAGCTTGATTAATTGTCACGACCTGTGGCTGTGACCCGTAAACGGAGGAAGCAGCAGGAGGTATGAAGAGCTGTTTATCGATGGATGAAGAAATGACTTTTACACCTGATTTTACTCGATCCAAATAATGACGATCACTAAATGAGCTGAAAGTATTGACTTGATGCCGTCAGACTGCAGCTGGGAAACTCTCCTGTATGTAATGTGAAGCGATAAGCTGATCATTTCTCTGAAGAACCGGCTGTTGAAATGCAAATACGCAGTTTACTGCCGGTCGGAGAGCGATCTTATTGAGCGTTTTCATTCAGAATGAGAGTTCAGTCAGCAGCTCAGATAAAGGACGCTGAAGAGAGTTTGTAGCTTTACAAATCCAGCGACTTTAACAACCATTAGAGTCCAACATTACCTTTTTTCCATTATTATTTGGGTTAAACCTCGTGTTCACGGCCAAAGGAAACTAATACAAAGATATAAATCAATCTCTCCAGGACAAAACGACAAAAAATGGACAAACACAAGCAAAACAAAAGGAGACACAAAACGACAAAAACGAGAAACAAAACATCAAAAACTTGAGACAAACGACAAATGTCAGACAAAAAAAACAAGATAAGCAAGAAAACAAGACAAGCAAGACAAAATATTACAAAAATGAGATGCAAAACGACAAACTCTACAGTAGACCTAACTAGGTATCAAAGGTGGAAACGTTTCTAATAAATCACGTCTGGCGCTGTGAGCTGTAGGTAATAATTAAGAAAATAAGGGTTTGTTGTGTTATTTTTTTGCAGCTTGAGGCCGAGCCCCTCCCACTCTGCGCTGTAGGCCTCATTCTGTAAACACACATCTGTGGTCTCTGTTTCCTCTGCCCTTCTGTCAGATGAGTCCGTATGGCATCCGTCATGTCGCCTGCTCTCTTTTATCACAGTCAGATCACGTCTCCTCTGTCAGCTTATGTTTTAGATAGATGTGTTGTAGAGAGCAGAGTGTGCTGCAGATCCCTCAGTTGAAAGACGACTGTATGAAATTACCCCCCCCCCCCCCCCCCCCCCCCCCATCCCAGTATCCTGAATAACAGATGTTCATACCTGCTCAGTTTAAATTCTGGTGCATTTCTTTAACCCTCTGAACTAAAAGCAGTTTCTAGGTGTTTCTTTGCTTCTCTTAAGGTCTCTCCTCACTGTACGATTTTAACAGTCTTATAAGTTCCCAGCTTGCTCCACTGGACGAACAGAATCTAATAATCTTTGAAGTTTGCTCTGTGCAGATTGACGATGAAAACGCAGCTAAATCACAGCCTACGATGTATGTGAGTCGTCGAGAATAAAAGAATAAAACGTCATCAGTTCATCCATGAAAAATAAACAATGGAAGCATAAACAGAGCTACGACAATCACAGGGAAACTAGCCAAACATGAGCCCTACAATCACATGGAAACTAGCCAAACATGAACCCGACAATCACAGGGAAACTAGCCAAACATGAGCCCTACAATCACATGGAAACTAGCCAAACATGAGTCCTACAATCACAGGGAAACTAGCCAAACATGGACCCTACAATCACAAGGAAACTAGCCAAACATGAGCCCTACAATCACAAGGAAACTAGCCAAACATGAGCCCTACAATCACAGGGAAACTAGCCAAACATGAACCCTACAATCACAAGGAAACTAGCCAAACATGAACCCTACAATCACAGGGAAACTAGCCAAACATTGAACCCTACAATCACAGGGAAACTAGCCAAACATGAGCCCTACAATCACAGGGAAACTAGCCAACATTGAACCCTACAATCGCAGGGAAACTAGCCAAACATGAGCCCTACAATCGCAGGGAAACTAGCCAACATTGAACCCTACAATCACATGGAAACTAGCCAAACATGAGCCCTACAATCACAGGGAAACTAGCCAAACATGGACCCTACAATCACAAGGAAACTAGCCAAACATGAGCCCTACAATCACAGGGAAACTAGCCGAACATGGACCCTACAATCACAAGGAAACTAGCCAAACATGAGCCCTACAATCACAGGGAAACTAGCCAAACATTGAACCCTACAATCACAGGGAAACTAGCCAAACATGAGCCCTACAATCACAGGGAAACTAGCCAACATTGAACCCGACAATCACAGGGAAACTAGCCAAACATGAGCCCTACAATCACAGGGAAACTAGCCAAACATGAGCCCTACAATCACAGGGAAACTAGCCAAACATGAGCCCTACAATCACAGGGAAACTAGCCAAACATGGACCCTACAATCACAAGGAAACTAGCCAAACATGAGCCCTACAATCACAGGGAAACTAGCCAAACATGGACCCTACAATCACATGGAAACTAGCCAAACATGAGCCCTACAATCACAGGGAAACTAGCCAAACATGAGCCCTACAATCACATGGAAACTAGCCAAACATGAGCCCTACAATCACATGGAAACTAGCCAAACATGAGCCCTACAATCACATGGAAACTAGCCAAACATGAACCCGACAATCACAGGGAAACTAGCCAAACATGAGCCCTACAATCACATGGAAACTAGCCAAACATGAGTCCTACAATCACAGGGAAACTAGCCAAACATGGACCCTACAATCACAAGGAAACTAGCCAAACATGAGCCCTACAATCACAAGGAAACTAGCCAAACATGAGCCCTACAATCACAGGGAAACTAGCCAAACATGGACCCTACAATCACAGGGAAACTAGCCAAACATGAGCCCTACAATCACAGGGAAACTAGCCAAACATGAGCCCTACAATCACATGGAAACTAGCCAAACATGAGCCCTACAATCACAGGGAAACTAGCCAAACATGGACCCTACAATCACAGGGAAACTAGCCAAACATGAGCCCTACAATCACAGGGAAACTAGCCAAACATGGACCCTACAATCACAAGGAAACTAGCCAAACATGGACCCTACAATCACAGAGAAACTAGCCAAACATGGACCCTACAATCACAGGGAAACTAGCCAAACATGAGCCCTACAATCACAGGGAAACTAGCCAAACATTGAACCCTACAATCACAGGGAAACTAGCCAAACATGAACCCTACAATCACAGGGAAACTAGCCAAACATGAGCCCGACAATCACAGGGAAACTAGCCAACATTGAACCCTACAATCACAGGGAAACTAGCCAAACATGGACCCTACAATCACAGGGAAACTAGCCAAACATGAGCCCTACAATCACAGGGAAACTAGCCAAACATGGACCCTACAATCACAAGGAAACTAGCCAAACATGGACCCTACAATCACAGAGAAACTAGCCAAACATGGACCCTACAATCACAAGGAAACTAGCCAAACATGAGCCCTACAATCACAGGGAAACTAGCCAAACATTGAACCCTACAATCACAGGGAAACTAGCCAAACATGAACCCTACAATCACAGGGAAACTAGCCAAACATGAGCCCGACAATCACAGGGAAACTAGCCAACATTGAACCCTACAATCACAGGGAAACTTTCCAAATCTAAATGTGTTGGCATTGATCAGAATGACTTCATCATGCTAATACCTGGGTTTTATTTTCTCCACAGATATCCGTTCAAAAGCTGTTTTAATAGGTAGTTTAATCATCATATTAGGAAAATTACCTCGGCTTTTTGGAAAAAGATGACAGAGAAAAACTGTCTTTCTAAGAAATAAATATAAAAATAAATGCTGCAGATTCTGAATGTGTTTTGACAAACGCCCTGCATGCTGTGTTCTTCTCTTCCAGTGTGAAAACTGGTGAACGAGTGGATGTCAAGCTGTGAGAGGAGCAGAATAGAAGGTCTGATCCAGAATCTTCAGCTGCTTTCAAAGCCGAGGCTCCTCATTAAGTGTCCCTCCTGCTTTTCCACAGTATTTTTTATTTTTGACGTAGTGGGGATCACGGTTTTTGACACTTTTTTGTTTTTATTCCAAGCAAGACCAAAACCAGGTGCCAAACTGACTGTGTCAAGAGAAGAAGCAAAAAATCTTACACATCTCCAATTCATCGTATAAAGAGTTTAACTTTTAATACCCGATTTAGTAACAAACACACAGCTTTATTTTTCTCCCTCACATTACAACACCTCACATCGCATTAAAATCTCGTTTAATAGTTTCTATCCATCGTCTCCAGTCAGTGTTTGCTGCTCTTAGTGCTAAAACTGCGTGATTTTTTTCCTCCTGAGACGATGATCAGTGCATTATTGGTTCAAAGTGCTTTATATACGCGTCCTCCAGCCGATGCTGTGCTTGTAGGAGGTGCGTGGTGAGCAGCGATAACTTTCTGCTGCGCTCCGACGCCGTCTGAACACTTTAACGCTTCGGCAGGACGGCGTTTGACTGGCAGGCGACACGAGCCACGTCTACCCTGATAAATACGCCACCGCTGCTGCTGCTGCTGCTATCTCTAAGGCTTCAGTCTGCGCTGTGAAACACTGTCGACACTTTGCCTATCTCCTTCTTCCAGTCCCTTACACGAGAGACGCCTCTCGCTCTCCGTCGTCGTCTGTTTCTTCCACATGTGGCTCTCGGTGACACCACGCCGAACCACCTGAAGGCCCCTTTATCTACTCCCAGTGACCTCTTCGACCTTTTTGCATTCTTCCTTTTACTCTACGACAAACATGCAATTTAAAACCTTTCACTGTACTTGCATTTTTTGTGGCAGGAGATCAGTTTTGTAAAAAATAAAAAAGGATAAAAGAACATAACCTAAAGCCATACTAAACACCAGCCATACGGATATCTTTTACATCTACTGAACTCATCACAGCGTTTTCCTCAACAAACGTTGGTGCACGCACACATTCAGGGAGTCGACGGAGAAACTTCTAGCGTGAAAACGACCCTAAGTTTCCTACGTTTGGATGAAAAAACGGCTTTGTAAGTTCTGACTTTTTCTACCCGCGTTTTTCTGGATCGTGCTCCGTCCTGAATCGAGTTCCCGTCGTCGCCCTGCGTTCCTCTGCGTTGACGGATGAATCCGGACAGTTTCATGTCTGTTCTGTGGGCAGAACCTCGCTGCCCTGCTAGAACCGGGCCCAAGCCCTCCTTCGTCCTCTTCTGCTGGGCCAAGCTAAATTCAGAGCAGAGACACTCGCATAAGGGAATCGATCGTACATAGATCCTCACTTTTCTAATCCTTCCTCGCTATCGATCGCTCTTTAATGAATGCCTTGACGTCTGCTCTGCCGTCCTCTGGTAGCAGCTGGAAGGACTTTTTCCTACAGATTTGATGCTGCTTCATGCCAGCACTCGTCACACTTTTAAATCCAAACCAAAAGCTCCAGCATATTGACCTTTACCGATTCGCTAAATTTTTCGAAGGGGAGAGTTTGTTTATCGATGTGAAAGAAATTAAAGTCACAGCTTGTGCCAAATTCACACAGACTTCCTCTTAGCTTGTTCACCAAGCACAGCTGAGATCTGTGAAGCTGCCAGCGCCGCTCGTTGTTTACAAGGCTCAACACACACGGAGCGTGATATTTAATTTGATTACTAAAGAAGACGTTTTGTTTGTTTCCATGTAAGATTTTAACACGTTTGGTTATCCAACAGAAGTGCCAAACTCCAGGAAGATTACATCCAGCATCCGTCAACGCTCATCAGATCTACAAAGTTTACATACAGCGCTAAATGTTTACAGACCGCAGTTCCATTTCCGTTGATGTGAATCGTAACTTTCGTGCCATAAACAGCAGAACTCTCTTCAGTAGGAAGAGGCTCTTTATATTAAGAGTTTACACTTTTCTCGCTCTCATTTTGTTTACAGAAAACCTGAAAATACTGCCTGTTTGGAAGATTTAGAGTTCTGGCCAGTGGACTGTAAAATGGCACTTTGTCAACAAACAGACCAAAATTAAACATCCAACACACGCTGCCATTAAAACGAACCCAACGATTCAGTTTTTATGATTTCAGATCCATCGAACAGGCAGTTAGCATCGCGCCTACAAACTCTGAAAGACCTCAATGTTTACAAAAGCTGCTGACTGGAAGGAGAAATGTTTACATGCAGATGGAGGAGTGAAACGCTGAACACGTTCATGTAACATCTGCTGAGAAGCCCTCTGAACGTTGTCTTCATCAGACTGAAGGTTTTTATAAGTCAAAGGAGGACCGCTCACACCAGACTGGAACTATTTCTGATCAGTTTTTTAACAGCAGATCGAGAACTTTGATACACAATGAGACGTGCGACGACAAAGGGGATGTTTTGCTTCTCCCTCGTTCTCCTGCTTTTCTGCTGCCTGGCTGTTTCCACGGTAACCATCACCACGGAGCGACGCGCTGCCGACGGTGATGTCAGGACTCTGACCGGCGGCTCCACAGCGGCTGGGAAAGCCAGCGCCACCTTGTTCCTGCTGACCGGCTACAAGCCTCCACTGCCACCGCCGCCCGTCGGACCCAAGGTGGCGCCGAAAGCAGCCGAGGTGGAGGACGGGGACGACCCGCCGGTGGTGGCCGAGCTGCCTCCAAAGCCCCTCCCTCAAACCATGTTGCCAAGGAACGTGACGGCAGACGCCCTGAAGCCCCCGCTGGGAGCCGCCCAGGTGGCTCCGCCCCCCAGACAGCTGGTGGACGTGGACGTGTGCAGGTAGGAACACGACAGGTGTGATCAGACTTTAATGTTGTTAATTTTCTTTTCCAAAAATCCTCAGTTATTTTTGAGTGTTTAACCCTGTAAAACCAAAAATACATCAGTTTTATTTTTTAATATTTTCTATTATTTGTATATATGTTTTAAATATACATTATTTTTGCAAATTTTTTAGTAATTTTTTTCTATATTTTGGCATATATATATATATATATATATATACACACTCACTTTCTCAAATGAAAGTGTGTCTGAACTTTTTACTGATAGTGTATGTATAATGTGTTTTTTTAATTTTATTTCTTTGTTGCTCATTTTTTCCTATATTTGAGTCTTGCAGAGTTAAAGTCAGTGTGAAGATGACGCAGCATGTTTCTGAGTCTAACTCAAACAGTGTGTGTCACATTTTTACTCACTGTGGGCTCATTATTACTGCAATATAAAGAAAAAAAATGTCCTTCAAAGCCACTGGTGTTTTTTGGGGTTCAGAGAGTTAATACACGATGTGAGATTTAGTTATGAGAAGCACATAAATAATATACATGCAGCTTAACTGTGTTGTTGAAAGGTGGGAGAAGCAGCATGGAGCTATAGGACCTGTTTGCCTCCACTCACTCCTACCTCATGAGCTGTTAGACCAGGAGACTGAGGATACGTGCTAATAAATATATCTTTAGAAATGCAAATAAGTTTTTGTCAGCTGTAATCCAAACGCACACCTCCTACTCTGACATTTCTCTGCCTGTTAACCCGTTAACATCCTCCCTTTTAACCCTCCTGTTGTTTTCATTTACGGGCACCAAAAAATATTATATCCTTGTCTGAAAAAAATCCAAAAATGCAGCCGAAAAAAACCCAAATTTTTTGAAAATTTGCTTTCAGAAAGAAAAATCCAATAATTCCTTAAAAATTTCCCTTAAAATTTTTATTTTAAAAAAATCTCCCAAATTGGACAAGAAAATTCTTGTAGAAGTTTTTCAAAAAATGAGTAAAAATGTTCCAAAAAAACCCCTATAAATATCTAAAGTGATTACATATATATATATATCAGTAAAACATTCACATAAAAATCAACCAAAGTCCAGCGAATTTCACTGGATTTTGGTTGTTTTTGTTTTGTGAATGTTCTTAAGAAAAATTTTTAACATTTCTTTTTTTTGATCAAAAAATGTTCAAAGATTTCCCAAAAATGTTGAAAATGTGGACATCAGAAATTTCACTGTGAAAATGTTTTTTCCCACATTTTCAAACTTTAAGTTTGAGTTATTGGAATTTTCTTCTTAAAGAAAAGTTTTCCTTAAAAAATTATTTCAAAAATCCCCCAAATTTGGTGAGGAAATTCTTGTAAATATTTTCAAAAATGTGTAAAAATCTTCCAAAAAAAGCTATAAATATCTAAAGTGATTACATACATGTCAGTAAAAGTTCTAATATTTTCTTGAAGAATATTCTCTGAATGTTTTTAAAGAAACATTTTTTAACACGTCTTTTTCCACCAAAACATTTTCAAAAATTTCCCAAAAATATTGAAAATGTGGACACCAGAAATTTTACTGTGAAAATATTTTTTTTCCACATTTTCAAACGAAACAAAATCAGAAAATCTGCCAAAATTGCAACAACTCCGAAGTGAAAGGCACATAAAATGCAGAATAAACCTGTGCTATTCTGTTCCTCTCTGTCCAAATGAAATTAAAATCTCAGTAAAAGTCACAAACGTGAGCCTTAGGTGTGCTGAATAAAATAAGCAGAGTTGACCTTTGAAGAAGTTCAGGGCTGAAGGGCTGCACCTCGTCCACAGCTCTCCTTTATTTTAGTAGTGTGTTGAAGAGATAAAGACATCATGATTCTCCTCCTGCAGCCCTGATCCTGATCTCGCCGAAGCTCATATTTTGCACTGAGAGGCGTCTTGCTGTTGCTAGGCGACACATAATCAGCTCTAAATCAGTTGTGTGTTGGCGAGCCACACACACTACGGCCGTCAGTTCAGCTCTAATAAGAGAGAGATCCAACACAGGCCTCAGCGGTTTCTGTTAACGTGCTGCTCGTTTGGTCTATAAAGCTTTCTTTGTTCTACGTTCTGCTGCTGGAGAACCCTGCAGAATAGAGCGACCCAAAACATTTATCTAGAGGTGCTCCTACCTTAAAACATGACACCTCCAGTAAAAAATGATTCAAACCCAGAGAATATTCATATGTAATCACTTGAGATATTTTTAGGAATTTTTTTCTGGAAGATTTTTCATAATTTTTTAAAAAATATTTACAAGAATTTTCTTGCCATATTTGGAGGGTTTCTTTCTTTTTTTTTAAATTATGGAATTATTGAAATTTTCATCCTGAAGATTTTGCAAATTTTCAGAAATTTGGGAAATTTATTTGGTGAATTTCTGGATTTTTTTCCAGGCAAGGAAACAATGTTTTTACAAGAATTATTTTGTTGCCAAATTTGGGGGATTTTTTTTAATATACATAACACTTTTGAGGAGAACTTTTAAGGAATTATTGGAATTTTTGTCCTGAACGTTTTGCAAATTTGAAGTTTGAAAATGTGTGAAAAAAATATGACTTTAGATATTTGTAGGAATTTTTGGAAGATTTTTACTCATATTTTGAAAATATTTCCAAGAATTTTCTTACCAAATTTGACAGCATGACGCGTCACACGCTGTCAGTGAGACGCTTCCGAAGAACAAGAAAGTTTTTACCGGAACTGTCAAGACGGTAATCAACATCCATCTGTGCTCCTTATGTCTGAACAAAAGGGCTAATTTAGACGTTTGACCAAAGGTTCGCGATGCGTCAGATCTCCACACGCCACATCGAATTTGCATAAAGTAGAAGTCAAGTGTACTTTTTGCAAATGAGTTGCAGGGAGACGCACCGGATCGCAGCTAGAAACGCACCCCAACCGGACCGGCATGAAACATGAACAATGAATGGATGTGGGGCATTGCTGGATCTAGCGGACACATTCCTGCAGTGCTGCAGCGTTAGCATGGGTCATGTCTCATGTCGTTCATTCCCGCTGCTACCAGCTGTTCTGAAAATGAGTCCTCTCGTGTGTTTTTCCTTACAGAGCCAAGGAGGCACGTTTGTGTCACTTAAAACCTCTGAACTCCTCCTGTCGCATTTTTAGTCGCTGTTGGCTCATTTTTCACTGCAGTATAAAGTCCTGCTCCTCCATGGAAACAGCTCAATCATGACTCGAAGGACAGAAAACTCAGAAATCTGTTTAATGCAGTCTGACGCTGTTTTACTGCTAAACATTCTGGATTTGTTTCCTTTCTGCTTCGTGTAGATCGATCAGAGCTTATAGAAGAATCACTGGCTTTGTCAAAAGTGCAGAGGAGTGCAGGATTTTTTTATTCTTTTGCAGAAACTTGTCAGAGAAACCTGTTTATTTTATTACATTTTAAGGGAGAAATGTAGAATAAAGTGAGTTTATGAAATAGGATTTTAAGCTTAGATTTGGTTGTTTTTTGAATGAAACTGATGAGTATTTCAGACAGTTTCTGGTGATAAATAGTGTTGTTTTTGTAATTTTTTGTAGATATAATGCCTTTCATACCTGCCAGTGGGTTTTAAGTTAATGTAGAATTTATTATGGCCAAATTTGAAGGGTTTGGATCCCTGAGCTGATTGGAAAACTGCCCCAGACATGGACCAACATTTTGCTGATGTCCACTAAAACGTTCCCTCCTCTGACTGTCAGGATGCTCCCTCCTGCCTCCTTCCACCCCCGGCCTGGCTTCCTATCGAACCCTGTGGCCCATCTTTAGTTTGCCTCTCCTACTCTTTACTCCACAGGGGGTACTTTGACGTGATGGGGCACTTCGACAGCACCTTCAACTGCTCCCAGGGCAGCTACATCTACTGCTGTGGAACGTGCCACTACCGGTTCTGCTGCGAGCACCAGAGGAACCGGCTGGACCAGGACTCCTGCAACAACTACATCTCCCCGGTCTGGGCCGACCCCCAGGTCACGGTCACGGTGCCCACCGGAAACAAGCCCGACCCGGACTTTGAGACGCTGCAGCAGCAGAACAGCAGGTCAGAGTCTGGACTCACCGAACACAGCCTGAGGAAAAGTACGGTAGTTTATCAGGAGACGGCAAAATAACGCGCTGTGGAAAAGTCAGATCTGCTCACTAACATGTAGAAATACACAAATATCCTTACATCTGCAAAAACATCTCCCCTAGACTGTCTACTATGTTAAATTAAACATTAACAGGAGCCCATAGATTCACAGAGGAACTGGACTTCTAATGGAGCTTTTTTTGTTATTTTTTCCATTGAATGCACTTTCTTTAATCTCTCTCCATTGGTGGAGGGTGGGAGGTAAGGTTGTTATTTTCTTTACCACCAGTAGTAGGATATTTAGTAGATATGCCTTTTTTTATCCATTACTTCCTCTGGAATAGAACCGATTATATAGCAACAGCTCCGGTGGCACATCTACACTTAAAATGGATCTTATTTCCACCTGAATCCCAAAATAGTTTCAGTTTTGGACAGTCCCAAAATATGTGAGTCTGGTGTCCAGTTTTGCCTCAGTTTATCCAACATAAATTGTTGTTTCTTTGATCGAAGGTTGAGATTAACATGATGGCAGTTTAAAGTACATAACGGGCCTAAAATACCTCAATTACATCACCTGCCCTCTTATTTGCTACATGTTTAGATTTTGCACGTGCATTTTTCTCTTGTACTACGCAACAGTAAAGAAAATGTACAGTCCCACAGCGAGGCAGAGAGAATACAGACTGGATGTAGGATCTCCTCGTTAAATGTTCTCTCACTGTGGGCTCATTTTTCTCTGCATTATAAACAACCTATGAGAGGCCACCTTTCGTCAGCTTCCTGTTCTCCTTCACTGCAGAGTGACCTGAGTTAATTTTCTTCCGTCAACAGTACGGCCTACGTAATTGGAGGGGTGATCTCCTTCACTCTGGTGGTGGCCGTGGGCGTCAGGATCGCCTTCAGCAAGGTGGCACGCCGGCCTCGCAACCGAGACATCAACATGCCCAGGTGAGAGCGGAGAATAAACGATGATGCTACCGTGTCAACCAGAAGTAAATCACTGGAACTATTACCCTTAAAAATCAGGGGCGTTCTTAGCTGTGTTTTGGTGTTTGGTTTGGTCCGCTAGCAGATGTAATCGAGTTTGTTAGACACAATCAACATGGAGCTCGTCAGCAGAAAATTCAGTTTCTCTTGATGGATCTATAGTTTAACATCAGCTTGTTTTAATGAACTTTAGATAAGGTATTCCAAACCAGCAGATGTAAATATTTCTGAAGGCAGTCCTGTCCAACACTATTGTATATTAATATACTGGATATCTTTGCACACTTGGGACGATTGAATTATGTAAATCTTGCACTGAAATCACATTTACTGTTGGCAGAATGTCCCGAAAACCGAAGACAAGTGCTTTTAATTTAAAAAAAAAAAAAAGAGCTCGTTCTGAAACAGAGTTAAGAATTTAAGATTGCTTAGAAAAGCTTGGAATACATAAGTCTGGCACCTACACTGTAAAACATTGTCATAATTTTAGTGCAAAAAACTGTTTAATCATGATTTTGCGGAAGCGTTCAGGTGACCACAGCTGCTAGGACTTTACCACAAAACCAGCAAGTTTTAGTTTTTTACAGTAACTATGGGTGATCTGAGTTCAATCATGATGAGATGAGCTTTCATTGATCTGAAGCTGATGTAAAATTCACTAACGACGGAGCTTCCAGAGTGGGTGTCAGTTTAGTCTTTTAACTTTTCCCTCTCGTTTTCATCTTCCCTTTCCCTCGCCTGTCTGACTTTCCTCCTCCCTCTCTACTCCTTCCATCCCTCCTTTGCTGAGTCAGATCTCTGGTGGACATCTTACGTCACCAGTCCAGTCCTGTGCAGCAGGGAGAGAGGAACAACACCACGGTGTTGACCACCACCACCTCAGACGGACGCACGTCCAAAAACGTCTACACGCCCATCCTGCAGATCAAAGACAACCGCAGTAAGTAGTGAGAGATCCATGCTGAACACCATGTATGAGTAAAACATAAAGAACGGCACCATGTTCAGGTTAAACGAACAGTTTGATTGGCTAGCTGACACCAATGGTGATACAGGAGGTCCTCTGTTTAACCTACAGCGTTTCATCGTCACATCAGAACTGGTTCCATGGAACTATTTAATGAGCGGAGCGGATGAATACGTCGTCACACGGCGCTATCAGACGGCTTTGTTTCCATTCTCTGGTTGTACTCCACCTTGGATTGTGCTACATTCACTAACTTTTTATCTTCATTATGGCTCCCAGCGTAAGTCAGACTCTTCTGATGCTGGAAGGAAAGGAAAACGTCTCCATCCAACTAGTTAAACTCGTGTTTGCAGAATGAGTCATGAGTCGCAGCAAACTTGACTTCTTTACTGTGGCTCTTGGCCCTCATTACAACCAGAGTGAAAACTGCAACAAAAACAGAATAAAACAACAATAATACGTGTAAATAAATCCTTTTGACTGAACCAGTAAAGTCCTAAGATGAAGTTAATTACTTAGAACATCGACTCATTTACAAAGTAGAGAGACGTGCGTCCAGAAAAACTAAACATCAAAATAGCAGACAGGAAGTGACAACTGTCAACAGATAACTTCAAAATAAAGGCTTTTTCAAAATAAAACCACATTGATAATTCTGCCTTTAGTGTAACACACCATGGAAGTGAAATTAGATTTAATAAAATGCTCTGAACAGTAACACTGATGAACATCAGCTTTATTAGATCAAGTTGTAGAAACAGGTCAGCATGTTCTGTTATCTTCAAGTGAAGTGATTCATACATGCATGAAAGTCGTTGGTATTCATGACTTTATGAAGAACTGATGGATTTCGAGATGCATGGAACGGATTTGTTCACATTTTAGCCGGAGTTCCGACTTAGGGTGAAATTTGAATGCATCGATCTGTAGGAACGTAACTCTGACGTAACTCGAGGACCTCCTGTCGTGCCTTTTTTCAGGTCTCACGTCAACATCTTTAACACACTAAACACTGCAGAGCAAATATACTTATTGAATTATTGATGAATAATCTCAGTGAAAGAAATGACATGAGCTCACGTTTTTTTATTTCCTCTTGTGTTTATTCACCTTTACCGATTCTGTGTTTTAAAGCGTTGCACTTAGATTAGTAAGATTTCAACCTCATATAAGATTCTTGGAGCCTGCAGAAATACTGAGCATTTATATGTATTAAAATGAATTATTATAGATTAAATTTGACCTATTTCTGAACCAAAAAATGTGTTATGTCCAGAGGAATGTGACTAACTTTGTTTGTTTCCTCTTTCTCACTCATCTTGTTGGCTTGTTTACTAATCTAGACAGACATGGAGAAACACTGATCATTGTGATGTTGTGGTAACTGAACCTCTGAACTCTGAGCAGCTCTGTGCTCTTTCGTCTCTTCAGTATTTCAAAGTAAAATGCTCCAGTGTGCTGACTGGAGCTGCTGCTATCACAGGTGGATCTCTGAGGCTGCACAAATAATTAGAGCTAATTTTTGGTCTCGCAGCTCTCTGCAGTAAATGAGTGGAGACTAGAAGCTTCTCTGTGCACGTGAGGCGTTTAGGGAACATCTGTGAATTCTACTATCCATTAATAAATAGACGGGTCAATAAGTAATTGTGGGACTTTTGTATCATAGTTGACTTTTTATTGATATCCAGTCATTGTTTTATTGATAAGTGATTGTTTTCATAATAAATAATGATGGAATTAGTAAATACATGATTATAATGAACATAAAAACAGTAGTATTAACTTTTCATAAAAATGTATGCAAATATATGCCTCAGTTATAGACTGACACACACAAATTTTGAGTCAATTGAGACAATTTTATTGTCAATTTCAACAAGTTTAATATCAGTTTGGATTTTGTCTTTGTGATAAATTTCTAGTCATTTTGGTTAATTTTGAGTCATTTTGGTTCATTTTCTTCTCATTTTCAACAAGTTTTGTGTCAGCTTGGACCTTTTCTCTTCATTTTGGATCATTTTTGTGTCTTTTGGGGGTAATTTTTGAGTCATTTAGGACAAGTTTCATCATTGTTTTTTACTTTTAATACAAATGTGTGCAAGATATATCCCATGGATTTCAGAAGTCCCTCAGTTATAGATTGACCCACATGTTAAGAAAGTAAAGCATTTTGGATGTAGTTTAATTTATATTTAGCCTCTAAGAGATGCTCTGAATTCAGCTCAGTGAATAATTAATAATGATGATAAATGATCTTTCTGTGGATCAGAATAATTGTGATGGTCATTTTGTGCAGCCCTACTGTTTCCTTTTCATTTCTCTGCAGAAATGCTGCGTCTGATAAACTTTAAAAGCTCTGGTTTGGTGCAAACAGGATTCTAGCAGCAGAATCCAAACAGATTCAACATGTTTGCTGTCTTATTTAAATGCATATGCTGCCCACACGCAGCAGCTTTGTGTTGCTTCTAGAGAGATAAAAACTGAGCTCAGGCCAACAACTGTGCAGTCGAAGTGATGGTTACAAATGGATCTCATCTCGGAGCCTTTACTGTCTTTGTGGAGGTGAATGTTGCAGTGAAAACGTACGATTACAGCACACGATTTCTCTCTTTCTGCTGCTCTGTCTCTCTGTCGCTCTTTCACTGAAACAAGCTCTCTTCTTCCAGTCTCTCCAGGAATTGTTCCTCGACTTTGTGAAAAATATTTCTTGAAATTCTACCAAATTCTGCTGAGAAATGTGCCAAAAAATAGTGGATTTTTGTTTTATTCTACTGCTGTTTTTTTTGTCGTGTGATACAAAGAGTAGCAGGACTTTGTGTTACTAAAACTGAGTGTTTGGTTTCATTTACTGACACACACACAATTATTTTTTATTCATTCAGCTTCATTTAAATGCATAAAACTCAGTGATTATCAGATTGAATTATCTCTTTGCAGCTAAGGATTCGGGTAATGTTTACTTCATGTTGATAAATCTGTAGATGGTTTTTCTTAATTGATTATTTGATGTCAGAAAAGTCAGAAAACGATGAAAGTGAGAATTTAAATGTGTTGTTTTGTTGAACTGGTAATCCAAAAAGTCAGCTACTCGTCACCTTTTCCTCACAAAATCGTCGCTTTTTAGAAGCCAGAAGCAGCAAGTAATCGTATTTTGTGCTAAAAAAAAGAACTTAAATGATCAGTGGTTTCCTGCAAGAGTAGAGATTCGATTAATTGACTTATTGTTGGATATCTACTGAAATGCAGAATAAAACCCTCCACTCAGGATTTTGCCCTTCTGCCAAATGATAAGAAAACATCTACAAGAGGTCCTCGTTTTACAACGTCCTCGACTTACAGCGTTTCATTGTTACGTCAGAACTGGTTACGTGGAACTATTTAATGAGTGGAGCGGATGAATACGTCGTCACACGGTGCTATCAGACGGCTTTGTCTCCATTCTCTGGTTGTACTCCACCTGGGATTGTGCTGCATTCACTGACCTTTTGTCCTTCATTATGGCTCCCAGCGTAAAGTCAGACTCTCCTGATGCTGGAAGAAAAGGAAAGCCGTCTCCATCCAACTAGTTAAACTCGTGTTTGCAGAATGAATCATGAGTCGTAGCAAACTTGACTTCTTTACTGTGGCTCATGATCCCCATTACAGAGTGAAAACTGCAACAAAAACAGAATAAAACAACAATAATACGTGTCAATAAATCCTTTTGACTGAACCAGTAAGTCCTAAGATGAAGTTAATTACCTACAACATCGCCTCATTTACAAAGTAGAGAGACGTGCAGAAAAGCTAAAAGCTAAACATCAAAATAGCAGACAGGAAGTGACAACTGTCAACAGACAACTTCAAAATAAAGGCTTTTCAAAATGAAAGTACATCAATAATTCTGCTTTAAGGACAACACACCGTGGAAGTAAAATTAGATTTAACTAGATGAGCCCTCAGTAGAGGGCAGAACCACGCCCTCTGCTGGCGAAAACCCTGTCCTCCCTATACAACTGATGCAATATGTATCAATTTTGATCATCGTACGTATCTCCCTCCCTACTTGATCTGCTGACCTCTAACTCCACAACTGAGCAGGGGACCTTAGACTGATCTTCAGTGCCAAGTTTGATTATCCTGACTTCAGCGGTTGCAGAGATATCGGACTGGACATACACACATACATCTATACATACATACATACATACTTACCTAGCGAGATACCGCATCGAATACAGTAACCCCGCCAACGTACCCGTCAGGCGTGGTTAATAAAATGCTCTGAACAGTAACACTGATGAACATCAGCTTTATTAGATCAAGTTGTAGAAACAGGTCAACATATTCTGTTATCTTCTAGTGAAATGATTCATACATGCATGAAAGTCGTTGGTATTCATGACTTTATGAAGAACTGATTGATTTCGTGATGCATAGAACAGCTTTGTTTGTGTTTCATGGTGAAAATCGACTTGCGTAGATCAGTAGGAACAGAACTCTAATGTAAGTCGAGAACCTTCTGCAATGAGCTCGTTGGCAGTTTGATTCAGTCAATTGGCGAAAATTTTGCCGTTTTAATAAAACAAAAATAGAAAAACAAGCTGATTCCTGGAGGGACTGATGTCTCCTCTTCCTGTCCTTTTCCTCTCTGTCCTGTCTCACCCTCTGTCTCTGTTCTTTACTGACACAATGCTGACTCGACACGCCTCCTGTGTCTCTCGAGTGGTTGTCCATCAGTTTGTCGGCTCTGCTCTCTTTGCAGCTGGGAACTTGCTCCACCATTTTAACCAGCAGGGGTCTGCTTCCAGCCCCAAACACTCTGCTACCATCGGTAAGCCTGGCGGTCAGCAGCACAGGCCGGTCGGACTCTCGGCCTCACCACCACCCTGTCTGTCTGTCTTGGTGTCGCTATGAAGGCCTGTCGTGCTCTAAAGCTGCATGTCCACTGGATGAGTTTCATGTAAACGTGACGCACCTGAAAATCTCCTGCATGGTGGGCGGTCACTAGTGGGCCACAACATTATCACACTGGAAAAAATGCTCCTCTCAAAAAAAGAAAAAGCTTATTTCAAGAAACTTTTACCTTGAAATAAGTGGGGAAAAAATCTGCCAATAGAACAAGTGAGAAATGTCTTGGTAAGATTTCTTGAATTAAGATATATTTACAATACTTATATCTTAAAATTAGCTGGGAAAACTTATTTTAGGATCTGTTTTACCAGGATTGTCACGCTTAAGTATCCTAAAATGAGTCAGACATGCTAAAAGAAAGCAGTTTTTCACTCAAAAATAGATTTTGCTTTCATGTAGCCTCCTAATTTGAGATGTATTAACCCTCCTGTTGTTTTCATTTATGAGCATCAAAAAATATTGTTTCCTTGCCTGAAAAAAAATCCAAAAATTCAACAACAAAAAAAATCCCCAAATTTCTGAAAATGTGCAAAACCTGCAGGAAGAAAATTCCAATAATTCCTTAAAAGTTTCCCTTAAAAGTTTTATTGAAAAAAAATCCCTCAGATTTGGCAAGAAAATTCTTGTAAATATTTTTGAAAAATGAGTAAAAATCGTCAAAAAAAATCCTAAAAAATATCTGAAGTGATATTTTTTTTCCGATATTTTCAAACTTTAAATTTTCAAAACCTTCAGGAAGAAAATTTCAATAATTCCTCAGTTAAAATATATTTCAAAATATATTAAAAGTATATTTTCACAGTGAAGCTTCTGATGTCACATTTTCAACATTTTTTGGGTGGAATAAAAGAAATGTAAAAATTTTTTCTTTAGAACATTCACAAAAAAATCAACCAGAATCCAATGAATTTTGATGGTTGTTGGTTTATTTTTTGGTGAATAATCTTAAAGAAAATATCAGAAATTTACTGATATATATGTAATCACCTTTTGATATTTTTAGGGGTTTTTTTGGAAGATTTTTACTCATTTTAAAAAAATATTTACAAGAATTTTCTTTCCAAATTTGGGGGATTTTTTGAGATAATTTTTTAAAAATAACACTTTTAAGGAATTACTGGAATTTTCTTCCTGAAGGTTTTGCAAATTTTCAGAAATTTCGGGAATTTTTTTGCAAAATTTTTTGGATTTTTTTTAAAACAAGGAAACAATATTTTTTGGTGCCGGTAAGTGAGGACAACAGGAGGGTTAAATGCTTTCAGAAATATTTTTTGTGAAATAAGAGAAAATATGCAATTGAGCCGCTTTGTTTGTCCGCCTCGTCTGTCGGACCGTCAAGCTGAAAGCTCGCTAGTGACCGCCCGTCATGCGTGTGATTTTTGGATGCGGTGCGTTTACATGCAGGAAAAACTCATCTGGTGAACACACACCTTCAGAACAGCTGTGCCACTGTTAGCACTACCTTGTGGCAACACGCTTCTAAATCACGGCACATGTTTGCGATGACACATCTCCTTCTGTCACATGGTCGTGTTGAAGTCGACACATGTTCCATCAGAGCTTCCGGTTGTCTGGCCTGCCCTCTGCTTAATGCAAGCCTGTCTGCCCTCCTCAAACTCCACCACCTCCAGCCTGCTTCCAGCTGTCCTCCTCTCTGTGTAGCAGTGATGTCTGAATGTGCTTACAGCTGACACTAAACATGACGGGAGGTCTTGGCTTAAGCAAATCACTGCTCCTACCAAGTCTGTTTTCCCGGCCTTTGAAGGCAGAAAGAGCAATGCTAGCTCGTGATCCGTCTCCCACCGATGCTGCTCCTGTTGTACCCAGGAAGTAGACCGACTCCTACTGGAAGTCAGATAATTATTTGCGGAGGCTCGTTTGGTGCATCTGACATGGCTGCGACAGAACACTGGACGGGGTTGCCATGGAAACGTGATGATGGCGATGATGAAGGAGATCGGCCTGATTTCCATTGAACTTTTTAAGTTGTTTCAGCGCCAGTTATTCCGAGCCATTACACCTACACGTGTCCCTCGTGGAATGAATTACACAAGAAGGCAACTGCAAAGAATAAAACCAGGTTAGAGAACAGATAGATGAAATGTTGTCGGTTCTTCAGTTAACCAACAAGTACAGTTGGAGACGTTTAACCCTCTCTACTCCAGTGGGTTCTTGACTACATTTTCAGTCACTGTTAGCTCATTTTTACTGCCGTATGAAGTCCTGTACAGCCACGTCCAGAAGTAAAAGGAACTCAAAAATCTTAGTGTCCAACATGAGGCCCGTGGTCCAAAAGTGGTCCTCCAGAGGGTCCAATCCGGCCCTCAAAGTGTAAAAATTACAGAGAAGACATTAACTGCAGATTGTAAATTAGTAAAACTATAAATTTAAAATAATTTCTAGACCATGACAAGTTGTTTGATCATAAAGTAAAATAGTAGATTGTTCTTTTGTCATTTCGTGTCTCATTTTTGTGATATTCTGTCTTGTTTTTGTATTTTTTTGTCTTTTTTTGTCAGATTTCTGTCGGTTTCTAACTTTTCTCCTTAATTTTTTGTCTTTTTTTTGTTTCGTGTCACTTGTCGAACTTTTTGTCGTTTCTGGCTTTTGTCATTTTGTGTCTTATTTTTGTAATATTTTGTCTTGTTTTTGTTGTTTTTTGTCTGTCAGACCTTCGTCTCATGCTGTTGTCGTTTTGTTTCTTGTTTTGGTCGTTTCATAATTTTTTTCTCGGTTTTTTTGTCATTTCTTTTCTTGCTTGTCATTTTTTTGTCAATTTTTTTCCTTTTTTGTCTTTTTGTTTTTTTCGTGTCGTTTGTCTCCTGTTTTTGTTATTTTGTGTTTCCTCTTTGTCTCGCTTGTGTTTTTAGTCTCATTTTTGTCACATTTTGTGTGTCATTTTTGTTGTTTTTTTGTCTTTTATTGTCGGACTTTTGTTGTTTCTTGTGTTTTTGTTATTTTGTGTTTCCTCTTTGTCTCGCTTGTGTTTTTTGTATCATTTTTGTCGTTTTTTTGTATAATTTTTGTTGTTTTGTGAACAAAGGAACCATTAGGAGCTGTGGTTATTTATAGGTTATTATGCAGATCCGGTCCGCTGGAGATCGGACTGGACTGAATGTAGAACCTGATCTAGAATCATTTTGACACTCCTGGTTTAGAGGTTTAAACTAAGTAAAAAAATTAACTCAAATTTATCAGTTTAGAAACACTGCTTGTTCTTATTTGCTGTATTAAAGTAGAAAGTACACGGCTTTATAGTGGCATGAAGATTGCTTTTATTGGATCAGTTTACAAAGTCTTTGCCATAAACCCTGATGATTTCAGTTAATTTATGGCCATTTATTGGTATTTTTGGCTATGAAGGTGAGATTTCAGATGTTTTGCCCTTGGTTTCTTTTAATTTCACTCTTCCTGTGTTAGCTAAAGTTAACAGCCTTTGGGAGGATACGAGGACACTTCAGCTGTGAGTCAGACTCTCTGAACACACTGAGCAAAAGTTCATTTTTCCAGGACACCATTATCAAACCTCTTTGTCAGCCGTCGTAGGTGTTCCGAAAAAGAAGAGAGAAATCAATTACCCTGCACTCACAGAAATTACCCGGCTAATCCTGCGTCCCGGCACCAAAAACACGCTGCGTTTAGTTCAGTATTTAGTGCTTTCTGTGTGCGTTTTCTCCAGACCACGTGATCTCAGAGCTCGCATTGCTTTTTCCCTGCTGTGTGTGTTCAGCGTTCTCGGTGCAGAAGTCGATGTGCTGTGTGTTCCCTGGGTGGCACTTAACAGAGACATCATTGGCCATTATTGCCCATTACTGACCAGTATATGTCCAGCAGTTATCTTAACAAGATGGCAGCCCATAGCATTACCACCCCAAATGGACTGGGCATTGATTGCGTCTGTCTCTAAGACAGGAAACAGCAGCAAATGGCCTCAGTTATGCAACCTTTAATTGTACTTTATCTGTTTTTTTAAACCGTATTTAAGCCTCTCCTCTATCTGCTGCTGACACCCAGCAGTCCAGCAATGGGCAGTTTGTGGATTTCAGATGTTACCTTTTGGGTCTTTTTGGTTTTAAACGTGCCGAACCCACACATGTCGGGTCGCCGCTGAGCGCTCCTACATGTTGGGTCGTTCAAAGTGCCGTCTGGTTGGAAGATATGAATGTACTTTCTGATGTAACTGATGTGATTATTTGTGTTGCAAACAGACCCTCCCCCATGCCGCTGATCTTACATAAGACAAATCATTTCTCTGTGTATCGATCGATCGATGTGCTGCTTCTGTATTTTGCATAAATGTTGAATGTGTGTCTATCCAATCCTTCAGTGTGTTTCTGTGTATTTACATGTGATATGATTGTGTTGGAGAAACGGACCAACAGAGCAGAGTCGTATTTATAGACGGTCGCCATGGAGCTCAGAGACACTTCCTGTGTTTGATGATGGCTAACTAGCTTCTTCCTCTTCTTCTTATTCCTCATTTTCTCCTCTTTACATCCACTTTTCCTTTTTCCAATCTATCTCTTCCTCTTTTCTTCCACCCTGTTTCTTCGTCTTCTTCATCTCCAACCTTTCCCCCTTCCTTCTATCTCCTCCTGCTTTCTTCTTCTTTTTTCTTCTGCCTCTCTCCAGAGCGTGGATCTCGAATGAACAACACCCCCCAGCTCTCCTCCGGGCCCACCCTGATTTCCAGCAGCAGCAAAGGTCCCGGAGGCGGCGGCAGCATCATGGGAGGGGGCATGAGGCACAACAGCAGCCACCCGTCCTTCTCCCACTCCTTCCACAACCTGGCACAGCTGCCGCCGTCCTACGAGGCGGCCATGAAGCCGGAGATCAGCCGCTACAGCTCCCTGAAGAGGCTAGGTGAGATGAAGGGATGGAGAAAGAGTGGAACAAAGGAGGCGAAGAGAAATACCCGAGGGAGCGATGAAGGGGAGGGCAAGTGGGGCTAATTGATTATTCAGGACCATGGAGAGCTTCCAGGTGGAGCTGCAAACCATCCAGCAGCCTCACAGGAATCTTCTTCTGCAGTGTTTATGTGCAGTCTGATGATTAGTAATCCCACCTGACTTTTTCAAAGGTATGAAGTAAATACATGGATCATTTTCCCAGTAAGTCCTCCATAGAAAGCAGAGCTGCCACAGTCCATCAGTTAGTTGTGAATATTAAACTTTTTACCCAATATTTTGACCAAAAATACTCAGTTTGAGCACTTTAAAGGAGGAAAAGAAGTCAGATTTGTCTGACTGCAGCCTGTGAGCCCTCGTTTGTTATTCTCTGCTTTACAAAGTCCTGAACCTCTGTGGAAACTGTACGGCCATGACTGGGAGTGGACAGAACTCAGAAATGTCATAAATCATTAAAAAAGAAAGTGTAATATCTGTAATTATTAATTCGAGAAAAACTGGAGAAAAAAGTAGAATCGGCATGTTTATGTTCCAAATGAAAATAGGCCAATACTTGGAAAAAAGTGACTTTTCTTTCATTTGCTCGGTGTAAACACCGCCTGTAGTTCAATCTACAGCTGCTTTCACTCGATTGGTGGAGATGATTAGCACAGTTTCTTTTTCTTTTCCTTTTTTTTTGCAGAATCTTGTTGGAGAAAAAGTTTTTATTCTTACATGTTTAAAGGAGACATGGAAATTTGATTAAATCCTAAATTAAACCTTAGATTTGGTCACGATTCACAGCAGAATTATGATTATTATTATTACCTTTATTTAACCAGGTTTGTCCCTTTGAGATCATCCTCTTTAAAAAGACAGACCTGGCCTACAATGGCAGTACACACAGATTTTAAAAAAAAAACAGTTTTAACACACAATCACATTTAAACAGGCATAAAAAATACAAACAAGATTATTTAAAATGAAACATTTACACTTCAGCAACCTGGATATGATAGGATGGATTAAATGCATTCAGAGATACCAGACTTTTAGGCTCTGACTGCAAAATAATGACCAGAATGGAGCGATTAGTTTGATTCTTTCTGTTTTTACCGTCTCTGGCTGATTGATTTTCTTTTTAAAGATGACGTTTTTTCAAACCTTGTTATAGAGGGTTAAATCATGGAAGCGTGTTCTAAATATGCAGATGTTGAAGTGTACATTTAGTGGGCTATGCTTTGGTTCTACGTGTCCATAAAGTTGGGAAACAGAGGTTTGATGCATCAGAGACATGTGGACTTCCAGCAGCGTTGGATCCTACAGATTCTATAACTTTGAAGAATCTTTTTTCCGCCTGCGGGGAACTCCCACATCTTTCAAACGTCAGTATGAAATCATCATCATTTCTTCTTTTCCTGTTTTTATTTAGAGAGCTTTTCCAAATCAACAAAAACACACTGCTGTTTTTAAAAGCTGAGTAGTTCTGTCCATTCCCACTAAACTAGATTTTGTATATAAATCATCTGCTGCGATTTTCTCCTCACTGATGTCAGTTTAGTCCAGCTTCATATTTCTGTGGTTGGTAAAGACCAGCGTTGAAAGAGAAGCCAGATTTTGGTTGAGGTTTTGCTCTCTCCAGTACCTGAGCATATCTGAGCTGTAAAACGACCTCCTCCCACCACATGACGGTCCTTCCAAGTGTTTGTCTCTCTGTGGTCTGGTTAGTCGGACCTTCAAGCTGCCGATCCTCCAGTGATCCAGTTTATGGCAGCAGGCTCGGCCACCAGGAGATGAATGAGTCAGAGCCATCTCAGTGCTGTCTGTACACTGTTTTAGCTAAATATCCACGAAATCATTTCGACAAACCGTACCAGAAAAGGAGGAATGGATGGAGGGAGACTGTGAGGATTTAGGTGGTGGAGGAGATAAAGACAAGATGAAAGAAGGAATGTTAGAGGAAACTGGAATTAACCTTGTGAACCTTTGAGACAATTTATCAGAAGTAGAAACTGTAAGAACACAAAACAATCATCAAATGTTTACTCCTCACTTTTTCACTGGAAAACTGAACCAAATCTGAGCTCTAAATCCTAATTTCATATAAATGACGCTGTTTGATTTGTGATTTCATCAAGATTACTCTGTTGTGCCTTCTCTAAAATTATTAGAAATTAGTCCAGAACTTGCTCAAAAAATCCTCTTTTACTGTCCAAAATGAGTTAAACGTCTAGGATGGCTTAGAAGGGTTCCAAAAATGACTAAAAACAATAAAAACACGTCAAAAATGACTCAAATCTGACCTCAGAAAATAACTGTGTTGTCAAAAATGCCCCGAAATGTGTACAAAATGACTAGAAATTACGTGCATTACGTTTGGGACTTCTACGATTGGTGGTGGGTCAGAATAGCAGAAAAATTGCAGTGATTGGATAAAATTCTAAGGCTGCACAGAATTCACAGACTGGTTGGATTTGCGTTGAGATGTGTGAGACTGAGAGAGAATAAACTCTTCTGCTGTGGGCTTCATAGCTTTTTTTTTAACACAGTGAAGGAAATAAGTAATCCAGAAAGTTGCTCTTTAATGTTTAGTCTATTTAAAAACATTACATTAAATTAACTGCACATTGTAAATGAGTAAAACTATAAATTTACAATAATTTCTGGAGCATGACAAGTTGTTTGGATCAGAAAGTAAAATATCAGATTGTTCATTTTTCTTTTGTGGTTTTGCAACTCATTTTGTAATTTTTGGTGTTTTTTGTCTGATTTTTGGTGTTTTGTTTCTTTTTTGTCGATTTGTGTTTTTTGTCTGATTTTTGTCGTTTTGTGTTTTGCTTCATTCGTTGTTTTTTCTGTATCGTTAAAACCACAAACAGGAAGTGAAGTGGGTAACGTACGTGCGCTACGTTTGCTATGATTGGTGGAACTCACGGGAGGCGGGACAAAATTGCGTAAACTTTGTGGTGATTGGACAGAATTAAAAGGTGGTGCAGAATGTATGGAGATTGGTTGAATTTGCGTTAATTGTTGCATCCTGGAGGGACTGATTGGAGAGATTCAGGAAGACAGAGATGAAAGAGAAGAAGGGTTGTAGGGGAGAGATGCAGCGATGGGGCGTTGGCCGGTCGCTCTGCAGTCTGGCTGCCGTCGACGAGAAGAAAAAGGTTTGAGAGGAAGCCTCTCTCTCTCTCTCTGGGTTTCTACCTCTCTCGGCCTGTGATTGCTGAGGACTGCAGGGGGAGGGGAGTCTCCTCTGCAGGCCATTGATGGATGCTTCCTGCATGGGGATCGTCTGCTGTACGTGGAGGCAGTAATGAGGTGAAAGCTCAGTCCAGATGAGGCTCTTCATTATTTCAAAAGCAGAAAACGCTTCGATAAGACGAAGCAGCGTTTTGGAAAAGGCTTCCAGTCATTTTAAGACCTTCTTCCCGCTTCCTCTCCTCATTCATGGAACAGGATGGATTAGATCATTAAAAAAAAACATGTTTGGTTTTTGCAAAAATGAGAGAAATCTGAGACAGAAACAGATCCTCTGATTCATTCATTTTTCTTTGCTGTTCAGATGCCGTGTTTCTGTCTTTGTTTTTCTGCTCCTCTCTTAATTGCACCGCCTCGAATGACTGAGCAAATTAATTTACAGACGGCTATAGGTCTGCAGCAT
This sequence comes from Acanthochromis polyacanthus, assembly GCF_021347895.1. Taxonomy (NCBI): domain Eukaryota; kingdom Metazoa; phylum Chordata; class Actinopteri; family Pomacentridae; genus Acanthochromis; species Acanthochromis polyacanthus. Next base: position 40,403,585 of record NC_067123.1, on the reverse strand, counting down.
GGGTGCACACAGCCTTCCCCTGATGATTAGAAATCCTTTCCACATGGTGAATTAAACACGTCTAGTACAGTCACAGGATATTAGTTTGACGACAGTGAAGTGTACGGGGTGAAAACTTAACCAGACTAGTTTGAAGACATCACAGAATTTTTATTCTATTTATAATAATAATAAGAAGAATGGTTGTTGCAAAGACACCTGTGCAGTAAGACACAATTTTAATGTCATAAATCATTAAAAAAAGACAAAGTTTAAATTTTTTTGTTATTTATTTGACAGTAATTGAAAACACCTGGATTCAGCGTAAACAACACCAGTGCCCACAGGTAGTAAATACGTGATGATTCCTCGTGTAGATGTGATTCTACTTAGATTTTTAGTTTGTGTGTCCTCTCTGTTCTGTGAACGCTGCCTCCAGCCGTCAGTCCTTTACTCGCTGAGGGACTCGATCCTTTTTGGTTGCAGAAAATCTTTCGTTTTTTCCAGAATCACTTCAAAGCAAACAGTTTATTTTAGGCACATTTTTAAATGAGACATGCAGAATAAAGTGATGAAATAGCAGAAGTTTAAACTTAGATTTGATTCATTTTTCAGTTCTTCGTCGACAGTATCGTGAAACACGGAGCGGCTTTGTTCACATTTTCACCAGAAGTCCGACTTAAAGCAACAATCAACTTTTGTAGAGGAGTAGGAACAAAACTCCAACGTAAATTGCGGACCTCCTGTATTAAATGAGTAGATTGCTCTTTGTCTAATGAGTGTTCTTGAAATGGTTGCAGATCGCTGGTAGAGGTCATGGATTGTGTTTTTTTTAGATGAGTATCGGTGTAGCGTGGCTTTACGACTACTAAAGACCTCAGGATCCCAAATGGATTTCAGTCGGTAAAGTCTTCAGCTCCCTGCATGCCACAGTTTATCTCCTAATGTGATAACAGTGAGTGTAGCGACCAGACGAAGTCAGTGGAAGCCAGGACTGATGGTCGTCTTTTACTGCGATTACAGATCAGAAGTCCAACTTAGACCAACTTAGCTCAACATAGGACCAACAGAAGAGCTAAACAGCAAATTAAACACGGAAATATCACATTAGCTTGCTTCATAAAGACAAATATGTCCTTTAAACTGTGAAATTTTAAATGTATAATTAGCGTACCTCGTCACTCCTTCCTCTCCCATTTATCTACTTTTTTATCACTTGTTTCTCTCTCTGTACCTCTTACCGTCATTACCGCCGTTTACTTTTCAGTTCGTTATGTCCGTTAAGTGACCTTTCAAGATAAACTCCCTTTATAACAGGAAGTGGCAACATAAAACAGAAGAGGTACATTTCAAAGTAAAACTCCACATATTTTAACCACAATAAATTTGGGTCCTTTACAGCGAAAACTTGAGATGTGACGTATGTTTGTGTTTCATTTATTCCAAAACTGCCCAAATTCAATTTAATTTTATTTATATAGCGCCAACTACAGGTGAGATTGTCTCACAGAACCCGTATGAACCCCCAGAGCAGCCCTAAGGCGACAGTGGCAGAAAAACACCCTTTAACAGGAAGAAACCTGGAGCAGAACCCGGCTCTTTATGTGGCATCATATGAATCTTTTCCTTTGTGGGAGATGATTTTATTTTGAAGACAGATAAACTGTAAACCTGACTGAATCCCTGCTGCACTGGATTAAAGCTTTTAATAGTGTGGTTATTAGTAAAAACCCACCCTGGATGTGAGTTTTGGTGGAACACTCCTTCTGAAGCAGACTAAAACTGTGTTATTGTGGCACAAAGAGAGGGAACACGGCCTCTCGCCAGCCGTCGTTTGAAACCTGCTGCTTTTGATGCAGTTCCCCATGCGGCGCTGCAGAAAGGACGCCGATAAAGGCTCCTTTGTCTGCAGCCGGGGAGAAACCTCGAGATAATTTGGCCTTACAGGACAGGAGTAAACAGAGAGAGGGAGAGAACATGAGAGGAATGGCAAGAGAAGAACGAAAGAGCAGAGAGGAGAGGAGACAAAGGAACAAACAGAAGGAGGGCAGAGACCTGAGAGGGAGGAAGAGGTAGAGAGGTGTCTGGTAAAGGTCAGCTTTAAATTGGCTCTTGGGGAGCTGCTTCCACGGAAATGCTTTGAAGATTAAACGGGCTGTGGAGCACAAAGCTCAGAAACACTGGATCTCACTGTTAATCACACCACCTCTTTCTGTTTCTTTATTTCCACCTCGTTCTGCTTCCATTACACTTTACTTTTTATCTCATGCCTTTTCTCTCTCTTTCTTTTACCTTTTATTCTTTTATGCCTCATGCATAAAATCATCCAGCATCTCTCTCTTGCATTATCCATCCTCGCCTTCTGTCTTCTCCTGTCCTCCTCTGACTGGATCACCTCCTTCTACCTTTCCTTTTTCCATCATCTTAAGGCAGCTTTTTCGTTCTTCCTCCTTCACGTAACCGCTACCATTGTCCATCCTCTATTCTCTCCCCGTCGTCTTTCCAGGTTCGTTTCCATTCAGCAGAAGCATTTGATCGCATTACGTGATATTCCTAAGCAGGTGTTAAGCCGCTCTGAGCTCTTTCACCGCTTTCTGTCTTTCTGTCGAGGAAGATCCACTGCAGATACTAAGCAGACACGGGATTGTTTTACCAAAATTCATTTTTTTGTTTGGATTTTGTTATTTTTATTAAGTTGAGATGATTCAAAACTTTCCCAAAATTACTCAGTTATCCAAAATGACTCAACAATTGTCCTAAATGACTCGAAAATTATCCCAAAGACACAAAAATAATCCAAAATAACGAGAAAAGATGCAAGCTGGTGTGAAACTCTTTGAAGATGACAAGAAATTTATCCAAAATGGCTCGAAAATAGTCTGAGTCGTTCCAGGAAACAATCACTTATAAATAAAAATGACTGGACATCACTAAAATGTCAACTAAATAACGTCTGAATTTCACACCAACCACCTTCTAATGAGCTAAACTATGATAAAATGAGCTGATTCTGAAATAGTTCTGATTGTGTTCTTTTATTAAGTTGAGATAATCAGGACAGATATTTGTTTTTCCGCAATATATTAAATTTTAGATGGAAAATAACAAATTAAATCCCTTTCCACTAAGCTCCCCGTTCCAAAAACTCCTCTCCAGGAAGTGTGTTAATTCCAGATCACATGACCTGCTCCACATGATGTCATTTCCTCCTGAAGAAAAGACTGGAAGACTCCAAGGCTTTCTGATTTATTTAATATAAAGTAGTCAACAGATTCACTACAATATCTTTAGAAATGACTTTACATTTCACTCACCTGCATCTATAATATTTAGAAGAATCTTTCTCTAAAATACCATGTGGTGTTTGGTTATAGGCGGCCATGTTGGTTTTAGGCCTGAAAACAGCAAAAAATGTGACACTAGTTGGGTTTCCATGACAATTTTTCGCAAAATAAAAGTGATATTTCTAAAATTTCGACAAAGTATATTTGCGCTTTGAACGTGTTTCCATTGAAGGTTGTTCTGGGCAGAAGCATCGTAACTCTCGTAAAATATCATCCCGCGAGATTTCACTGCAGGAAGATGGACGCCCAAAACCTGTTTCTATCTCCTTCTAACACTCTGCATTCCTCTGCTGTTTGCTGTCTAGTATGGCAGTGATGTTTTTCTCAAGAATAATGGCAAGAAAAGTGTCGGTCTCCTCTTCTGTCCACACGTACCGCGCCATGTTTACTCCGAGAGAGCTGGTCATGTGACCAGGTACGTCACGTCCGGTGACGTATAAAAAGTGTTTCCGTTGCGCTTTTGTGATATTTTTCAATATGGAAACGTCTGAAAAACCACCTCATGAGAGCGTAAAAACTTTTTTGCGATATTTTAGTCCTTTTTCGAAATTCAGGTGTTTCCATTACCAGTTTTTTATTGTAGTATTTACATTTTGCGCATATCTAAGGGTAATGGAAACGCAGCTATTGATATTAAAAGTCCTGCAGTTATATACTGACCCTACATGTGACCCATTTCTGTCTTTGTTTTGTTGAATCAGAGAAAGAACTGGATGAGTATTCGGGCTACTACTCCTCCAAACGTCGCTCCAACAACGCCCCGCCCTCCTTCCACTCCTCCCAGCACCACCTGCCCTACGGAGGCGACTACACGCTGGGCTCCAGAGGGACGCTGCCCCTCCACGGCTCCCGGCCTCACCTCCACATCCCGGCCTCCACCCCCAACCCCTACCCGCTGCCGGCCCAGTCCCATTACACCAGCTCCTCCTTCGACAGGCCGCCGCGACGCGTCCGGTCCCAGGACCAGCTGCTGGCCTTCGGGGAGGGAAACACGCTGTCCCGCCTGTCCAAGAACCAGCAGCACCAGTACTACAAAGCCTTGATGAGCAACAGCAGGAGCTCCACGTCACAGACGCTCCGCAGGTGAGAGCAGAGAGGAAACATTAAAGAGAAAGTAGAGATCAGAGAAGGATCAGACTGATTTCAGGTGACACGAGGAAAATCCCACAAAGGAAAAACAGGAGGAATATTTTATAAATGTCACAGAGTTGGACGCTTTCATTAAAGTTTCAGGAGTCTGATGATGTGACGATATTAAATTTACATAACAGAGAAAGTTCACTAAGTCTGAAAACTTTTATCTCAACTCAAATAAGTTCCTCTTACTTCTTCTGGGACCAGATCCTCAGCATTTCACACATGGACAGATTCTGCTAGTAGGATTCACGATGACTTAAAAACAGTTCATATGTCACATGTTTGAACTGAAATGTTGACCGCATAGATCTGCACATTGTAGATTGAACTGCAGTGGAGAATCACATTTAATGAAGGAAGGAATTATTAAATATGTAACTCAGATGTTTTTAGAATTATAGTAAAAAATACAACATTCTCTATTCCACACTGTATAAACATTCACCTCAGCACTTTATGTTCACACTCTGAAGCAGTTTCTGAGTGTCTTTTTGCTCCTCATTTCTCACTGTGATATAAAGTCCTGCACCTCTATAGAAACAGCACAGCTTTGCTTGGAGCAGAGAGAACTCAGTGTAAAAAAAAAAAACACAGCCTGCAGTTCAGCTGAGAAGTGACAGAGCTGCTGCTGAGCAAGTTCTGGACTAATCTGAATAATTTCTAGTCATTTTGCACATATTTTGGGTCAGTTTTGACAAGTTTTGACAACATATTTATTTATGAGGTCAGATTTGAGTCATTTTTGACGTGTTTTTGTTGTTTCAATCATTTTTGGAACCCTCCTAAACCGTCCTACATGTTTCACTCATTTTGGACAGATTGTGAACAGAAAAAGAGGATTGAACAAGTTAACACTATGGCTGAATCCCAAACCGCCCCCTACACACTACCCCTCCGTTTGCGTGTTCCCGTGGAGGGTCCTCCATATTAAGGGCCGTCCCAAACCACGTAGTGCGGAGGGGGAGTGGACTGTTCAGCCCTTAAATAGCGAGTCTGCATCGATGCTCACTCTGGACAACTTTTTCAGGAAGTGCAACGTTGAAATGGAGGAGGAAACAACATATTGATGTGAGTTCCACATGCGTCCATTATTTCTCCCACGCCTTTTTCACACTGACAGAACATCACAAAGAGTGGTGCAAAAAGATAAAACAAAAGAAACAAATCTTCTCTGCTGACGTTTGATTTAATTGTGCACCCCCTGACACCTTAAAATTTGAACACAACTGACAGAATTCATTTATTCATTTATTGATTTGTTGGATTTGAAATGCCAGATAATAGGATTGGAAAACGTGAGTGAAAAAAAAAGTGGGATGCTTTCGTCTTCTGGAAGCAGCAGCGATCCTTGTTAGTTGCAACCTGTGCCACAGTGCTACAGCCATGCACAGTAGGCGTCTTTGTGTTACCATGGCGATGACGTCTTCCGTTTTCCGGTGAGGCGACAGGGCGTCCCATTCCTGACGATCGTATTTATACCCTCCCCCTTCAACAATAGGTGCCCTATACAGCTGCGAGTGTGACTTCTTTTGGAGTGACACTCGGTAGTGTAGGGGGAGTGTGTAGGGGGCGGTTTGGGATTCAGCCATCGTCATATTTAGGTCACGTGATCCGGTATCTGTACACATTAGGGCTGGCTCGAATAGTGGTTTCTGGCCTCCGAATATTCGGGCCCTATTAAAGACGAATATCCGGATATTCGTTCCGCCCCGTAACGTCTGACGGGGGCGGGGGGCGGAGACGGTAGAAACGGGCCGAATATTCGGATCCATTCGTCTGGTCTCCCGAGTCCACATTTTGCCCTCATTTAGTCTTTAGTTAAACTGAAGAATTCACAAACAGCGGTCTTCAGCATCTTCTGTTTAAGCAACAAAGTGAAGCGTGACGTCAGAGTCGGCAGCAACCCGGACATTCAGGTGGTAAGAAACAGGAATGGATGAGCAGAGATGAGCCGAACACGACAGGATGAACCGAAATGGGCCGAAGGAGCAGGGAAGAGACGAGCTCCGAATATTTTCGTCTGGGGGGAGGAGGGGGTGATCACATAGACATATGTTTATGTGATCACAGGATGAGATGAGCTGATGTGGGCCGAAGGCGGAGGGAAGACAGTAACACTGCATATTCTTTCCGCCCGGTGACGTCGGGGACCGGGGGGGGGGGGGATATTCGGATACCAAAATTAATATCCGGATAGTGCCGTAGCGAACGAATATTCGGATATTCGGGTCCAGCCCTAGTACACATGCAGAACACACGCCTGTGCTCAGAGCAGGTCAGGGAATGAACAGTGTTGGTGGAGTACTGCGATGTCTGAGTGCTTTTCTTGTTTTTCCTGTTTTTGTTAAAGATTACATTCCTTTTAAACTTGTCAGCAGTTAAAACATACATAAATGTAGAACAACACGATCTGATTATCTCGATAGATTTCTAGTGAAAATGAATTAGCAGGAATAGTGAATCACAGATGAAAGATGCCATAAAGCGGAGCAGCATGAATTAAAGCCGTCTGTGTCTCCAGGTCCCATGAGAGGCTGCTGGTCTCCCCGGACCGCCTGGAGGACCGTCTGCTGGCCATGGGGCTGCTGCTGGGTGGAGGTGAGCGGGGCGGAGGCAGCGGCATGGTTCCCACCATGGGCCGGCTCAGCCACCACCAGAAGGCCCAGTCCCAGCAGAACATCTGCGTCACGCCGTCCATGGACCGCCACCACATGATCAAGATGAACTCCCACCCGACGCCGGGCCACGACCACGACCGCGGCTCGGCCATGTCGGGGATGGGCGTGCACGGCTGGGACTCCCACGGCGGCTCGTCCGGAGGTCACCCCAACGCCCGGCGGATGGCCTTCGCCAGCAAGAGGCAGAACACCATCGAACAGCTGCACTTCATCCCCGGAGGAGGAGGACAGGGACTGCGGACTGGGAGTAAGAACGAAGTGACAGTGTGACGGGAAGACGCAGAGAAGCCGAAGACGGGATGCAGCGAAGAGAAGAGGTTTGATCTGAGCCTCACAGGGCGGCACTCATCCCCTCCACCAAACATTCACCTCATCGTGAGTTCAGCCGATCGATTCCCTCATCGTCACTCTGTGGATTGAAAAAAGAGAAATTCCAGCCATTCTTTGTAAAGGGAAGACGCATCGCCACATGAAAAGCGCAAAAAAAGAAGCGGCTTACAGGCTGCTGGGTATTCGCTGTGACTTTTATTGAAGGATATCCGCTGAGTCAGATCTGCTGAGTCGTCCTTGAGTTTTATTGCTCCGTCCTCGGAGTCCTCGAGTGCTCTGGATTCATCTGGATGACGGAGGCAGACGGTTTGCTTGTCTTTGTATTTATAAAAGTATTTAAAACCAAACGAGTTGCTTTTGTATGAAATTAACCTGATAATAATAATGATAATAATAATAATAACATTACTGAGCCCTGTAGGAGTTTTGTGTATACTTAGCTGACAACATATTTATCCTTTAGCCGGCCAGTTTGTAACCTAAAGGTTGGACATGTGATTGGACTTTCAAAGTAAAACTGTTAGCCGTCGTCTGATCGCTTTAAGGCTTTAATCACGGTAGATAAACAGAAAAAAGAAGCCATTTTTGAGAGAAAACAGAACTCACAGCTTCCCAAACTGCTGCCATAAAGGCCCAGTCACACCAGCATTTCACAATAAAATCACGTAAATGCACGTTTTTGTGTTGCCAACGTGGAGGAAGCTGTCGGAGCTGATGGGCTGTGTCGCTCCTTTGAATGACTTTGGTGAAGCTATTGCCCCGTTAGCGACTTAGCTTCTTCTCCACTCTCCACAGTAACTGTAAATTGGATGAAATGATGTAAAGTCCCAAGAAGAACATGTGAACAAGCAGAGAAAGAGAAACTAGAATCTTGTGGAGCTGCTCTGATGGACACAGTGAGCCTAACTCACCCTGCCTTCTTTCTAAATCCAAATGTTCCACTAAAGGTGTTTTTCCACTAGCACCTTCTCGACTCGACTCGGTTTAGGTCGTCTTCCATTAGTCGAGTACCACCTCATCATTGGTGGAGTCGTCGTAGCACGGCGGGTCCCTTAACGTCTTTGCGACACAAACACAACCCAACAGTGGAGGACATGGAGGTGATGGTACACTGCTGCTCGTTTACGGCTTTTTGTCACATTCAGTCAGTCCAATCAGAGGCCTGCGCTCTGTAGACGTCACATCATCGGCTCCACTCAGCTCACTTAGAACCTTGACCAGCAGGAACTAAACTAGTAGCTGGTACCAGGAACTCGGTCCTGATGGAAAACCTCACAAACTGAGTAGAGTAGGTGCTGGTGGAAAAGCTCCATAAGACGTGTGGATGCTGTGTTTCTGGTGTGATCGGGCCTTAGGAGTAAAAATTCACGTCTTATCTTAGCTGAAGCCTTTTGTACAGTGAACTTAGTGGGTGTTTATCATCTATGGAACATTGTGCTGTGACCCTTTTTGCGTAATAATTAGTTAGAAGGTTTGGAGTTTGACCCCCCCATGAAGAAGATGCAAATACAAACCAGATCCCTCGACGAGTTCGTATAGAGTCAACGGTCTTTCTCGACATTAAAAGTTTCTCGTTGCTCAGTTCAGCTGCTCACCTCGTCTGAAGGAAGGCGTGGACGACGGACACTTCACACCAAGGGCTAAACCGATCATCTTTGTGTGTCTGTGCTCTGTACAGCGTCTGCTTCTCATTTCCTGTTGTGTCGGGAGGCATGCTCGTGCATATTTTCACACATTTTCTGTTTTTCTTCCCGTGTAGAGAGAAAATATGAACATGAGAGGAAAAATCTGGAGCTTTTTTTGTGTAAAATCAGTTTGTTGGATAAGAGGTGAACATCACGATGTCATTTCTTTGTAAGCTTTCCTTTCGTTTCCTGGCTGTGAGATGGACCTTAGATTTACCCTTTACTGGGTGTAAACCAGAGGTGTCCAACATGAGGCCCGTGGTCCAAAAGTGGTCCTCCAGAGGGTCCAATCCGGTCCTCAAAGTGTAAAAATTACAGAGAAGACATTAACTGCAGATTGTATATTAATAAAACTATAAATTTAAAATCATTTCTAGACCATGACAAGTAAAATACGAGATTGTCCATTGTTCTTTTGTCATTTTGTGTCTCATTTATGTGATATTTTGTCTTGTTTTTGTCGTTTTTTTGCCTTTTTTGTCTGACTTTTGTCATTTGTCTCATGTTTTTGTCGTTTTGTTTCCTTCATGTCTCACTTGTGTTTATGTCCATTTTTTTGTCGCTTTGCAACTTTTTCGTCTTTTTTGGTCACTTTTTGTTTTGTTTTGTGTTCGTTTCATTTTGTCTCATTTTTAAAATATTTTGTCTTATTTTTGTTGTTTTTGTCAATTTTTTCTCTTTTTTTTGTTTTGTTTCGAGTCGTTTGTCTCATATTTGGTCATATTTTTTTCTTGTTTTCAATGTTTTGTGTCTTGTTTTTGTAATACTTTGTCCTTTTTTGTCTTTTTTTGTCTCTTTTTGTCATTTTGATCACAAAGTGAAATACTATATTGTTCAGTTCCAGATACCTGTGATTAAAATTAGGAGTTGTGGTTAATTCTAGGTTATAATGCGGTGATTTTACTGGTCAGTGGAGGTCAGATTGGACCGAATATGGAACCTGGACTGAGATGAGTTGACACCCCTGGTTTCTGGGTTCCTGAGGCCTTTTTTAAGGTCTTGAGATTCCCCTCTGAGTTGTATTTAAAGACAGACATGATTGATGACTGAAGCCACCTGCTAGCTGATTTTAGTGTTTTATTCCATGTGCTCACGTGTTAATGGTTTATGTAAAAAGAAAAAAACTATTCCCCCTCAATGAGACTATAAACGCTGTTACCATGACCTTTTCTTTCCGTCTTTTACTTAAACACGTATTTATTTTTTTAAATCTCTGTGAATTTTAACGTATAATCCTGGATTTTCAATATTAAAACTTTCTAGTGGAACTTAAAAAAATTAAAAAGACACAGAAAAACATTTGTATTCACCAACAGAACAAAAAAAACAACAAAAAAGAGCCGATGCAATCAGAGAAAAGACGGAAGTGCATGATGATGTCAGAAGCCGGTGTTGGTGATGTCATAGTGCTGACTCATGATGTCACGGCGTGCGTGTGTAAACGTACATGTTTTAATTTGTGTGTGTAACTTTGTGTCTTCTCGTTGGGAATGCCGAACCTCGTCTTGTCTTCGGAGACGGTTTTAGACTCGAGATGCGACCGTCTCGTCTTCATATCAAGCTGTAATGAAACTTTAAAGGCCTGTCGTAGTCGCATTTTCAATTGTTTTTATTTTTCAAAAGGAATAAAAGGGACATCGATCAATCACAGCTTTTTCTCGTCGAGCTACGTTCACCAAAGCGAGGACTTTTCAGACGTTTGTAAATTACCGAAGGCTTTTATTGTGAAACGGCGGATATTTTATCACACGGTTGGTGTCGCTACCGTTTAATATGCATCTGCTTTTCCTCATTTGTGCTCATTTTAACAGGATTATAAGGGCACAGAATTTACAAAAGCAGCTTTTTTAAAGTTGCGATACAAGGGAATGGAGCGTTTTTCTTGCTAAAGTGAAGGAGAATGTGCGGAGAATTTGGGATGGGAAGGCTGTTTGGTTTTTGTTATCTCACTAACTTTTAAAGAGGCAAAAAGAAAGAGGAGGGAGGAGACGTAAACGACGTGTGAAATTCAGCTGTACTTTTAATGTCTCGCTCATTTCTCCTCGTAACTTCGAAGGTCTGATACAGATGTTGTAATCCGTGTTCCCTGATTAAACTGTGTGTGTGCGCGGGTGTGTGTGTGTGAGTGTGTGTTAACCACTGGGAGTGAGGCATGGACATATTTGTATTCTCAAAGCTACTCTGCATACCTCAAATTGTACGATACATTTATTTATAACATCCCCTTCTATGTCTATTTCCAAGAATATCCAAACAAAGGTCTCACAGATGTGCAACCCTTTTGTTATTGGTGATCAATTCTTGCGTTTGTAGAAATCATACTGTTTAATTGCTAATAACAATAAAAAAATCCCACTAAACCTCGTCTGCGTGTCGTGTCTGGTGTGTCTCTGCAGTGTTTTTTCAATAATTCTAAATTTTGGGTTTTGGGACAAGAGAAATTACAAAATAACGATGCATGTTTTCACAATTTTGACTTTTTTTTTTTTTGGACAAACTGATCGAGTGTTTAATCTTTAATCCCTACGTATACCTTTACCGGCATTAAAATCACTCTTCATTAAATTTTATGTGAGAGCAACTGAACGAGGTTTGAATGAACAGTAAAATTTGAACAACGAATCCCCACTTCCTCCCACTGGGACGTCATTTTACAGGTTAAAAGTCTGACTTTCTAGCTACATATGAACTGTTTTCCCCCAAAGATTAATTTTGCTCATTAACTGGCAAATATATTAAAGATAGATGAAGCTTCCGGGGGTGAAAAGTGAAGTAAACATCTTAAACCTGCATTCTATCTACTGGCCACCAGGGGGCGACTCTTATGGCTGCAAGAGGAAGTCTGAATGTATGGAAGTCTATGAGAAGATAGCCCTGCTTCTCACTTGATCTCTTACCTCAGTAAATAATTTAGTCATAGCTTAGAATCTCGACCATTTCTTCAATCCATCATGGAGCTCATTGTATTTTTCCTACATCTGGAGTAGAATCATTGCTCCTTTTGAGTCGACTGAGGTTAGGACTGGGTTAGGATGCGGTCTGGAAGCATTCCTTGGAAGTTTTTCCACACACATGAAATTATTTGAGGACACTGGAGTAGATCCAGAACCCACTTTAGAGGCCATATATCTCATCTGGCCTGGGACCACCTCATGATCTCCAAGGAGGAAGGAGACTAATGTCTGAATGGTCCTGTTTCACCTGTTACCATGGAGACCAACTCCAGCCAGGAAAAAAGATGAGGTCATTAAACTAGTTGGGTTGTATCCCATCTGTTCACCTGAAGGGGGCGTGGCTTATGGCCTGGGGGGGCGATCCAGATGTTGTGTCTTCTGTGCAGCCATCATGAAAGTGTACATAGCAACCACTGGTGGTACAGCACCAGCCTTTTCTGGTTTCTGAGGGTCATCAGAAGTTTCATGCCCGTTCTTGCTGCAGTGATGTGGCTTTAAATCCAAAAACTAACAGCTGTTTCCTGGAGTTTTAAGCTGCAAACTGTGAAAATGTAATTTCACGAGCCCCCAAATCAATGTGAGATGCAGCAAAGAGCAGTAAAAAGGATATTAGGGCTGATGATTTTTCCAGTAATAAAATAACAGCTGAGTCTCAAAATGAAATTTAAAAAAACTCTGAAAAAAGGGTTTAAAACATTTATATTCAATTGTGAATAAGACAAAGCAGAAAAAACACCAAGAAAGAGTGAATCTTTGGCAACTACCTGGAAGTGAATCTAATCTCAAGATGCATATTGTTTGATTTTTTATCATCATTTCTGATTGTAAAGGAGTTTATTTTGAGATAAACTGACATGTTTTCTACAAATATTTTTTTCATTATTTAACAAAAGAAACCGGAGGTCTTAAATGTGATTAAAAACAATCATGCAAAAAAATAATGTGTAAAAACATCTAAAATGACCAAGTATGTGATTAAAGAACAGATGATTATGATTAGGGCACGTTTTGGTTGTAACAAGGTTCTAAATAGGGATCATGAATGTGTGAGTTGGAGAAAAGCATTTCTTAAATGAACCTCTCTGTGTTTAAACACCGGAGGGAATAATTGGAGGAACATCATCCCTTCTTCCTGCCACTCCTCCCAGTTTAGCACAAATTATTCAATTCATTAACCTCATTAAAGTTGGAAGATGAGTAAATTAGAGGCGGGGCTGAGACCTCCGTGTGTCTCCTGCCTCAGCGACCTTAAATCTGCTTCCATAGATGATTTGATGTGAGTTTAGATCTCTGAATGGGATGTGATGAATGGAGAACAGGAGTGGAAGGCACCAATTAAAGCAGAGCAGGTCGGTGGGATAATAAACCAATCGGTGATCGATACCTGGACGGCTGCAGCATGACACGACGTCTCCACGGTCTCAGGATGGATCTGCTCCAGATAGTTTGCACCAATGGTCCTCCTGAGCCTTTACCAAGCAGAGGAGCAGCCGGTGAACAGAACATGAGCCACTTTTCTGTGTTTTCACAGTTTCTTTTCTTCATACATCAAGTCAAGTCAGATTATTGTTATTTATGTCACACATTTAAAGCAGCAGCCTCCAAGCCAGAGTTCCTAATTAACCCGACAAGTTTAAAAATTAGATTAGGACCAGACCGTGGTATTTATGATGGGAATTTAAATTAATTATTTAGTTGATGATCAAAAATATTACTACGAAGACAAATGCTCACATTTAAGGAATTATCTTTTTACTAAACATCATGAACAACCTGGAATTTATTAAGAAATAAATTCAGTTTCATCAACATCCATCCTTAGTTTATCATTTCCACATTACAACTTCCAGATCACAGACAAAGGAACACAACATTTAGTCACCTGGAACTGAACCACAGAGGATTTTACTTTATGATCAAAACCACAAAAAAGACCAAAAACAAGACAAAATATTACAAAAGTCAGACATAAAATGACAAAGATGAGACACAAAATGACAGAAGTCAGACAATAAAGGACAAAAAAATGACAAAAACAAGACAAAATATTACAAAAATGAGACACAAAATTACAAAAAATTAGACAAACACAACAAAACAAAAGAAGAGACAAAAATGAGACAAAATAGTTTCAAAGCAACAGACAGAAATTGACAAAAATGAGACAAAAAATGACAAAAAAGGGAACAAAACAACAAAGTACAGACAAAACACAAGCGAGATAGATGAAACACAAAACGACAAAAACATGAGACAAACGACTAAAGTCAGACAATAAAGGACAAAAAAATGACAAAAAAAGAGAAAATATTACAAAAATGAGACACAAAATGACAAAAATAGATGAATGACATGAAACAAAAGAAGAGAAAAAATATTGACAAAAACACAAGTGAGAGGAAAAGGAAACACAAAACAACAAAAACAAGACAACATATTTAAAACATGAGACACAAAACGACACAAAATGAGACAAATGACATGAAACAAAAAAAGTGAGAAAACGACAAAAAAAAATCCAAAAAAACAAGACAAAAATGACAAAGAAACAAATTTTCATTAATTTCCACATCTGTGCAGTGATTTTGACCTGATCTGACTCACCACTGTACAGACTGAACAGGGAACTATGAAGGGAGAAGGTTCATTTGTCCTCCTGTCCTGTAAATGTTTACAGTTTATACATAAAAAGTGCTAAGACTTGTGACAGTACAGTGGATAAACTTACAGTGACAGTTATTTTTATTGAAAAATACCAGTTTGTGTCGTCTGTAATCGTTCTTCTTTGCAAAGTCAACCTGAATTTAACCCGATAGTGGGACCTTTGACAGCCCTGTAATGTGTTGTATTTTTGTTGTTGGAGCCTGTCAGGAGTCTATCTATCTATCTATCTATCTATCTATCTATCTATCCATCATCCATCCATCTGTAAACATGGGGTCTCCACTATGAACACAGGGACAGAAACACACCAGCAGCATCTCCTACAGTAATGAGAACTTTAATTGAATGTAAATGAGGCTCCAGACTCACAGCAGCACACGCATGACACACACACACAACAAACAAACACACACACACACACACACACACACACACACAACACACACACACATCACCACAGACACCTTGTAATGTTATGCAGCATGCGCCGTAATGATATCTTTAATTGACTAATTAACATTTCACACACTGGCTGTGAAAACACACACACACACACACACACACACACACACACACACACACACACACACACACACACACACACACACACACACACACACATATGCAAACAGAGACACGCGGTGTCAGAATGCTCAGTTCCATCTCTGTCAGCAGAGTGCGGACGTGCACGCATGCAGGCGTGTGTACGTGAGCACGCGCGCGGGCGCACGGTTTATTTATTCACGAGCATCATGCTGGTTCGGGTTCGTGTTTGACACCCGGAGGGCCAGAGGTGGATGAGAGCGGCGGCCGGACGGACTGACCTGAGCCCGGCTCTACCCGGAACCATTATGCAGACAGGAAACTACCATTTTAAGGCTAGCAGCAGCGGAGCAGCCGTCGTCTACCGAGGGGGACACCGAACACCGACACAGGGCGGAAAACAGGCGGAGAAAAGCAGGAAAAACACGACGGAAACAAAACAAAGGCGCCGTGAGGCTGAAGACGAGCAGTGAGCCGCCGGAGCTGCGGGACGGAGGAGGCAGACAATGGACGCATCGGGCCGGGCAGCGGAGAGAGTTTTTGTTAGCGAGTGAAAAGCAGATGGAGAGCCGGGCCTTTCACGGTGTTTTTCCACGGATGAAGAAAAAGGCCCCGCTGACAGCAAGTGGGGACCCCGCTCTCTCGGCGCACCCTTTCCTCGGTGCTTTCACACTTTCACCGCCCTGTTTCTGAGCTCGCTTGGCCGCTAGACGTCTCCTGCTCCGAGGTAAAAACCCAAACAGAAGCCGTTTCCAGCCGGAGGATGCTAGTTAGCTATCTGTTAGCCTGCTAGCCGCTAAGAGCTAGCAGCGGCTAACAGCGCAGCACCGTTAGCTTCAGGAGACCTCCCTCTGCGCTGTGTTAGTTCACTTATTAGTTATGTTATAACGTTGTCACACTTATTCCAGTTTTATTTATAACACACTGAATGTGTGAGTGTGTGAAATGAGCCAAAGAAAAGCATTTTATGTCAGTTTTTGAGAGTCTAATAGAAGAGTTAGTTACCGTTAGCTAGCTGGCTGATTGACGGATGCAAGAAGCCTCCGGTCAGTGACTGACTGATAACAGCTGTTTGCATCCGTTCACCTGTTTCAGATCGTCCACCTGAAGTCGCCGGTTGTCTCCGGAGGAAGCGGACCGTTTCCCTCCACGGCTGCGGTCCAGCGGGGAGCTCCAGACCTGTGGATCCGCCGGTAAGATGCAAACAGCATGCAGCCTCAGTGCTCCGGATTCAGCCTCTAACTGCTGCCTTCATTAGTTTCTGTGTAATGATCGACATTTGAAGTGTGAACTGACGGGAGATTTAACTGAAGTTTAAGTCGTTTGAAAGTGCACGTACCTGAGCATGCATTTTGCAAAGAAAGTGACAAAAGTGGTGCAAACTACACAGCTACCTCGTGATGTCAACAAACTGCTGCCTCATTTTTTTTAAAGCAGCACGAATTAAACGAATGAGGAGTATGCAGTTTGTTTTAGTATTCAACAAAACACGATTTGTAGATGAAATAGGTGCGTAATAGTCTGAGACTGTAGCACAGCACAGTCATGAACAAATGCATGCAACTAGATTGGAAATGTACTAAAATTATGCCTAAATTATGAATATTCCATGTTGTAAAATGTGACAAATTCGTGCTGTTTGTTCTCCTACATTGTACTAAAGTGAATCTTTTAGCTTTTGGACTGTTGGTCAGTCAAAACAACACATTTAAAGCAGGATACACGCATGTTTTGTAGATGCATAATAGTCTGAGACAGTAGCACAGCACGGTAATGAACAAATGCATGCAACTAGTTAGAAAATGTACCCAAACTATGCCCGAAATATGAATATCCCTTGTTGTAAAATGTGGAAAATTGCTGCAGTTTCTTCTCCAACATCATAGTGAAGTGAATCTTGTAGCTTTTGGACCGTTGGTTGGTCAAAACAACACATTTGATGGAGTCACCGTGCATTTTTCACAGCATACAGTTTTGTAGATGCAGCAGGTGCATCAGTAGCCCTGGACATACAATAATAGTCTCAGACAACAGCACAGTCATTAAGAAATGCATGCAATTTGATTGGAAATGCTCATTTTTGCAGAGCTGTTCTCCCCCCCCCCCAAAAGAAAAAATACCCAAAATATGAATATTCCATGTTGTAGAATGTGAGAATTCCCCGCTGTTTGTTTCCCTTACATCATAGTAAAGTGAATCTTTTAGCTTTTGGACCGTTGGTCACTCAAAACAACACATTTACAGAAGTCATTTTGCATTTTTTCACAGCATACACACTCATGTTTGTACATGCAGCAGGTGCATAATAGTCTGAGACAGTAGAATAGTACAACAATCATGAGGAAATGCATGCAGCTAGATTAGAAATGTACCAAAGTTATGCCCATATTCTGGAGATTTCATGTTGGAAAATGTGAGAAATCCCTGCTATTTGTTCTCTTACATCATATTAAAGTGAATCTTGTAGCTTTTGGACGACTGGTCAGTCAAAACAACACATTTTTCACAGCATACGCACACATTTTGTAGATGCTGCAGGTGTGTCGGTACCTCTGGTCATGTCTGAGACATTAGCATGCTACGATATTCATGAAAAATGCATACAAGTAAATCATAAGTGCACATTTTTGCTGCACGATTAGTTTTGAACTCCGGTGCTCCTTCAAAACAGCAGTATATGACAGTAAGGTAACTTAGCTCCTCTCCTGAAAACAGAGTCAAGGGTTAGAAGAAGTCGAGAACTCAGATTTTCACAATAAAGCTAGAGTAAAAAAAATGTAAAAAACATGCGTCGTCAGGCACTCTTTCTCACAGGTGTTTTTCCTAATCACAGACATGCTTTTGATAGGCTGTCTGGACTCTTTTTTTTTTTTTTTTTACTTTGCTTTGTAGGAGAATATGTTTGCTGTCATCAGTCATTAGGAGGAATAATTTGAGAGCGCAGTAAGAAATCCAGATGTGTGACAAAAACCATTAAGAGCTGCTTCACTGAATTAGATATTCCTGTTTGTGGAGGATTTTATTGATCATCTGTAGCCATAAATCAAATTTTTGGTTTTTGTGTGTGCTAGTTTACTTCACTTGCACCTAAAATGATCAATTAAAAATGAAACTGATTCTCTTTTTTTAAATGTGTTTATTTCTGTTAAACTAGTGAGAAAGGAGGCAACAATAATATTTGGGGAAAAAATAATAATAATAAAAAAGCTCTTATAAAAATGAATGTTTTTTTCTTGTTCCCTCAAGCAAAAATACAAAAATATGAATATTAAATGTTGTAAAATATTGTAAATTCCTGCTGTTTGTTCTCCTACTTCATAGTAAAAGCACCTTGCATTTTTCATAGTTTTTTATGTTTTATAGACCACACATTTCTCATCAGTTTAATAATAATCCCAGGTTGCAGCTTTGTTGTTGTTGTATTTGTCAGACCAGCAGTGTTTCAGGGCACAGTGTCGTGGTAACGTGTGATAAACTGATTGTCAACATTGTCGTGTTTCTGCTTTTTTTTTTCTCTGTTTTCATGCCAACCAAAATCAACAAACACACTTCAAAGGCTGCTGCAGAGAATTGCAAACCGTCAGGAGGAAATCTGTCATTCAGTGACAAATATATTGTAAAATTTATTTGTTTTTTTTTTTACTATGAACATGTCTGAGCTCTGGTGTGGAGATTCCAAGTACGTTACTGTGGTGCTGATTGGCCAGTGGCAGTTTTTATTCCAGCCAATCAGCAGTCAGCGATGCATTAATTTGTGTCTCTGGTTAAAAGGTCGCTGATCAGTGAGACGAGCTGCTGATTGGTTGGAAATAAAACCTGTAGACTTCCTGCTGCTGACTCAAAAATGAACGGATAAACTTATCTTCACCTTGTAGTTAATTATTAAGTTGTTAATGGTTAAATATCTGGGGTTTTCATAAACGCAAATTACATTTTATTGACCTTAGACTTCCTGTTGTTACAGCAGCTGGGTATTCAACAAGGAGGTAAACAAGATGTAATAATGGTAATCCAGGCAATGAAAGCAGTTTCTATGACTTTACTGTTGATCAGCAGATGTGTTCGTGTCTTGAAGGTACAGCCGGGCGACATGACTTAAAACATCCCCATGTATTTTGTTTCTAATATGCATTTGTTATCGTTGATGTGTGAGGAATCTCATTCAACACGTGTGTTCCATTATGCAGCGGTGGAAAGGTTTTTGGACACCCCATACATCTGTGAGATATTACATTAAGACTCACTCTGAGGTGTAATTTCTTTTAGTACCGTCACAGTCACAATGCCAAAAAGCCATTAAAAGCTTAAAATGGAGTGGTTCCATAAAAACATTTTTTCCACAAATATTTCATGATATTATGTGAGATTGTGTGAAATTTTAGGGGTGTCTGAGAACTTTTTCTCCACCACTGTACATATGTATGTCTATACTTTAACTGTGTGTAAACTAGGGCTGGACCCGAATATGTGAGTATTTGTTCCGCAACATTTGGACCCGGGAGACCAGACGAATGGATCCGAATATTCGGATATTCGTCTTTAATAGGGCCCAAATATTCGGAGGCCAGACACCGCTGCTCGGCCCAGCCCTAGTGGAAACAAAACTTCTTCAGACAAAGCTTCACATCTTTCATCAGAACTCGTTTAAGCCTGAACCAAATGTAGTTCTGTCATTGATTTTAAAATCAGTAATTGGACTCTTTGTGACCTCAGCTCAACATGAACAACAATGCTTTTAAAGAAACGTCGCACAGATCCACATGTTCTGATGCACAGACTGCACTGGTGTTGGCATTTTAATTTCATATGAGTGACAAAGTGAGAGACAAACATCTGCCACAGACCCACTAATGACAGAAAATAACTGTTGTTTACCACAAAAAGCTTGCTGCCATGTTTTGCTGCTAATGCTGGTCTGAGTAATTTGGAGGGGGAACGCTCTGACATTATTAACTTTTTGAAAGCTGGAGAACTTGGTTGTGTTTCCCGTCTACATTTCTTGCAGTTTTCAAACCGTTTTCTAGCTCTGGAGTTACACGTCTAGTGACTGTTTGAGTTAGACTTTTCTGTCAGCGTGTGTTATTAGTTTTTCTTTAATTCTGACCCGTACCTGTCGGGTTTGTGACCTCGTTTCTGCAGCGTGGTGGGCCAATCAATCAGGACAGACTGCTCAGAAATGTCTGATCATTTTTAATAAAAGACTTTTTTGTGTGTGGAAATCATTAATATTGCTTCCACTTCATAATAACATTCCTAGAGTTCCAACGACAGCTCCTGTACGATATAATTAGATTTAATCAGGATCTTTTGTCAACAGAAGCACTGCTCTGTGACAGCGATCCAACCTTCAGTTTTCTGGTTAGCGCCTTACAAATGCAGGCGTACGTAAAGGGCTTTAACTGACAGCAGAACGTCGTGTTTAATGCTGGCTTTCTGCTTTGATTTTGAGCAGGAATTTGAGGACATATTTTCAGAAATGAGTGCCTGCTGTCACTCTGCCAGCTTCAAACTGTACACAGATGTGACGGCACACATCAGGATGTTTGGCTTCTCTGGTTTCTGTCCCGGGGGAGACTCGTTCATGTGCAAAGCCAAGAGAAGGTCAGAATTAAGAGCAGATTTAACCTCGGTTTTTAGAAAGGCATGTCACCCAGAAGACGACAAGATGGAGACACGAGAACAAACGACTGGAATTATTTCTGCTCATATTTTGAAGCGGAACAGCAGCAGTTTTTTGTCGACAGTGAAAGAAAGAAGTGTCCTTTGTTATCATAAAGAGAGTCATTAGATGAGCTTTGGAGTGTTTGTCTCTGCAGATGTGTTGGCAGGATGAAGATGAGTGACAATGAAGCTGGTGGAGAGAATAGTGTTGATTTAAAACGTGTTTAGTTTGAGCACTGATTCTGATATTTCCTCACTGTGTTCTCATTTTTTTACTCTGCAATATAAAATATCACGTCTATAGAAACGGCTCAAACGTCTTTAGTGCAGCAGAACACAGTTTTAATGTCACAGGATTCAGAAGAGGAAAACACATTTCATTTTTTTCAGTACTTGTCTGTGATCTGCTTCGTCTAGCAGCATAAAAAGTTTCAGGATTTTTGTCCCATGACTGCTGATTATCGCTGAAATACTAAAGCTTCATGAGCAGAATTTTTCTTCTGCTTTTCCCGGAATCTGATAAGGGCAAGTGGTTTAAATTCGGCAATAAATTCGGCATGTAAAATAAATAGATTTGCATAAAATCCCGTGGTCTTAAGCTTACATTTGGCCAAGTTTCCTGACCAAATAGCTTAATGACAGTAACCATAAGGGGAAAATAAAAAAGATTGTATTCAACATTAAAAAGTAACTTCAATGTACAATGCGTCTTTAAAGAGCATTTCCTGTTTCAGTGACAGAAGTTTTGCACAAATATCGACCAAACTGTCAGAAATTAAAACTGTTTAAGGAGGTTTTCACTCACATTGTGATTTCATCAGAACCTCAGAAAACCTACCCAGGAATTAGTCTGATCCTTAGACCCTGTGAGCGTTTCCAGCCCCATCTTCATTCCTGATCTGGACCAGATACAGCAGCTAACCTTTGCTCTGAACCTGCTCCGTTTAAAGCCTGTTGATTAACTCATGATGCACAAAAATACAGAAAGGCTCATTCAATCACATTCAACAAAATTCTTCTTGTTTTTTTATTTGAAAAAACTACTATTATGGTGGGTTAGAGGAAAGTTAATCATAAGATGGTTTGTTTTTGCAATTTCCGCCTGATAAAAGGTGACATTTTGCAGACTTAAGTTTAAGATGACATTTTTTTTAAATTATTTTATTTATTTTATTTATTTATTTATTTATTTCATTCATTAAAAACAATACAACACTGCATATGTTAAATGAATGAAAAGGAGCAGAGAGAAGCTATAGCTTATAATTTCTGCCCCTTATCAATAATAATTTTAACACATTTCAGTAGTGTTTGGCTGTCACACACAGCCCTTTTAACCAACATTTAACATGATCTAAAGAAAAAAGGAAAAACAATTTCCGGTTATTCACAAGCATCATATCTCTTACACACGTGGACAAAATTGTTGGTACCCCTCAGTTAAAGAAGGAAAAACCCACAATTCTCACTGAAATCACTTGAAACTCACAAAAGTAACAGTAAATAAAAATTTATTGAAAATTAAATAATCTAAAACAGCCATTACTTTTGAATTGTTGATTAACATAATTATTTAAAAAAACAAACTAATGAAACAGGCCTGGACAAAAATGATGGCACCTCTATAAAAGATTGAAAACTATTTGACCAGAGTGACATGATTAACTCAGGTGTGTCATTTAATTGACATCACAGGTGTTTCCAAACTCATAATCAGTCAGTCTGCCTATTTAAAGGGAGACAAGTAGTCACCCTGCTGTTTGGTGAAAAGGTGTGTACCACACTGAACATGGACAACAGAAAGCGAAGGAGAGAATTGTCCCAGGACATCCGAAAAAAAATGATAGACAAACATCTTAAAGGTAAAGGCTATAAGACCATCTCTAAACAGCTTGAAGTTCCTGTGACAACAGTGGCTCATATTATTCAGAAGTTCAAGACCCACGGGACAGTAGCCAACCTCCCTGGACGTGGCCGCAAGAGGAAAATTGATGACAAATTGAAGAGACGGATCGTTGGAATTGTATCCAAAGAGCCCAGAGCAACCTCCAAAGAAATTAAAGGTGAACTCCAAGGCCAAGGTACATCAGTGTCAGATCGCACCATTCGTCGTTGTTTGAGCCAAAGTGGACTTCATGGGAGACGACCAAGGAGGACACCACTGCTGAAAAAAACTCATAAAAAAGCCAGACTGGAATTTGCAAAAATGCATGTTGACAAGCCACAAAGCTTCTGGGAGAATGTCCTTTGGACAGATGAGACCAAACTGGAGCTTTTTGGTAAGGCACATCAACTCTATGTTCATAGACTCAAAAACCAAGCATACGAAGAAAAGAACACTGTCCCTACGGTGAAACATGGAGGAGGCTCAGTAATGTTTTGGGGCTGCTTTGCTGCATCTGGCACAGGGTGTCTTGAAAGTGTGCAAGGTACGATGAAATCTGAAGACTATCAAGGCATTCTGGAGAGAAATGTGCTGCCTAGTGTCAGAAAGCTTGGTCTCAGTCGCAGGTCATGGGTCTTCCAACAGGACAACCATCCAAAACACACAGCCAAAAACACCCAAGAATGGCTGAGAGAAAAGCGTTGGACTATTCTAAAGTGGCCTTCTATGAGCCCAGATCTGAATCCCATTGAACATATGTGGAAGGAGCTGAAACATGCCATTTGGAGAAGACACCCATCAAACCTGAGACAACTGGAGCTGTTTGCTCATGAGGAGTGGGCCAAAATACCTGTTGACAGCTGCAGAACGCTCATTGACAAATACAGAAATCGTTTAATTGCAGTGATTGCCTCAAAAGGTTGTGCAACAAAATATTAAGTTATGGGTACCATCATTTTTGTCCAGCCCTATTTCATTAGTTTGTTTTTTTTTAATAATTATGTTAATCAACAATTCAAAAGTGATGACTGATTTTGATTATTTAATTTTCAATAAATTTTTATTTACTGTTACTTTTGTGAGTTTCAAGTGATTTCAGTGAGAATTGTGGGTTTTTCCTTCTTTAACTGAGGGGTACCAACAATTTTGTCCACGTGTGTATAACAACATGCTGCCGTGTTTGAGGATTCAGAGGGCTAAATAGTGAAGGACTGGAGATATGTGAATGTTTCCCTTCAGATCCGGCTGTCATGCTGCAGATCAGTTTTGTTTTTTCATCTTTTTAAATTCAAGTCTTGGTGTCGCATTAGAATTAAACTAATTATACTGTTAGACTCACAGACATCAGATTTGGCAGTAAGTCAGATATTATGCGCTCTGACTGGGAATCGGTTGTAAATCGGTGTTAAAAGCTAAGTGATGGATTTGAATCAGACACTAGAACTGAACCTCTGAGCATTATTTCTGTATTAGTGGTGAAGTGCTGCTTTCCTGTGAGGGTTCACGGTGTCGAGCTGTAATGTAGTGACCTGCATGTTTACAGATGAACTAATTGTTTAATTAGTTACAAAAAAAACAGCCATTATTCATAGAGGGAAAACATGAACGCTCTCAGCTGCTCCTGTTCTGCTCTCACACACAGACAGCATCATTAGACGCCTTCTTTAAAGTGGTTGACAGGCCGCCATGTTATCCAGCAGACACCGGACACGAAGAGCCGCCAGCCTCTCCTCCCTCCGTTAGCTCCATCTTCCACATTTATTACTGCCTCTAAAGTTTATAATAAGGAAACTAGTTTAGTGTTTTTGAATCTCCACATGTGTAGCAGCAGTCCAAATACTCACTTTTCCAGAGCTGAATCCAGTGTTTTGAGTTTAACATCGGAGTAGGCCTATTGTTTGACTTATTTATTATATTTCACAGTCCCTCCAGGATTTCACGGTGTTTTTCCAGATTGTTGCATCCCTAAAATGTCTGACTTCTCAACAGCTTTTCTAGAAAATTGCGATGTAAGTTGCGATGTTTTGAGCGTATTTGTTGCGATGAAACTGAAGGAGACGGTTGCTAAAAAGTTGGATTTTTTTTTCAGCTTTTAAAACATGTTTGAACATTTTAATTTACAGTATTTCTTCCTAAACTAAACACTCCAACCCGTTTCTACGAGCTGGCACACCACGGTGGGAAACAGCAGCCAGATCCCTGTTTAACAGGAAGTGGCTGGAAGAAAACTGCTTTTTCACATTAAAACAGGGATTAAAATACAATGTGGGTGCGCAGCTTTAACATTTAGAACAGAACTAGAAACAGAAGTGAGTTCATGGCAGCTGTTGAGCAGAAGGATCTCTGGGTTTAATATTATGAATCCAGCTGTAGGAAAGTTTACCTGCTTGAATAAACAATGAAATCCGGAGCGCACTCCAAGATTTCCAGAGTTGAATAAAAATAATTGTGCAACAGCTGCTGAGGCGTCCGAGTGGGCAAAAGAGGAAGGCAGTGACCCAGTTCCACACTGTCGCCTGTTTATTTACTTCATGTGGTCGCTGTGGCTGCGCTTTGTTTTTGTTTGAGGAAATGTGCACATGAAAGTTGTCTTTAAACGTGTAAACGTAGAACCACAGAAAATGTGGACGTCCTCAACAGCATCATTAGATTAGAATGAGATTATCACTTGAGTAAATCATAAAAAAACACCTCTGCAGCGAAGCATCTGTTTATCCAGGCCCTGTCAAGTTCAGCAAAGCAGTCGCTTGTTTAACTCTCCTGTTGGGTTCATTTCTTTAGAACAGCAGTGATGTTCCTGGGCCACGTTTAATCATTCAGAAGTGTCAGAAACCAAAAAATCCGAATAAACATTGTTTACATGTCATTACTCCATCACTGATCATTTCCATCAGTATTTAGTGCATCTCTCACAGATCATGGTTCAATGAGGGTAATTAACTCATTTTTCATTTTAAAAATGCACATTAAAGCTTTTTTGAAGTACATGGGAAAGACCTACACATAGAATACATGACAATGATATTTTTTTGAATTTTATTTTGCATTTTGAATTTTTTGTTTTTTTGGAGCAGATTACCAGAAGACATTTCTTCTGTTGAGGGTCAGATTAACCTGCTGACTTTAAATCAAGACAAATGAGACATGAGGATTTGTATAGAAAGCAAACTTTATTTAACCCTCCTGTTGTCTTCAAAAAGTATTCTTGTCTGAAAAAAATCCAAAATTTCAGCAAAATTCCAATAATTCCTTAAAAATTTCCCTTAAAAGTTTTATTTTTAAAAAAAATGTCTCAAATGTGGCAAAAATTCTTGTAAATATTTTCAAAAAATGAGTAAAAATCTTCCAAAAAATCCTAAAAATGTCTGAAGTGATTACATATATATTATCAGTAAAACTTCTATTTTCTTTGAGAACATTCACAAAAAAGTCAAGTGATTTTTTTTTTTTTTAACATCTTTTTTCCCCCAAAAAAATGTTGAAAAATTTCCTCAGAATGTTGAAAATGTATTTTTTCCCCACATTTTCAAACTTTGAATCGGGTCAACACGAGGGCTGTTGTAGAACCAGAAAAATGTGCGATGAACCTTTTTATATGTTGATTACACTCATTAAACCACGTGGAGGAAGTTCATCCTGAAAAAATACTTTTTTTTTCAAAGATTTCTTTTACTTTAAAATGGGCCAGTTTGACCCTCAACATAACAGGAGGGTTGAGCTGAGCTGTTTATGTTCTGGGTTTCACAGTCAACATCCGGAGTTTGCAGTCTAATAAACTGTTGCTGTTTGTTTTTTCTGCTCGGTATCACTAACTGATTGATGTCTTTTCTTTGTCTTCCTTCAGGCTCCTCACAGAACTTGATGCCGGGACAGAAGGGCCGGGAAGCGATGGTTCTTCATCCTCTGGAATAACGGACACACTCTACTTCATGGGACTGCTGACCTGATCCTAAAAATCAGCTTACGGTTATGGAACACTTAAAAGGAACACTACAGACTCAGTTTTTTAATGTCGTTTAGTATATCGCCTATTTATGACCCATTTTATAACATCCCACGGAAGCAGCTGGAGGCTTGGCTTTTAAGTGGACAGTAAATGTATTAGTGGTACATTCATGTGAGACACTCAAGCATCGGCTTTTGTTGGAAGTTTGGGGTAGAAACCACAGCGGCCTCTACCTCTGAAGATCAAACTGTTGGTTTGATAAGGGCTCATTACTGTTTCTAGAAACTAGACTGAGTGGACGGGGTAGTTTTACCCCCTCGACACTTTGCCACAGCTGCATTGGGAGATGTTCCAGTTCAGCAAGTACCCCATGGACATTTTAGAGATGCTAAGTGGACACCAAGCCCACCAGTTCAAAGGCCTTGGATTAGAACGACAACTGAGCCACCAACAGCAAGTCCAGCTGCAGCATCAGCAGCAGCTCCAGCAGCAGCACCAGCCGTCTGCTGACAGCTCTGGAAGCCTCCTGTCCGGCCTCGGCCTGGGCTCCCTCCAGAGCTCTCGGAGCAACGCCTTTGCCGACTCCTCGTCATTATTCGCCAAAATGAGCGCCCCGCCCCCCTCCATCTCCCACCAGAGCCAGTCGTCCTCGTCGTCCCACAGCTCCAGGAAGTCCAGTAAGATGAGCAGCAGTAGCAGCAGTGGCAGCGGGAGCTCCTCGTCGGGATACCCCCAGTTCCTGCGGCCGTTCCACCCGGCCGAGGCGGCGCTGGCTCAGGAGCAGCTCCACTCTGGGATGGGACGGTTCGACTTTGGTGGGAGCAGCAGTGGGGGAAGCGCTGGAGTGATCGGGGGCGTCGTTGCACCAGCACCCCCACCTCCCCCGTTACATCCTGGCCTCTCTGTCCCCCAGCCCTCCCCCGGACCCTCCTCCTCCTCCCCTTCGCCCTCCACGTCTGCTTCAGCGTCCAACAACCCCTCCGGCAGCACTGCAGTCCCCCTCGTCAGCCAGTCTGATCCCCGCAGCCTCCACCAGCAGTTCAGCTGCATGCTCGCCGCCAACCAGTACTTTCTGTCGGGCGTCCCCACCAACAGCAGCCTGGAGCAGTTCCTCGTCCAGCAGGGGACTCACAACCACCTGGGCCTGGGCCTCGGCCAGGGGGCCACCGAGTCAAACTCAGCCTTAGCCCCGCCTCCCGCCCTCCACTCCTCCCACAGCCACAGCCACACAGCTCCACAGCCTCAGCAGCAGCAGCAGCAGCTCACCCCTCACGCCTTATCTCACCCACACAGCCACACCCACCACCCACACCCACTCCACCCGGCCCCTCAGCCCGCTCCACTGGGAGGCTTTGATTTCCAAGGCATTCCAGTCCTGTCCTCCAACCAGATAGCATCTCTAATGCAGCAGGAGGCCGGCCTCCCCCTGCCCCTGCCCCTACACCTGTCGCTCTCTAAAGACGACGGGGCGAAGTCGGGAGACAGCTCGTCTACGTCTGCTTCGAGCGGAGGAAGCAGGAGGAAGAAAGCGATGGCGGGCTACCTGCCCCAGAGGAAAAGTGAAAGTAGCAGCCACAGCAGCAGCAGTAACTGCCACAACAGCAGCTCCAGTGGGCACACTCAGAGCTCCTCCACCGGCCTGGTGGGCGGAGGGTCTGGAGGCGTGGGTCTGAGTGGCATCGGAAGTGAGCCACAGCACTCCTCTCTCCTCTCCTCGTCCTCACAGCAGCAGCAGTCGTCCTCCACTGTGTCCTCCTCTTCATCTGCCCCCGCCTCCTCAAACTCCACCTCTGTGCTCGTAGCCAACGGCAACCAACAGCTGTCCAAATCCCAGGACAGTCACAGCAATAGCTCATCAGGCCAGCCCGAACCAGAACCTCTTTACCACTGCGGTGAGTGTGGTAAAACCTTCACCCACCTGTCCAGCCTTCGACGGCACCTCCGCAGCCACGGTTTGACACCAGAAAGCCAAAGCAGGAAGTCAGACTGTAACTCTCCCAGCCCGGAGAGGATATTCTGCTGTGGTGAGTGTGGGAAGAGGTTTAAAAAGAGGGGTCACCTCATCCAGCACAGCGTCACCCACTCAGAAAACCGGCCTTTTGTCTGCAGCATCTGCCAGAAGTCCTTCAACCGTCGAGAGTCACTTACGAGGCATGAGAAAATCCACGACGAGAAGCCTTTCCGCTGCCCGGCCTGTGGGCGTTGTTTCCGTGAGAGCACATCTCTTCTCAACCATGCTGCCTCGGGGGCTTGTGGCAAACCGCCTCGCAGCTCCAAAAACCGAGCTGGCAGTGGAGGCAGCGCAGCGTCCAACCCCAGCAGCAGCAGCAAGATGGGGAGCAGTGGGGAAAGGGTCGCCATTTCAAACGATGGGGCGGGGATGGCCAACGACAAGTATGCAACAGATTACTCCAGAAACCGCTACCAGAACCAGTCGTCCTACAGCAGTGGGGTCGACGACTACAGGCGGTCGCAGTCTTCATCGCTGTACTCCTCAGAGAGCACGTTAGCCAGCGAAATGAGCAACCAGACTCTCCGTAAAGCCCCTTTAGCCCCAACTCTTCACCCCCACCCACAGAGTCAACAACAGCACCACCACCATCAGCCCCAACAAACACAGCAGCCCCACCTCCCCCTCTCGTCCCTATTGGATGATTCAGAGGACGAGGTCACCAGCAGCGCGATGTCGGCCATTGCTGCTGCAGCTGCGGCCTCATGCGACATAAACACAGAGAGCCGGGAAGGAGAGAGGAGGGACATCATCGGGGGTCTGCTGGGGGGGTTGGGGTTTGGTAACTTGGGTGGACCGTCATCCACGTCCAGCCTCAACGGTTCCACCATGCCCCTGACCCACCCCAGCCAGCCCCACACAAAGCCCAGGAGGCCCCGAAAGCCCCGAGAGAAGAGAGACCCGAACACTATCGTCCGGAGGAGGAGGAGCCCTGCGCCTCCAGGGGACGGCTCAGAAAGGCCCTACGGATGTCAGATATGCGGCAAACGCTTCAGACGGGCCGAGACGTTGCGGCGCCACAATCGCGTTCACACGGGGGAGAAGCCTCACGCCTGCGACGTCTGCGGCAAAATGTTCCGGGAGCCTTTCCACCTCACCAAGCATCTGACTGTGCACTCAGGGCAAAAGAACTACAAATGCAACCTCTGCGGGAAGATGTTTGCCTACGCCCAGAGTCTGGTGAGGCACGGAAAGCTGCACAGGAAGGGGGAGATCGACAACCAGGGGAGGAGGATAAAAGGTGCTGCTGCTGCCATCAGTCAGGTCGCCAACTCGGGGAACTCTGACTACTTCTCTTCCTGCTCCCAGGGAGAAAAGTCTCCGACGTCTGGCACCCCGTCTCAGAGGCTTTATACCTGCACAGTGTGCTGGAAGTCATTCCGCCATTACTTCCACCTGACAGCACATCAGCAGACCGTCCACGGTGGCGGTGTCGGGCTGGAGAAGTCCTTTCGTTGTGAGGTTTGTGGCAAAGCCTTCGCCTACTCAAACAGTTTAGTGCGGCACAAGCTGTCTCAGCACGGCATCGACCGCAGCGGCCAGCGCGTCAACCAGTCCCAGCCCTCCGGATACTCGCCGCTCTTCTACAACTCCAGTTCAGGTTCCAACTACGCCGGGTCGTCCCACATGCAGCAGGGGGCTTCAGGGCAACAACAGCAGCAACAGCAGCAGCAGCAGCAACAACAACAACAGCCACCGCAACAGCCACAACAACAACCACAGCAGCAGCTCCAGCACCCTTTTCACTACCGTGCAAAAAACTTCCAAAAGCGGCATGGACAGACAAGAAAACACCGAAAGAAAAAAAGGCGAGTGGTGATCCACAGCATCATGAGAGACGGAAAGCTGGTGGGTGTCCCCCTGAGTAAAGACACTCGTAGGAAGCTGTCGATGCTGAGGAAGAGGAGGGGCAAACTGCAGGCTCAGCTCAACAAGAAGAAGATGCTGGCCCAGCTGAGGATAAAGGGCGCTGTGATGAAAGTGAAGTCGTGGTGCGGGGGCGCCGTCAGAGTAACGGGGCTCACCTCCATGGACGTCCCCCTCAAGCGCTTCCCCTGCCCCATCTGCCCCAGCACCACCTACGCCAAGCACGGCTCCCTGCTGGTCCACCACGCCGTCCGGCATCCCCCGAGGAACTCAGGCCGCCACGCCCGTCTGCGGTGCCAGGTGTGTGGACGACGCACCAGCTCCTTACACAAAGCCTTGAAGCACAGGGGCCAGCACCTGAAACAAGCTGCATTCCAGTGCCACAAATGCCGACATCGATTCTGGAACCCGGGGCTCCTAGCTCGGCACAAGTTCTCCTGCCGGGGCGTGACGACCAGCAGCGGGGCCTGGGCGCTGATGAAGATGAGGTCTCCGTCGTCTCACGATCAGTCGGACAGCAGCGGACATTCTCCGGTCCAGCTGACGGTCCCGGCTCTGGTCCAGCCCGAGAGATCAACCGTGCTGGCTGAGTACAGTCAGTGAACACAAACAGTTTTCTAGACTAGATTGTTTTTTGATGTTTATTTTTTTTAAATAATCCAAGAAGCGAGCAAGAGCTAGCACATTTTTAACACAAAAAGAGGTGAGAGAAGGCGGAGGGTTCAGTGTGACTACCTGCAACAATCCTCAGGTGGACGATGAACTAACGTGGACTTCAAAAGGCCCCAAATCAAAACCACCGCCGGCGTCTGTCTCCTCTTCCCCAAAGGTGAAGGAACTCTAGACAACGTGACTTTAGTAGCATCTGTTTGAAAAGTTAATTTGAGTTTTTTTCTATCATCTTGTATTTTTTTTAATATATATATTTAAATTTCCCCTTTAGCAGTGTTTGCGCATAAACATGGGTTGGATGCCTGTTGTAGGGGTCACAAACCTCCAGTACCAGTTTATTTTTTCAGAATGTCTTCACATTACTCACAGTTAAACGTATAGTCTTTGTCTCTTGCTCTGTGTGTTTATTTGTTACCCCAGTGGCAAAAACTCACTGTTTTATACTGAGATGACATTTGCCCTCGAGATAAATTTATCGTCTAAGGAAAAAAAAAAGTCCTGATACTCTAAGGAGCTCATGAAGATGAGCGTTGGGGCAGTAAAAGGGTTTATTGGTCACTGAAGGCCATACTGTGCTAAAGTGACTACAAAGGCAGAGGAGGTGTTGGGAGGAACTGAAAAGTGTTGGTGACCTTGTTTTTAATGTACACTACTTTTGTGACTTTATTTTTTTTTTTAAAGAGGCGTGAACGGAGCAAAAACACGACTCGAGCTGTTAATGTGTTCAGGATTTGAAAAGGACAAGAGAAATAACAGGCGTGTACTGTACAATTGGTATTATATTTTATTATATATTGATTATTTGCTGTTTTTTACTCCAAGTATCATTTCTTTTATCATTGTCGGTATTGTATGGGCGGGAGGGAACGAGTCGGGGCCTATCTTTGTAAAACAGCGGGATGAGTATATGTATCGATGTGATATCCTCCACTTCCCTTTTACCTGCTCCCTCATTGCCACACTTAAGCCCATTTTTGTAACAAAGCGTGTACACATAGTTCATTACTTAGGTCCTGTCCAGATGTGTTTTTTCCTTTTTATTTTTCTGTAAAACTAAACCATGTAATATTATTACTAAATTACTATCCTTTTTCTTTGCCTAAAAAGTGAGTTGTTGAAAACCCTCAAATCAAATAAAAAAACAAACCCTGAAATGTTACCGCCGGCATTTTGCTCAAGTTTGTGAGAAATAACAGAAATCATCACCAGTAGTGATTTGCAAGGAGGAAAAAGTCTACTTAAACACCATATGTTGAACTGTTTGCTTTTATGTTGACATATTCGGATTCTTTGCGCATTTCATTGACCTCCTGTGCACTGATACTAGCACTTTACTCATGCTAAGAATTAATTGGATTTAATTTAATACAAAATCTACCAATTAAACCCAATTTGCCTGTAATAAATGCTAAATAGCATGGTTCTCTCTGGAGAACTTATCAAAGGAAATTGGGTTTATATCCATAAAATGCAGCCGCTTCAGTGTTTGAACCTTTTGTCTGTGATCAGACACGTAATTTTGTCAAAATTCTACCAGACATGTTTTCGACGGAGCCTTCCATTTGGAGCGGTCTCTGCAAACCGAACACGTACAAATAAGCTCAACTTTGTCTTTAAATTCTACAAAGATCTTTCATTTTCGGGGCTACACTAAACTTGGGGTGTCTCATGAGCATAAAATAAATGACTTCACTGATAGAGATTCACATTTATTAGATTGAATGGACTTGCTCTTACTTGCTTTACTACTCATCAGAGGAGTCAAAGCGCTTATACAACAATTGCTTCCATTCACCCATACGCTCACACATTCTCACTCTGGGGCGGACGGAAGCGTGGCTGCCAATCCGTGCCTACGGTCCCTCAGACCACCACCAACATTCACACGCATTCATACACCAGTGAAGAGCACTGGAGGCAAGGTGGGTAAAGTGTCTTGCCCAAGGACACAACAGCACATGACTAGGTGAGAGCGGGAATCGACCCGCCCTACCACCTGATCCACAGCCACCCTCAAGTTACTGATGGTTTCAGACAGAAAACACCCACATCTTCTCTTTTTTATATTGAGGATTCCTGTAGCAATGGATTTAACCAAACCATTAATATCATCCAGATAGCTTTATTTGCTCAAAGATTCACCTCAAGTTTTTGCAACCAACCACATAATCTTTACAGAACCAAATAATCCAACATATACAGCGACCATCCCGACAGCAAATGAAGAAAAAAATGTTATTTTCACATTTAACGTGAGGCTCAAAACTATGGAAATAGATTCTGATGCCTTTTAGTGTAGAGTCAGAGTTAATTCAATGTACATTTTTTGTGGGTTTTCTGTTGATAAGAAGTTAAAGACAGAAATCACTTATCTGGATTTGATTTACGATATAATCAAGACAAAAGAAACTGGTAAAAATGATGCTTTAGTTTGCTGTGGTTATTCTAACTGCTGCTGCATCTGCCCTTCAGCTCAGCCTTACTTCAGTCCAGGAGTCTGTTCATGACCTTCACTTGTGTCTCAGTTCCAAGAAAACCAAATGTTTGCTCTTTAACCAGACTAACAGCTTGCCCGTGCACAAAAACTACCAATGTTTGCATTCAGCTGCCATTTAACTACTCATCTGCTGTGAATGTGAAACGCTGGTTTACATCAGTTAGTCCACCGTAGATATTTTTATCCACACACCCTGAAGTGACCTCTCCCTCCCCAACCAAAACCACATGAGTTCCTGTCATGGAGCAGGTGTTGTGCACCTGGATCCTGCGGTCAGGTGAGCTCTTCAGACCCTCTGGACTACCCAGCAGCCCCCCGGGGTCCC
This sequence comes from Acanthochromis polyacanthus, assembly GCF_021347895.1. Classification (NCBI taxonomy): domain Eukaryota; kingdom Metazoa; phylum Chordata; class Actinopteri; family Pomacentridae; genus Acanthochromis; species Acanthochromis polyacanthus. The sequence continues at coordinate 40,369,408 of NC_067123.1, read as the reverse complement.
AGATGCACCGGCACATGTCTCCCAGAAAGTTTAGGGGGGAGGAAGTGAATTTTCTAGTCAGCTCAAGGCAGCTGTGGCTCCTCTTTACTGCTGCATTACCACCAAATAACCACTAGATGGCGCCATTTAAACGCTCTTTTACTGATGGCTGCTTTCCAGTCTGGAGGAGAGAAAGAATCGATTCAATTCGAAACGCCTCATGAAGCTCAGCTCACACATTAGTGGCGTGGAGCTGTTTGTTCCACACTTCACACTGATGCATGCCAACGTGCACACTCTCCTGCTCGTGCACGTGTGTTTGCACTACGTCACCACACAGGACTGGAAGGTCCTTCTAGGAACCGATGCTGCAGATCTGACTCATGAGTCAGATTAGTGTCAGCAGGAGACATAATGTGGAGTTTTAATGGATGATTTGTTCCTTTCGTTTTTTTAAAGAATGTTTTAGAAGTCAGGTTTGGGCCTGGATAAAAACTACACAAGATTAACATCAAACACAACACTAAAAGGGACATTGCATTATTTCACAAGAAAAAAACATAAAATGAGAAAACTTTGCAAGAAATAGTTATTTATTTTCAACTGTCATCTCTGGACAAATGTTGAACTGATCCTAGCTTGAATTAAAAATACTTTCTACACATAATATTTATAATAAAAACAAATATTAATGTTGGTAAAGATAAAGTCTGCTTTGCAAAATATAAGAAATCAAAGAAAAGAATAGAAATTGGCAAAATGTGCAACTCAAAAGCAAACACAGCGTGCAAAATACGACAGAAACTTTAACAGTCCTGATCATGTGAACTGCTTAAGACACATAATACTGGAGTATATTATCCTTCTTATCCTTCTCCTGTCATCTGTGGCAGCAGGTCTGATGAAAAAAGCTGCATTTTAAGTATTTTTAAAGAAATTTGACGGTAGTACTTCTTTTTAAGGCTATTTAAAGCTATATTAACATTGCTTTTTATGACCAATAGTCCCTGCTGATGATTTGATTTAACATTTCTACCCATGTTTTTATAATCTGTTATGTTACTGTTTGTTTTTTTGCACCAAAACTCCAAAGTCAGATTCCTGGTGTGAGAAAACCTGCTCAGCAATGAAACAGTTTGTGGTTGTGATTAAGGTGACCTTTAATAGTCACTGGTCAGAAAGTGTCTGTCTGATCGTTGTCCTTTAAAGCCGAGGAGGATTCAACTGTTTGTTTTCAGCTCAGAAACCTGCTGTGTGCACAACTGGATAAATACATAGAAAAGATGATGCTGCGTTTATTATTGTTCAGTGTAAATATGCATGAAAATAGATTTAAAAATGTAAAAAAAAAAATGAAGTACTTAGACAAAATGACCTATTACATTTTATCTTATTTTTATTTTATCTTTATTATTGAAGTACGTGTTTTTATTATTGTTTAGTATAAAGTATACATTAAAAGAGTAAGAAATATTTTTAAAAATTGAAATTAAATTCAAAAGTAAATGTGCAAAGTGACAGTTTATTATTATATTATTTTGGCTGATTGTATCCTGTGTTTTGTTGTTGTTCAGACTAAATAATACGGTGAAACAGGTTTAAAAATAGTTTTTAAAAATGCAAAGCAAATTCACAAAAAGAAATTGAATTATTATATTATCTATTTTATTTTATTTTATTACTGAAGTGTTTGGTTTCAGTGAAAGAATACTTTAAAATAGTAAAATTAAATACATAAAAATAAAATAAAATTCAAAAGTAAATGTACAAAATGACAGTTCATTATTATGTTATTTTATTTTTATTATTGAAGTGTTCAGCTTCAGTGCACAACTGGCTAAATAAAGCCATGAAAGTTGGCTGCATCCTGTGTTTTCATTATTGTTCAGCGTAGAAATTATACATTAAAATAGGTTTAAAATAGTAAAAAAAAAAAAATAAGAAAAAGGAAACACAAAATTACATTTTAGAATTATATTAGTTTTATTTTATTGATTAATTTAAAAAAATACATATATCTCCTGTAGTTTAATAACCTTTAATGTGATGTTTTGCTGAGTAAAACTGCCCCCTCCCCCTCCGGCCCGTCACGCGGCACTTGCATGGGGGAAACCAGTGGGCGGAGACTGTGACCTATTTTTGACCAATGGGAGGCCGAGAGCGGCGGCGAGTGACCTATATTCAGCCAATCGCGGCGCAGCACCATTGCCGGTAGGCAACAGTCGGGCGCGTGCCGGGTCCACGTGCTCCTGTGTTTGAGAGGAGCGCGAGAGGCAGAGGGGGACAGTTAAGAGACGCAAACAGACGAGCCGTGTCCTCAGCCTGCTTTATTTTTTTAATTTATTTCCTTTTTTGGGGGATCAAACGCACTTTAACCGCGTTAAATGTCCTTACTTCAAACTGTGGCGCAAACTGCTGCCGGGCAGACAGAAAAAAGACGACAACACACCCCAGTAAGAGGTGTTGCGTTCACGGCCGTGTGTCTGCTCACATGTGAGTGTGTCTCCCCGATGCTCGGACACGTCCAGCACCTCCTTGTGCTTCTCCTCCTCCTGCTGTGGCCTCCTGTTCGCTCTCACTGACAGCGTGAGAGCTGAGCGGAGGGGCGTGGTGCGTTCATGGTCTATCCAGGAAGGAGCTCAGCTGCGCAACAGTCCCGGCAGCTCAGCGGTGATTGGATGAAACTGGAAGGAGGCGTCGTGCTTTGTGTAGATATATGGTGCATTCACGGACAGAGGGGAAGATGCTTAAATACGCGCCGTTAAAAGGCAAACTGAAGGCTAAATATCATCATGTTGAATTTAGATGCTGTGGATTATTTATCGTTCAGTCAACAATGACACGATAGTCAAAGTAAAACCTTAGAAGAAAGTTACAGATAGTACAGAGAAGGGTTGATCATTATTAGAATAAAGTAGAATATCATTTACTTGTCCTACAAGGGGAAATTTACAATGTCACAGCAGTAAAGTGACAGAAAATCAAGAGCACACATTGTAAATTAAAGATATAAGATATATACACAATATATACAATATAAATGACAAAAATACACTAAAAAGTTTGAAAATGATAGAAAATTTGTTCAAAATGACATGTTTTAATTCAAAATGATCACGAGAAGAAAACCAAAGCCACTGGATGTATCAAATAAATGCAGCATGGCTCAGAAACAGTGAACAGAGGAACAGTTGTTGGGGATCCATTCAGCATGGTGAAACATCTAGAGAAGAAAAGTCTGGAGAGGAAACGTGAAGATACTTGTGTTCAAAATGACTGAAAGTTTACCTGAAATGACACAAATGTGAAGGAGAAGGAAAGAAAAAGTGTCCAAAATGATGTCATTTTCATAACATGACATAAATATGACCAAAAGTTACCCCAAATGGCCTAAAACCTGTTCAAAAAGTCACATAAAGATCTTCAGAAATGACCATGATGAGCAGAGAGAAAAGGTCTCTAAGAAGCTGAAACCAGAGCATGGAAATGTCCATGCTTGAAAGACTGAAATGTTATCTAAAATGACAAAACCACGTCCAAAACAACAGAAAAAAGTATTTGAAGTTCCAACACTGTTTTTGGTCCATACTGTCAACATAAGGACAGATGTTACAGATGTTTTTATGATCACTTGTGAATGTACATTTGGGATTTTTTTTTTCCTCCATGGAGCTGAAATTAGAGCAGATATCAGCGTCATTCAGCCTGATGTGGAGGATCATTGGAGACCAAAGATGGACCTGCAGCTTCCACCAGGACAAGAACCAGCAGCAGAAGAGCTGCCACCTCCAAAACCAGAGAAACATGTCAGGTGAGCCTCAAGTACCAGGACTACTGTTGCTCTTTTCTTCAACGTCCATGTGATTGTCCACCATGATGCTTTACAGAACAGGACTTCCAGGAGGAGTTCCCAATACTGCAGAAGCACTTAGAGCTGAACACCGCTGCACAAGGAGACACGATTTAATTCAGGTACAGTTGTTGCTTGTCATTATTAGAGTTTATTTAGTCACTTGATGATTAGTGCACTGTTATGTCATAAAAGGATTTACAGTCTGTCAGATGCAGTCTGCCAAAATACCAGGATGTCCTACTACATCTGGCCTCATTTTTTCAGTGTGCGAGCCAACATTCTGACTCACAGCCCTCTGCAGCAGAAGATACGTCACACAGACGGGTGTGCAATGTTATGATTAGATCGTCACAACTGTATGATACTGTATGCAAGGACAGCTGCAGCACTTACTGAGAAGAAAATGTAGGAGTTTTGTATGTTCATCTTTTAATAGAAGCATCATATTCATTTGTGATCTAAACCTTGAAAATGCACATTTAGCACACTTAAAAAAATTAAATTTCTTGGTCTCGCAGCACAGCGTTAAAATACTATTTTCATTTACATACTGGTTTCTAGACAGTAAAATACAAGCATCTATCGTGCTAACAACTATTTTTACTTTCGAGCACCAAACAATGTTTATTTATCCAGATATAACATCTATCTATCTGGTATCTATCTATCTATCTATCTATCTATCTATCTATCTATCTATCTATCTGTCTATCTATCTTACACAAATGTTTACCAGTGGTAAATAGGCAAATTGACATGTTTGCAAAAACTGTGATATCTAATATTCACCAAAAAATCAACTAAAATCCAGCAATATTCTGCTGGATTTTAGTTGAAATTTTTTCTGAATGTTCTTAAAGAAATTACTAGAAGTTTTACAGATATATATGTCATCACTTTAGATATTTTTAAGATTTTTTTGGGAAGATTTTTAACCCTTTTTAAAAAAAAATTACTAGGATTTTCTTGCCAAATCTGGGGGATTTTTTTTTTTTTACATAAAACTTTTAGGAGAAACTTTTAATGAATTATTGGAATTTGTCCATTTTTTCTGAAGGTTTTGCAAATTTTCAGAAATTTGAAGAGTTTTTTTGCTGAATTTTTGGATTTAATTCAGACGAGGAAACAATATTTTTTGGTGCCCGTAAATGGAGACAACAGGAGGGTTAAAGTGAATTAATAATTCAATTGCAAATATTCAGAATGTAATGTAGATATCTGCACCTAGAAACTTATTTTATCATTTGTCCTACATAAAATGTTAACATGTGACGTCACTACTTGCTATTATACTCCAGATCTGCCTCCACTGACTGAGCGGAGCTCATATTTCCCAGCTTTCCGGTGCGCCCTGAACGCACAGCGGAGCCAGTGGAGGACTGAGGGGGCGTGGTTTTCATCGCAGTGGGCACGGCCTCGGTATGCAAATGATCCACGCCCCCAAGCGCCTTTCCCCCGTGAGCGGTGACGTCACGGCAGCGGCCCGTGTTGGTTCCAGCTGACCGGGAGAGAGAGAGGGAGAGAGAGGGAGAGAGAGGGAGGAAAATAAGAGCCATCACATCTATCTGACTCTCATACTACTGGATATTATTATTTTTTCTGCGGCATCTCTTTATTTCCTTCATCTTGCATTTTTCCCCCGCTCATATTTCACCTCAAACTTGCTTTCGGTGATTTTTTTATTCTTCAGTTTTTTATTGTTAGAATTATAAATTTTTTTCTTTCTTCCCCTCCGGTCTTGGAGACTTCTCCCTCCGCCGCCGCTGCTCGACTCTGTTCCGCTGCTTCTAATCCTCCGCTCGGTTCTGATTCTACCGCTTTTACCGCTGCTACAACCGGAGCGGAGCGGACCGGGCACCGACACCGGGAGGAGGGAGATTGGACTGTTGAGTTTGAGATTAAAATAAAAAGCTGACAGCAACTCCTGGAGGATGCACTAGATTCCAGCCAACATGGTGCCATTTTGGAGATAATTTTTTGACATTTTATTGTTTTTTATTTCCTTGATGGGTCGCGCGGAGCTGCTCAGGTGCACATCTTGAGCGTCACCTGTCCACGCGCACCTTTTTGACGGCGCGCCTCCCAGTCGCTCGTTAAGTGGATTACCGTGATCCCGGACGGTCCTCTCCTGCAGGTTGACATCTCCTCTTCCTCCTCCCCTCACCTCTTCACCCCCTCCTCCTCCTCCTCCTCCTCCTCCTGGAGTTATGTCCAGGCCTCTCGCTCAGCTCCTGCCTCCGGACCTCCCCGCCGGGGCTACCAGCCCCCAGTTCGGGGCCACGAACCCGGCCGGAAGCGGCCCCCAGAGCGGACACCTGACCTCCATGACCAACCTGAAGTCTCTGCTCCAGCTGCCCATCAAGGCCGACCAGAGAGGGACCAAGGACTGCTGCGAAATGAAAGGTGAGCGCGTGCGTGTGGGCGTGCACATGTGAGAGAAGTAAAGGGGGGGTTGTAGGGGGGGCTCCTAGTTAACCCTGTAAGGCCCACTGGTGTAAAAATACATTAGTTTCATTTTTCATTCATTATTTTTTTATTATTTTGATATTAGTATACTATAATTTTTATTATATATCTATGTTTAAAGTGTAGATATATAATTTATTTTTTAAATTTTATTGTTTGTATGTGTCGGCTAATTTTTCTATATTTGGGTTTTTACAGATTTTATATTATATATATATATATATGTATGTTAAATGTATATTCTACTTTTTTGTTTATTATTTTTTAAGTTTTTTTATTTTTAGAGATTTTATATATATATATATATATATATATATATATATATATATAATTTATGTATTTTTTGCTAATATTTTTCTATATTGGGTTTTATGCATTTTATGTTATTATATATTTATATATTATATATATATATATATATATATATATATATATATATGCATTTTTTGTATATTTGAGTTTTTCAGTTTTTTATTTATATATAATATTGGTACGTTACAAATACATTATTAATTATTTTAGATTATTTTTGCCATTTTTTGATTGAGTTTTGCAGGTTTTATATTATTTTTATGTTGTTTTTTCTATTTTTTTCTGTATTTGGGTTTTTACCGATTTTATATTTACATATAATATATATAGATTATTTATTATTTTTGATTTTTTTCTTATATTTGAATATTTAAAGGAATAATTTTTATAGATATGTATATTACATCTACATTATTTATTTATGTATTATTTTTGATTTATTTATTTTTTGCTATGTTGGGGTTTTACAGGGTTAAAAAGGGAAACTCCTCCACCAACAAGTTTACGCAGGAACATCATGCAGCTTTAATGTGTGTGTGTGTGTGTGTGTGTGTGTGTGTGTGTGTGTGTGTGTGTGTGTGTGTGTTCGAAGTGTGTGCTTGTTGTTTGTGTGGTTTTATTGCAGGATAAAACACACACTGAGCATCATAAAGTACAGTACAGGTCGTAAACCTTTGATTGCAAAGGTCATATGTGCAGAAATATCAACAAATGGGAGAATATGAGGGGAAATGTGAGAGTTTTCTGACATATTTTGAGGTTTTTGCTTATTTTCCATGATGCTTCTGAGATTTAAAATGTGATTTATGAGATAAAACAGAATGGAAACAGGAGTCTGCTGCAGCCTTGATGTGAAAAATGAGCAATAATCTCATTTTAGAAGCTCTGGTCTTTGCAGAGGAATACAGCAGGAATATTAGAGGGATTATTCATGGCTGGATGTGTGTGTGCATGTGACTGAGTGGGTAGGTGTGATTGTAAAAGACAGAGGCCCTGCTTATCCAACACACTCACATGCACACTCACATGCACACTCCTCACTTCTCTCCCTTTTCTGGCCCGCTGGATTCTCTTCTTCTTTTCTCTCTCTCTCTCTGTTTCACATTTTTTTAATATTTTGGTGGTGAAATCTGAAATGATCTGTAGAGGGGAGGATGAGGAGGAGGGAGGGATGAAGAGGGTGTTAAAAAAAGCAACACAATCTGGAGTGGATGCCGTCAAAATGCAGCAGCAGCAGGAGAAGGAGGAGAAACAGCAGCGGCGGCGTTTGTGTTGAATCCGATCGGCTCGTCTGTTTAAATAAAGGTTACTGAGTGGAATTGAATTGTTTCCCATCCACCAGCTGCCATGACAAATATTAACCAGGCTGCCTCTTTTTCCTCTGCTGGCTGTGGTGGATGTCATAACTCCTGTTCAGCTGTCACACACACACTCGCTACATCTCGATTGTTTTATCTTCTGGAGGCTTTCTTTGACTTTAACCTTTTCCTGAAGGCAGTATTTTATTTAATTGTCCTCACAAGAGCGGTAGATTGTCACGTTCTGGTCCTCATAAGCTGAGCTAAAACCCAACACACACTCAGGGAAAACAAAGAAGTGTCAGTGTGGGTTTGGCGGCCCCTTGCGGCGAATCGGTACAACTGCAGCTCTTTTTTTTGTGCAAGAGGAGGAGATGATGGTCAGCCCAGCTAACAGGCTCTCCATGGAGTCAGAAAGCAGCTCAGAGGCCCAGAGAGCCTGTACAGCAGGGGTGGCCTGCGGGCCAAAAGTGGCCCTCCAGAGGGCCCTCAAAGTGTAAAAATTCCAGAGAAGACATTAAGTGGAGATTGTAAATTAGTAAAAATATCAATTTGAGATCATTTTTAGACCGTGACAAGGTAAAATACTAGATTGTTCATTGTTCTTTTGTCATATTGTATATCTGTAATTATCAGATTAGAGGGTTAGTTAGAGGTACTAATTACTGTTAGTTACTAACCTAATTCTGTAATAAAAAGGATCCGCTCTCCCCCTCCACCCTCATTTTTCCATGACAGCGTTGCTTCACTCCTTCCCTCCTTCCCTGCTTCACACCTTCACTCCCTCACTCCCTCACTCCTCCTCTCCTTCACACCTTCACTCCCTCACTCCCTCACTCCTCCTCTCCTTCTCTCCTTCACTCCTTCTGTCCTTCCTTTCTTCACTCCTTCCCTTCCCTCCTTCACTCCTTCTCTCCTTCACTCCTTCCCTCCTCTCCTTCCCTCCTTCACTCCCTCACTCCTTCCCTCCTTCCCTTCCCTCCTTCCCTCCTCTCCTTCCCTCCTTCACTCCCTCACTCCTTCCCTCCTTCCCTCCTTCACTCCCTCACTCCTTCCCTCCTTCCCTCCTTCACTCCTTCCCTTCATTCCTTCACTCCTTCTCTCCTTCCCTCCTCCTCTCCTTCCCTCCTTCACTCCTTCTCTCCTTCACTCCTTCCCTCCTCCTCTCCTTCCCTCCTCCTCTCCTTCCCTCCTTCACTCCTTCCCTCCTTCACTCCTTCCCTCCTTCCCTCCTCTCCTTCCCTCCTCTCCTTCCCTCCTTCACTCCCTCACTCCTTCCCTCCTTCCCTCCTTCCCTCCTTCACTCCTTCCCTTCATTCCTTCACTCCTTCTCTCCTTCCCTCCTCCTCTCCTTCACTCCCTCACTCCTTCCCTCCTTCCCTCCTTCACTCCTTCCCTTCCCTCCTTCCCTCCTTCCCTTCCCTCCTTCACTCCTTGGCCCTCCTGCCTCTTCCTCCCCTGGCTAGCTTTGTTTGACGCCTTCACAAACACCCACTCCATCTCACACATCTCTGAGTTTTCCTCGCTCCGTCTTCCACTCTCCTTCCACCGCCGTCCCTCTGCTCATTTACATTTTCTCAGGCTTTGTCTCCCTCCTCTCTCTCTCTCTCTTTCCTGTCTCAGCTTTTACATTCTCACCATTTATTTGCATCCATCTCTCCCTCCTTCCCTTCCTCTTGTAAATCTCTTTTCTTGCACTCTGACATTTGCATAGATGGTATCTTTTCCATCCTCTCGGCCTGCAGGGCTTTAGCGACGCGTCCAGTTCAAAGTGTCACCATCTCTCTGATGAAGCTGTGCCACTTCCACTCATTCCTCCCGTCCATTCTGATCCCTCCTTCGTTCTCTGCTGTCACTGCTGTGTAGAAAAATGGATTTTCCTCCATTTCTTTTGATGACTTTTCCCTCTGTTGCTTCACGGTCATCTTTTTCTTTTGGGATGTGCTTCTCTCTGCTCAGAGCTCGTGGAGGTGTTAGAAGCATTTCTACAAACTGAAAGCGTTCCTTCATGTTCTTATTGTCGGATTAATTTAATTGAATAAACTGCATTTATTCTGTTATTGTGCAGATGTAATGCTACAACACATGTGAGCATTTCACCATGTAGCTTAGCATGTAGCACTAAAAAAACAGTGACATCTTACTTAACTCTTATTCCATCAGTTCTTTCTTTGCTGTAATATCTTTATTTATATTCATCCTGTAAGACCCAAATATAAAAAAATGTCCAAAAACAAAAAATAATCATGAATATTACATATATAAACTGAAATATAGAAGAAAATTTGCAAAAAATACAGCTAAAAATATAAATAGTAATAATAATGATCATATGTAAACCCAGTAATAGAACAAAATGAGCAAAAGAAACTAAAAAGAAAAAAATATAAACAAAAAATAAACATGTAAACCCAAATAGAGAAAAAAATTGCAAAACATTAAACAAAAAATATAAATAATAATGATAATATATAAACCCAAATATAGAAGAAAATGGGCAAAAAAATTAAAAAATATAGAACGAATGAGCAATAAAATAAATAAAAAATAATGATGTCTACTGACCAAAATATAGAAAAAAATTAAATTAAACAATAAATATAAATAATAGCAATAATAACCAAATATAGAAGAAAATGAGCAAAAAAGAAAAAAATATAAATATAGAAAAAATGAGCAAATGAATAAATAAAATAAACAAAAAATGTATATATATATATATATCAGCACAAATATAAAAAATGAGCAAAAAACAAAAAATATAGCTAATATAATATAGAAAAAATAAACAAACAAAAATATATATGTATGAACCAAACATAAAAAAATATAAATAATAATGAAATACAGAAGAAAATTAGCAAAAAAGGAAATATGTATAATATGTGTAATAGAAAATAGTATTTAAAAAACATAAAACTGATGTTGTATTTCTGCAGCAGTGGGGTTTCCAGGCTTAATAAGGGGTTAAAAGTCAATCAACAGGAAAAACTAAACATCTAGATCTAATATAAATCCTCACCGGCAGCAGACACACAAACATGTGGCCTGATGTTGACAGCCTGATGTCACATGACTTCCTGACTCATCACTGCCCACACATGTTGCTGGCATGTGACGCCCTCCATGCACACGCCCTCCGTGCACACACCCTCTGTGCACACGCCCTCCGTGCACACACCCTCTGTGCACACGCCCCATCGACAGTATTATAGTTTTATGATCAATCCTCATGTCAGCATTTTCAATTTTATGCTCCTGTATCTACACTGTAAAAAATGGTGAAAAATAAAAATGTTTTTAAAAATTTAAAAAATAATCGCATTTATCTGTAAATGAATCAGAATTATTCATAGTTTTAACAACATAGAGGCAATCTGTTAAACAAATTTGAATTGTTAAAAAATTGTACAGTTATAAAATATTTTTTAAAAATAGTGTTTTTTTACAGTGTACTGTGGACAGTGTCAAAGTTAGCCACAAACTGATGCTGTTTCTGATAAATGATGATGCATCATTAATTCTACCCAGTGCACAAAAATGAAGCCATCATATGTCAGAAAAGAGCGTTCCCATGGTGCAGGAGGGCAGATATGGGGTCACTTTGAGCTTCTCGGAGCCCCTCCACCGTAATCCTGACTGGTAGCTGTCTCATTTACATTTCATCTACTTTTTCCTCCCCATTAACTGCACTTTTGTCTCAAAATTCATCAGAGGACCTTTAAGTTGCCCTAGATTGAACTGCAGGCTGTGAAAAATGTTTGTCGTCATAAATCACTGTGGGCTCATTTTTCTCTGCAGTTTAAGGTTCTGCACCTCTATGGAAACAGAACAATGTCTTTGGAATCTCTTCTAAATCTCAACAGTTGAATTTCTGTGATCTGAAAATTGAAACACTGCTGTTAGCACTTGAAGGAAATTGTGTCTGTGCATACTTCAGACATTCAGCTCTTGATGTTTTTAATTAGTTTCCTCCTCTCTGCACACGTCCTGCAGTTCAGCTGAAAGACGTTTTTGTCCACCTAGCATTGGTAGCCACTGATGGCTTCACAGTTGAGACAAGAGGCACAGAATTTTCTCCGTTTTCCAGAAGAATCAGTTCAGAGAAAACAGATTTTTCAACGGCATGTCGTCCGTCATTAGTTTAACGAATGTTAGAATGTTGAAAACACCATTTCTCGCTTTGAAAAACGGTGTGACCCTCAGTTTTGTGTCCATTACTGTTGCTGTTTGTCCCGTTTTAATTGGAAAAATCCGACCCAACTCTTCCATTTTCTGCCTGATGCTGTTAATGACTCTTTGTCTGAGGGTTGACTTTTCAGAAATGACAGAAATTCAAAGAAAACTGGGAGAGAAAGATCGTGCAGATGATTCTGACGATGATAACAAAGAGATTACGCGGAGCAGAAATGTGATGGCCTCTGCTCTTCTCCTCCCTTCATCCATCCATTTCTCTTTACTCCTGCTTTCCTGCTCTAATCTTTCATATCTTTAATCCCTTTAAGTTTCCAGCCTCCTCCCAGCCCAGCAGAAATATGCTCTTTTATGACTATTTTATCAAGCTTTATTATTCAACACGCAATTTATTCAGTGTGTGCTTTTGGCGGTGTAATTCTGGAGAATAATATTACCAGAAGATCAGAGCAGAAAACAATCACTCTGGTTCTTCAGTTAAATTAGGCTCCTGTTTAATTTGTAGGATTTCCTTTTTATTTTTTGATTTCCCGGCGATGGTTTATTGATGCCTGACGTCCATATCTGTGTTTCCATCGGACTGCCTCCCTGGCTGTGCGGTCAGAGTGCAGGGTCACTCAGCGTCACTTTATTTATAGATGCCTTTTAATGATCCCGGCTAAGTGCTTTATACAAAACTGCCGACACGTGGCTCAAACCTCAGCGGTTTGCTTGGTGTCGCTTCTCATGCAACTTAATGTTTGAGTTAAATCTGAGCTTTTACACACACCTTAAACCATCCCAGGACTGTGTTCAGCACATTTTACCACAATTTAGTCACATTCTGAGTAGTTTGTGGGTATTTTTTTCGGTTCCTACGACGTTTTTAGTCACTGTGGGCTCATTTTTCACTGCAATATTTTTAGCTTTTTGTCTCGTTTGTGTTTTTTGTTTTTGTCATTTTGTGTCTGGTTTTTGTAGTATTTTGTCTTGTTTTTGTTGTTTTTTTGTCTTTTTTTTGGTGCTTTGTGTTTCACATTGTTCATTTTGTCTATCACTTTTGTCGTTTTTCTTTTTTTGTCTCGCTTGTGTTGTCTATTTTTTAGTCATTTTGTTTCTCGTTTTTGACATTTTTTGTGTCGTTTGTGTCATTTATGTCATTCTTTGTCTTGTTTATCCATTTTTTTGTCGCTACAAAAAGCTACTTTTGACCAACTTTAAGTTGTAAACATACGTTTATCTGCACCTTTATTCCTCTCTACGGTGATTTACAGAATGTGTTAAGAAATTATTGATGTGTGGGAACTGATGAGAAAGGTTAAAAATGTACGATTAGTGGTGACAAAATTTAGGTGCAACCGTTGTAGAGAATTAACTTCAAACCATCTAGCTACAGAACACGTCCTGTTTTCCTGTCTCAAACCTTTATTGTGCTCATAACTGCACAGAAATGTTGATATTCTGTATAACTGGGGTTATAATTTGACAAAGTTTAGCCGTGTGGTTGATGGAGCATTCTGACGCCGTTAAGTAGAACCACAATGTGTTGCAATAAAAGTCTGCAGCAGCTCCACAATTCTTCATGTAGCGCTTAATGTGAGCATCAATAAATCATTAGCACCTTAGCTGGAGGACAGTGTAATTACTGTAAACTAATGAGACCACTGTGGATGAGATCATCAGAGTCACATTTGAAAGAAAATATTCCACCATCTGATGCTCAGTGCCTTCTTTGCCGGGTCTTGGAGCTTTTAATCTCAATGAAGATGCATTCTGGTTAAATAAATGTGGAAAAAACTCGCTAGTTCTCACTTTTCTAACTGCTCAGCTTCAGTTTATCTCACCTTGAGCAAAATTTAGGCTCTTATCTTTTGTTTTGCCTTTCATCACAAACCCTGTCAGCGAGGATGAATGAGTTTCATTATCAAACTCTCTTATCATCACAACAAATAACAAACGTCTCCTCCTCCCTCCTCTCCAGACAAAGACAAGCCTCTGGACTCCGATGAGGACTCGTTGGGCGTCAACGCCGGAGGGCCCGGTGGGGTTGGAGGGACCCCAGGGTCCGGAGCGCTGCGACCCAACTCCCAGTCCGCCTTCCTGGGGCCCCTGCTGTGGGAGAGGACCCTGCCGTGTGACGGAGGCCTGTTCCAGCTGCAGTACATGGACCTGGAGGAGTTCCTGACCGAGAACGGGATGGGGATGCACAGCAACGGGCCCAGCTCCGCCAGCGCCCAGATCCCCTCCCAGGTAAGAAAACCTCACAGCCCCACCTGGTTTGTTTAATTTTAATATGCTGGCTAACCTGCTAGCGAGGCAGCTAGCCTTTATTTAGCTGCAGTTTACAGACATTACATCCATCCATTCATCTATTTGCCCTCCCTGCTTTATTCTCTACGTGGTCATAACAGTGCTGGAGCCGATCCCATCTGTCATTTGGGCTAAAAGTAGGACAAAACCCTCGACAGGTAGCCACTTTATCACACAGGTAACACATAGATGGAGACAACCTTTCACACTCACACCTACGTACAATTTAGAATCACCAATTAACCTTCTGTCTGTGTCTCGTGGGAGGAAAAAACCCTCAGAGGTGCAGCGAGAACATGCAAATTCCACAACCTGTATGGCTGCACTCTGACAGGTGACCGAGCTGCTGCGTTACAAATGATGAATGCGCCACATTAGTTCATAATGGGTGTAGCATGAACTACTCGCAGGGGCTGTTTGTGCACGTTGAGTCGACTCTTGGTGGTGTATTTTCATTTTGCCCATCAGAAAAGCCGATTTATTTGCAACATTCTTGAAATATAGTAAAATAATTAAAGGTTTTTGCACTCGGCGGAGGTGTTGCAGCAAAATGCAACGAAGTGTGGAGGAAATGAAGCAAAAAACGGATGCAAATGAAGCATGTAGCAGAGAGACTGGCATGCTTTTTTATGTCACTCACTTTCATGCACCCCAGTTTGTTTTACTTCACCCCTTTGTTTATCTTCCGTCTTCTTTTGTGCTCCACCCGCCACTTATAATCCACTCAGTCTTCCCAGTAAATATATAAATATATATGTATGAATATACTCCCTGCTGTTGCTCATTCAGGTTGTTCACGCTGCTTCGTGTCTTCGCTTCACAGCTGCT
Source organism: Acanthochromis polyacanthus (assembly GCF_021347895.1). Taxonomy (NCBI): domain Eukaryota; kingdom Metazoa; phylum Chordata; class Actinopteri; family Pomacentridae; genus Acanthochromis; species Acanthochromis polyacanthus. Next base: position 40,354,189 of record NC_067123.1, on the reverse strand, counting down.
TGTTCGTTTCCTCGTGTTTCTGGATTTCTACCTCCCTGCTTGGAGTTGTTTTCCGTGCTGACAGATCTCCTGTGAATGGCTGACTCACCAGATCTAGACTCTCGCTACAACGTCTGCCATTTTGTTGTCTGTTTGTTACCGTTTTCAAACCCTCTCCACTGCTGGAAAAAACGGCCTCTGTGTGCCAACCCTGCATGATGAAAATGGAAAGTTTTGGAACAAGTACTAAGACAGAACCTGCTTTGTTGCTGCAGAAAATTCTTCCTTTTAATCACAGTGCATGTAAATTTTCCACCAAATCGATTCCTTCTACACCTTTTTTTATTTTTTTTTGCGGGGACACCGTCACTGCATCCCGGACTAAGCTTTGCTGCAAACAAGCCCTCTAACAGAACTACAATGAAGTGCAGCAGACCATTCTTCAGCACTGTTGGTAGAGTTGTGGCAATACAGACAAATATTTTAGTGAAATATTTATTTTATGGATTCTTTTCCTCTGAACTGTTACAGAGATGAAAAATTGCAAAAGACAAAAGCATCAGGGATGTGTTCCGATACTAATTAAAGCTGCAAGCAGTGTTTAACGGGTCCTCGCATCCTTGCTGGTCAGCGAATCCAAGCATGTCCACCAGGTGGCGCTGCAACTGAGACTGTATTTCGGCCTATGTATCCGATGAAGGCCGGACTCTGATCCCACATGTAAAATTAGAGGCAGATTAGAGCATGTACAGACCAGTTAGACGACACTTCCTGTTTCATGGCGAAACATCGAAATTTCGAGGGCGGCCATTTCCACGTCATCAGACTTTTTTTTGATAGCTTTTGATCACCCATGCCTGCTGTACATCGTGGCTTAATTTCTGCTGTGTAGGGATTACCCTGTTTGAGTTTATAGCTTTTCAAAATGTGCAAAAATTGGTCCAAAATCGTCCATACAGATATGACACATAATTCAAAATGACCGACTTCCTGTTTTGTTTTGGGCATGGGTGTAATAGACTTTTTTGTACGACTTAATGAATAACACCTGTCTACCAAAATTCATAGCCGGGTTTCAATAGGGTCTTTGCACCATCCGTATATTATGGTATGGCAGTGGTTTACCCTGCGTTTAAGTCTTATGCTGATGACGCATATTCTGTAGCGGAGGATTGTGGGTCTGGATACACAGGAAAGCGTGTTGGCTTGAATACGGCAAAATGTACTTGAATGTCGTAGGTATTTCTGACCGGTAATCCTCTGCTCGGTTACGTCACCAAGTCACGGACGTCATGGCGGTATAAGCAAGCCTGAGCCTCAGAGAACCTGGACCGATGACAGCTCATTTCACTCTACAGACTGATAGACGACGGTCAGAGCTTAAGGCCCAATCCTGAGAGCTTCAGTAGAAAGAAAGAAGATTTTCACGTTTCACCTTTCACCCAAGAGGCGTCTTCACTTTATTCTCCAGAATCATGACCTGGATGACCGAGAATCCACTCAGACCTTAAGGCCAGATATTATAAAGAAGTAGTACGTCCCAGTTGTATAGTACTTCCTGCAACAGCTCTTACTCTGTAAAGCAGCTGTAATATGTACTGAAAGGAAAAACTTGTCTTTATTTTCTGCGTTCTGATTCCCTGTTTGAGGTTTGGTGTTGGGGATGGCATCAATTCATGTTTTCCCGTTTTTGGTTTTCTTTAAATTGCTGCCACATTTGAATGGAAACCCAGCTATTGTAGCGGCTGAACGTCTTATTGAACCCCTGTGGTGTTCTGGAAACACGTCTGTCATGCCTAACGCACCGCAGGTTCAAACCCCATGTGGCGTCACCATGTTTCCTTCACCAGCGCTAGCCACATCACAGCTAGCTTCACCAAGGAGGAATGAGCAGCAGATGCATCATCTAAAGTGTCGCTTCTATGTGGCATCTGCAGAGCTTTTCCCCACACCAGCAATAGTAGTAGTAGCCGATACAGGGGAATGTAAAAGTAAGAAATGATCCCACACTGACCCTTTGGATGCACCTTTGATAGTTAATAAACAGCTAAAAATGTTTTTAGAGATGCTAATTCAGGCTTAGTTTAATCTCACACAGACTCGAGCCAATAGGAAAACCTCTGGAATATTTTTATTTTCTTTTGCAGATGTTAATACAGCATCAACCAAACGTCTGATTGAGTACGCTATAAAAAATTCTGTGGAAAAAAATTATGAAAAAATGACCAAAAAATATGTGAAAAAAATGCTGAAATAGCTGGTTATAATTTTATTATGTAATTATTAATAAGTATATTTTTAGACATTTTAAATTACAGTTGACTATAATTTTGTGGTAAAACTTTGTAAAAGAATGACTGATTATAAACAAAAAAACGCACAAAAACTTGAATTGTGGTCTGTCTTTTTTCAGATTATCTAGATTTATTTGTAGTTTCGTAAAACATGGGAAATGTGTCATTTTTTAAACCTTAATATGCATGTTTTTCTTTGAAATAACAGCAAATAACTGTAAAATAATCTTCGTACTTGCTGATTTAAAGCAGTGAAACTGTAATTTTGAAGTCACATACTGGAAAGATACGGATGTTTGATGTGGACATTATTTGAAGTTTTGGCCTATTTATTTATTTTGGTTAACAAGTAAATAAAAACTTTTTTCTGTGTTTTTGCCACTTGTTTTCTGGAATTTCAACATTGCAGAGATTTTTAGTAAAACACCAGTAAATTAAAAACAGTTGAAAAAAACATTTGTTATTGGAGCTGACACATTTAAATACCAAACCGGTGCAGATTGTGTGGCTGAACGTTGACGCCAGTCAGGAAGTATTTCAGTGAACTTAACAAACCTTCTGATCTTCTGTCCTCCCAGAGCTCCCAGTCTGCGGTGCCCAACCAGAGCTCCCAGTGTCCTCCTACCTCCCCTCCACCCTGCTCCTCTTCTTCCTCCTCCATGTCCTCTTCATCCTCCTCTTCCTCGCTGCTCGGATTGGAGACCGTCCAGCCGCAACCGCCGCCACCACCGCCACCTCAGCAGCAGCAGCAGCAAAGCATGATGGGAGGAGCCGAGTGTCTACACGGTGAGTTAAGACAAATACAGGTTGTCCTCACATGATTTCTACGGCGTTTCATCATTACATCAGATCTGGTTACGTGGAACTAGTTGATGAGCAGAGCGGATGAATACGTCGTCACGCGGCGCTATCAGACGGCTTTGTTTCCATTCTCCGGTTGTACTCGTTTAACATGTACTGCCAAAACAACAAAACAAGACACAAAACGACAAAAACGAGACACAACATGGAGGTGAGCTAACTAAACACGGCATGTTCACTGACATTAGGTAAATCTGGAACTGAACAATAAACATTGAAACCTTAACATCAGTGTAAGTGAAGAACCTCTGGTAGTCAGTTTTTGTCCATTTTTGAGGCTGTTTTGTGGTTTGGGACTGTAAAAGAGGTTTACATCTGGCTCTAAGAACAAAGTTTTGGCCAAATAATTAAAAGATTAATTGAGATAACAATAAAAATAATAATATGTGTAGAATCTGGTGGTGCTATCGGGTGACTTGGTTCCATTTTTACCCATTCAAATTGACATTTTTGTAAATTCATAGCAGGAGCGATTAAAATGCAAAGAAGAAAAGTTGAAAGTGAAGAAGCTTTTCAGGCTGCAGCTCCAAGAAGTGAGATCAGAACTGACGTCTCCGTGTCAGAGGGTTTCTAATACCGTCAGACACACATGAAGCCGGACCTCCATGTGATCCGGCACTAATGAGGACCCGCGATGCATTACGCTAACTAATGCAATCCAAGCGCTCGGTGCGGCTGACAAAAAGCAGAGCTGGATTCTGTCTAATTATATCGATGAATGGCTGACACTCTATTCTCCGGCCCTCCTCGACTTCTCCTCCAACGGCCCGTTTTCATCTCTTATATATTCATAATTTATTGTTTCCTCTCTGCCGCTTTTCATGCGAACCAGAACTGCCAGAACATCAGAAGAGACTTTCTGTCCGTCTTTCTTTGATTTATTTATTTATCTCTCCTCACCCCCCTCCTCCGCTGGAGAATCTGACAACTTCCAATTTTCTGACTAATTGAAACCACAAAGGCGTTCTTTACAACGCTGACGGCTGTGTGTTTTTATTTATTTTTTATTTTCTGTCTTGTGAGCCTTCCAGTGAATCATCGCGGCTAATTTCGTGATGATTTATTGACGACAGACTGCCACATGTCTTTGTAAGTGTTATACAGACATTTAAAGGAAGCACGAGACAAAGAGCGTGTGAAGAGGATGATTGTAGACGGAGACGGAACTTTTTCTGTGTGATTTGTGTTGGAATTATTTGAACAGTTTATTCCCTTTTCTTTCACATCAATCTATTTCTCAGAGTTTTATCTCCTCATCAAACTGTCACTGACTTGAATCGAGGGAAAGACGAACAGAAAAGCATTGATTCTAAACTCTAAGCAGTTTTTTTTGTTTGCCCCTCACACATTTTTCCCTCCCTCTATGAGTCAGTAAATGCCGGTGAAATCCTGGCATTATTTTATCAGTTTTCACTAGGACTGGACCCGAATATTCGTTCGCTAAGGCGGTATCCGGATATTAATTTTGGTATCCGAATATTCGCCCCCCACGCCCGGTTGGACGTTAGCAGGCGGAACGAATATTTGGCAATACTGTCTTCCCTCCGCCTTCGGCCCATTTCGGCTCATCCCGTCGTGTGATCACATAAACATATACACGTGTCTATGTGATCACCCCTCCTCCCTCCCTCAGATGAAAATATTCGGAGCTCGTCTCTTCCCTTCGCCTTCGGCCCATTTCGGCTCATCCCGTCGGGTTCGGCTCATCTCTGCTCCTCCATTCGTGTTTCTTACCACCACCCGAATGTCCGGGTTGCTGCAGACTCTGACGTCACGCTTCACTTCGTTGCATAAACACAAGACAAGATGCTGAAGACCTCCGCTGTTTGGGAATTCTTCAGTTTAACTGAAGACAAAACGAAGGCAAAATTTGGACCCGGGAGACCAGACGAATGGATCCAAATATTCAGGCCGTCCACATCCACACGTGTCCCCCCCACCCCCCATCGGAGGATGTTACGGGGCGGAACGAATATTCAGATATCCGTCTTTAACAGAGCCCGAATGTCCGGAGACCAGAAACCACTATTCGGGCCAGCCCCAGTTTTCATGATAGACAAAGAAAACGAGAACGATATTGCCCAATGTTACAGTTTTTTACCAATACCGTTCTGATAATATCGGTGGGCCGATATTTTCGGACATCCCTTTTAATAGTGGCACTGTAACTTTATTATTCTGCTCTATATGCACCTTTGAGCTCTCTCTACTTCTAGTCGTGGTTGTTCTGTTTCTATAGAGGTGCAGGACTTTAATTTGCAATGGAAAATCAGCTGCCAGTGAGTAAAAATGGGACGAACCAAAACCCTGGGGTTCAGAGGGTTAATAGAAGATGAGATTTAAGGTTGTCCAGTCCGGCTGTCCGGTTCATCCCCTCTGGTTTGGTGTGAACACGGCGGCTGATTGCTGTTAGAGAAGAGGGATTTAAAGGGGGTGAAGCAGAACATCAGAACTCATCATTCTCCTGCTCTGGCTGACAGCGCTTCATGTATATTTTCTATCGGCTCGTTTGAATGTTGGCAATCCTTTGTTCACATGTCGCTAAAATTCAGCCTGACGTGCTGCGTTGAGAATCTAAAACCGAGTCCTGGAGGTCGGATGGAGCCGCCGGTGGGCGCAAGGGACGTTTCACTGGATAGATTCATGCTTTTTACAGAATTAAAATCTCCGAGTTTGTAGATGAAGGATGCAGACAGGGGGACGGAACCTAGATTAGGATGAGATTGTGCTAAAATCTGGCCAGGATGTTGTGTTTGTCTTTTATTCTGGGATGTTTCAGCCCAGCGTGGAGGAGACATGTTGAAAAATGAGGTAGAGAGGAAGAGGAATGCATGAAAGGAAGCAGCAGAGGTTCATCCAGGACAGAGAGAATACCGCTGCTGCTGCTGCAAGTCTTCAAATCTGCCCCGAGTGCTTCTAGCAGCATCTATGAATACACTCCATCGGTGTGTGTTCAAGAGCACGGCTTTGTCATGCGCCGAACTTCCAGCATGCATATGAGAGTGTCCTCTTTGTTTCAGCATTTTCATGCAACTGTGTAGGCTCTAATGTGAACATGCTTTCATCTCTCTGTGTGCTCTTGATTCTGAATTATGAACACGTGACCGCGCCGATGCATCCAGCCAGAAATCCCTCAGGTCGCCGTGGATCTGGAGTGTTACTACAGAGAGAGAAATGGAAAATAGACTGGAAATAATAATCTCATCCACATGCACATGTTTTACTTTGATTTAATTCATCCTGGGCACAGAACGGAGAGCGGCTCAGAGGGAGGAAAAACAGAAATATCGATGCAGCTGAGGTTTTATAAGGAGCTTTTTCCCTCTTCTGAATCATAAATATTCATATTTGAGAGGCTGAAGCTGCAGCTCTGAGTTGAAGTCTGTGAAAATGGATTGAAAATGTTCTTACATGCAGCAACAGCTGTGGTCAGGTAGAAAATATGAACAAAATACTCCTCAAAACTGTTAGTCCAGGTTCCTCATTTAGTGATACAGACCAGGAAAATCCTAACATAATAACCTACAAATAACCACAACTCCTAATGGTTCCTTTGTTTAGTGCAAAAAATGCATTCTGAAAATATTCATATTTAAGGAATTATCTTCTTACAAAACATCATGAACAACCTGAAGTTCAATTTCAGCAACATTCAGCCTCAGTTTATTATTTACATAAAATGTATTACAAAAATGAGACACAAAATGACAAAAATGAGACACATAGAACCAAAAAATTAGACAAACGACAAAAACGAGATCAAAAATGACAAAACGAGGAACGACAATAAAGTAGACAACACAAGCGAGACAACAAACACAAAGTGATAAAAGAAAAGACAAAATAAAAGCGAGACAAAAAGGAAACACAAAACGACGAAAACGAGACACAAAACACCAGACAAAAAAAGACAAAAACCCCCAACAAAAGCAAGACGAAATATTACAAAAATGAAATGTAGAACGACAAAAGCAAGAAACAAAATGGCAAAAAGAGACAAACAACAGGAAACAAAACAACATTAAACAAAAATTGCAAGCAACAAAAAAATGGACAAATGACAGAAATGAGACAAAAAATGACACAAACGAGACGAAACAAAACAAAAAAGAGACAAAAAAGTTACAAAGTAAGAAAAAATGAGACAAAAAACACAAGTGAGACAAAAGGACACAAAAAATGCACAAAACAATGAATAAAGCAAAACGCAAAGGTTGTTGCTAGAGGTATAGACCCGTATCCGTAGCCTGTGGCCTACGGATACGGCACCGTATCTGTAGACACTACCAAACGCAAAATGACAAAAATCTGACAAAAACACATACAATCTGCAATTAATGTCTTCTCTGTAATTTCTACGCTCTGAGGGCCGGATTGGACCCTCTGGAGGACCACTTTTGGACCACGGGCCTCATGTTGGACACCCCTGTCCTAGATCTCAGCTGAGCCTTGGAGCAGGACCAGGCTGAGCTTTGATGTCTTTTACTGCCTCTCAAACCCCCAAACCTGGGAAATAAAATCATCAGCAGCTCAATTTTATCTCGTCTCACGCTGCAAGAAAAACCCGATCACCACTTTACAGCAAACCCAGTCCTCTGGTGATAAACAGTTCAGCTGCTAAAAACACAGACTTTCATGCTGTCCCTTATGTGTTTTGTGTGTGGTATTTTTGGAGTTTCACCTATATTTCTGTATTTAACTTTTTAAAGCAAACAAACACACGTATTCACGGTTTCTGCTTTAAAAACATTAAAATCAGCTCCACTAATGAGCAGGATCAGCGCTGTAGCTCCAGAATTAATCAGGATTTTCTCGTTTCTTACATTTAACCCTCGTGTCGTCCTGTTGGTTAAATTTTAAAATGTGGGTAAAAGCGCGTTTTCACAGGGAGAATTTCCACATTTTCAACATTTTGGGGAAATTTTTGAAAATCTTTTGGTGTAAATAAAAAAGAAATGTAAAAAAAATGTTTTCTTTAAGAACATTCCTTAAAAAGTTGACTTTTATGTGAATGTTCTTAAAGAAAATATTAGAAGTTTTACTGGAATGGAATCACGATTTATTTGCAAGATTTTTACTCATTTTTTGAAAATATTTACAAGAATTTTTTGCCAGATTTGAGTGATGTTTTTTTTTATTATTTTTTATTAAAACTTTTAAAGGAAACTTTTAATGAATTATTGGAATTGTCTTCCTGAAGGTTTTGCAAATTTTCAGAAATTTGGGGAATTTTTTTTCTGAAATTTTTTTCAGACGAGGAAGCGATATTTTTGGTGCCTGTTAATGAAGACAACAGGAGGGTTAAAGTGTTCAGAAATGTATTTTCTGGACAATTCCGAAGACATTCAATGTTTTAGTTAAAAGAGGAGATTTCATCAGCTTCAGCCCCAATTCAATCACCTGCAGCATCATCGGTCGAGAAGAAGTGATATCCTCTTAGAAAACTGAAGGAAAAAATGTCCTTAGCTGAAGAAAATAATCATGAATCACTTCTACTTGCAGTTTCAGCACTTCCAGGTCAGTTGAGTCAGAGAGCGTCAGATTCCTGCATGAACTCAGTGAACTGCGATGTGGAAGCATCTGCTGCTCAAACTCTCTCTTCTAATGACGGTCAGCTGCTAGCAGGAAGAGATAACGCAGGTTTGGACGAATAAACACCAAATCTTTCTCACTAGTGTCAACAGACGGTTAAATAAACGTCAAATGAGGCACCTGAGGAGAATAAACCTGAACCTAATCAGTCGTTCTGTTTCCTGAGGCTGACCTGAACGCTGATGGAGAAAACAGAAGTGGTGAAGCTGAAGCAGGAAGAACAGAATAAAACAAACACTTAGGCTTCTATACTTCAGTGTTTAGACGGATCCAAACAGGCAAATAAACCAGAGTTTGTATAGCTTCTAAACTGGGAACTCAGCATTCAGCGTTTTATTTATTGACTGTATTTCAGGCCTCCAGGTTTAAATCTTCAGCTGCTTTTTACACGTCAGAAACCCTCAGATTGTCTGTTTATTAATCCAAATGAAGAAAATCCCGTCAGCCACAGTGTTTTTTATAACCCTTGATTCTCATTTATCACATATTTTGCAGCACGTCCAGTTTTTCCAAGTAGTTTTCAACACGTTCTCTGCTGGAGTCACTCGTGTCTCATAACAAACTTTTTGTTGTTTTAAGGTCGAGTTCTGGTCAGAAAGCACCAACATTTCTGATGTAGACTTTAAGAACATACCTAAAAATAGCATTATAAAGGATATTTTAAAGCCAGCTTTCATTAATAAAATGCGATTCAAGTTTTGGTTTTGACACTTAATTCAGTCTCTATACAAGCTTCAGTAATATAATAATGTCTTAAACTTCAATTTTATCAATTTAATCAATTTTTTATTTTGCTAATTATTTAGTTTATATATTTACTCCGATTTTGAAATACAAAATATGGTGTTTTAAACTTGAATTTAAGAGTTTAATGTATTAAACAAAAAGCAAATGTTTGTAAAATTTTAATTAATTTGCAAATATATTTTAGCAGTGTTTTTATGGATCATTTTCAAGTCATTTTGGACGAGTTTTATGTCAGCTTGGATCTTTTTTGTGTTTTTGAGATAATTTTTAAGTCATTTAGGATAAATTTCATGTCATTCCGGACTAATTTTCTGTAATTATGGATCATTTTCAAGTCATTCTGGATGAGTCAATAAATAACTGCAGGACTTTTTGTAACGTAGGTCACATTTTAGTGATATCCAGTCATTTTTTTTAATGAATAAAAGATTGTATCCATAATAAATAATGATGGAATTTGTCCCTCAACTATAGATTGACCGTTCTATGTATCTAACATGTATTCCAGCAAATGCGCACGTGGTAGAAAAGGTCTTTATCAGCACGGTCACTTCTTCCGTCCTCAGGATCAGCGTGTAAATCAGACTCTGGTTTTAACCACAGAGTTGCTTCACACCAAACACCAGCGTCTAGACGGACAGGAATCTGACGTCCAGGAACCGCTGAGCCGTAGTTTAACTCCAACGTTCAGATACTGAGAAAGCTCGCTCTGTCTCTTTAAAAGCAGGCTGATTAAACATTCAGGGCTGTGATTAATCCTGGCGAGGGAAGGGTTAAAGCAGACACTGACTCTGCACTCTGAGCTGCTCGGAGAGGGAGGCCTCAGTCAGGAGAGTTCGCTTTGCATGTTTTGAAATCTCTCAGCCTCTCACACGCCTGGGCCATGTGCGGCCACGGCGTCACGTGCCGCTGCAGAGAGCGTCGAAGCGAGAGAGCTGGCATGCGAGAGGGAGAGGGAGGGAGGGAGAGGGGAAGGGAGAGGAAACAGTGGAGATTACAGAGCGAATAAACACTCCAGGAGGGGAAAAAAAAGAGATGAGAGAGAAGTAGAGGTTCAGGAAAGAGAGGAGAGCCGGCAGTTCTTCACAAAGACAAGAGCATGACAATACAGAGCACCACTCTTCTGTAGAAAAACACAATTCTGCACAGATATCCATGTAGACTCATCTGTGCATGTGAAAGCTGCACATTATGTCTTTATTTTTTTAGCCTTTCTGACTCCAGTCTTGCTTCTTTAATGCCTCATTTCAATCAAGAGCATTAAATCCCTAAAACCTCACCTAAAAATATGCAGCTTAAGCAGCAAACTAATGCTTCAATCTCTCTCTTTTTTCCCATGAAAATAGTCTTCTGCTGCTTTAAAATCCCTCAGACTGAACTCTATAGCGTCCCTGTTCTCCACCACTCGCTCACCTACACATCTGCTCAAACACTGAAATTATTCTTTGTGCAGAAATTCAGCCACACATGTCAGAAGTAGGAACAGATTCTGAAGGGAAAAGTATACAGAAAGTGCCACCTTGCGAGCTGAGTAATAATTTTTTGTAGGTTTGTTCTTTATGAAGCCCTGGTAGATTGTGTTTTTGCAGCTGTAGTCGCTGAAGATGTGTCTTAAAACGTATAAAAACCACCATAATGACACGTTAACAAGGTAGAACACTGGAGAGAGCCTTTAAAGTTCGATTTCACTGCCTTGTTGACAGTTCTAGGTTACAGATGATTTTAAATCTCTAGAACCTCATCTCTGTGTGTCAGATTTACATATTTAGGTTAATTTCTTTCTTTTCCTGCTTTAAAATACCTGAGATGTAACTCTATAAAGTCCACGAAAAAGAGACGTGGACTTTCTAAAGTTAGATTTTTACAGCTCGAGCACACCAGCTCACCTCTGCTCAAACGCTGTGAAACGGCTCTACATGGGTTCTAACATTGGAATAACTCATCTACACATGATGGAACCAGATTCTGAAGAAGAATAATGATACAGGAAGTCCCGCCCTGCTCGCTGAAGGCTGATTGGTTCTTCATTTGTGTTACAAACGAATTCCTGTTTTTCAGAAGGCACACTGCGGTTTTAAGGTGGAAATGCTCAGCGTTCTCCCAACAAACAGCCAAAATATGGCGAAGTGTACGTTTTTCCTCGTCAGAAAGTCCAGAAATGGCAGCTAGAAAACACTCAGGTCCTCCAGTGAAACCACCAACCAGGTCTGGTGTTCGTCTGCTTTAACGCCGTTCTTACTGCCTTCCAAGAAAATGATTCATGTGACCTTTTTCTTCTTTGTTTTTTTTTTTGACTATACGCTTCTGTGGGTAAAGGCAGAACACACCGGTGGCAAACTGAACAAACGCCCCCTCTTTCCCTTCTTCACCCAGAGAGGTTAAGAATCTGTGTTTGCTGATCACCTGCTGGACCTGTGAGGCCGAGGTTCTGGTTTTTAATGTCCAGGAGTTTGTGACGGTCTGCCAGGGCGCTACTGATGTAAATGTCAGCAAGCTTGGAAACATATGCAGCTCACAATGTACGTCCGTGCAGCTGATAGAAGGGCCAGTAATGTGGATTTTATTTTATTTTTTCTTTATCTGACAGGGACCATGCACAGAAAAAACATTAAGCTCAGGGTAGAGATGCTCTGGACCAGGTCATAGCGTCCAAAATTTCAATTTAAAATCAGTTATTGTCTTCAGTTCAGTGGGGAGCTGATTCCATTCCGTTATTACTTTGTAGGAGACGATTGTCTGAAAGCAGTTTTACATGGATGGGTACAACACTGCCACCTAGAGGAAGCCCTTGTTGTCCTGCTCGCATTTCCAGAGGTGCAGTGGATAAAAAACTGCACCAACCGTGATAAACAAACGTACATCAGCAACAACCCGTGCTGATCCAATATATGGCAGGGATTGTGTCTTCTTATGCAGGATTTTAATGCTTGTTGATGTCGGATTCTAGAGGTTTCAAAGTTGTTCTGTTGGTTTGTGACCAGGATGAAATACAACGTATGAAATGTGTCATAATCGAAGCGTAAAAAAAATGGGTTTTGCACCTTCAAAAGTCAAAACTTTTCGAGTAAAATCAAACTTTAAAGACTGTCTGATCTAAAAAATCTGCTGTTTTACAGTGTTTACATGTCAGTATGGTGCTTTTATATGTTTTAGGACACATCTGGACTGAAATAAGCTCCACGGCTGAGCATTTCCACCTTAAAACTGCAGTGTACCGATGACAAAAACACAGATTCACACTTCCTGAGTTTCATATGTCACAAACCTGAGCAGCCAATCCTGTCAGCCTGCAGGGTTTTGCTACCCTAGCCGCGCTAGACAACCCACGGCAACGAATTTAATTCTCTGCCAGGGTGGGTCTAGTTACCCTCCATAAGGCTCGAGGCTGGATTCTCCTAAAACTGGCCGGACCAATCACCATGAAGTGTAGAGTCAGAAGGCGGGCGTAACTAAGTGACGACAGAGGCGTGACGATTCTGACAGAAACAACCGGCGCACAATAAACAGTTATCTTTGGACTCGGCTTTGGCCACAGCCCTTAAAGATTTGAAGCTAAAATTCAACTTGAAAGATAAACAAAGGACGGCACTGAAGTGTTTCATTGAGAAGAAAGACGTATTTGGACTTATGCCGACGGGATATGGCAAATCCTTAATATACCAGTTGGCTCCGCTGGTTGGGAAGCTAATGGGACATAGCCACAATCCGCCGGCGCTCTAGGAACTACGTCAGCCTATTCGTTGCGCTGATTGGTTGTATACCTACCCAATTGCTGCAGAGGGATTTGAAAGACAACCTTTTAGCCCGCCTCCCTCCCTGTCGAGCTTCCCTAGACCCTTGTGCCTTCAGAACATGGGTCTAGCGCGGCTAGGCTAGAATTTTGCAGCTTTCTGTTGCATTTTTCTTCTTCAGATTGTGTTTCTGGTTCCAACGTGCATGGCTGTAGTTTGACAGTGTTAGAGCTGCAGGTGAGCTGGTGTGCTCAAGGTGCAGAACAGGTGGAAAAAGAGGCAGAAACTTACATTGCAGCTGTTTTTAATGCAGGAGAAGTCTGTTTTCATGGAAAGGAAACCTGTAAATATGCAACTTTGACACAGAGATGAGTTTTTAGGGATTTAACAGTCGACTGGAGACAGATTTCAGCGTCTCTTTGGTGCTTAAACTTGTTGTTTATGTTGGGATCATTGAGTTTATGGATGGAATGAGTGTAGCTGTGATTGTTTTACCACTTCCAGGGTTATTTACAGTCATTTTGAAGGCCTGGCTACGGCGCTGCTCACGGCTGCGTTTACAGTACAGATCCTTTTTGTGTCGACGGCTCACATTACTGTTGGTTACCGATCCCACTGAGGTCATAAACTCCCTCCGCTCTTACTTTTAACGAGCCATGAAGTTTTGACACTGAGTGATGGATGTTCTGACAGAGATCACGTGCACGCTGCTCAGATCTGATGTGGAAAAAACATCTGATCTGGTCTGTTAACATGCCTGAGACACAACGCCGAGGTTCAGATCAGATGGTGGCTTTGAAAGACAGAGTTTGTTTTAAAAAAATCACCAAAGTTTCACCATTTATCAGTTAGAAACTAGAAAATCTGAATCATTGGAATGTCAACTTTCCAACAGTCCTTAAGCTACCCATTCCAAGAGAAACGTCTCCAAATCTAAGCTTAGAATTTGTTTATTAGTGTGTCTCTTTTTAAACATAGCCAAAGAATAGACTATTTACTGAAGCCAGATTTGGTATATAAAAAAAAACACAACAAATTGTGTGCTTTCTGATGTAATTGTGAAGCTGTGATTGACTCAGCTGTGATGAACAGTCACATGAGAAAAATTCCCTAATTTCTCAACTGAACTGCAGGCAGTGTTTAAACATCGCAGAGAGGAGACAAGAATAGAAAAAAAATAAACTGTAAGCAGTAAAATATACACAATATGTCAATATTTTCCAGTTTTGGTAACAATCAGACATGTTGATTTTAGATTTTTGTTATTTTCCAGAAGAAACAAATCAAAGAAATTCAACTTTTGTTTTTTATCTTTATGACAAAAGTGTCAAACTCATTTTAGTTCAGGTTCCACATTCAGCCCATTCTGATCTGAAGTGTGCCAGACCAACAAAATCACAGCAAATGAACCCATAAAACTCCAAACTTTTCCTTTGTTTTCGTGCAAAAAAGCATGTTCTTCAAATGTTCATATTTAGTGAACAAAATATTATGAACAACAATTGGACAAGAGAAGATAAAAAAGACAAAGTATTACAAAAATAAGGCAAACAAAACGACAAAAAATGAGTCAAACGACATGAACAGGCAAAAAAATAGGTAAAAAGTTACACAACGCCAAAAAAGATCAAATGACAAAAACAAGACAAAAATTACACAAATGACAAACAAGTGAGACAAGAAACACAAAAACGATACAACAATGAATGAAGTGAAACACAGAATGAGAAAAAAAACCTGAGTGAGACAAAAAGAAAATGAAAAACCACAAAAACATGAGACAAACGTCGAAAGTCAGACAAAAAAAAGACAAAAATGAAACAAAATGTTTCAAAAATGAGACACAAAGCGACAAAAGAACAATCTAGTATTTTACTTTCTGATCCAAACAACGTGTCATGGTCTAGAAATGATTTTAAATTTATAGTTTTACTAATTTACAATCTGCAGTTAATGTCTTCTCTGTAATTTTTACACTTTGAGGGATTGGACCCTCTGGAGGACCACTTTTGCACCACGGGCCTCATGTTGGACAGCCCTGGTTTATGATATTCTAACTACACAGACAGTGTTTTTATTTTAGTCCTCTCTGCTTCTAGTCCGGGTGTTTCTGCTTCTGTAGAGATGAAGAACCTTATGTTGGAAAAATGAGCCCACAGTGAGTAAAAATGTGACAGGAATGAAAACTAGCGGCTGTCTTTAACATTTTACTGGTTCGGAGTCTTTTAATTCTGTTTTTGCTTGTTAAAGAGGATGAAATGTATGATATTTTAGCTCCTACAGCATTTTTCCAGCTTGGTCGGCGGTGTTCCCTTTCTCCGTTGTCCGGCTGCATGGAGCACACTGGAGCCACGTCTGAAAGAGTTTTAAATACATCAGGGAGGAAAACAGCTCTGCCTCTAGGAGATGCAAGCAGGTTTCTTTAGACTGCTTTCTATGCTGCCGTATTCTGTGTAACGTTAGCAGAGAGCGGCGTCGGTGTGCATCTGCTTTAAAAGGAATCTCTGGAGCGGAAAACCTGCCTTCATCTCCAGCAGGAACAGAAGACAGATGCTGGTTTCAGAACTGCAGGGTTTCAGGAGAACCTGCAGAATCTGGAGCCGTGTGGAGGATCTTTGTACACGTCCAGTCATGTTACGTGTTCAGAGGCCCCGCCAGAGTGTCATAATCTGATCTGACCACTGGGAGAGGAGGAGGGGGAGGAGGGGGGTGAGGAGGAGGAGGGAGAGGTCACTGCTATCTACTGCGGTGACATAACTCCTTGTCAGTGTGTTGACATTAGGAACAGGACTCCCGGGGTGTGTCACCTGGACTCAATTGTTTCTGGTGTGTGTGTGTGTGTGTGTTGTGGTATTTTTGCACACTCATGTGAACGTGCACGTGCCTGACGGTGTTTGTTTGTGAATGCAGCAGCGAGTCGAAGCCTGCCGGCTGTGTAGCTGCATGTGTGTGTTCAGAGACAAAAACCAGGCGGGAAAGATTCTGTAAACCCAGAAGAAGATTAAATCAGATGAAAAACATGAAAATTTGGACAGCTTCGAGTTGTTTCCCCTGTTTTTATAGGATTGGAATTAAATGTTTGTTATTGTTTATTAACTAAAGGTCGTTAGAGATTATTTTAAATCACGTAAACAAACTACAAGAAGACATGTAATACATCAGTACAGCACATTAAATCAGATTTACAAATTTACACAATAAAATCTAGCTGAAATAAAATTTAATTTTAATAAAATTTAAATTTAATTTTACATTATCATTATTTAATAATGGTAATATTAATTATTAATAATATCAAATTATAATAAAAGTATATATTCAAAATATAAAAAAACTATTATTATTAAAAGTAATGCCACAATTAAGTAGTTAAGAGTTTATATGAAATAAAAATAAACCAGAAAATTTTAATTTGAATATTAAACAGTAATTTTACATTCTTATTATTTTTGTGTTTATTATTATTATTTAATAAAGATAATTCAATAGTTTAATAATAGTTATATTGATTATTACTAATTATAAAATAATAGAACTATATATTAAAAAATATTTAAAAGCCAACAATTTTTACAAAAAGTAGTGCCACAATTAAGTAGTTAACTTTGTCATTAAAATAAAAATAAATCATGAGAAATATTCTGTAAACCAAAAAGAAAAACATTCTTTTAAATGTAATGAAAAGATGATTTTTGTTTAACTAAAGAGTCATTTCAAAAATATTTTATGTCACATAAACAAAATATTTGCTGTCAAGTTTGATAATAAAACCCTTAAAACTTTCACATTTGAGGAGCTAAAACCAGTAAATATTTGATATTTTTACGTAAAAAATGACAAATAATCCACTATTAAAGCAGTTGCTGCTTAATTTTCTGTTGAAGTGACGTGTATAAAAGAAACGAAGCAAAATTACTGAAGTTAATTTGGGTAAATGTGAGGATTTTATGTGAAATAGTTTTAGGTGAACAAAATGTTTTTTCTTATCATCACCTTGGGGCTGTAGTGGACGTTTTTCACTGTAATCCAACCAATTAATCAGCTGTTTAATCAGCCATGAAGTGAACTGCAGAGATGTCTATACATTTAATGACGTGTTTAAGTCAGACAGGCAGAAGTTAAAGTTGGCAGAAGGAGTGTTTACGTTCCAGGGAGGGGAGCTTTCTTTACGTAACACACTTCCTACATCGCATTCCACGTCTGTATCGTGTTTCCAGCTGAATAAGAAAACAGCTGCTGGCAGAGCTCATGTTCATCCACGCTGTCCACGACAAATGCACCGAGCAGCAGCCGTGTTCTCAAAAAACTGACCACATACTGACAGTAATACTCAACTACTGCTGGACTACTGAGTACTGAGTGGACCGACTCAGTCAAACCACAGCGTGACAGCCCATAAATAACCACAACTCCTCATGGTTCCTTTGTTTTAGTGCAAAAATGTTCATATTTGAGGAATTATATTTTTACTAAACATCATGAACAACCTGACATTTCTTAATAAAAACAACAAGAAAACATTCAGCTTCAGTTTAACTTCCAAATCACAGAGTGTCGACAAAGTAACACAACATTTAGTCACCTGGAGCTGAACCATGGAGGATTTTATGTGATGATCAGACAACAAAGACACAAAACAACCAAACAAGGCAAAATTTTACAAAAACAAGAAACAAAATGAGACGAACGACACCAACAAAACAAAAAGAGACAAAAAAGTCACAAAGCGGCAAAGAAATAGACAAACGACAAAAAGCACAAAACGACAAAAACATTCAACAAACAAAAGTCAGACAAAAAATAGAGAAAAAACAACACAAACAGGAGAAAATATTACAAAAAATGAGACAAAACGACAAAAGTGAGAAACAAAATGACAAAAAATGGACAACACAAGCGAGGCAGAAAACACAAAATGACAAAAGCAGTGCTTAAAACAAAAGCGAAACACAAAAAAGACAGAAAACAACACAAAATATTACAAAAACAAGACACAAAATGAGACAAACGACACAAAAGAGACAAAAAATTTGACAAAAAAGGCGGAAAGAGATAGACCAACGACACAAACAAGACAAAAAATTATAAAAGCGAGAAAAAAACACAAAAATAGACTAACAACAGAAATGAGACAGAAAACACAAAATGACAAAAACACGAGACAAACCACAAAAGTCAGACAACAAAAGACAAAATATTTTAAAAATGAGAGACACAATGACAAAAAAATGAGACAAAATTAGAGAAATGACACAAACAGGAAAAAAACAACAGAAAACAAACAGAAACGAGACAAAAAAACACAAAACGACGAAAACGATACACAAAACAATGAATAAAGTGAAACACAAAATGACAAAAGCGAGAAAAAAAACGACAAAAAATGAGACAAACAAAACAAAAAAGAGACCTTTATTTTAGTGTAATATTTCTACTCGGCTACATTGACACTTCTACCAAAGGATCAGAATAAACAGACTGAAATCGTCACCTGGAGTCAAACCTGGGGTCACAAAAATATTTAATTTGCTGTCTTTTTGGATGAAAACTGTGAAAACAATGTCAGACATCCCAGTTAAAGCAGAAAAACATGCAGAGGACGCCATAGATCTGAAGCTAAAGGAGCTGGTAATCACAGTTTAACTGCAGAGAAGCACTTAAATGTAATGAGAACTCAGTGAGGATGGAAAACTGCTGAAAACCTACACAAACCTGCTCAATTGCAGTGATTGCTCTCCGTGTTAATTGTCACCTCCATCCTTGTATAATTAGCATAATTGCTGCCCTCCTGGTAATTGCATTGTTTCCCTTTATTACATAACAACCTGCTGCAGCCAGAAAAGGCCGTAAAGGGAGAAAACTTTTGCTTTGGGAGGGCAGGAGAGGGTGCTGGCGCTGCTGGAGAGTTAAGGTGAACTTCTGGAGGCTTTTGTGCTGCCATAATATATTTAGTTTCACCTTTACTTCAGTTTCCGACAGTTCCCAAAATGCCTCAATCGCGACCCCACGAGAGCGGCCGCCAGTTTGTTGCATTCAGGTTTATGTGTAGGTGGAACAAGTGAAAGTATAGTTAGATCAAACAAGAGATTAGTCAAGAGGAAGAGTTGCTCACCTGACTCTCAAACCTCGACCTTTTCTCTATTTTCCACCGCTGTGGGCGTCTCTGCCCACGACGGCAGATTTCTGCCGGTGTGATTTGTGAACATCGGAGCGAAACGGCAGCTCAGGAGTGAAGGAATCCAAACCCTGACATTTCCTTGTGATTTTTATAGATCATTGAGTCATGTTCTGCTATCTGATTGACTGTGAAAAGGCTTTAAAAAAAACTTTCCAAAAAGAAGAAAGAAAGGCTGGAAATGTTCTCAAAGTTACGATAAATCTCCCGAATTCATCAGTATGCCTCCGAACGCTCCATCCGAGGATCAACGCTTCACGTCCTGAGGCGATCGCTGTGATGGAGATTTTAGAAGATACAGCGGCTGTTTTAAAATGAAGGATTTCTCCACTTGACGAGAACATGAATAAGAAACGAGGCCTCTAATGCTTAACCTTCAGCAAACGAGACCTTCAAAGACCTTGAAAAGTCTTAAAAAGTTGACGGAGTAACTTCGATGGGAGAAACGTTGAATTCAGGGGAACGTTTTGGGCCCAATTTAAATCAGATATCAGCAGATTTGTTGTGTATGATTTCAGCTTTCCAGTTGGATGAAGACTGAGGCAGAAAGAGCCATAATCTGAGCTAAATTAATGATAGCAGTGAGGGAATCCGGCTGCTTCCTGCTCTCAGACAGGAAATGAAGCCTCGCTTGGCGGCTGTTCACCCGGCAGCAGCAGGAACCGTGTTCTTGGATCGGTTTCAACTTTTTGCCCAAAATGGTTGTTATTAGGACGCAGCTTTGGGCCGACTTATCCAGGATCAGCGCCGTCCAGCTGCCAGAGAGGCAGATCAAGCCAACAGAGGTTCAAACAGATGGACCACAGGACGCATGTCGATGGAAAAATAGATGGGAAAGACCCTGTACAGACGTGTACAGCACATATAGGGAGACGGATGATGAAGGGCGACGACTAATGACTGAAATCCATAATTGCAGTCACATATCAAGACTGTTTGTCAAATAAATGTAACCAAAATTGTGAAAAATGCTCATCAATACACTTCAAGCACTTCTTCAAATTCTACAAATGTCTGTTAAAAATCTAAAGACGCTCAGTTTACATTGGTAAAAGACAGAAAAGCACCAAATCTTGACGTGGTATTTTTCTACTGAAAGGCAGCAAAGCACAAAGTGACGTTTTAAAATCATACGATGAAGCTAAAATCAGATTTTTTTGCTTTCAATACGAATTGAGTGATTATTATTTGTATCCGCTCATCATTTTCCTTGATAACAGACACTATATTTATTGTAAATTAGCTGTAGCACATGGTCTCTCTTTGTGTTTAGTACCGTAGCAACCAAGCAGAGATCATTGTAGGGGTTTAGCTAGTCAAGGGGCACCATGACAGAGTCTTCTGTGGTGCTTAGTGACTCCCAGACAGTTTTTATACTTGATATCAAGCTGGAATCAACTATAATAGCAAAAACGAGACACAAAATGTCAAAAACAAGACACAAAAAGCCAAAATAAGATACAAAATGAAACAAAATGAGACGCAAAATGACAAAAACGAGACGCAAAAAGACAAAAACGAGACACAAATTGACAAAAACAAGACACAAAAAGACAAAAACAAGATACAAAATCATAAAGTGAAATGCAAAACAAGTGAGACACAAAATGACAAAAATTAGACACAAATTGACAAAAATGAGACACAAAACAAGCAAAACAAGACAAAATGTCAAAAACAAGATACAAAATGATAAAACGAGGCGCAAAATTACAAAAACGAGACACAAAACAAGCAAAACGAGACACAAAATGGAGGGGAGCTAAACAAACATGTTCACTGACATTAGGTAAATCTGAAACTGAACAATAAACATTGAAACCTCAACAAACTCATCCAGGTCCTGGTGATCGTATCAGCACTCTGGTTTTTCATGACTTCTGCATTATTTACGTCTGCAAACCGATCAGTCGGACACCATTCCGTGCACGTTTAGGTTGCACCGGTTGCTCCGTTGCTTCATTTATTCAGCAGAAAGCGGTGGCCTTTAAACACTGGTGCCACCAGAAAACACCGAGAAGCTGAAACCGAAGCCTCTCTGAAGAGAAGTGGAATTCCAGTCAGGTTTTGCCAAAATGTCAAACCGGGCAGGATGACAGATGATGCCAAAACTCCTTCCAGTAAACACGGAGCTGTGGCTCCATGTGAGTTTTGTTTACAAGCCTCTGGATGATTGAACTGTACAACCAAATATACAAAGAAGTCAGCGTTTCCACTGAGGCTTGGAGCAAACAGGCTGTGGAGGATAATAAGAGGAGAAAAAGAGCATTGTGATGTCACACTGTACGTTATGTAATTATAGAAAAAAACAGTCAGATATACCTTCTATTGGAAGAAACGGCCACAAAATGCAGGATATGTTCTTACTTGGTCACGATTCTTGTTTGGCACGACAAAATTTTGCAAAAGTGTAGGCGAGCGTCCGTTTCCTTTGCTTTGGAGGCTTTTTAAAAAAATATCAGATCTCAATCGCTGACAAGGAGTGAAATGATTGGATGTAAGAAGCTTTACCGTGTGGGTTCAGCAGGAGTTTAAACCTGAGAAAACCAACATTCACACAGTTTGTCCATCCACAGCCTCCTGCAGCGAGCAGACCAGTGTTTTCAGCTGGACTTCTAGGGAACACGGGGCTGCAGCGTCCCAACCTCAGCCTCATTCCTCAGAGCGTCGTGCAGGATTTTTTTGTGGTTTTGTGGTCGAGGCGTGAATAAGATGAGTGACGGCTCACGTCAGCGTCAGCCGTGCTGCTCTGGCTGACATTTGCAGGTTCAAAAAACGCTTCCCATGCACAAAAGGCGCTGATGGCCGACGGCGTTTTCTGGGATTTGACAAAAGGATAAATCAGGGGTGTCCAACATGAGGCCCGTGGTCCAAAGTGGTCCTCCAGAGGGTCCAATCCGGCCCTCAAAGTGTAAAAACTACAGAGAAGACATTAACTGCAGATTGTAAATTAGTAAAACTATAAATTTAAAATCATTTCTAGACCATGACAAGTTGTTTGGATCAGAAAGTAAAATACTAGATTGATCTTTTCTCATTTTGTGTCTCATTTTTGTAATATCTTGTGTAGTTTTTATTGTTTTTCCGTCTGATTTATCATTTGTCTCGTGTTTTTGTCATTTTGTGTTTTTTATCTCGATTGTGTTTTCCATTTTTTTGTTGGTTTGAAAATGTTTTTGTCTCATTTTTGTCTTGTTTTGTCATTCCATGTCTCATTTTTGTCGTATTTGTCTTCTTTTTGTTCCTTTTGTCTTTTTTGTAGTTTTGTCCAAAAATAATTATTCTTTCATCATTTTGTGTTTCAGTTTTGGAATATTTTGTCTCATGTTTTTGTCGTTTTGTGTTTCCTTTTTGTCTACTTTTTTCTCTTGGTTTCTCACTTTTTGTCTCGTTTTTGTAAAATTTCGTCTTTTTTGTAGTTTTAAACATAAATCATTGTTCTTTTGTCATTTCGTGTCTCATCTTTGTAATATTTTGTCCTGTTTTTGTTGTTTTTGGCTGAATGTGGCCCCTGAACTAAAATGAGTTTGACACCCCGGGGTAAATCTTTTTTTTTTTTTACATCAAATGAGGATATCTAATAAATGCAGAATTTTTAGACTCTGTCATTAATAATACGGATTTAGGATGCATTTATTAACAACCTATTACAGTTGCCTCTAATCTCTGCTGTTTAAAAGTACCTTCTGAGTTGATTTTTCCTGTTTAGCTCGCTGCCGTATCTGAAATCTTTCCACTACTGTTTTGGTTGATATCGGTCACCAGCTTCCCAGTTATTTATAATCTGTGGCACGGAGCCTGGAGCTCCAAAAAGCATCTTACAAACGCTGCCACGGTACGGGTCTGACTGGTACCGGATGATTGCTCAACTCACATTTTTACACTTCTGTTCCAAGGAAAAAAAACCTGTTTTTCAAGTATCAATAATTGGAGAGAAACGTCCCGATGAGCAGCCGGTGCAGAGATCTGGCTCAAAATAGACTCTTTTGTTCTGTAGCTGCAGGGTGAAAGCTTCATAACTGCCACATGATTTACTATCAGGACAAAGGAATCACGACTGATTCCTGCTATTTTGATGCTTAATTTGCATTATTTCACCGTTAAACACTGGTTTTAACAGCATTAACACAGCGCTGACTCCGTCTGTTGGCTGGAAATCGGCTGTTTTTCTGAATAGAGGCCAGATTTCTGTAAATGTTTTCACCGTTTTCCACGTAGGATTATTCTGAATCCAGCAAAGTGAATTTATACCATGGAGCAGCACGAAGGGTTAAACTAAAAGCCTGATCTTCCTGCTTGTTGTAAATCTACCGTGATGTGAACCCGCTGCCCCGCCGAGCGTTTCTGGCTCCGTACTGACACCTGGTGGTGAATTAAAGCGACTGCAGGATGGAGATGATGTCAGTTTGTGCAGATTTGAAGCCAAACGTGGATAAAAAAGACCCAGTTAAGACGTGATAGGTGGCTTTATAGAGCGTAGACCTGCTGCATTCCCCCACATCCACGTCTGGAGCTAAATGTGAACATATTGTCCTCTTTATGGTCCGCTCATCGTGGTGTTCTCTGGATGAAGCAGGATGTGACCTGAAGCCTCTGGAGGAGTTCACTGAAGATGACCTGTGTGGACTTTAAACACCACAAACAACAACAACAACAACAACAACATGTGGAGCTGTTTATTTATGTGACCGAATCAAATCGATGCGACTCTGAGCTTTACATGCTCTAAAATCATAAAATGAAAAGAATAACGGTTAATTAATCAATCAATTAAGCAATCAATTAGTGTCGTTCACATTAAAAAGCAACAACTGGATTCATTTAGTTTGACCAGAGTGAGAAAAAAAATATTTTTAAAAATCCACCCAAAAATTGAGTTTTGCTTTTTTCAATTTATGTATTAATTTTTATTTATTTTATTTTCATGGCAGGTTAGAATGTTTAAAACGACCACAACAATCACCTAACCACCCTTCCATTTTATTTTTTTTTCTGAAAATAATAAAAACAACAATAATAATTGTGATGATGATGATTATTATTGTTATTTTAGTCCTAATGTCATTTAGATAAAAGTGTATTTTCAAATTTAAAAGACTATTGTGCAAAAATAATATGAATTAAAATAAAAATCTACAAATGGATGAGAAAAAATCTATAATATCTCTAAAATCTATACAGAAAAAAGTGAAATAAAAAGGATAAATTTACATAATAGTTTATGAGTTTATTTATTTTATTTTTCATAGCAGGTTGAAATGTTTCCTCCTATTTTATTCTCTTTTTTTTTGGTTATTTTAGTCCTAATGTCATTTTAGGACTGTTGTACTTAAAAGCCTTCATATTAATAAGAAAAAGTCTCTAAATATTGCAAAAAGTTGAAATAAAAATGATAAATATGCACAATATTTTATTAATTTATTCTATGTTTTTTATAGCAGGTTAAATATTTCTTCCTATTTTATTTATTTTTGGGTCATTTTAGACAATGTCAATTGGATGTTTATTTTCATTTTTTAAAGACTGTTGTGCAACAAATACTATGAATTCTGATAAAAATCTCCAAATGAATGAGAAAAACAATCCAGTAAAATGACAACAAATTTGAAGTAAAAATGATAAATTTACACACATTTAATGAGTGGATTCTGCTCAGACGTAGAGGTGAGCTGTGCTTTTTTTTCAGAATATAAAAAATTAAAAAAATGAAGAAAAATTTCTCTCAAATCTTCAGATTAATATAAAAATGAGATCTATATCTGTAAATGTTGCTGAGTTTGACCTAAAGCAGTGAATATTTTACATCCTTCACTGTGGAAGCTGCTTCTGGACGGTAAAAACGTTGGAAACACGAATTCTTTAAAACATATTCACTCACTAAAGCAGCAATGTGGAGCAAAAACTGTGTACAAAGAAAACTGAGTGTAGTTGAAGACCTTACGTAGTTTGCAGAACATTATACTGTAGAATGATGTTTTAACATGCAGAGCTGAGGATTGTTTCTCTGACATGTGACCGTCCTCCTCGCTGAGGGCAGATGGGCTCTAATCTGCAGATAAAACTCAAACTGGATGACGACGATTGGACGCTGAAGCAGTTATTAAGCTGCTGATTCTCAGTTTATTGCGTCTGAACGGAACGTCGCACAGATTACTCTTCACCACAAAAACAATTAACCAGCTCCCTTTTCTCTCTCCGTCTCCTCCTTTCTCTTCTTGGCTTTAATTCGTGTAATTTGCTGTGAATGTGATGGAAACAGATGGAATCACAGAAATGAAACGTGCCATAATGGCAGCTTTAATAACATCTAACTGATGATGATAAGAACCTTTTTATGTCATACTGACACGAAAACTCTGATGTTCTGCTTCTTCTGGTTTGATCAGAAACGTATGTGATTCATTGCAGCTCAGACATCAACAGTTAGAAAGAGGAAAACACAGAAACAGCCTGTAAATTAAGCCACAAGTTGTTCTAGAAGCTCTCAGGTTCTAGTAAGAAAATCAACTTTTGCACGATGAGATGGAGTTTAGAACTACAACGCAAGCCAGTGGGACTGAATTATTGATAATTTGATCTAAAAATGCCTCTGAAGTTTGGATTTATGGATGGAAATCAAGTTTCCTCCTCAGCTTTTGATGCACTCAGTTGTTGCTTGAGTAATACAGCAAAAGTAGATCCATCCAAATATCCGTTTGTACAAAAAACCCTCCAAAATAAAACAAAAAGAATAAGTGAAAATGCCAGAAATGTACTTTATTTATTTCTCTTAATGAACCACTTTCTACGTGACAGTTATGGAAGGAACGTTAGACACATTAATTTTCACTTTAGTCACGTGATTTTTGTTATATTTTGTCAGAATTTGCATCAAGTTTGAATGTAAACTTCATTATTTCTGAACAAATGAAGCAGTCTGAGTTCCATCCTCAGACATCTGGCTGCAGAGACATTTTATTTTGAAATATCTGAACATCCTGTCCTCCCTCTTCGTCCCTCCAGGCGGTCAGGCGGTGCCTCAGGATCCGTCACCGTCCTCCACCTGTCCTCCAGGACCTCCAGGACCTCCGGCCGGCGCCAACGGCAGCAGTGACATCATGGTGAACTTCGACCCCGACCCGGCGGACCTGGCGCTGTCCAGCGTGCCGGGTCAGGAGGCCTTCGACCCGCGACGACACCGCTTCTCCGAGGACGAACTCAAACCGCAGCCGATGATCAAGAAGGCCCGCAAGATGCTGGTCCCCAACGAGCAGAAGGTACTCCATCTCCCACAGTCCTGTTCTGTCTCTGACCTTCACCCTGCTTCTCTGCACAAACGAGATGTTTTAAAGCTTTTATTTGTGATTTCACAGTCATTAAAAAGTACAGATTATTCTCCTGACAGAATTAAATACATAGAATCAGTTTTTAAAGTGTCAAAAATGATGTAAAAGTTAAATATCTGCAGCATGTAAAGGCAGAACAGGAAAGTTTATATTTTTTTAAATCTTTTTTGACTACCTTACCATCATAATATTGAGTTTAACAAATTTAAACGCCTAATAACTAATAATGCGTGCCCAGAAAACTGTGGCGCCTGTTTTTATGTGTGTTTTGTTTTCTGATTTTGAGCGTTTAAGTAAATATAAAGTTCCGGCAATAAGACATGAGGATATCAGAACATCCTGGAATCTGTCACTGCTCTGAAAAAGAAACTAAAAAATGCTGCTAACTGCAGGTTAACCCTCCTGTTGTCTTCATTTACAGGCACTAAAAAACATTGTGTCCTTGTCTGAAAAAAAACAACCAAGGTTCATTCACTTCATCAGTTTTGACCCGCCGGACGACACGAGGGTTAAAGTAGTGCTTTACCAATCTAAGTTCACATTTAAACTCCACATTTCTGCCTTTTTGCTCACAGCACTGCAGAGGCATGTCATGTGTAGCAGCTACGAACTGAGCATGTGCGAGAAACAATCATTTAACACCTAAACCTGCTAAAAATGTAGTCCTAAAGTGCACAAAAACTGACTTCCAGCTGCACAGATCTTCCTTTGCGTCCTGTTTAAACTCCATCATAGCGAAGGCTGCCGTTCTCTGACAGCTCCGGGTGCAGATGTGGAAAAAAACCTGACACCCGGTGGTGCTGATCCACCCGATGAGACCTAAAATATTTCAGCAGAAGCTGTGATCAACGGCTCATGCTTTCATAGTTCAGCTGCAGCGGCGGAGGCGTTTGTGATTTATAGAGATGACGCTGCTCACCTCGCAGCCGCCGTCGGTTTATAAATCATCTGTACGCAGGTTTGGAAAAAACTATCTGGTCAAAGTCAAGGATGAAGTTCAGAAGTGCTCCTTAGAAATCAGCTTTTAGCTCTCTGTTTAGCATCAGAGACGGAAGAATCTGAAGAGACGGAGAATCTGACTCCAAATGAGAGACGGAAATACTCTGAGATCACAACCTGAATGTGAATAATAAAGTGTGGCTGCAGAACGCCGAACAAAGATCCTGAAAAAGAAACTTAAAGCCCAAACAGATCCTTCAGACTGAGATCTCAACAAGCTTCTGACCTCCAGTTTGACTTCTCGGGTCCAAAAGTTTAAGACACGGTTGTTTCAGAATATCCTCCTCATGAGACTTTTATCCGCCAGCTTTCATTCCCGGGAAAACAAAGCGAGGCTGCAGGGCGTCTCTGATCTGTTTGGACTAAACAGAACTGCTTTCAGAAAGGTTTATTACACGGTTCCACGAGTTAGCGGTGTTATTTTACATCTCATCCTGATTCACTTTATCAGCCTTACAAGACAAGTAATATCCAGTTTAATGCCTTTTAACTCATAAAGTCTGTCCAGAAAACTTTGGTGTCTGTTTTTATGTGTATTTATGCGTCTGTTTTTGAGCTTTTAATCACATAGTTCCAGCAGTAAGACATGAGGATATCAGAACACCTTGTAATCTTCATCTGCTCTCAAAAAGAAGCTGAAAATGCAGCTAGCTGTAGCTTAAAGTAGTACTTTGCCCTGATAAATTCACATTTAATCTCCACATTTATGCCTTTATGTTCAGAGCACTGCAGATGCACGTCATGTGTAGCAGCAGCTAACTGAGCACATGCAAATAACGCTGTGGTCATGCCATATTTTGCAGAAATGAACAGAAATCTAAGCTGAAATAGTGCAAGATTTGAGACATTTCTAACAGCTGCTCTGTTTTTTTGTGCTTAAAAGCTCCTCAGCTGTCAGTAAACCTTTGAAAATGGTTGCCAGACATCTAAATAACACCTCATTGATTTAGTTTTTTATTGTGATCTCTTATTTGCTCCTAATAAACATCAAAAAAATCACTAATTTAGGCAACAATTATGGCTAAAAGATTAGCATGTGAAGCTAACTGAAGATTTTTATGTCATATTGCCATATTTTGACACTAAAACTGAATAATCTGTACTTTTTTGATGCACTGCACTTATGTTTAAAGCGTTTTCATGCTTTTCGGACACCAGCTGGTCTATTATAAGTCAGTATTTGAGTTCAGGAGGTTTCTGTAGTTGTGATTATTGAGCTGTTGCCACCTTTCCTCCTCCTCTTCCTCCTCCCGTCCATCTTCCTTTCCTTCCATCTTCTCTCTCTCATCATGTGACTGACCCTTCTCATCCCGCTCTCTCTTCCTTCTTTTTTTTTTGTTTTTGTCTGTTTCGTGTTCTCTCCTCTCCCCGACCTTTCCTCCCCATAACACACCCCAACATACCAAACCGCCGCCACCGACAGGACGAGAAATACTGGAGCCGGCGCGTGAAGAACAACGAGGCGGCCAAGCGCTCACGGGACGCCCGGCGGCTGAAGGAGAACCAGATCTCGGTGCGCGCCGCCTTCCTGGAGAGGGAGAACGCCGCGCTGCGCCAGGAGGTGGCCGACATGAGGAAAGAGCTGGGCCGCTGCAGGAACATCATCAACAAGTACGAGAACCGGCACGGAGACTTGTGAGGAGGACGAGGAAGGATGATGATGATGAAGATGATGATGGAGGGGCGGGAGGGGAAGAGGAGGCGAGAGAGAGAAGGGTACAAGGCAACCCAACAACAGCAGCACTTTAGTTGAAGTGGCGAGGGGAGGGGAAGGCCGGCGTAGATCTGCAGTAAGCGCCGCGCGACACCGGGCGCAAAAAACTACAAAGTGTGTTTCAGTGGCGCTCGCTGTGCTTCAGGATGTCACGACGGGAAAGCCCAGCGGCGCCGTTTTGTCTCTTTTTTTGGTCGTTTTTCCCCAGTTTGACTCTCTTTGTACATGCTGCTTGGCTGAAAATCCACACCAGACGTACTGTATCACCACCTCGGCAGCTTCCAGCCACCCTCGGCGCTGTGCTTTGCGCCCGGTGTCGCGAGGCGTTTTTTGCAGGTAGTGCGTCGCCGGCCGCTGCCCTGGCCAGTTCAAACAGGGTGTTGAATTCACAATATGCCAGTGAAATCTCACTTTTTAAGCTCAAGGCATGGACACAAAAGCCAGGGGAGGTCAGACGTGTGATTTTTTTCTATAAATAGGACAAATAAAACAGAAAACATGTATATTTTTGAACTGGGCAGGAAGGCAGAGACTAGTCCAGCATTAAGGAGGAAGAGGAAGAGGCGCGGGGGTTTTCGTCCATTAAAGAGATTTTGACATAGGAATTATTGTATATTTTTCTATTAGCAGAGGTATTCAGGAGGAGGATTTTGGAGATAATCTTTTGTATATTTATATATGGGGCGGGGAGGGGCTGTTAGCTGGACAGTCACGGGGCCACATAAAGCGCTTTTCCTCCCAGCTGTTTATCGCTAAAATGACAAATGATCTATTTTCATCTTTACAGAGCTGGTTGGTGGGAGGCCGAGGTGTTTCAGAGAATGTATCACGGTTGAATCAGGTATTTCACACGGTGCGAGACAAGGCGAGGTATCTTAGTAACGATTGTTTTGGGGCGACGCGGCAAGGCGACGGGAGGAAAAACAACAAATCTGTATAGTTTTAACGAACTTCTCTGTGTCCGTTTGTTTTCCTCGTGAGCTCGTTGAAGCACTTGAGTTATTCTCTTCTATTTGATTCCGTGTCTCGATTTGAAATAATAATCGCAGGGCTTTCGATTTCTGTTGTTTTTTTTTTTCTGGAAAGGCGAAGGAGTAATTAGCCATCAGAACAGCTGGATGTGAGCAGACGTGTGGGAGGATTTCGCTGGCAGGTTTAGGTCGGTGAATGTGTCTTGCTCACGTGTGCACACACACAAACTTTTTGACACGATTATCGCGGTCTTTTTCTCACTTCTGTTCGCTCCTCGGAAGTGCAAAAATCTTCTTTTTTTTGTTGTTTTGGACGGAACAGTGACTGAAACCTTTCGGCATGCACGCAGACACACAAAGACAACACAAACACACACAGACACGCACAGCCCTCACCCGGTTTGAACCCTTATCGTCGTCGTTGATGTTGTTATGGACTTCTATGGTGCTGATCTGATCCGATCCTCACACACGTTTAGACAAAAAGCCACATATGCAAACACACAAAAACAACACTTCCGCCATGTCAGACACACAGTACTGAACTGCCTATACCCTTTCTTTGTCTTTAATTCCTTCTTTTGAGTTTATCTTTTCTTTCTTTTGTTGCATATTGTATTGATAAATCGTATATAGATTTACACACACACACAAAAAAAAACACGTGTCTATACCTCTCCTTCAAACTTTACCCAATGAGAAAGAGAAATGCACCCTACTGCTACTGTACCATACAACTGTACTATTGAATATTAAACTATTCTCTCACTTGATATATATGTGTATATGATATATGCTTGAAATATGTGATTATAGTTGTAATATACATGATTGAATATATTACAGAAAAACCCATTGGAATCATTTTGTCGGTTTTTTCTCAGGTGTTTTTGTCTGAGGTATATTAAATACGCATATTAAAGAAAAAAAAGAGAAAAACACACAAAAAAAGGATCCGATCACAGAGTTTTGTGGTTTGGTTTATTTGTTGGTTTTATTTTGAAAGGGGGGGGAGGTTATTATTATTATTCTGTTTTGTTTTTCCTGTTGGATTTTATTGCTCCGGTTTGTTCCGAACTCACCAGCATGGGACTGAAAACTTTTCCCACCGACCAACCGACCATCCACTAAGCCCCGCCCCTTCCCTAGTTACTGTTGCTAAGCGTGTCAAGCTTCGGATTCACGTCACTTTCGTACAGAGTGAAATAACGACCAAATGAAGGAATAATTACAACTTTTCTGATTTAAAACAGCTTCTGAAGTCATCTTTCCGTTTTTGAGAAAGTTTGCTTTCTTTTGCTTGTTTGATGGTTTTTTTTGTGTTATTTCTTTAACGTTTTTTAGGCTCTTTCTTCAGCTAACGTAGCCAACATGGCGGACTTCTTCACAGTTAGCAGAAACGACCTAATTCACATTTTCTTTGAAGTTTTGTGACATTTCAAAAGTTCCCATCAAATTTTAATTAAATGGAAACACGGCTAATAATTGAATCAATAGCAAGTGAAATAGTCATGTTGAGCTAACGTCAACTTTGTGACGATGCGATCGAGGCGTCCACCAATGGGAGCGAAGGATACCACAAAACTATGCACCATTTCAATCTATTATTAAATCTGAAGCTGCTTTTAGTCACAGTCTGAGCTGTGACTGAAGTCCATTGGATATATGCTGCATGCACTTTTATTAAAAATAAAAAACTCATATTTTTATGTTCATTATGATTATGTCTTTACAAATTCCATAATTATTTATTACAGAAACTTATTATTCACTTATTATTAAAAATTGACTGGATATCAAAAAATATTGACTACGATGCAAAAAGTACCGCAATTATTCGTTGACCCGTCCAGAATGACTTGAAAATGATCAATAATTAGGGAAAATGAGTAAAAATGAATCCAGAATGACATTAAATTTGTCCCAAATGACTTGAAAATTATCCCAAAGACACAAAAATGATCAAAAACAATGAGAAAAGATTCAAACTGACATAAAATTTGTTGAAACTGAAATGAAAATTGTCCAAAATGACTTGAAAATTATCCCAAAGACACAAAAATGATCCAAAGTGATGTATTAAATATAACACCATTATAAGAGAGAAATTCCTCCATTGCATTTGCTGCTGCGAATGCAAACTATAAAAACTACACACTCCTTCAGTCCATTATTAAATCCAAAGCTTGACATGCGCTGCTTGAAGTGACAGTCTGAGCTGTGATTGGTCGGTCGGGGTTTAACGGACGGTACTTCATGTTTTTCTTTACAGATGAAACTAAAACCTGGTTCTTGTTTTGCCTCACAGCCACACATGAAGTTTTCTGATTGTTCTTTCTGTTCAATGTCTTCTCAGTCGACTTTCTTAAGGTGGAATCTGTGATTTTATGATCACCTAAACTCCTTTTGATTCCCGCTACCGGCCTTCACTCAATTTCCCATGAGCCCGTTGGCGGCCGGCACCATCCACAGACACTGAACCCAGCCCCAGGTGCATCATGGGAGTTGTAGTCGATCCTTGGTTCTGTTTTTTTTCCCCCCTCCTTTCTCCTCGTCTTCTTTTTGGGATTCTGTTAAAACCTGAGACACAAACTTTTGAATTCAAATCCCTGGAAGGAAAAGTCTCAGAGCTTCTCACGTGAGTTTTTTCTTTTGATATCTGGGATATTTGGGGATTTCTTCACAGAAGTTTCAGAAACTTTTTGACAGTGCTATTTTTCTATGTACCTGTGTTGTTTGAACGTGTTCCGACGTTTCTTTTTTCTGGCCGACTCTTCTCGCTGGTGGCAGTGACAGTTTGCTGCTGTACGGTAAAAACGGCATTGCGGGTAAAAATGACGACAATAACAATGATGATAACAGTAATAATAATGTACACAGCCTTGTTATTTCTTCTTCAACTTTGTGGATTCTCAGCTAACTTCTCCTTGTTGTGACTGACTGTTATGAACTACGAGTCCCATGAGCGCAACACTACCCCGACTTCTCACCAGTATTGTGTGCTGTCCACGGGGACGATGGCATCTGTGGTCTTTTTTCCCTACAAACACCAATAAAGGCTAATCCTTATTCACCGACCGCTTCTCCGGTGTCTTGCTGTGTGATCTGAAAGTGTGTTTCCAACCAGAGAGCAACAACGACCACGTTTATTGTCGAATATAGCGCACAAAGTGTCGCTAACTGCTGCCTGCTGGACACAAAACGCTACAAGTTAGACCCAAAACTCACTTTTACCAATGTGTTTTTAGAAAATTAAAGAATGATCCTGCACTGTGAAAGCAAATCCATTCATAATTTTTTTTTTTAAATGGTGCAAATCTGGTGCCAGAAAAAAACAAACACATTCTGAACATGAACAACATAAAAAACTGTAAAATAATGACAATGTTTAGATTTTTAAGGTATTTAAATATAATTAAACTGTCATTTCTTTGTAAAACAACAAATTACATTTGAAAAAATACTGAATTTAATTTTTATTTAAAGCCAAATTTAAAATGTGAATTACTGTTTTTTGTTTGTTTTTTTGAACATAATTTATTTTAATTTACAAAACCTTTAAATGTAGGCAAATATCTGTGGATATGCACAGATTTAAATACAGTAAAATAATGTTTCATTTCATTGTAAAATGTTGTAAAAGAACAACACTATTATTCTGAACATTTTTCACAGTTTTGTCCATTTTTTACAGTGTGTAGAAAACAGCATGAATTGAATATAAAAATGTGTAAAAATACAATTTGGGGTTCTTTTCTTGTGAAATATCCAAGCATAATTTATTTTATTTTTCTTGTGTTTTTTTATCTCTATTGTGAAGCTCAGAGCTTCATTCTTTTCTAAACCTGTTAAAAATCCTGTTTCATTTAGTTTCAGTCCCCACATACATCATCCTGCTGCAGGAGATATTTACTAAAACTACAACCTCTACTAAAAATAGTCTAACAAATCCACCTGGATTGTTTTTCGTTGCTATTGTTACATGAGAAATTGTTTGCAAATGTTTGTAAATCCCATCTTCAGCAGGAATCAGTGGGCAGCAACGTCAAAAAGCATCACAAGCAAGACTTCCACGTATGTTTTTTTGGTCTTTTCAAGGGATTTAGTCACCTTAGAATAAAACAGCAGAGTTTCTCCTGCAGCTGAATACGACCATCAGTCCTCTATTTTAGCCCGACTCTCCAAACTCTCTCTGCTCAGCGTAGAAACATCGAGATTAGTGAGATTTATTGAGAACAGTGTAGAATAACAGCAGCCATCCTGGTTCGTCGACAATAGAGGTGGGCGGATCGATTCAAGTATTGATAATATCGATACCAGCATTGGTATAGAATGATACCAGTGCAATGACATCGATGTTTTAATGTCAGTGAAAAGATCATACTTATTCTAGCAAAAGTAACTCTATGCAACAAAATGAATGCATATTAAAAGAAGACTTCCTATTTCAGTGACAGAAGTGCTGCACAATTATCGACCAAACTGTCAAAAATTAACCCTGTTTGAGAAGGTTTTCCCTCATATTGGGATTTCATCAGCAAATATTCTTCCTCATCTGACCCACAGAAAACCTACCCAGGAATTAGTCTGATTCTTTGACCCTGTGAGCGTTTATAACCTCGGCCTCATTCCAGATCTGGACCAGATGCAGAACCTAACCTTAGTTCTAAACCTACAGACTACTGAAAATGTTAGTCTGGAGTATCGGTATCGATATCGGCGATACTGGCCATGTATTTACCTGGTATCCAGCCGATACTAAACCTTGCAGTATTGTACACCGCTAATCGGCAAATCTGGATTTTTGGACTCCAAACAGCTGAGAGGATGGTGAAGAAAAATGCAGATCATCACCATATTACACGTGTTCTTCTGCTGTCTGTAACGCAATTTCTTCTGTGTAGTGTTCACCTGCAGGACACAAGCAGCAGCACATTTACAGTGACATGTGATTCCTGTACTCCAGTGTGTTATTTCCGTTCCATCTTTCTGCCTGCATGTATGAAACTCTGAATAATAAAATCGATCTTTCTCACAGAAAGTGCAGCAGCAGACCGTTGGGAGGCACTCGGACCCTTCTGACAGCTCCTCACTTCACACACCACATCTTCAGAGTGTGTCTGTTTCCTCGTGTCCACGTGCACTCACTCTAAGTGCAGCAATGTGTGCATTTTTCATCCCGACACGTGTGTCTGCATGGATGTTTCCATGACGACTGCTATGAGTTGTGGGAGTCCTACACACAGGGCAGCGATGAAGCCCCTCCATATGGGTTATGTAACACACGCACACACCGGCCCCGTGTGTGTGTGTGTGTGTGTGTGTGTGTGTGCGTGCGTGCGTGTGTGTGTGTGTGTGGGAGTGGATGGCCTCCACCACCTGTATATGGTGGGTTGTTTCAGCTGTTCCGTGATGTTCACGTCACCAGCTCCCCCTTCGTCACTCAGCAGACCATCTGCACAAGCTGGTGCTGATACTGGGAGCCAAAGCGTGCACGTCCTGTGCCGCCGAGCCGAGCCGAGCCGAGCCATGCCAGGGCCCCGTAACCCTGCTGCTGAATGTATTTACAGGCGTCCCAGAGAGTAGAGATCTGGAGTCCTTGATCATGGGATAATTGTTCAGACGCAGCAGTACGACCCTCCTTTACACTCTGCTGGCATCCCATGAGTGTCTTCGGTTGCCATGGCGACCATCAACACATGTATGCGTGTGTCTCTGCAGCGTTCCGGCTCCACTTCTAAGAAACACTTCCCCTCCTCTGTTTCCAGTCAGCAGAGTAAAACACCACCACTGAGGTTCTGCTACAGGAAGCTGCAGCGCCTCCTGGTGGCGGCTACCGAAACTAGAAAACTTCACTTTCTGCTGTCTGATGAAATAAGATGAAATTTTTAACTGTGATGTGTGGAATAGATTTGAGCTGTGGGGCAAAATAATAAATTTAAACAGCAAAAAAACAGGCAAAATTAGATTATAATGCATGCAATTAAGATTAAAGGTACAGTCTGTGTAAATTAAAGGTAGAGTTCATGTAAAAATGAACAACAACACAACGCGTTATTCATTTATATTTCTTGACGGTCATAGAAAAGTATTGGTGTGTTTTTTTACTAGCTCATCCCTTTATTTACATTTAGATCTCAGCTCTCCATAAAAATATCAGGAGCTGGCACCAGCGCTAATGTTTAAGAATTTAAAGAGAGATTAAAAAGCATTTCCAGCTGTTTGTTGCAGCAGTTACCATCCAATCAGTTTGCTCTTTGTTCACTCAACAAAACTACAGATTACACAGAGAAAAGACCGAGAGAGCTCATTTATGTGGATTACAAGGAAATCTGGACTCCCTGCTACATAAAGAACACAGGATCATGACATGGACAACATCTAAGGTGTTTTTTAAATGATTTTTTTGTCTTTTTGCTGCATATATTACAAAGTAAGTAGTAAGACAACTTGATTTGTATAACTTGAGTGTATGTTTAGGGCTTTCTTGGTGCAGATGTTCATGTTTGTGTCTTCTTTTTATCGTCACTATAAAGGGATTCCAACTTATTTGTCATATTGTTCATTATCCGGCTTCATTAAACTTAACAAATGTTTGATTTTGCTTTTCTTGATTCTCTGAGCATTTCAATGCAAGAAATAAATCACACCAGACACTACTGCTGGAACATTTTGACAATAAAAGAGAACATTTCAGTCTCTTTTACAAGCAGTTCCTCAACACGCACGTCCTCGTGAAACGTCTTCAGCCGGAGACCAAGTACGGTTTTAATTCAAAGCAGCATCTGGACGAGAACGGAACAAATACCTGAGTGTGTTCTGGCTCCGCCCATATTATGGAGGGTCATCGGACCAGACTCGTGTGCAGCCAGATATCCCATAATGCATTTGGACCAGCGGCAAAGACCGAGGAGGAAACTTTCAGAGGAAACACAAATATTTTTGGGAATACTGATGTTATTATGACACAAAATGTAGTTTTAAGATTATTTCAGGCGAGAAAGTAGTTGTATAAATCTGTGGTCAGTTTATCCAGATCTGATTAAAAATGTGCTCCAACAGACGGTCGTCCTCGCTGTAGAGCAGCCTGATCTGGAGCAGACTTTATAATCTGCTGCTGGTTCTGATGGTTGTGTTGTGTTTAAACAGGGATGTTAGTAGTTTTATGTTTATCTCATGGTCATACTTTGGTCTCAGTGTTTTGTTTTTTGTTGTTCAGAGAAAAATTGGTTTGAAAGAAGCTGAAGTTCATGACTTTATATAGTTAAGGTTTTACTGTGTATTTCTGAAATATTGTCTTGTATTGACTGTTTTACTCTAATGACTGTTACTGTGCTTAGAAAATAACATATTTTACTGGAAGAACATGTGAAGAAACCAGATCCTCACTGACTGCTGGGAGACTCTACAGACACAACGTCATGGAAACTGAAGGACATAAAATTATGAAATGTATTTAAATATTTTTCAGCTGTGTCCTGTTGTGCCATTTCCTGTTAGATTCACAGCCATTCTATTGAGCGTTGCCAGATTCAGGGTAAAAGTCACATTCAGGGTCATGTTGCCATTTTCTAAAACTTTTAAAGCCTTGTTTGATTTTTCTCAAATAACACAAACTTTGCAGAGCTGCAGTCTGAGCTCACTGCAACCTTCAGCAAACATCCTGTCAGCGTTTCCCTCCATCAAGCACAGCCGGCGACGGAAAGACAGACTCCTGAATCATTCATGGACATTATCAAAAACACCCGAATCATTTAGTGACCTTCAGTGTGTGTGTGTGTGTGTGTGTGTGTGTGTGTGCAGCAGGTCGACTGTCACATCTGTTGCTGTGTCCGCTGTCCATCTCGCTGTGAGGTTGTCACTCTGAATGTCTCTGAGGCTTCGATCCCCCTCAAAAATTCTTCAGCAGTGACTCCACCTGATGCCAAGCAGCTGTCGGTCACAGGCCACAAACACAAACAACACAATAACAACACAATAACCAACAATAGAGGAGGGTGGAAAAATAAGAGGACATCACAGGTAGGTGACGAATGTTCCCGCAACATTAGATAACGTTACCTACAATTTCTAATATGGGTCAATGTATAATTGTGGGACTTTTTCTATCATAGTTTTTGCTGTTTTCAGGCCTAAAACCAACATGGCCACCTATAACCAAACACCAAAAGGCATTTTAGTGAAAGATTCTTCTAAATATCATTTATACAATTGAGCAAAATTGAAAATGAAAGTTATTTCTAAAGATATTGTAGTAAACCTGTTGACTACTTTATATTAACTAAGTCAGAAATCCTTGGAGCCTGTCCAGTCTTTTCTTCAGGAGGAAATGACATCATGTGGAGCAGGTCATGTGATCTGGAATTAACACACTTCCTGGAGAGGTGTTTTTGGAACGGGAAGCTTAGTGGAAAGGGATTTAATTTGTTATTTTCCATATAATATGTGATATATTACCAAAAAAGAAATATCTGTCATGATTATTTCACCTTAATAAAAAGAACACAATCCAATCTATTTCTGAATCAGCTCATTTTATTATTGTTTAGCTCATTAGAAGGTGGTTAGTGTTAAATTCAGACGGTTATTTACTTGATATTTTAGTGATATCCAGTCATTTTTATTTATAAGTCATAGTTTCTATAATAAATAATTTAGAATCTGTAAAGACATGATCATAATGAACATAAAAACATTAGTTTTTTATACTTTTAATAAAAATATATGCAGATATATCCCATGGACTTCTTTTCAAAAAGTCTGTTTCTCAGCTTCTTTATATAATTAGGCTTCAAGTAAAAAAAGAAACACGCTGAAAATACATCAGGACTTTGATACCTGGATAAACAGTGAAGTGTAATGCAGTTCACTGTTTTCTTTCTCTAAATGTCTCACATGGTTTCATTTCAGTGAATTCGATCCAATATCTCAGCAAAAGCCAAAGCTCAGAGAAAACCTGAACACAGATTTTATTTAATCAGAACTTTATATTTTCGTCTTTATTTCTCCCTGATATTTACTTTTCAGTTTAGTTTTGTTGGATTCACTTCCTGTGTTTCCCTGCTTGTGCTTCCAAGTATTCTTCCTGTTTTATTTTGAAATTGTGTTTCCTGGTGCGTTAAATGTGCTTTTACTTCCGCCTTTTGATTGCTCGTTGTTTCCACCTGTAGCTTGTTTGCCTCTTGTCCTGCCATCTGTTGAATCCTGCTGCCTGCCAGGCCTCATGTCCTCATGTTTTTGGATTTCATAGTTTAGATTTAGTCTCTTCACTTTTGGATTAATCTTTCCTTGGACCACCAGCTGCTACTTTGGTTGTTCACCAGTACGTTTTGTTTCCTTTAACATTTTTATCACCACAACTTGCCTGTTTGTCTGCACTCTGATCGATCCTGACTGGAACCCTCAGATATTTCTTCCATCCCTGTATGTTAAACAGGATCTAAAGTGGTTGAAACCAGCAGCAGCTACACTAACATGCTGCTGATAAACTGATGCTTCACTACTAATAATCTAATGATGGCACAGACAATAATATATCAATCAGAGGCTCCAAAGCAGGACCTTTGCTGCAGTACTTTAACTACATTTGTGGCTGTGCATCTTAAGTAGGATTCTTCATGGTTTTATTTGTAAATTAGTATTTTTATTTAGCTGTGCTGATCCTTTATGTACTGATATTACAAACACCACCCACTAGGACTTCCATAATGTAGATAGATAGATAGATTAAACCTTTATTAATCCCACAGCGGAGAAATTTACAGTGTACAGCAGCAAATAGAACACAATAGCTCACAATGCACACAGTGTGTGTGTGTATATATATATATATATATATATATATATATATATATATATGTATGTACATAAAAATATTTTCTTCAGAAGAAGAGAACAAAGTAGAAGGAAAAGTAGAAGTAAAGTAGGAGAAACCGCTTTTTGGCCAGGCTTGTAGCTCATATTGGGTTGCTTTATGTGTTTTGTTAGCATGATGTGTTTGGTTAGCATAATGTGTTTGTTAGCATACGGCTGCTGAAACTGTCCAGGCAGATCACTGGAGCTGCACTTAAACTGCTGATTGGCTGCACCTGTAAACATTGGCTCATGTAAAGTCCGTTTGGCGGTGATATCTGATCTTGCAGGTGTACATTTTGGGAACTGATGCTCACACATTTTGGCCAACTGACTGCTTTGTTTTTATCTTTCAAGACTAAATATTCCCTGTATGTCTGCTTTGGTCAGCTGGGTGTCAAACAGACAACTCTTCACTCCAGATGCCAGGACAGATGTTCAGACTTCCAGCTGTTGGACCACTCAGCGGCCTTCTCATGGATCTGAGGTAAGTTCCTGCTGCTCCTAATGTTTAGTTTCACTGCTGTGCTGCGTATTGTAGAGGTGTTGCTGCTCCTCTGGGTGTCCAGGTTGCTATGTGTTGCTGTATCTCAGCTCTCATCAGTGTGTTTTCTTCTGGTTGTCATGTTGCTAGTATCTTAACTGGTGTTCTATATGAGCTGCATTGGTTTTGGCTCTGCTTCCACCTGGCAGCGTGTTGGTGTTTGGTTTTCTGTTTACACGGCGTCTAGTTGATCCTATCACAATGGGATCTATCCGCAGTCCTGCTCCTGCTAATTTGGCAGCGTTGGGTTGAGCTACTTGGAACGCAGAGTTGGCTGAGCTGCCAAGTTAGACCACATTAAACGAAGCTTCACTACAACGAAGCTACCCCCGGAGGAACACAGCGAGCTTAGTTCCACCAACACATCAGAATTCACTGCATCAGAAACGAGGATACGATCCCAGCGTCCAGGATCAGGCCTGAGCACTGGACCTTGAAAGCCTCTCCTGTCGGGCTGTAGTGTGAGAGTGCATGACGACTCTGCATGTTGCTGGGAAACGACGCGTTTTCATTTTTAAATAAGTGATTTCCAACGTGTTTTGCTTAGTTGGATCTGCTGTGACATTTGTGTTTGCCCATTTTAGCAAATTACTGGAAGTCAGGAAAGCCATGAGCAAATCTTATGTCTGACTGGAAATACAAATAACTATACGAACGCGCCGTAAGTAACCACAAGACGAGTAGCCACATGCTTTTAGAGAGTTGCTGTTGGATTCTGACAATATGGAGTCACAATAGTCCTGTGTGGAAGTAACAAATGCATGAATGAGTTTTCCAACATTGCTCTGAGACGGGATGTTCCTGGTTTTGACAACACTGCTCTGACGACAGATAATCATTCTAGAGACGCGTTTTATGTGGAAGTTTAAGGACACTTCCTGGTCAAAAATAACTCCAAGGTTGATCAAAGTAGTGCTGTAGGCCGAGATGAGGCCATTGTTGAAGAAATTTCACTCTTAGTCCTTAGAAGTTTGCTGTAGTGGGATGTTTATTGGTGTTCTGGTGGGCTGACCAAAACACAGAGCATGAGTCTGTGAAGGTAAGCAGACCCAGAGCATTTGCAGAGGACACATTTTATCGGGCTGGTCAGAGGGTAGGGAGGGGCCGTACGTAAATACAAGGTGAATAGTGGTTCATTTGAGTATGGTTGCTAATAATACCAGTAGAACAAAGAGTTATTGAATCAAGAGGTCTGGCAAACAGTTGCAAAGGTGTGGCAAAAAAGGTAAGAGGAGGTCTGACAGACGGTAATAAATGATAAAATAACTGTGCGAAATGGAATGAAGAGTGACACTAGAAGGTATACCGGGCTTTGCAAAAGTTCTGTTGCACGGTTTCATGATCTTTAGAGATGTTTACATGTCGGAGTGAAAAATTCCATTAAATAAACTGACAGTTCTACCTTATAGGCAGGTGTCCTTAATACAAATTATGTTCTCCGGTGAAGTTGTATCAAGATGGAAGTCAAAAGAGTTGAGATATCTGCTCTCCTTTGTGCTGAACATCAGACGGATGACCGTCCACAGAGTCGTGGAGAGGCTAAAGAATGGTGAAGATCTTTCAGGTCTTCACCATTCTTGAAAGATCACTGAAAGATCTTCACCATTCTTGAGCCTCTCCATGACTCTGTGGACGGTCATCCGGCTGATGTTCAGCTGCTTGGCTCTGTCAGACTTGTTGTGGCCAGCACGAAGGAGAGCAGATATCTCAACTCTTTTGACTTCCATCTTGATACAACTTCACCGGAGAAAAAAAATTGTGTTAATGACACCTGCCTATAAGGTAGAACTTTCAGTTTGTTTAATGGAATTTTTCACTCCGACAAGTAAACGTGTCTAAAAATCATGAAACCGTGTAACAGAACTTTTGCAAAGCCCGGTATGTAGCAGAAGGTGTGCTATTTTCTGTATAGTGTGATATTATTCCATGTCGTGGTGCATTCAGACCCCTGAAGAAAAACCAGATCAATATAAAAGCTACAAACTGATGCTTCTATCAGGACTGAGCTGGCTAACTTTACCGTTTTTACGTCCTGTCAGTCGCTCTACAACTTTCCTTCTGCCTGAAAAATGGATTAAAAATGCGTTCTTGCCGTCAGCTGCTTCTCGATGCCGTTTAACCCGTTGACATTAATGAGCCGTTAAACCCCAGCTGTAGATCCATTGCTTCTCTGATGGAAACGTTCCTGAACTGAGAATCTGAACTTTGCCACAGATTCCTGTAGCGTGAGCTGAAGTGTCGGAGGTCGTCGGTAAACGCTAAAAAACCAACCTTTTTCCCATCATACCTGCGAGGTGGTCTGTGTTTGTGTGTCGATGCGTTTAAATGTCAGCGGCTTCACTCTGATGAGAGAATCTGACGCTGGGATTTAATTGGCTGCTGCTGCCGGTCTCCTGTGGACTCAATCAGACAGAAACTCACAGTTGGAGCTCCATGTTTGAGATGGAGATTTTACACCGATGGCTCTGAGACGAATGAACCCGGTTAGAGGCTGATTAATGTGGAGCTTTCTCTTAAATTCACCTACTGGTAATGTGCATGTATATGTAGTACTGTTTCCTCTTAGAACATCTGATTTCAGGACAGTATTTCAGATGTAAAATGTTCATGTTAACAATTAGATTTATTAATTTCTCCGAGACAACCGTGCATCTGAATGCAGTTCAGGTGTGCGAATCCTGACTCGGACTTTATTTATCTCGCGCTTTTCATACAAAACAAAGCGACCTAAAGTGTTTTACATGTACAGATGATAAAAATGTAGCTAAAACAGGACAAACAAACTCTCAGCCCCAAAGTGATGTTAGAAATAGAGAACTCTAAAACATAAAGGTTGAGGAATTGAGGAAATACTCACGAGATGCAATGAAATAAAA
Source organism: Acanthochromis polyacanthus (assembly GCF_021347895.1). Taxonomy (NCBI): domain Eukaryota; kingdom Metazoa; phylum Chordata; class Actinopteri; family Pomacentridae; genus Acanthochromis; species Acanthochromis polyacanthus. Next base: position 40,310,529 of record NC_067123.1, on the reverse strand, counting down.
CCAGCTAGATAAATAAATAAATGAAATATAATGAGATAAAATATAATTTATTGAAGTAGAAATAGACAGAGATAGAAATAGAAGTCAAAAATGATAACAAAGAGAAAAAGAAATTGTAAAAAATTAAGATAATCCTTTATTGGATGAACTTGGATCTAACCTTGTTGTTGTTGCTATATCAGCAAATAGTTGTCTGTCTGAGCAGTTGGTGTGCTTCTGTGTGTCTCCAATTGGAGTCAAGGGATGACCTTCTGTATGTTGGTTCGAAATGACCTATTACCTACAATTTTTCCTTAACAAATTTTATAATTTCTTAAGGTAATCCAATAAAGGATTATCTTAAGAAATTATAAAAATGAAGAAATAAAGTGTACATTAAAAGGATGAACGAAGATAAAACGTGAAAAAATAGAGAAATCCACAAACAAAATGTATTCTAAGAAGGTTATAAATCAGTCAAAATTAAACAGGTAGGTCTTGAGTTTGGCCTACAAATAATCAACATATCGTGTCAGTAAGATGATCTTAAATGTCCGTCTGTATGATTATATCCGTGTGTTTCCATGTGGATGGTGTCTGCATGAAAGATCAGGATCAATATATTGCATTATCAGAAACATAGCGGTATTTTTTCCTCTAATATCGACTTTTAATTCAGCTTTTTATGTCCTCCTGAGAACCAGGGAATAAAAGTCAGGAAAGATTTCCGGTGAAATCGATTTAAATAGGTGTAGTTTTATTTTGAATGCTCGTGTTTTTGCCCCATCAGGCTTTTTGTGAAGCTGCAAAAACAATCAAATGTGCTTTTTCATCAGAATAACCTCCAAGATGTGATGAATAGAAATGATTTTTGAGACTTCCTGCTCCCAGCTCCCCTCCACCGTGAGGCTGTGGATTTGTCAGGTCCTGCTGATATTTCCAGGTTTTTCTGGGGGGACTGGAGTTAACAGAAAGGTGAAGCGTGATTAATGAGAAGATGGACCCGAAAAGACAGCAGGGAGGGATGAGGGAGGAGGGATGGATGTGAAGCAGCAGGGTGTCTACAGACTGATGTAATCTCTGGAGTTTGTTCTGATGGAGCCTCAGATGTGCTCACATGTTCTGTCTGTTCCCACTGCAGACCTTCATGCTTCATTTATTTTTGATGGATTCACATTCGTTAGTGGTTTGAGGAGAGTGTTTTCAACTAGATTTGGACGTGTTTGTTCTTTAATTGCTCTGCTTTGATGTGGTGCTGCAGCTTAAACCTTCTGAAGTCACTGAAACGACCGATCAGGACATGATTTATTCTGTTCAGATACACGGCCGTTCTAGTCATCAATGAGCCTTTCAACATCATTAGCTAACACAATGTAGCATTAGAACACAGGAGTGGTGGTTGCTGATGAGTTAAGGTTGCTCTAAAATGAGTTAAAGTTGTTCTCAATGAGTTAAAGATGCTTTAAAATGAGTAAAAGTTGCTGTAAAATGAGTAAAAGTTGTTCTCAATGAGTTAAAGTTGCTCTAAAATGAGTAAAAGATGCTCTAAAATGAGTTAAAGATGCTTTAAAATGAGTAAAAGTTGCTTTAAAATGAGTTAAAGCTGCTCTAAAATGAGTTAAGATGCTTTAAAATGAGTTAAGATGCTTTAAAATGAGTAAAAGTTGCTTTAAAATGAGTTAGTTGCTTTAAAATGAATAAAAGTTGCTCTAAAATGAGTAAAAGCTGCTCTAAAATGAGTAAAAGTTGCTCTAAAATGAGTAAAAGCTGCTCTAAAATGAGTAAAAGTTGCTCTAAAATGAGTTAAAGCTGCTCTAAAATGAGTAAAAGCTGCTCTAAAATGAGTAAAAGCTGCTCTAAAATGAGTAAAAGTTGCTTTAAAATGAGTTAAAGCTGCTCTAAAATGAGTAAAAGTTGCTCTAAAATGAGTAAAAGTTGCTCTAAAATGAGTAAAAGTTGCTTTAAAATGAGTTAAAGTTGCTTTAAAATGAGTTAAAGCTGCTCTAAAATGAGTTAAAGTTGTTCTCAATGAGTTAAAGTTGCTCTAAAATGAGTTAAAGTTGTTCTCAATGAGTTAAAGTTGCTCTAAAATGAGTTAAAGATGCTTTAAAATGAGTTAAAGATGCTTTAAAATGAGTAAAAGTTGCTTTAAAATGAGTTAGTTGCTTTAAAATGAGTAAAAGATGCTCTAAAATGAGTTAAAGTTGTTCTCAATGAGTTAAAGTTGCTCTAAAATGAGTTAAAGTTGTTCTCAATGAGTTAAAGTTGCTCTAAAATGAGTTAAAGTTGTTCTCAATGAGTTAAAGTTGCTCTAAAATGAGTTAAAGATGCTTTAAAATGAGTTAAAGATGCTTTAAAATGAGTAAAAGTTGCTTTAAAATGAGTTAGTTGCTTTAAAATGAGTAAAAGATGCTCTAAAATGAGTTAAAGTTGCTTTAAATGAGTTAGTTGCTTTAAAATGAATAAAAGTTGCTTTAAAATGAGTTAAAGTTGCTTTAAAATGAGTTAGTTGCTCTAAAATGAGTTAAAGCTGCTCTAAAATTAGTGAAAGCTGCTCTAAAATGAGTTAAAGTTGCTCTAAAATGAGTTAAAGTTGCTTTAAAATGAGTTAGTTGCTCTAAAATTAGTTAAAGCTGCTCTAAAATGAGTTAAAGCTGCTCTAAAATTAGTGAAAGCTGCTCTAAAATGAGTTAAAGCTGCTCTAAAATGAGTAAAAGTTGCTTTAAAATGAGTTAAAGTTGCTTTAAAATGAGTTAAAGTTGCTTTAAAATGAGTTAAAGCTGCTCTAAAATTAGTGAAAGCTGCTCTAAAATTAGTTAAAGCTGCTCTAAAATGAGTTAAAGCTGCTCTAAAATTAGTGAAAGCTGCTCTAAAATGAGTAAAAGTTCCTCAAAAATGAGTTAAAGTTGCTTTAAAATGAGTTAGTTGCTCTAAAATTAGTTAAAGCTGCTCTAAAATGAGTTAAAGCTGCTCTAAAATGAGTTAAAGCTGCTCTAAAATGAGTTAAAGCTGCTCTAAAATGAGTAAAAGTTGCTTTAAAATGAGTTAAAGTTGCTTTAAAATGAGTTAAAGTTGCTCTAAAATGAGTTAAAGTTGTTCTCAATGAGTTAAAGTTGCTCTAAAATGAGTTAGTTGCTCTAAAATGAGTTAAAGCTGCTCTAAAATGAGTTAAAGCTGCTCTAAAATTAGTTAAAGCTGCTCTAAAATTAGTTAAAGCTGCTCTAAAATGAGTTAAAGCTGCTCTAAAATGAGTAAAAGTTGCTTTAAAACGAGTTAAAGTTGCTTTAAAATGAGTTAAAGTTGCTTTAAAATGAGTTAAAGTTGCTCTAAAATTAGTTAAAGCTGCTCTAAAATGAGTTAAAGCTGCTCTAAAATGAGTTAAAGTTGCTTTAAAATGAGTGAAAGCTGCTCTAAAATGAGTTAAAGCTGCTCTAAAATGAGTTAAAGCTGCTCTAAAATGAGTTAAAGCTGCTCTAAAATGAGTTAAAGTTGCTCTAAAATGAGTAAAAGTTCCTCAAAAATGAGTTAAAGTTGCTCTGTGTTTTCATATTTACATACATTTATATTTATTTTATATACAGTAGAATTTACCTGATTTTTTTGTGTCGTTTTTAGTCTGTGGCTGCAGTTCTGATGAGTCCTGGTTTAGGTTTGATGGATATTTGTCATGTTTTTGGTGAGAGAGAAGCTGTTTTTGTGCTGTTATCTCTGAGAAGAAAAGCCACAAAGCTCTGAGCTGCAAAGTCTCACAATGGCAGTAAGTCGTACATTTTGATAGTGAGTCTGAAAGTTCAAACATCCCAACATTTCAGCAGCACATCGTCTCTCAGTGACTTTATCTTCTTTAGCCTGTCTTCAGGTCACAGTTTTATTCAGCTGAACTGCAGCTGGTTTTCTGCATTTCTCATTGTTAACTAATTAAAGTCTGAGGTTATTTATTGAAGCAAACTGCAGAAACACACAGAAAGGCCTGAATAGTTGATGGAAGTTTGATGTGACGAACGCATTCAAATCCCGACTGTGCAGCCCAAGAAACACTGACGGCTCTGAATAAAAACCAGCTGCTTATAATGAAACTGAACAAGATGAAACAGTGTGTGAATAAAAGAACGTGCCCACTTAGTGGTACCGACAGCCAGAGATAAGCCTCTTTATCCAGGAGAGAATGATGTCTCTGTGGATGCTGACAATTGGCTTCCAATAATGTGGACATGAAAAGCAACAGCTGATGTTCAGCCGGTTGCAGCTGGAAAAACACGTCGATGAATGAACTCCCAGCATCACAATCACTGATTCCTGAAGGCTTTAGTGGACTGAACACCTGCTGGTTGGTTGGAGGACTTCCTTCACCCTGTAAGACCCAAATATAGGAAAAAATGACCAAAAAGCTAAATAAAGTAAACAAAAAGATTGGATATGTGAACCCAAATACAGACGAAAACTCGCAAGAAATCCAAGTTGTATTTCTGCCACAGTGGGTTTTCCAGGGTTAAGGGAATTTCGATCCAAACTGAGATCACAATCATGGATTCATCTTCTTATTGCACTTTTTTTTCTCTCAATGTGTTTTTATTTTTAAAGAAGAAAAAAAATAGATGCATCAAAAATTACAGACATAGCTAATAAACTTACATAATTAATCCCCCCCATCCAAAAAAACAACAAAAAACAATAAAGTAGAAAAGGTCACCATCCTATTGCTCTTGTTTATGTCCACAGATAAAGTAAGACTATTCTATATTTGTAGAGATTACAATTACATCTTATGGTCACTTATGGAAGTTTGTCAATAATTACTAATACAAACACATCAGCTATCTATATTTACATTATCACAATAGGTTGAATCTGTCCTTCCTAAATAGTATATCTTATTTTACTTTTAAATAACCGAGTGCTGCTCTCACTTTACATTCCTGCTAACGTACAAATGTGGATCAAAACAAGCCTTAAAATAGGACTTCACCTGAACTCAGATCATCTCCTAATGGCTGAATATCTGCTTACTGACACACACGACGCTTTACCGATGGTCCCTGAACACATCACGTGCAGGCTGCAGAGAAGCCTCTCGTCTCCAGCATCAGTGGAACCAAAAATGTGAAATAATGCGTTCTGATGTCAGATTTAGCCAAGCTGAAACCACTTCATTTTATCCACATGGGCTGTGTCCTTGTGACTGGAGCATGTTGAGCATCATTATCATGCTCATTTAATCATTCAAAGCCAAAATAGTTCTTAATACTCAGATCATAGTGATGCCTGTTTACTGAAGCAGGTCTCCACACACAGAGCTCCTAATGGAGGATGCTGAAGCTGCATTATGAGGATTCAGTGTCTCCACCTGCTTTGCATTTCGACCAAATTCAAAAATTAATCTTTGGAACTTCCCTGAAGTGCAAATAATCTGAGTTACTTCTTAAATCCGGAGCCAGCTGTTCTGTTTTGCATCATTTTAGTGTTGAACATTTTAAGGTGCTGCAAGAATGATGACATCTTTCTTTTTTTTTTTAGCCTAAGAAAGTTGTTTTGCTTGTTGTGGTTTCATCCAGTGCTTGTATTTGCTGGCAGCAAAGTGCCACGATGTGCTTTAAATAAATTCAAATCGTTACTGAGGGTGTCAAGGAGAAGGTAAACATGTAGCTGTAGTTCAGACATGGAGCAACTTCTGCTGTTTCTGCACATAAATGCTCTGTTTATGAAGAAGGAGGAGCAGATTTCCTCAGGAACAGTGTTTCTGATGGGGGTAAATGGTGCCTAATATGTGCATAGACAGCCCGATCTCACGAGGATTCGTGAAACTGTCACGTAAGTTTTAGTTTCGGTTTCGTGCGCACCAACACGATTTCGTCATGTTTTTCGTGCCGCTCACCACGAAATGCGCACCAATGTATTTTAAACGGCGGACTTTTCGTGCCACTCAGAACGTATTTCAAAAGAATGTGTATATTATATTTTTAATGTAAAACCGTGGCGAATCCAACGCTATATTTTGCATGACATCGTTCCTAAACATAACCCTAACCATAACCTAACCATAACCTAACCATAAGCCGGTGGTACACTTACCAATTTGCATAGGAATTTCAAGAATGTCCGACAGCCGGCGGCCGCAAACGCGATCACACAAGCAGTATACGCCGATGGACAGCTTAGATCGTCATGAATCCGCCGGTATAAACCACTTTCAGATGTGATTACCACAGCGAAAAACATTTCGTGGTGAGCGGCACGAAAAACATGACGAAATCGTGTTGGTGCGCACGAAACCGAAACTAAAACTTACGTGACAGTTTCACGAATCCCCGTGAGACCGGGTTGGCATAGAAATGATTATTTTGCTTTGTGAATCAGCAGTTTGTAACCTCACGTTATAAAACCTCGTCATGGTTTGTTTCCTTTCAGTGCTGCATGTTTAGTCAGCCGCCGGCTTCAGTCTCTGTCCTGAACTGGACCGGGTTAGCTGGTCGCCATGGTGATTTAACCTGGGTCAGAAGTGAGCTGAGAGAAAAGACGAGGCGAAGCTGAGCTGAACTTAACCCTCTGACTCTCTGACAGGTCAAGCTGCAGGTGTTGATCGGACATCCTCTATCAGGGTTCACGATCTTTTTCTCCGTGGAGGTTTCGTCTCTCGGACAGAAAAATCAAACCGCTCATTAAAGCTTCAGCCGGGCAGGACACACACACAGTCAGTCAAACCCAGCCTCGTACGCTCCTCCATCGCTTCCCTCCATGCAGATAAATCAAGCGTCTCTGCTGCTCTCTAACATTTCACCCCTGAGGCTCGTAACGGCGCTGACTTGGCCTGACTCGGAGGCCGCTAACGATGTGATGGAGGGCTCGCTTGTGTGTTTGTGCCACCGTGGGAGGCCACATTCTGCCTGATTTATCCTCATTAGGCTGAAAATGCTCCAGATATACAGTGAATAGAGCCAGAACTGGTCTTCAACACAGGGAAACAGGTAAACGGATAAGCAGCAGAAAGTGTTGTTTAGTGAGTGTTCTCTGTTGGGTTATATTAAATTATTACTGCTGCATTTTGTTTAACATGCAAACTTTGCCACTTTAACAGCTTTAAGATAATTTCCTAAATAATAAACCCTCTTTTTTACAAATGCATTTATATTATATTGGAGTTGAACTCTTCAGTTTGCATTTTAATGTGCAAACTTTAGTTTAAATGTTCTGCTTTACTGCACTAAAATAAACTGTTGGAGCAGCTTGAATTATTACCACATTTAGAGATGCTAATCTAATACGGTTGTCTAAACTTAATCAGGAGTTCTTCCTGCCAGGTTGTAATTCCACTCCTCTTTTCCCTGTGGTCCTTCTGTGGTTCACAAACAGCATCTAAAAACGTCTGTCAGTGGTCCATCAATACCAAACTGAACATTCCTCTGACTCTGTAATGGGATCAATACATAAATATGCTGGAGCTCTCCCTCCCAAAGGCCACAAACTCTAATATGATGATAAATGAACACTTCCTGCAGCGCTGAAGCCGCTAACATGCGTCGATATTGTTCTGTTTACCACATGTGTTTAGTTTAGGCCGTGGCTCTCTGGGAAACGGTGCGACCGCCAGCGGATTATTCCTCAGTCAGAGTGAAAGTAAATGGGTCCGGTGGGACTGTTCTGAGCGGAGTTAGGATCCACCCTAAGTCGGGCTAATTGGTCCACAGGGAGCAGCCAGGGATGCTTTACATAGAAGAGAGACCTTTAGGAAAGAGAGGAGCCCCAAACATGGTTTAAACTACGGAGCTGAAGGTGGTTGGAGTTGGTTCTACGCTGAGGTCAGTGTCAGCATGAAACAACCATATTCACACCCAGATTGTATAAAATTGACGTAAGATAAAAACATGCATTTCCATTGGTTAACGTCAATAGTTTTTTTTTTTACACAAGTCACAGTGGGTGGCTTTGGTTCAATTTCTACCCCTAAAGAGCTGAAAATTCAGGCCTTCTTTGTGTTTTTACTTCCTCTGTAAAATCAGTTTGTGGAACAGAACATTTTTATCATCACTCATTTAATCTGCTATTTCAAACCATTTCTTGTTGAATGCCACTGTGTAGCTGCTGTTTTTATGGACTGAATGCTAAAATACTCACAGATTACAGCCTTTTATTTGCTTTTCATCCTGATTCATCTCAAAGTTCTGTCGCATGTGTTTCCATGGTTACTAAATGATATAATAGATGGAGTTTATTCTCCCTGTCTTCTAACTTCTTCAGTAGTGTTGCTGTCTGCTGCATCAGGCCAGTCCCAGTCCTTCCATAACTCTCTGACTTTAAGCAGACCTTTATCCTTTAGCTGCTGAATGAAACTAACAAAAATGCCATGTTTCAGTCACGATTTCTTTGTGTTTTTTTCACGGTTTGCAGCTCTTTGTTTTCTACTGGTAAAATGACACCAACCCTTTTACTTCTGATGTTGAACCGACTGCATTTCCATGAACATCTACTGACATTAATTAGCTGTAAAGCTACAGAACCAGTGAGTGCACATTCTGGCTTTAGGATAAATAAAAAACGAGGCGGAGCAATCTGACACATTTACAGCTTAAAGGTGGTGAGTGAAGATACAGACTAACTGACTCTAACTATAACTAACTCTGACTCCAACTAACTCTAATTTACTAACACTAATTAAGACAGACTAACTGAACTAACTCTAACGTGTGCAGACAGTGTCAATAAAAGTGTTCACCTCCCTTTGAAGTTTGATCCTTTTATTGCTTTTCAGCACTGGATCATGATCAATTTAATTTGGCTTTTGACAGGAATATACATAAAATAGACTCTTTGATGTCAAGTGAAAACAGATTTCTACAAAGTCATGTCAATTATTTAAAAAAATTAAACATAACGTACAGTTTTCACCCCTTCACGTCAGAATAAAGTACTCTGGCTGCAGTTCCAGCACTGAGTCTGTGGATTGTCTGAGTTGACTTTAAAAGAGGAAAGCGTCTATTTGTTGGTGCTGTATATGCAGAGTCATGCTGGAGCTGGGAGGAATTACTGCCGTTTCAGATCACTGTAATCACTGCATACCCAGCAAAGCTGGTTCTGAGCCGTTTTCCAAGAAACCAGGGGTGGAGTTTTAGATACGAGATGTAATCCAGACCACCTGCAAGACGTGACCTCCACCATCAGAGGTTAGAATTTAAAGATGTGGATTACTGAGACCTGAATCCATGTGTCTGGAGAGCAGAGCAACATGAAAAATGGCCTGAAGCTTTATCATGTTCAGCTTTTCTGCTGCTTTTCTGCATTTTGTCAACAAATCCCCTGAAAAGATCAAAACCAGCAGAGTGCAGTTCCATACTGTTAGATGTTCTGACGGCGTCTGTGGCCCGAAACCGTTGGTTCCTCGTTAATAAATATATAACCAGTATTTTCTTACCCTGTAATACTCAAATATAGGGAAAAAAAAGACAAAAAATATAAATAACAATATATAAGCCCAGCTATAGAAAAAATAGCAAAAAAACAAATATAGAAAAAATAAAACAAAAATATAAATAATATATAAACCCGAGTATGAAAAAAATTATATATATATATTTCTGCAACAGTGGGATTTACAGGGTTGAAACAAATGCTCCTCTAACAGGAGACTGTTTCAGTTGTGGATTAATCTGTTTTGTTCCCATCAGCCTCTGAATACTCAGACATTTTGAGTCACATTGATACCTAGTGAGCTTTTCATGGGATTTTCTTGCTCTTAACTAAACATCAGAGAACAAAACGCTGATTCACAGCTGAGTTTAGTTTAAATCGAATGTGACACGATGACAGATTACCCAAACTGCATTTACAAGCTCTGATTTGCCTTAAATTAGGCAGTACTTAGGCTAACGAGGCAATAAAAAAAGCAAAAATGTGACAAAATAAACGTTTCTTCTGTGATAAACAAAGACAGCAAAGCTGCACCAGAACAGCGTCTCTATCCGGGAGGTCCTCAGTGAGACGGAAAAAGTTTGCAAACTCTTCCTGTATGACAGATTGGATGTATTTATTTCACACAGTGTCTGATCGGTTTTCAAATTAAATCTGTGACTTAGGATGTGAAGTGTGGGGAGGCTCAGTTCCTCCTCTAATGGAAGGCTGCCTGTGTGAATGAATGCTAATGACTTTATGGGAAAAGCTGTTTGGAGAAGCTGTCTCCTCCTACGGATCCGAGGGCTCGCTCACCAGAGGATCGGCTTGGCTCCGGCCTCGCACGCCCACAAACGCGCATCGCCCACACGGCACCTTAAATAAACACATAAGCATAATTGAGATGCACTGAAACACTTTGGCAGCTCAACATTTACTCAAGAACAAGCGCGTAACTTTACACACCAGCCTCCCTCCACACATACCGGGTATTTGTCATCCAGTTTGCTATGGCCCATTTGCCGTCTCATTTGCCCGCTGAACCGTCTCTCTGTGTAGTGTATAGACTGTTTTTTCTTCCCTCCACAGACTCTAATTAGCATTGTGTTGCCTCTGAGAGTGCGGTTTGCCTCTACATCACCGCTGTGCTCTGTGGCTAATTACAGCAGCGTCATGGCGCACCGATACAAACGAGGAGTGATGCAGGTCAAGACTGTGCTGTTAAGGAAGATCTCCAAATCTAATTTGCGCTTCACTATCAGACAGAGAGTAAAGGCAGAGCTCTCCGTCGCTGCGAGTCCTTTTTAGTCGGTAGTTGCTAGAGGTATGGACCCGTACTTTCCATTTGCCAATCAGATACGCGAGATCTGGTCACGTGACTCCCGGTAGACGCTGGAGGTACGGACCCGTAGCATCGGTACTACAGGTACGGACCCTAAACCTAACCCTAACACTAACCCTAACCTTAACCTTTGCTTACCTTTCAACAGTTTGCAGTGGTTAGCAGCTTCTTGACTCATGAGACTCGCGTACGGGTCCGTATCTGTCTGGCAAATGGAAAGTGCCGTATCCGTAGGCCACAGGCTACGGGTACGGGTCCGTATCTGTAGACACTACCTTTTTGGTCGGTTTACAAAGTGTTTTACTTAAAGGAAGCATGTGAGCCTTCAAAAGAATAAGGACAGTAACGTCGCTTTGATCGCATGTCAGGTTTCGTGGATATAATTTACTGTAATGTAGTAATTTTGGAGTGTATTCTAGTGGAGAGTTGGGAAAACCCTGATGCTACGTGTTCACTAGATGTGTATTTCCTGCATGTAAATGCATCTGGAAACCTCCCGCTTGGTGGGCATGTCCTTGAGGCCAGTAGGTGTTCAGCTCCAACTATCCTGCCCCTGATTGGACAAACGTATCGACTCTGGAGCTGTCTGCTCCAGGAAAATGGCGGCTCGGTCACAAACTTTCTCTTTTAGCATGAAAACAGTTCAGCGAAAAGTATTTCTGAAAGCATTTGAGGTGAGAACTAATCTGCAGCAGATGAATCTGTCCTGGCTTTAGTTCACCGACGGCTAGTTTAGACGTTTGACCAAAGTTTCGCGATTCGGCGGACCTCCACACACCAGCGATGTTTGGGGATGTTGAACTTTGTTTTGCGCTTTCTGTGAAGTTCATGGACACACCAAACACCTGGCTGGTTGCAGCTTTGCGTTTGCTTCACCTAAGGCCGCTTTTACCTGCACTTGGACACAGTACAGTGCATTGACAGAAACTTGGATATTCAGCTCAATGGATGAGCTTGGCCAACTCCTGATCAGATCTGAGAAGGGCGCAGGAGTTCAGATATGATTTGGCCACTTGAGTTCGCCAAATCGGATTTAAAATGCAAGATATCACCAAAAACAATATGATGTAATACCAGTAGTAGAATATATGAAACCCCACTGGAACATTTCACAACCTAAGTCGAGGACCCTCTGTATATGCTTTTTCCTTTGGAAGCATTCCTGTAATACAATGAAAATTTCAATGCATCTGCAAGAACTTGTAACTTGAGTATGTCTACATGAAGTAAACCCTATCAGTGGATTTCTAGCTGTTGTTCTTTTCCCGTCATGTGACCGGTGCGTTCACTGCCTGACTGGAAACCACATTTCTGTTTAGATAAGTCCTGTTGAAAGCAGCCTTTCTTCTAAACAAGTTGTTCTTGAGACTCGGAGGCACGTTTCATCAAAGCCTTTTCTTGGAGCTCCAAAGACCAGACCAGAGGTGTTTCTAGGAAAGAGGCCCCCTGTGTTCTAACTGGTCATGCTTTCCCCTCTTACATCACAGGTCTCACACTTTATCTCCCCCCTCCTCACCCTCAGGACTCTTTCTTCTAACTCTGGTATTTATCCGACCTCTGACCTTTCACCTCCCGTTGCTTATGTTCAGCTTCCCTTCTCTCTGCCTGTTCTGTCTTCATCTTTTTCCTCGTATCACCTCAGATTCCTTGAATTTTCGCTCTTCCCTCCTGCCTTTGATTTGCTTGTTCTTCCTTTATTTTTCTTCCTCTAGATCTTATCTCATTTTTTCCTTCACAGTTGGACATCTTTCCTCCCGTTCCTCTGTTTTCCTTCTTCACTCCTTCACTTCCTTTCCTGCTGTGAATCGTTCAGATGTTTCTTCTCTTCCTGATGCTTCTGATTGGATCTTCATGTTACTAGTATTCGTTTGTTTTTGTCGAGGACAGAAATGATGGAACGTAAATAAGGTCAACATGAAAAATCTGTGATTTTCCAAGTGTTTTTTTTTATTTTTTACAATATTTAACCGTGTTTATAGATTATAATTTAGTGAATTTAAATCAGCAGAAACTGTTTTATTGCAGACAGTTTCTGTTATTTCAAAGAAAATTCTGTAAATTAAGCATTGAGAAACTGTGAATGTCACAGATTTTGTTAATTACAGGTAATATGTAGTAAAATCACAAAAAATGTTTACGTGGAAGCTAACAACAACAACAGGCCAACTCTGAATATTACCAACTTCAAATCTGTATTATTACAGGTGGTAATTGGCTCCACTGATGTTATTTTGCAGATATTTGCTGTTTTTTGAGAGAAAATTCTGATGATAAATAAATAAATACATGCATATTAACAAATCAAAATGGGAAATGATTTTTACACTCTTATTTTAAAGACAATCTGTTTTTTTTAAATTGATAAATTGCAGGTAATATGTAGTAAAACCGTGGGAAAGAAGTAGTATTAAATCTAAAAAAAATGCATAAAAATTCTGAATTTGTTACTTTACAATGTGTTACTGTAAAATCACAGATTTACTGAATTTAAATCAGCTAAAATATATTATTTTACAGATATGTGTGGTTATTTTCACTGTTTTTACAGTTTTTAAACGCTATAGTTTCATTTTATTTTATTTTTATTTTTTTTCTGCCACCCTTGCTGCCAGATTTTCACAGAATTTTTAACAGAATTTCTTTCTTTTTTCCTTCTCAGTTCACTTCAAATGGGGCTTTAGTGGCATGCATGTGACAAACAATAAATCCAAAACGTCAAACTCTTTAGTGTCCAGATATGAGTGGTCAGCGATCTGAGCAGCTGCATCAGCTTTAATGTATTTTAATTCTCTGTAGAGTAAATTCTTTCCCTGCTCTGTGTCTCTGAGGTTGATGCTGATGACGTCTCGTTTCCTTTTCCTAATTCTGAACAGTCTTCTCTCTCTCTTTCTCCCCTCCTTCCTCCTCCAGTCCGGCGTCAGCCTCACTCCTCTCTGAAAGGTGACTGACTCTTTGTCCGTTACCAGCTTGCAGAATGGGCGTCGCCATGGAAACGGCCGCTGGAGGGGCAGCGTTGGTGTTTGGGGTGGTGTGCGGGGTGTTCAGCTCTCGTCTCACAGAGGTGGATGATGCTCGTGTGTGGAGGTTTACGTGTTCTGGCGTGTTTGCATTTGGGCTTGTACAACTTTGCTGCACTCAAAATGTGTGTGTGTGTGTGTGTGTAATGATGCATGCAAAATGGATGTCTCACCGCGAGTGTGTGTGTGGAGGTAATTAGAGCGAGAGCAGCACAGTGGATGGTATTTGCACAGTCACCTTGCATGACTAGTGTGTGGGCCTCTGCTGCACCTCTGGCTTGTGTGTGTTTGTCACGTTTGACAGCCGTATCCCTTCACATTAGTATTCAGCTTCTGTGTGTGTGTGTGTGTGCATGCTGCAGCACTGTGTTAGCCACATAGGTGTGTGTGTGTGTGTGACAGCAGCTTCTATATGAATGCATGTCGGTGCAACACGACGTCGAATCTCCACCTAATCAGAGCTTCTGCATGTGCCGTGCATTCGTGTACGTGGAGGCAGCATTAGCTGAAGGCGAGATGAGCTTCTACACACTTTAAGCTGCTTCTCCACATCAGGGAGCAGCTCAGCTGTGTGTGTGTGCTTTGTGTTGTTGTTGTGTGTGAAGCCGTGAACTCGGCTGCCAGAGAAGGGCCAGAGGAAAGAATAAGGTGGTGATCTGAGGAGAAAGCATGCATGGACGGGAAAAAATGCAAATCTGGCTAAGGAGGGATTGTAAAGAATTAAAGAGAGCGTGAAAGCAGCACTCCTGCTTCACGCCGGACTGGGAAAAAAAGCAGCATTTAGCAGAACGACGACAACAAAAACATCCTTAATCCTTGAAGTGAGTGCAGAGCAAATACAACAGAACACTGGAAAGAAAGAGAGAAAAAAGCAGCTTTTCTAATGCTTCTGGAGAACACAGTGAAATATTAATAAATGGAAAACTCAATAAGAAGGAAACATTATGAATGATAATAGCAGGAGGAGCTGTTTTTTTAAGAATAGAGCAGGAAGGCCTGGAGCTGAAGCAGAGTGAAATATTCAGATGAACTTTATTGTCCTCCTGAGGGGACATTTGGTTCAGGCAGCAGAGAAGTGGAGAAGAAATGGGATTTAAAGTGATCTCACCTTTCCCTTCACTGTCACTGACTCACCTGTTTACCTGCTGCAATATTTCTACTTTTCATCTAATCTGTTTTGAAATGGTGTCAGATTAATGATTTTTGCTGTTAGATTTTGTCCACACGCCTCTCATTTGTATTAAATGTATGAAGTCGCATCTGTCTTTTTTCTCTCCTTTATTGTCAAAATGAGACCAAAACAATAAAACTCGCGTCATTTCTGTGCATTGAGGACTTGCACTGCAAACAGGTGGAAATGGGCGGCCGGGTGGAAAAATCCATCGGTCTAAATCTCTACCCTCCATGAAGAGGTTGTTTCTCATTTGTTTAATCGCCTCTGAGATGAAATTGTCCATCCAATCCCTGCTGCTGATCCAGAGTCGGTCGGTGCAGCAGCAGGATAAACAAGTTGATCCACGTGTTCCTCTTCCAGTAGTTTGTTTCGTAGACCTGCTGAGGGGTCCTGAGGCGTCTTCAGTGCGTTCTGGTTCTACTCGGAGATTGTCTGATAGCTGCCCTTTATTTTGACAGATAGCTTTGGGCTGCTGGTTGGAAGGTTGAGGGTTCAGCTTGATTAGAATATATCAGCATACATTAGTATACACTACACAGAACGAAGCTGCAGACTGCACATTTACAAGAACAGTACCACTGCGTTTGCTTTTTCAGCAGAAAGATGAATGAATGAAGCTGAACCCATACTATAAGTGAGTATAGATACATAGAAAGCTTCAGTTACCCTCGTGTTGCCTGGTCTCCTCTCTGACGAAATGTTGACCCATGTAGCTTTAGACTTGGTTGGTGGGTTTCAGATGATTAAAAGTGGGTTCTAAAAAAACAAATAAATAAATCGGACAGCGGCGAATGTTCCTTGGCTAGCGGTGGATCTCTCTGTCGACACCAGTACATTAGAACAAGTGTGTAAGTACTACATATTTCCTGAATTCTGTCACTGACTGTGCTCTGTTCCCCCCCTGAGCCTCATTCAGTTCATTCAGTGTTACATTTCTGGCTAAATATCTGAAACTGACCTGCAGTGGGATGAAAACTAAACTGACAGTGCCGTACTGAAGCCTGAGTGAACCTGCCATGACATGGTACTGGTGGTTCCAAGGCTTCCGGTTCCAGAACCCTTGTTGCCAGCTCTGGTTGAAGGCTTGGGCCTTCTCCATGACGTTCCTGTTGTTACCAAAGTTGCCGTTCTGGTTTCAAAAATTGCCACGGTCACCACCTCTCTGTTCATGCTTCATTCATGGTATAAATAGATGGATGGATTGATGGATGGATGGATTAAATGTCACATGAAGCAGATGAATGATTAAAAAAAACAATGCAGTGACAATGGAGGGAACAAACACGACAGCCACAGCATAATTACAATTTTTCCGAATTCCAGTAATTCTTAAAGATCTCTCCGTTTATTCCCTCGTTAATGGCCAAAGTTCATTTTTTCTTCTCTGTGGTTCTGCAGTGGAACATAAACGATTGCTTTAGTTTCCATTCTCTTCTACTCCGTTTACATCCAGGTGCTCCACGCCGCCACCTTCTGGCAGCACCATACATCAGCTCGTTATTATCCCCCGCCACCGTGAAGTGGAAAGGGGGATGTAGGTTTGGCCTAAGTCCGTCCGTCCGTCCGTGCTTCCGTCTGTCCATCCGTCCGAGATGAAGGGGACAGCTTTTCTCGGAAACTATTACAGCTAGGATTACGAAATTTAGTGTGTAGCTTCACACCATGGACACCTTGATCAAGTTCGAAAATGAGACCTGTGCGATAATATTTAACAGAGTTATGGCCCTTGATCACTATTTTGGACATAGACTCATAGACATCACATGTGGCGGGGGATATTGATGACCATGTCGTCTTGTTCACCCTAAAGCAGCTGACTGACAGAAGACTAATTCACATTTCTTTTTAAAAGTTCTTACAACATTTCAGAACCGTGTTTGACTGTCTTCTGAACAGACGGATCCTGACAGCTGGATTCTCACTCTGCCAGTCGACGGCCACACTGAAGGCACATTTGATCTGAAAAGACGAGCATCAAGAAGCAGTTAGAGACACCATAAATTCACTCATAGCCTGCTGACTGAGCTGCAGAGCTTAAAGATTCTGTCGCAATCTGGTGCAATGTGAGTAAGAAGCAGGTGGGAGCCAGGCATGCCTGTTCTCTGTTTCAATGTCTGCTGAAGTGGAGTCGCCCCGTAATAAAACGCATGTAAAAACTGTGCTGAAGAATGAGATTTTCATATGTTATGTGCACAAAACGGAGCTGAAAATGCAATATTTCCTTCTGAGATGTAGTGGAGTAGATGTAGAAAGTGTTAGAAAAAGAAAAGACTCAACAAAAATGCAAATACCTCAGATTTCTGCTGTAGTGCAGCACTTGAATAAATGTAAATGCTGATTTAGTGCTGCAGCGTGGGCTCAGCTACAGGAGAAACAAACTGTAGAACAACTGAGTGTGATTCCTAGATTACACATCAGTTTCTCAGGGTTTTCATGACTTTTTTTCAAGATTGTTGTGGCTCTAAAATGTCTGAATTTGTGGCAACTTTTCTAAAACATTGCGATGCAAGTTGCCATGACATTGCAGGAGACAGTGACACTTGCTAAAAAGCTGCATATTTTTCAGCTTTTAGAACACATTTCAACATTTTAATGGACATTATTTCTTTCTAAACTACTTCTTTAACACTCCAACCCATTTCTACGAACTGGAACACCACGGTGGGAAATCAGCAGCAGAAAGATGCTGGTTTAACATGAAGTGGTTGGTAGATTTAAGGCACTAAATGATCATTTACTATAGAAGGAATCATATTTGGGCATATCTGTCGGTGGCTTAAAAAGTGAATTCCACATCCTGGTATTCACACATGTATTCACACACACGCTCACGGCTCGTCACGTCCTTTAATGAATCTAACTTCCCTTCATTCTCTCAGAGCTCCAACAGATCTGGATCAACAGCTTCCATCACGGTGATCTGTCTGGTCTGTTTCCGCTCCTTTCCCCCTTTATTTTTATTTGGAAATGTACACGCTCATAATGACAAGATGCTTACAATACATATTTCCACTTTTTTATAATGAAACAAGGAACCCCCCCAAAAAAAAAAAAACACAAAAGAACAAAAAAAAAAAAACAGGACACATAATTCAATGTATAAAGGTTGGCATGACAGAGATAACAATAACTAAGCATTTTCAGGTGAGGATACACTATACCTTATTTTATATATACAAATATGTGTGGGATATAACTGTTAAGTATGCCAAGTATACACAAATAATAAAGAATAAGGTTATAAAACAAGACATGTACATACAAGAAACAGATATAGATAGAATGTTGAGATGGATTGGGGTAAGACAGGTACCCCTAACAAAAGGAGCCAGCTAAATGCTGTCAGGTAAGACATCTAGTCCCCCTACATATGATAGAATTGGGTCCCATATTAAATTAAATTTACTCTTATTTCCTCTTAGTGAATATTTTATCTTTTCTAGTTGAATAAAATTCATCAAGTCGCTCAACCATGTGGATAATTTGGGTGGATTTGGTGATTTCCAGTGTAGTAATATTCTTCTGCGTGCAAGCAGTGTTGTAAAGGCAATAATGTTTTTGTGTCTCTTCCTTAGGTCAGAATGTTGTTTTTCTATAATACCAAATAAAGCTACTGTGGCATCAGTCAACAGGTTAATTCCAAGTGCCCCTGACAGCATTTTAAAAATTCCTGTCCAAAAGGTTACCAGAGCAGGGCAAGACCAAAACATATGAGTTAAATTGGCAGGACCACTGCCAATGAACGCTGTTTCCGCTCCTTTCAGACGTTCTCCTGATTGTCTGGAGGTAGAAAAGTGTTTGTGAGTCGATGGTTTTCGTTTGTTTTCCACCACAATATTCCACGGGTGTAAAACAGTTTAGCTCTGCTTTGGTGAAGAACATCAGGGAATTGTTTTTCACGTCTTCAGCAGTAATTTTTGTTGGTAAATGAGAGACTTTAGAATGGGACATGTCTGCATCTTCAGACCAGAAGCAGGAAGTGGATTCAGTGACGTACGTGCGTTATGTTTGCTGTGATTGGTGGAATTCACGAGAGGCGGGACAAATGGCTGAAAAGCTGCAGTGATTGGACAAAATTTAAACAGAATTCATGGAGAGGTTGAATTTGTGTTAACTGTTGTGATCACAGGGGACATAACTGAGGGTGTGAATCACACATTCATGGTGCATTTACTCATTTTCCCTCCTGTTTTGGGCTGGGAAGCTGCCTGTTGCTTCGTTATCTTGCTGTGTTTAGTGCCACGCTGCTGTGACAATCTAAATTTAGTTCATGGAAAGAGGAGAAAAAAAGAGAGCATATTTTAAACCTTTTCAGCTCCTCTGCCTCCACCCTCCTCCTCCTGCTGCCGTCGCTGTTCTCCAGTGTTTTTTCTCTTTTTGACTCTGTGGGGAATCAAAGAGCGATTAGAGCGCAGCAAAGTTTCACGTCTTGTTTGGTCTCGGCGGTGCAGGCGGCATCATCACCGCCATCATGGTGATGAACGGTGGAGCACGGGGCTGCTGGGCTTTAATGGCTGCTCCGCCTTACGAGGCTAGCTTCATTTGGAGGCCTTGTTATCTGGCAGAGTGTGTTTGTGTGTGACGGAGGTGCAGCTGTAACAAGGTTAGCTGTTAGAGAGAGCGAAGCTGAGCCGTCTGGTGGTGAGTGACACGCTGATGCACCGACTGACTGACTCACAGGAAGATTCAAGAGCTTTTTAGAAAGAGAACATCCCACAAAGGTGGAGCTAAAACTGCAGTGCGGCCACTTCCAGGCACCTTTAAAGCCTGCATCTTTCTCTAACGGCTCGTAAATGAAGACTCATTCGTGAGAAAAGCAGTTGTAATTTTGAAAATTAAAGTTCAGATACACATAATGTTAAGGCTCTATTCTGTAGAATATCAATATATGGATAAGATACCCCTTTATTAATCCTGCAGTGGGGAAATTTGCCAGTTAGAGCAGCAAAGAGTGCAAACATTTCAGGAATGTAATAAAAAACTAAACAAAATATACACAAGTTCTAGAAATAACAGCATTGTACTTATCAGTGGTATTGCACAGATTTTTTTAATGCATAGAAGTACTGAGAGTATTAAATATTGCATAGATTATATGCAAGTAGACAAATAATGATATAACATACATTCTAGTATATGTCAAATTTGGAAATTTAAAGAAAATGTAGAAATGAAATTACAAGACAAAAAATTACAGAAAACAACACAAATAAGACAAAAAAACACAAAGCTAAACAAACAAGACACAAAACAACACAAAACACCACAAATGAGGCACAAAACAGCACAAACAAGACGTGTACATGAAAGATATTACACGAGGTTTGCGCAGTAAAAAATCACCTTAATGTGTCGATATTGTACCAAAGAGCGGGACACACTTTATTTAGTGCTGGTTGTAGTGTCTGACAGCAGGTTTGAAAGGTATGTTATATTTACAAAATGGTAGAAATGACACCATGATCAGTCAGAAAACTGTAAAAATGGAAAAAAGTATTGAATTGTGAACCTTTGGAATGATCCTTGAACTGCTCACGTGTGACGTGCTGTTCCACTCAAGAACCAAATCTGAGCTTAAAACTGTGATATTTAATCACTCAAATCTGGATGTCTCATTTATAAACAAAAACAACAATAAAGAAACTATTTGCACCCAATTCTGTAAAAAAAATAAAGAAATTCTGTGCTCTTTGGTGTAGGCAGAAGCCACTACGATTCTGCAACGATCACGTAAAATGTAGGAGCTTTCACCTGAACTGTAGGTAGGTTTACACTGAACAGGTAGGAGACGGCTACGGAAACCAATCAAATATCTGTAACTTGCAGAGCCACATTTTTCTGACTGATAACATTAGCACCTGAAATAATGCTGTGGATGCACAAAAGCCAAAGAAATTAAGCTTATTTATTGCCATTTATTTCACTGTAACTGTGTTGTCCTGCACACGAGACATTTCTTGGTTCTCTCTGCTTCCAGTCATGGTTGTTCTGTTTCCGTAGAGGTGCAGTCTTTTGCTAAGAATGTCCAAGGATTAATGCTCAGCAGCGTGGCGGTGTATCCACCACACTTAGCTTACTTCCGCTTGTGTTGGACATTAAAACACGTGGTCCCATATTCCTCTCCCGTTGGCTTCTTGTTGCTGCAATTAGCTGAAAGTGTTGGCCTTCTATAAAACAACAATAAAAGTTTTAGCTTCCATGTCATTACTTTTTCTTATATTTCAGGTTTTTGTTGCATCGTTTTGAAGTTTCTCGTTTGAACTGTATCCTGCAGAGTCATGCAGCGTTAGCGTTAGCGTAGCTTCGACTGAGGCTCGGGTTTGGCGGGAAACATTTCTGGGACTTTGTTGGTGTGTGTGTGAGTGTGTGTGTGTCTGTGTGTGTTCTTGTTGTGTTTCCAATCGGAGCCGATTATGGTAATAAGACCATCATGGGATTTGGAATATGGAGAGAGGATGCAGTAGCTGTGAGCTGAGCCGCCGGTTTCAGAGGGGATTTACGGGTCTGCACGCTTTCAGAGAAAAGGCAGGAGGTGTGTGTGTGTGTTACAGTGTGTGTGTGTTTTCTCTGGGCTTTCTCACCATCTCCCTACCACACTCAGAGTGCCTTCTGCTTTCCAGCGTTCATCATTTTGCCGTTCTCCCCTCCTTCACCCTCCACTTGAGATCACTCCTTCCTCCTCCTCTCATGCTCCCTCATTAGCCTTCATCTTCCTCCCTCCCTCCCCCCTCACCTTCCCAAACACCCTCTCCTCTTGCATCCTCCCCCTCCTCTCCACCACCCCTCTGGCTCCATCACTCCCCCTCTGCTTCGTCTGTCTGCTGCAGGATTTCAGCTGTGGTTTCAGAGAGCAGAGGGGAGAGCAGGGAGGAAGGGGGGAGGAAAGCCAACAGAGAGAGAGGAAGAGGAAGGGGCTGGTAGAGAGGAGGATTCGTTGGAAAAGCCCGGTGCCAGATGAGAGGCAGCGGGGGTAAAGTTTGGAGGGTTTTGCCCGTCGTTGCCAGATGTTTCAGATGCTCATTACCCATGAATGGAGACACACACACGAACAAACATCTGTGCAGCTCTCCTCACAGTGGCACACATTACGCCTGAATGCAGCAGCACAAACTGTACTGAATGTTCCTGTCCAGCAGATGTAAAGCATGGAGGGTGTTTCCAGGACGGGAAACTCCTTCTACAGGAGAGCAGCAGCTTCATTCAGCGTCTGAACAGGAGAAACGATAGAATTCAGCGTTCAGCATTCGGTTATTGTATTAATGTATGTAAGGTAGAAGGAAGTTCACTTCTGTGAACCCACAAGTCAAAAAGTGTGTCTGAAAGGTGTTATTGTTCCAAAAATGACACTTTGAATCAGCCAGAATCTGTAAAAGCTGAAGGACTCGTTGGGTTTTGAAGACATGATGAACGTTTTGAGCGAGCACAAAGACAATACAAAACGACAAATAATGGTGAAAACCGGACACACAATGAGACACGGAAGAAAAATGTAAAACAGGGTGATAGAAATGAGACAAGTCAACAAAAGGAGACAAAACAGTTCAGGAGGGACACGAAACAACACAAACAAGACAGAAAAACAACACAAAATTGCACAAAACGGCACACTAAAATTATATTGTCATCATATTGTGTCGTTTTGTGTCTCTGTTTGTGTCTTATTTGTGTCGCTTTGTGTTGGTTTTGAGCCTCATTTTCATTTTATTTCTAATTTGTGTCATTTTGAGTCTTGTTTGTCGGGTTTTCTGTCTTGTTTGTGTCGTTTTGTGTCTCTGTTTGTGTCTTATTTGTGTCGCTTTGTGTTGGTTTTGAGCCTCATTTTCATTTTATTTCTAATTTGTGTCATTTTGAGTCTTGTTTGTCGGGTTTTCTGTCTTGTTTGTGTCGTTTTGTCTCTCTCCTGGATAGTTTTGCCTCCCTTTTGTTGATTTCTCATTTATATCAGATTGTTTCACATTTTTCTTTTGTCTCTTTTTTTGTCTCCTTTTGTGTTGTTTTGTGTCTGGTTTTTATCACATTGTGCATCCTTTTTATGTCTTGTATTTGTTGTATTCTGTCTTGTATTTGTTGTTTTGTGTTGTTGTTTGTCATTTTGATTCTTGTTTGTGTCATTTTAAGTCTTGTATTTGTTTTTTGGTGTAATTTTGTGTCCCGTTTGTGCTGTTTTGTGTTGCTTTTGTGTGTTAGTAGGACTCGTAGTTAAAAGTGAGCAGGAAATCTGAGCTCATGTTCATCAGACCGACGTTGTTCAGTCGTTTAGTCAAATGTTTGTGGCAGAACGTTTGGTTATTTTGTGTTATTTTGACTCAGACGTGTTCGAGCTGAGAATTAAAAATCTGAATGAGGGTTTAAAAAAAAGCTTCTTTCCACTCGCATCTGTGCAAAACAGTTTTTAATGAGCAACCTTTCAGCCACAGACCTTCCTCCAGGCATGAAGCACCGACTGAATAAACAAATGCATGACGCACATTTAAAAACAACACGAGTTCAAAGAACAGGACATAAAACCTGACTAGAAGATAAATCCAAATGGAAGAAAAGACATGGAAGAGCTGGTTCATAAACACTTTATTTCCTTCTCTAATGACTCTGCAGTGTTTGTATGGCTTTCACAGTGGACATGTTGTGTGTAAAAGAGAGTTTTAGTGGAGCCGAAGAACAGATTTCATCACATTTTATTGGAAGCAGACCCTTCAAAGCTCCAAGCAGTTTGTGAACATTTCTACTGATTGTGGGTCCATTTTTTTCACTGCATCTCCATTCAAAAGCACAATCATGGCTAGAAGGAGAGGAAGTGCAAAAACGTCTTTGGTGCAGCTTGACATAAAACATTAAATAAAAGTAAGGAAAGGTGAATTTATTTAGAATCAGTGTGTCCAACCTTTTCTTTCAAGCACCAAGTGGTGATTCTGCACACTAGCGATAATTTACTATTTACGTTTTTCATTTATTTCCACGCTTGTCTCCACTTTACTTTGCCTGCAGTTCATCCTAGATGTCCTTGAACTCTTTAAGTCACAGAATGCTGAGCCATGGTTTCACATTTATGCTGAGGAGCACAGATTTTTCTTTCTTTTTTACGCACCTTTTTTGCAGAAAAATTTGGATTTTGAGCGTTTGACTGCATGTTACATGAGCAGTTAAAGGACCACTGGAAAGTAAAAAAATACAATCATTCTCTCTGTTTTTACAGTTTCTGGCTGATAAATTATGTTTTGGATGGTTTTTGAAGTTATAATGAATTTCAAAGCCACTGGTAGGTTTTAGGGTTCACTAACTTGCTGCTTTTCTGTTTCTTTCCCTTTCTTTATTACTGTGTATTGCCTACAAACCCTTAACCTATGTGGATCAGATTAAATCCGTAAAGCCGTCTGAATGCTGCATCCTGAGCCACCGGTTACCGTCTCTGCCTCATTTGACGCTTTGTCATCTGCTAAATGACAGTCCTGTCGTTAACAAAATGAAGCTGTTTTCATTTTGCAGCACTTTTACCACGTCGTTAGGCTTCAACTGTTCTCTTTCCTCCTGACTCCGTGCATCTGCTCTCCTCCCTTCTGACGTCCTCTCTGCATAAATCCTGTCTCTCCCATTTGCTTTCTAATGCGCCGCCCCAGCCTCCACATAATTGGACTCATTTAGGCTCTCCTCCTCCCTCCCATCGCTGTCTTCAGAGATTTCGTATTTCTGTGCTCTGAAATAATCTGCATGTCGACAATTGGGAGCATTTTAGCATGTAAATGATGCCTCTTTCTCACCCTGTGTGTTTGCGTCAGTAACTGCAGCTGAATCACCGTGTCAGGAGGTGTCTGTGAGGTTGTCGTTTCAGAGCCATTAGCCGGCCGCTAACAGGGTGATTGAAAGGGAGATGAAGGAGCTTCAATAGGCCTCCTGTCCTCAGATGAACCGCTGCCTCCCTCTTTGTCGCTCTTCAGATGTCAAACTGGGTCACTCCGGCTAAACGCTTCAGGCATGATCGTCTTTTCAACAGCAACTTTTTAGCAGACAACTGAAAATGGGTGTTAGTCTTTACATGCAGGGGCTTGGTTTTAGAGTGTTTGCATCTAAACAATAGATGTACAAACACCTGTAAAGACCTTAAATCATGGCCGTCTTGGATTTCCAGTGACTCCCACAACTGCAAGTTTTCCATGATGGAAACCCATACATCTTTGTCACAACACAACAATCCTGCATTTTGGTTCTTTCATAGATTTATTGAAGGTCTTCTGGGATATTGGGCAATAATCTACGGACAGCAACTGAAGTTATCAGATTTCGTTGTGATTTATTTTGGCCACAATGACCAGAAGTGAGGTCTGAAACCCGAAGCACAGATTTGTTTTTTTGTTGCAGAAAAATTAGGATTTTGATCATTTTGGACATGCCTGCATGTTACATGAGTAGTTAAAGGATCACCTGAAAAAATTCCATGATTCTGTCAGTTTTTACGGTTTCTGGCTGATAAATGCTGTTATTTTGAATGTTACTTTTATAAGTTGACGTGAATTTCAAACCCACTGCTGGGTTTTTAGGATTCAGATTGTTGAACTAACTCGCTGCTTTTTTGACATCTTTCATTTATTTCCTTTGCTTTGGGTAAACACAGCCTACAGTTCATCCTAGATGTCCTTGAATTTTGTCAAGTGTCAGTCACACAACACTAAACCACGAGGAGCTCACATTTTTATGATTATTTTTTTTACAGACAGAAAAATGTTAAAAATTTGAACCTTTCTAACATAACTGCATGTGCAGTTAAATTCAAAAATGAAAAATCCAATGATTCTTTCTGGTTTCTGGCTGATAAATGACATCATTTTAGATGTTCCCAAATCATCTGCCAAGCATGGTGGTGGCGGTATTATGCTCTGAGGCTGTTTTGCTGCTTTGCTTTCAGTAAATGTAATGATGAAGAAGGAGCATTACCAACATGTTCTTCATCAGTCAGAAGATTGAATCTCAGATGATTTTCCAACCAAACAATGACTCCAAACACACATCAACACGTCTTCCCGAGGTTTGTCCGAACGTGGTTCTACCAGCACTTCAGCAAGCCGAACGTCTTCTCCCTGCTGTTTCATGCATGAATGAATTGAGGATTAGTTTCATAGTTTGTCGTTTGCGCCGTCACCATGCAGGCTGGGACAATCGGCTCCATTTTCACATTTATTTTTCTCTACGTTTTGTTTTGCTAATTGTGATTCTGCTTCTGAGTGGGCACATTTTATACCCCGAGGCGGTACAAATCTGAAACAAACACACATGTACGTGTCTCAGTGACATGTTTGTTCACTGCAGGAGCAGAATTCCAGATTAAGGAGAGTTGGTGTTCAGCTGCTGAATGTTACAGACTGTAGAAGCTCAGTGAACACAGGAAACTCTAAACTGTCACATTTTTACTGGCTGTGGAGCCATTTTTTACAGTAATATGAAGTCCTGCACCTTTATTGAAACGACACAGAAGTAGGAGCTCAGAAGTAGTTTCTTCTGTGCAGTAGAACAGTAAGAATGTCATAAATCATAGAAGAAAAATAGAAGATGAATTCCTGCGATTTCTTGCAGAAATTTAAAAAAACAAGGCACTCAGCATGTCCAGCATTGTTCCAAGTGTCAATTCTGATAAAAGGTGGCTATAAACTATCAATATTTTACTGCTTACTTTTTAAACTTTCTCCTTCTTGTCTCCTTTTGCAAACACTGCCTTCTGTTCAGCACAAAACTGTGTGCTGTGGGGCGTGATTGTGATCCTAGAAATCCACCGCTGAGGACCACGAATGTTTATTAAACTGTGAATAATTCCTACTTTTTGAAGAAAATTTTTACAGCGAATATCGCTGGATTTTGGTTGATTTTTTTTGTGTGAATGTTCTTAAGAAACATTTTTAATATTTCTTTTTTCCACCAAAAAATGTTCAAAAATTTCCCCAAAATGTTGAAAATGTGGACATCAGAAGTTTTACTGTGAAAATATATATTTTGTCCGCATTTTTAAACTTTAAAACGGAACAATTTGACCCACAGGACGACACGAGGGTGTTCCTCCTGTCTGACTGCTTTCCTTCCCTTCCATCTATCCACCTGTCCGTCCGTCCCTCCCTCCCTCCGTCCGTCCCTCCGTCCGTCCATCCCTCCCTCCGTCCGTCCCTCCGTCCGTCCATCCCTCCCTCCCTCCCTCCGTCCGTCCCTCCCTCCCTCCGTCCGTCCCTCCGTCCGTCCATCCCTCCCTCCCTCCCTCCCTCCCTCCCTCCCTCCCTCCCTCCCTCCGTCCGTCCGTCCGTCCCTCCGTCCGTCCGTCCCTCCCTCCCTCCCTCCCTCCCTCCCTCCCTCCGTCCGTCCGTCCGTCCCTCCGTCCGTCCGTCCATCCCTCCCTCCCTCCCTCCGTCCGTCCCTCCGTCCCTCCGTCCGTCCATCCCTCCCTCCCTCCCTCCCTCCCTCCCTCCCTCCGTCCGTCCGTCCCTCCGTCCGTCCGTCCTTCCGTCCTTCCGTTCGTTCATCCGTCCGTCTGTCCGTCCGTCCATCCATCCATCCATCCGTCCGTCCGTCCGTCCATCCATCCATCCATCCATCCGTCCATCCGTCCATCCGTCTGCTTTCTGCCTCCTCTCGGTGTTTTCATCATCTCTGTAAATGTGTCTGGGGCCTCCTGGACCCTCAGCAGCAAACATCAAGCAGCAGCCGTCTCCTTCCTCCTCCTCTCTCTATCTCCTGCCATCTTCCTCGTCTTCTGGAGCCGCATGAGGAAATGGCTTTTTAAAAAAACAGACATCCTATCTCCGTGAAGAGGTTGTCTGTTCTAAATGAACCCAGACTCGGGGGATTCGCCCAAATGAAACTGTTGATGTCATGCGTGAAGACTGGAAGTGAAGAATCGAAGGTCAACAAATTGGGTGAAACTCGGTCTGAAGCAGAAAAGATCATCTGGAGTCAGAATAAAGAGGTCAGGATGCAGTTTAGCGTGATGTCGAGGAGTTTTGAACCTCACTGCTTTTAGGAAACACAGAAAAGACGTTAATCTCCCAGGAATGATTCAAAACGATGCAGGACGTTCTGTAACAGCAGAACGACAGTGATGAGGATGAGCGTCCAGCAGGAAGAACTTCTGACCCGTCAGAAACTACATTTTGTGTCCTTCTGTAGACCGGCAATATTTAATTCTATTTCCTTCATCTTCCATGAGTGTCGTCGCCTAAAGGCCTGAAAACGGCAGAAACTGACCAAATCAGAGCTTGTTTTCTTCTTGAAATGTTTCAAATGTGTCACATGTGTTTGTTTTCCTTCCACTGCGCCGCTGAGTTCCCTCCGGCGTTCAGTTATTGACAAAAGGAAAAGATGGAAGGAATCATGAACCAAGAGTTAGGACGGTCCTGTCTGGAACCGCTGCTCTGTGGTTGGTTAGAAGCACAATCCATCCTTTGTCTGGGTTTTTTATGTTCATTATGATCATGTCTTTACAAATCCCATAATTATTTATTATGAAACAATCACATATTAATAAAAAATGACTGAATATCACTAAAATGTCAACTAAATGACGTCTGAATTTAACACCAAGCACCTTCTAATGAGCTAAACAAGAATAAAATGAGCTGATTCACAAATAGTTTGGATTGTGTTCTTTTATTAAGGTGAGATAATCAGGACAGAGATTTCTTTTTGGCAATATATCAAATTTTATATGGAAAATAACAAATTAAATCACTTTCCACTAAGTTCCCCATCATAAAAACGCCTCTCCGTAAAATGTTAATTCCAGATAGATAGATAGATTAAACCTTTATTAATCCCACAGTGGGGAGATTTACAGATCACATGACCTGCTCATTTTGTTTGTGTTCTTTTTGGTCATTTTCAGTCCGTTTTGTGGGCATTTTAGGTATTTCTGGGTTATTTTGTGCATTTTTGTGGTCAATTTCAGTTTGTTTGATGTAATTGTAGGTGTTTTGTGGTCATTTTGGAGTTGTTGTTTTTTTTTTTTGGAGTTTTCTGTGTGTCTCTCGTCATTTTGTGTCTTTAAATGATCATTTCTGCCTCAGTGGGTCTTTTAATTTTTTTTTGCGGTCATGTTGTGTCTTTTTGTGGATCTTTGTGCTCATTTTGTTTCTTTTCTGGTCATTTTCAGACTGTTTTGTGGTCATTTTTTGATCCTTTTGTGGCTGTTTTTAGTCTGTTTGTTGTAATTTAGGTGTTTTGTGGTCATTTTGTGTGTCTGTGGTCATTTCTCAACTTTTGGAGTCTATCCTAGTAGGGGAATGAATGTTTTTTTATTTTTAAGAGTGACATTAAAAAAAGCTGAATGTTGTAAAACTGTAAAAACTTTGACAAAAAGGCATTTATCTATAAAATAATGACATTTTTAGCAGATTTAAATACAGTAAAGGTGTAATTTTATGGTCAAACATTGTAAACGAATAAATAACTACTTGTAAAAATGCAGATATTTGACTCTGCACAGTTTCTTTTTTGTAAATTAAGATATAAATAATGTTTCCTCTTCCTTTATTTTGCTAACGATCATTTGCAAAATAATACGTTTTTACTCTGCATTTTTTTCCTCTCTCCAAATAACAAGAAATATCTGTAGAATAAGAATATTCTGATTTAAATACATTAAAATAGTGTAATTTAGCAGTCCAATACTACAACAGGTTTAAGAACCGTTCAGATGTGTTTTTCAATACTTAACATCTAAATTAATGCTTTTATTTTGTTGTTTGCTCGTGTTCCATAAACAAAGGTTGACAGGCAGCACAAAAACAGATTTGTATTTTATCTGAAAGGTTTTTGGTTTTACCTGGATGTTGAATAAGTAATCTATTATTATAATTATTATTCTACACAGCAACTCTCTCTGGAAGCATCCAGCTAGCTGTAAACCAGAGTTCTTCTTTAAACGACCTCCTTCTCCTTCTGTCTGTTTCCCCTCTGCTGTCGTCCTTCTGGTTCCTCAGCTGCAGCGTTTCTCCCTCTTTGTCACCTCTCAGATTGTCAGGAATCGGCTTGGATGCTGAATCTGGCAGCGGCCCCATCCCATCATCCCATCTGTTAGAGGGAAGGGAGCTGACAGGGAGATCTGTGGAGGGGAAGGCGTGCTTATTTGGGAGTGTCCTGGTGTCGGCTGTTGCTGCGGTAACGCTAACAATGTGTCAGAGTGTTAAAACCACTGGTGTGTGTGTGTGAGTGTGTGTGTCAGGTGTGTGTGTGAGTGTGTGTGTCAGGTGTGTGTCAGTCCTGCAGGAGGGCCTCAGTGTGAGTTTTATGGATTCATATCCTCTGTGCTGGAGAGTGTTTCATTTTAGCACCGAGAACAGTCACACGTGTGCAACAGTAGCTGGATTTCCATTACAATTTTTTGCAAAATAAAAGCAATATTTCTGCAATTTGCGCTTTGAACGTGTTTCCATTGAAGGTTGTTCTGGGCAGAAGCATCGTAACTCTCGTAAAATATCATCCCGCGAGATTTCACTGCAGGAAGACGGACGCCCAAAACCTGTTTCTATCTCCTTCTAACACTCTGCATTCCTCTGCTGTTTGCTGTCTAGTATGGCAGTGATGTTTTTCTCAAGAATAATGGCAAGAAAAGTCTCGGTCTCCTCTTCTGTCCACACGTACCGCGCCATGTTTACTCCGAGAGTAAGTTTAGTCTCACAGCTGTCTGAGGTGCAGTAAACATGCTTCTCTGTAGCCTGTTTGTGAGGCGTTTAGGGAACATCTGTAAATTGTAGTGCCAATATCAATAAGCAAGAGTTCAGTCAGTGAGAAGTTTTGAATACATTTCTTTTTTCATATTTAGCTTCTAAGAGATTCAGGTGAATATTATTATCCCCCGCCTCCACGAAGTGGAAAATGGGGATATAGGTTTGGCCTCCGTCCATCCGTCATGAAGGGGACAGCTTTTCTCGGAAACTATTACAGCTCGCATTACGAAATTTAGTGTGTAGCTTCACACCATGGACACCTTGATGAAGTTCGAAAATGAGACCTGTGCGATAATATTTAACAGAGTTATGGCCTTTATCACGATTTTGGATATAGACTCATAGACATCACATGTGGCGGGGGATATTGATGACCATGTCGTCTTGTTTGTTATTCTAATTGTGAGGCATATTTGTAGATTACCAAGAATGTATCACGGTATGAAAGTGAAAGCAGCACCCTGTTTATGTAAAAATGAAAGCGCAATAAAAGCATTTTGTCTCTAAATCAAATCATAATCTCTGTATGTAACTGTGATTCCAATCAAAGCAATCGTGTTCATCATTCCAGCCGTAATCGTGCATCTCTGGCCATTTGGGTGGAAATATTTCAGCTGTTTTTATGCGAGTGTTGCCACCAAACGAGCAACTAATTAATTTGACCGTTTAAATCAGCACCGCAAAGCTCTATAAGACGAGTGCAGATCTGAACACTATCCACAGCAAAAAAAACACTAATTTATGTTCTTTCCAGTATGAGAAAGGTTTCTCCAAAAAAAAAAAACAACTAATATTGCAAAATCAGTATTTTTCCAACATCATGGAGTGCTTTTGTTCCCATGCAGTTGTCAAAGGTGCATAAAAACATCTGCCAGAAACGGAGCGTGGACGTCACCCACGAGGGAATAAATATACCAGAGAAGGAGCTGTGAGTGCAGATCAGTTTTCCTCCATTCACCTTTATCTCTGGAAGGATCTGCTCTGGTTCTCTGCCTCAGACAGCTCTGCAGCACAGTGCTGCCACCCTCTGGTGTCTTCTCACCACTGCAGCTACACACGGACATTTAAATTCATCAAGAGGCCCATCCAGTGTGTGTTTTTAAAATTATATCAGATGTTTTAACAGTTGAGTGAATGAAAAAATGCTTGATTAAGCTGATATTTGATTTTTTTTCTCTTTCTGAAAAACTAATAAAGAAAAGACACAGCCTAAACCTCTCTGACATCAGGCCCGTAGTTTGATTTATTTCTCCTTTATTTTAAAGAAATATAAAGAATCTAACCCTGCAGCTGAAGCAGTTCCCCCTTCTGTTGCAGCTAAACTTGTTTATTTGTTTGAAAATAACGTGCCATTTTTCTACATTTTAGTGCAACCTGTTTGAATCTTTCTCGTTTCAAAGTAAAGAGACTCATCTCCAAAATAAATATTGTAATTCTTCAGACATGTTGATGTGTTTCAGAGCATTCTCAGGTTTTCTTTGACTTGTTTTAAGAAAATAAGCTTCCTAAGACTGAGCAGCTGAAGTCCATGCATGGTGGATTAAAACGGTCTTCTGCAGCGCATCATGAATAAAGCAGCACTGTTTGGAGTGTAAATTTAAATGGATCCTTCTTCTGTGTTTCTAGAAGAATCGACTCGTCAAACTGCTGCTGCTGCTGGAAGATTCTGACAAAAAAACTTGAAGTGATGGAAAAAGAATAAAACCTGAAGGAATAAATCAGTAAATTACCATATTTATTATATAGAAACATTCATATCAACACCCTTTGAACAGTTCTCTGTAAAGTGTTCTGTGTGGCTCACCTGCAACAGAGAAACTTTAAAATGAATCCTTTATTTTAGTTTATTCTTTACCAGTGGAGAACTTTAGCTTCCTGATATATGAGTTAATATCAGAGTGGTTAAACACACAGAATCTATTCCCTCCATCCCAAACACCATGTTTTGGTTTATATATTTACTAACCATGTTTCAGCATCAGTGCTAATATGAATATTTATTACCAGTGTGAGCAACCAGAAAAACATCCACCTCTCTCTCTCTCTCTCTCTCTCTCTCTCTCTCTCTCTCTCTCTCTCTCTCTCTCTCTCTCTCTCTCTATATATAATATATATATATATATATATATATATATGAATTATTTTCTGTCTATATATATTTCTATATCTATATATTCTATCTCTATATATTTCTATTTCTATCTATATATTTCTATATCTCTCTCTATATATTTTTCTATATCTCTTTATATATTTATATCTATATATTTTTATCTCTCTCTATAAATATTTCTATTTCTGTCTCTCTCTATATATAATTATTTCTATATCTCTTTATATATTTCTATCTCTATCTGTATTTGATCTCTCTATATCTGTTTCTATGTCTCTCTCTATATTTATATATATTTCTATTTTTATGTGTGTATTGCTATCTCACCCTTTTTATATTTATAGCTCTAGCACTCTATATTTTTCTGTTATCTCTTTCTGTCTATTTCTATATCTCTGTCTATATTTCTGTCTCTCTGTCTATATTTCTGTCTATCTCTCTGTCATATTTCTCTGTCTCTGTCTATCTCTATCTATATTTCTATCTCTCTATATATATTTTTGTCTGTCTCTGTCTATATTTCTGTCTATATTTCTATCTCTCTGTCTATATTTCTGTCTATCTGTCTATATCTCTGTCTATCTCTGTCTATATTTCTATCTCTATATATATTTCTGTCTGTCTCTGTCTATATTTCTGTCTATATTTCTATCTCTCTGTCTATATTTCTGTCTATCTCTGTCTATATCTCTGTCTATCTCTGTCTATATTTCTATCTCTCTATATATATTTCTGTCTGTCTCTGTCTATATTTCTATTTATATTTCTATCTCTCTGTCTATATTTCTGTCTATCTCTCTGTCTATATCTCTGTCTATCTCTGTCTATATTTCTATCTCTCTATATATATTTCTGTATATTTCTATCTCTGTCTATCTCTCTGTCTATATTTCTGTCTATATTTGTCTATCTCTCTGTCTATATTTCTGTCTATCTCTGTCTATATTTCTGTCTATTTCTGTCTATCTCTCTCTATATTTGGTGGTGTAATATTGGTGTAAGTGGCTAATATTTTGCATCTCTGAGATAAATCTGAACAGATTCTACACTGTATTACTTCCAGCCTCGCTCTTCTTGTCAGATCCAGAGTTCTTCCAGAAACGTGTGCCACACTGATTAAACATCTGAATAGAAAGTGGCAGCCCGGGGCTTGGGATGGGCCTGTTTTAAACTTTATTCTGCAGTCCGTTAGCCGACGTTCCACAGAGGAGACAGCAGCAGCACATGCAGAAAGACGCCCTGGTGAAACAGGAATGTGCTTCAGAGAAAAGGAAGAATCCCAGGAATGAATTAATAATAGAAAGCTCTGGGAGCTCAGAGAACCTTTTCTAAAAATTAGATCCTAAATCCAAGTGTACCGTATGTGTGTACTGTAACTGTAAAACTCTCATACGACCAAAAATACACCAGGATGACGTCTGGTGATTGTCATATTTTCACTCTAGTTATCATATCTGCATTTTATTTCCATGTCCAAGCTTCTGTTTATATCTTTAGGTGAAAATATGCAAAGATATTGCATAGATTCTCAACATGAGGCCCGTGGACCAAAAGTGGTCCTCCAGAGGTCCAACATGAGGCCCGTGGTCCAAAAGTGGTCCTCCAGAGGGTCCAACATGAGACCCGTGGACCAAAAGTGGTCCTCCAGAGGGTCCAACAGTGAGGCCCGTGGACCAAAAGTGGTCCTCCAGAGGGTCCAACATGAGGCCCGTGGACCAAAAGCGGTCCTCCAGAGGGTCCAACATGAGGCCCGTGGTCCAAAAGCGGTCCTCCAGAGGGTCCAACATGAGGCCCGTGGACCAAAAGTGGTCCTCCAGAGGGTCCAACATGAGGCCCGTGGACCAAAAGTGGTCCTCCAGAGGGTCCAACATGAGGCCCGTGGACCAAAAGTGGTCCTCCAGAGGGTCCAACATGAGGCCCGTGGACCAAAAGCGGTCCTCCAGAGGGTCCAACATGAGGCCCGTGGTCCAAAATGGTCCTCCAGAGGGTCCAACATGAGGCCCGTGGACCAAAAGTGGTCCTCCAGAGGTCCAACATGAGGCCCGTGGACCAAAAGTGGTTCCTCCAGAGGGTCCAACATGAGGCCCGTGGACCAAAGTGGTCCTCCAGAGGGTCAACATGAGGCCCGTGGACCAAAGTGGTCCTCCAGAGGGTCCAACATGAGGCCGTGGTCCAAAAGTGGTCCTCCAGAGGGTCCAATCCGGCCCTCAAAGTGGAAAAATTCCAGAGAAGACATTAACTGCAGATTGTAAATTAGTAAAAACTATAAATTTAAAATCATTTCTGGACCATGACAAGTTGTTTGGATCAGAAAGTAAAATATTTAGATTGTTCTTTGTTCTTTTGTACTTTGTGTCTCATTTTTATAATATTTTTCTCTTTTTGTTGTTTTGTGTTTTGTCTTATTTTTGTCATCGTGTGTTTTGCTTTATTTGTATTTTTGTGGCGTCGTTTTGTGTTTTTTTGTCTCGGCTTACGTTGTTTGTCTACTTTTTTGTCATTTTGTTTCTCACTTTTGTCATATTTTTGTCTTGGTTTGTCGTTTGTCCATTTTTTTGTCACTTTTTTAACTTTTTTGTCTAATTTTTTGCTTCTTTATTGTTTTGTTTCGTGTCACTTCATCTTCTCATTTTTTTTCTCACTTTTGTCATTTTGTATTTTTCTTCATGTGTTTTGGGTATTGTTTTGCTATTTTGTGGGGGTTTTTTGTCTCTCTTATGTCGTCTGTCCATTTTTTTGTCGCCTTTGTAACTTTTTTGTCTAATCTTTAGTCTCTTTTTAAATTTTGTTGTCATTTGTCTCATATTTTGTCATTTTGTGTCTCATTTTTGGAATACTTTGTCCTGTTTTAGGTGGGGGTTTTTTCTCTTTTTTGTCATTTTTTATCATAAAGTAAAATACTCTATTGTTCAGTCCAGATACCTGGATTAAAATTCAGAGTTGTGGCTTTTATAGGTTGTGATTTAACTATCCAGATCACTGGATCAGATTGGGCTGAATGTGACCCCGGACCTAAAACGTTTGACACTTGTGATTTAAGTGAAGCTTCCAGCGTAGATGCGGTTTGTGAGTCCGTGTACGTAGACTGCTGCTGCACCAGGAAGCCTCCACGTGTGAATGTGTAAAAGTTCATTAATGCAGAACAGTGCAGTGCAAAAAACATTAAAGCAAGTCAGCAAACTCGGCAGCGTCCGAAATGGATAACCAAATTACACCCACGGTCGATAACATGGAATCAGATTAGGCTTTGGAAGCAACCTTGAAAAAACCCTCAGAGGAGTTTCTTTTTTCCCCTCCTTGGCAGATAACCACTCTTCTCTTGATCTCATAATCGCCGCCTGATTAATCTCAGATATGAGCAGGTCAACAGGATGCTAATGGAGATGATAGCTTTGTTTACCAGAGGCCCGCAGACGGTAATGGGGTGTGTGAGGTTTTATTTTAAATCACGCTGCTGCTGCTTGCAGGATGAAGTGTGAGTGCTGCTAATGTGCGTGAAACTGAACACAACTTCTGGACCAATGATTGAGATAATTATCCTCCCTCCTCACAGCATGAAGGTTCCACTTCGGGTGTCTTGTTGGAAGTCTGAGGGTACTCATGCTGGAAAAATGTCACAGCTCCAAGTTCGCTGTCAAATTATATGTTTTCGTTCCTTCACTGTCATTGGAATTTCCATTAAATTCAGATTAAAAATAGTTTTTGCTAGAATGTCAGTATACACAGACATTAAAACCAGTGATGGGGTGAAGGGAATAATCTGACTGTCTCACTACAGCAGCACTCATCAGTGGCTGGGATCTATCAGGTGACCGTCAGTTGTTGAAGTTGATGTGTTGGAAGCAGGAAAAAGGTTCAACATGAGGGTCTGACGTACTTTAAACAAACTGTGGCGGCTACATACCGGGGTCAGAGTATCTCCAGAATGACAGGCGGTTTGGGATGTGCAAACCCAAAGTTGCTGAAAGGACAATCTGAGCCACAACCCCGTCTCCGGTTCTCTAAACTCACTGATCATTCTGTTAATGACGGCTGCAGCACAAACCGCTGAAAACCTGTATGCTGCTGATAGAAAGCCGTCAGAAACACACAAACGTGACATGTTACTGGGAATGAGGCGTCCATTGCTGACTCCTGTTCACCCAGTAGAAGCTCCGACTAAAGACATCAGAAGTGAAACATGTAGAATGAAAGACAGGCAGCCTGGTCTGATGGATCATGTTTTCTTTTCAGTCTTGTAGACGGCTGAGCGCATGTGTCTCGTTTGTGAAGAAATGGCAACAGGATGCACTATGGGGAAGAAGCAAGCTGGTGGATTCAATGTTCTGCTGGGAAACCTTGGATCCTTGTACAGGAGACCCTCGGTTTACGACGTCCTTGACATATGTCGTTCGCTGGTACGTTGAAACTGGTTACGGGATGGTCTTTGGTTTATCGTGTGGCGTTTCATCGTTATGTCGGAATTGATTCAGTGGAACTAGTTGGCGATCGGAGTGGATGAATTCCGTATGTACAGCTTTCACTCAGTGCTACAAGACGGCTTTGTTTACATTTGACGCTACATTGAATCATGCTACATTCACGAACGTGATTATAGTCAGACAAGTCGGACAAAAAAATGAAACAAAATATTTACAAAAATGAGACACAAAATGACAAAAATGAGAAAAAATTACAAAAAATATGTACAAACGGTACAAACAAAAAAGAGGCTAAAAAATTAGACAAGAAAAGTACAAAAGTGACAAAAATGACGAAAAGAGACAAAAAAATTATACAAATGATATGAACAAGACAAAAGCAAGAAACAAAATGAAAAAAGCAAGACAAAAAGGAACACAACACGACAAAAATCAGACAAGAGACTAAAAACAACAAACACAGACACAAATATTAAAAAACCAAATGAAACTATACAAAAATAGTAAAACTTGACAAAGTTGCAAAGCGACAAACAAAGGACACAAACAAGACAAAATGACCAAAAAAGGAACAAAACAGCAAAAAATAGACAAAAAACACAAAACAATTCAAACGATAGACAAAACAACGAATATAGCAAAACACAAAATACGACAAAACACAAACGAGACAAAAACGGAGAAACACAACGAGAAAAACATGAGACAAAATATTATCAAAATGAGACACAAAACAACAATGACCAGTCTAGTATTTTACTTTCTGATCCAAACAACTTGTCATGGTCTAGAAATGATTTTAAATTTACAGTTTTACTAATTTACAATCTGCAGTTAATGTTTCTCTGTTAATTTTTACACTTTGAGGCCGGATTGGACCCTCTGAGGACCACTTTTGGCCCACGGGGGCCTCATGTTGGACCCTCTGGAGGACCACTTTTGGCCACGGGCCTCATGTTGGACCCTCTGGAGGACCACTTTTGGCCCACGGGCTCATGTTGGGACCCTCTGGAGGACCACTTTTGGCCTCACGGGCCTCATGTTGGACCCTCTGGAGGACCACTTTTGGCCCACGGGCCTCATGTGGACCCTCTGGAGGACCACTTTTTGGCCCAGGGCCTCATGTTGGACCCTCTGGAGGACCACTTTTTGGACCACGGGCCTCATGTTGGACCCTCTGGGAGGGACCACTTTTGGCCCACGGGCCTCATGTTGGACACCTCTGCTCTGAAACTGTTTAGTAGCTTAAGATGTGCTCCATTCGGTTTTTAGATGTCAGTCGATCACTGACATTGAAACAGCTCCTCAGATTCTCAAAACTTAATGGCTGTTTGCACGAACGTTGAGAGATTTCAGTAGAAAAATCTGCACAGAAGCTGCAGCACCATGATGGCTTATATTTATAGGCATACAAACTAATACAGAAGTTCCTCTTATTAACCCATACACCTACAGATGGCATTTGTACAGTAAGACTGACATTTTAATAGCGTAATTGGATGATTACTGTGTCAATCAGTGCATGTGAACTGGAACACTTAAGGTTTCCCATTTTGGTGAATCATGCCAAAGAGTCGCTTTCCCGTCTGCTCAACCACCAACTTTAGCACAGATTGATGGGGGTCGGGGTAGGAGGAAGTAACCCCGGACGAAATCCTGTCAGATGCAACGCCATCTCTGCCTAAATTGGCCAAAAATGTCATCACCTTCCAGTCTGAGAACTTCTGTCCTGAGAATCCGTTCATTAAATGCTTTTGGAAGATGTTGACTTCTCCAGATATTTTTTAAATCCACTTTTTGTTGCAGTTGTCTACCTCTATGCTAACAACGTAGCTCCTGAGGAAACCAAGGACCTCAAGTAATTCTGTTAATGGGAGCAAATTTCCACCAGGAGGTTCGTAGCGCAGAGAAACGTGGGAAACCGGAAAATCGGATTATTCACTTCCAGTTGAGCTGAACTGAAACGGGTTAGCTGGCAGAAGGGAGCTAATTGGGACCCTACGACTGACCTTTAGAATCAATTTCAGACGTACAGTTTCCAGAAAGCGCCTAATAAAAGATCTTTGCAGGCTCACATGCTCGGGAGCGCCGTCAAGATAAACTACATTTACCCCTGAGGCCTCTGGGGGGAATCGAACCCTAAACTCATGGGCAGTGTTTACTGTCTCCTTCCATCCATTCAGCCACAAGAGGACACCTTGATAAATTGGCCTCTGAAATAATCTCCTGCAGCTGTCATGGACGATTCGTCGGCAAACAACACCCAACCTCATTAGCATTGTGATATTTGACATGAGGTGCAAATCTCAGTGAGAGCATTCAGCATGGCTGTGGAGTGTTTGGATGTCCTTGTGAAATCAACCACTGGAGGTAAATACAGGGGTAAGGCACAAGGACTGAGCACGACCTCACTTCCCACAGGTGTTCAGGGAAACCAGAGGTGGGAGAAAACAAAAGCAGGACTTTAAAGGTTGGTTTGGAGACGTTGGTTTGTAATTTCAGACTTTAAAATTGATTGTGTTTTCTGTAGAGCTATAGCAGGAAGACGGTCCTGTTGAAATACCAGGTAATTTGTTTCCATGCTATTTTTTTGGGACAGCTAACCAGATGGACATTTGACGAATGAGACCAGTCATTTTCTTCTGTAGAATCAAAAACTGTTAAAAAACAAACACTCGATGAAGATAAGCCTCTTTTTGCTTCATGTTCAAGTAAATTTCCCAAAGCGGCAACTTCCAGATCAGTTTTATCTACAAATTACAACTATTTAGTCATCTGGAACTGAACAATGTAGTATTTTAGTTTTTGATCAAAATGACAAAAGTCAGATAAAAATAGACAATACAAAAAAAACAAGATAAAATATTCCAAAAAATGAGACACTAAATATTTAAAAAATGAGACGGACAGGAAACAAAACGAAACGAGACAAAAAATGTTTCAAAAAAAGTTACAAAATTGACGACAAAAATGAAACAAAAAATGACAACACTGAGAAACAAAGTGACAAAAAATAGGACGACACAAGCGGAGACAAAAGGGAAACACCAAATATTACAAAAATGGAGACTCAAAAAGTGAGCAAAGAAAATGACACAATGAGACCAAACGACATGAAACAAAAACAAGAGACAAAAATTTGAAAAAAAAAGTAGATACAGGACAAAAAAATCAACCAAAGGACACAAAAATTAACACAGGATGGACAGAAACAAGATAAAAAATTACAAAAAGAGACACAAAAAATGAGTAAAGAAAAAAAAATCGAAAAAATAAGACTCGAAAAACAAAGTGAGACAAAAAGCGAAACACAAAAACCCAGGAAAAGTCAAAGTCTAGGACCAATAAACAGACCCAAAATATTACAAAAACCGGACAAATGATAAAAGAACAATCTAGTATTTTACTTCATGATCCAAACAACTTGTCATGGTCTAGAAATTATTTTAAATTTATTGTTTGACTAATCTACAATCTGCAGTTAATGTCTTCTCTGTAATTTTTACACTATTGAGGACCGGATTGGACCCTCTGGAGGACCACTTTTGGACCACGGGCCTCATGTTGGGAGCACCTCTGTTTTACAATATCTTCTCAAGTCATTCCTTAAGTGATTAATTCTTTCCAAAATAGAGATGTTCTCTGCACAAAAGTGGGGCGGAGCAAAAGAGAATTCCACTAAAAAGTCCCCAAATTGTTACTAACCTAGGTATAACTAATGTCAAGCAGCAGATGTCTTCTTTTGCAGTTGGAACTCCCTCAATACTGAGTCGACCGTGGTTTCTGATTGTTGTGCTGGTGGTTCCTCTGGGCCCAGAGCCCGGGGCAGCTGCACCCATATAAAAACACTACCCACTCCAACCTACACACACAGGCACTCCAACCGACACACACCCTCTCCAACCTACACCTCACACACTCCAACCAACACCACACCCACTCCAACCTACAACACACACTGCCAACCAAACACATACACACTACAACCAAACACGACCAGCTCTTTACAACCAACACACATCTTTATCAACCAACACACCACACCCAATTACAACCAACTCACACTCTTTACAACCAACACACACCCACTACAACCAACTCACACTCTTTACAACCAACACACACTCTTTACAACCAACACACACCCATTTAACAACACAACACACAAACCAACGCACACTCTTTACAACCAACACACACTCTTTACAACCAACACACACTCTTTACAACCAACTCACACTCTTTACAACCAACACACACTCTTTACAACCAACACACACCCACTACAACCAACACACACTCTTTACAACCAACTCACACTCTTTACAACCAACACACACTCTTTACAACCAACACACACCCACTACAACCAACACACACTCTTTACAACCAACACACACTCTTTAACCAACACACACCCACTACAACCAACACACACTCTTTACAACCAACACACACCATTATACAACACACCCACTACAACCAACGCACACTCTTTACAACCAACACACACTCTTTACAACCAACACACACTCTTTACAACCAACTCACACTCTTTAACAACAAACTCACACTCTTTACAACCAACACACACTCTTTACAACCAACACACACCCACTAACAAAACCACACACACTCTTTACAACCAACACACACTCTTTACAACCAACACACACTCTTTACAACCAACACACACCCATTATAACAACACACACCCACTACAACCAACACACACTCTTACAACCAAACACCTCTTTACAAACCAACACACACCCATTATAACAACACACACCCACTACAACCAACGCACACTCTTTACAACCAACACACACTCTTTACAACCACACAAAACTGTACAACCAACACACATTCTTTACAACCAACACACACCCACTACAACCAACACACACTCTTTATTAACCAACACACACTCTTTACAACCAACACACACCCATTATAACAACACACACCCACTACAACCAACGCACACTCTTTACAACCAACACACACTCTTTACAACCAACACAAACTGTACAACCAACACACATTCTTTCAACCAACACACACCCACTACACCAACACACACTCTTTATAACTAACACAACATTCTTTACAAACCAACACACACTCTTTACAACCAACACACACTCTTTACAACCAACACACATCTCTGTACAAACAACACACACCTATTACAACCAACACACACACACACTCTTACAACCATTCACCCCAGCAGGGCACAGCACCCTCGTATAAACAAAACATCAACTTAAAAGTGTCAGTGAAAGCGATCTAAACTCCCCTTTCAGCCAGAAACACATCAAACGGCCCATGTTTGGAATTCTTCATCTGGTCTGTGAGTCCTTCACCAGATGCTGAAACGGTGCCTTTCATAGATGGTTTTTTGGAATATTCTCCATCCATCTGGTGTTGTTATTGATGGAAAACGTGTGATTTTATTAATTACTGCATTAGGCTAAATTCCCTGTTTATTGATTTTAGCTCTTTGAGTTGCTTCCATGTTTGCATGATGCAACTAATGAACTAATATTTTCTAAAAAGCATGTGTCTTCATGTATTTATCATCGTACCTAAAAAATATTCCACTGCACTGATTCGAACACAAAGCTGTGAGGAAATGAGGCACGAGACCTCAGTGAGGTTTGCAGAAAGGACAAAAAAAACCTTAGCGAGAAATTTTTAGTCAAGTTTTGGTCAAAAATCAAGTCGCAAGTTTGTATTCTGGTCGAGTTTTTGGGCTCAGAGGGTCACAGCTGCCCGATGCTGACCTGCAAACAAATTATGAAATAAATGAACAAGACTATCGACCATCGGACTGTGATCACATCCATAAAGCACATAGAAAAAAAGACATGCTGAATGCGTGTTCCAGTCCCAGCTGCCAAATGATTCATCTTTTCAGTACAAATACTAAAGTTGGGTATCAGAAATTGCAGATGCACATCACAGAAGTCCACACTCTTTGTTGTTTTTGTTAGTACACGCCTGAAACAACCTAAAAGCTGCTTTAGTAATTGTGCAAGTCATGATCCAAATAGTTGATTTGTTTGAAGTAATTTCGGATTGTTCGGCTGTAGCTGCAAAAAGCTTTTCATTGCATCCCTATTTTGTATCACTGTAATTTTGTAGAATCAGTTTCTGGGTCCAGCATTATGTTCCAACTTGCTGTTGTGTTCCGTAGAGTAGTTTATTGTGACTGAACAGAGTTGGAGGTGAGCTGGTGTGCTGAGCTGCAGCGAGCAGAGGAAGGGATGATAAAGAGTCACAGATCTGCACATTAAAGTCTTTTTTTGAAGGCGGAAAGAAATTATTTTAATGGAAAAAACCTTCTAATGTGTAACTTTAAGTCACAGAAATGAGTTCTTAGGGCTTTAATCAAAGAGCAGAGAGGAACTTTAAAGTAAAACCCATTTGAATTTTTATAATATAGTTTTTTTTATTAATTATTTTTTTTAAGCCCGACAGATTTTGGACTTGAAAGCGACCACATTAATGAGTTAACGCTCCGGATTCATCCCTCACTGCAGCTCTTTTCCTTGAACGCATTGTAAAGAAGACGTATTATTCCCAACACAGAGGCTTCAGAGTCCGAGGAGTTGTTATGTATCGGATTCATTTAGTTCTCCACATCAGCACTTTCTGCCCCGCAGATTAAACAAGGAACCAGTACAGAGCAGGAACGTGTCTCATTCTGGT
The DNA here is from genome assembly GCF_021347895.1 of Acanthochromis polyacanthus. NCBI lineage: Eukaryota > Metazoa > Chordata > Actinopteri > Pomacentridae > Acanthochromis > Acanthochromis polyacanthus. The sequence continues at coordinate 40,266,690 of NC_067123.1, read as the reverse complement.
TTAGGAGGTAATAATGGGCTCCGGGATGCTCTGCAAATGAGAGATTTTTATCCTCTTGTGAAACACCGCAAGGCGAGAGTGTGTGGTGAACTTATTTTGAAACAAAGAACAAAAGAATCAGTTTTATTGTTGGGAAGAGTTTTTTTTCATCCTTCTTTCCTCTGAAAAGTGCAAACCTCTGCACAATCCGGCTCAGCTGCAGATCCATCAGCGCTGGCTGCTGTCACTGTCTTTACTGTATGTGCTGTGGAACGTATTTGATGGAGGCTGCGGGGGAAAAGGGCGCCGTGGCAACAACCCAGATAGGAAGCATTAAAAATGGATCCCAGATGAAAAGATGGAAGCGGCAGCATGTAGTAAAAGGACTTTGTGTTATCTGAATATTATGCCTCGTGTGCTTTTACCACCAAAAGTCACGTCAAACTGGACGTTTGTCTTCACCAGCTGACCTGTAGTTAGCCACTATCTCCTCAGAATAATCTGTTATCTTGGTGCCGGTGTTGGAAAGTGTCCCTGAGGACTCTCTGGCAATCAATCACTGTTTCAGGTATGTGTCAAGTAGCATGTTTCTCATTACGGAGCCAAAACACTCCAAACACACCTGCTGATTAAACCCAACCTGGTGCTTTAATAGGCAGAAAAAACACAAAGGTGAAAAATGGATGTTTCAAAAATGTTTTTATACAGAAAAGTTAAAAGGTGTGAGTCCGTTTGCTTAAAACAAACAATTTGTACATAGACTGTGAAAAAGCACTTGACAAAAATGAGACACAAAACGACAAAAGCAAGAAACAAAATTTTTAAAAAATGAGACAAACGGCATGAAACAAAACAGAGAAGAGATACAAAGTTACAAGGTGACCAAAAAATGGACAAATGATAAAAATGAGACAAAAAATTATGCAAATGAGACACAAAATGACAAAAATGATGCTCAAAGCAACAAATAAAGCAAAACACAAAATGACAAAAAAACACAAATTAAACAAAAAGATAAAAAATTGACAAAATATGACAAAAATGAGACACGAAATGACAAAAGAACAATGAACAATCTAGTATTTTACTTGAAATGATTTTAAATTTATAGTTTTACTAATTTACAATCTGCAGTTAATGTCTTCTCTGTAATTTTTACACTTTGAGGGCCGGATTGGACCCTCTGGAGGACCACTTTTGGACCACGGGCCTCATGTTGGACACCCCTGTTGTAGAGTGTCGGGAGGTCCATGTCCCTGAAATAGCATCAGGATGGGATGGTGTTTCTGGGCTCCGATGTTTGCAGCAGTGCTCAAAATCCCTGATTTTCCGTGATGGAATAAGGACCCAAATCCTTGGCAATAAATGACTAAAGGATTTTACTTTAAATGGTTTTACTGGTCCGGTCAACTGGAGATAAACCTGGACTGAACGTGGAACCTGGACTAAGATGAGTTAGACTCTCCTGATCTATATTTATCTGTGCTATTAGTAGCTTTAGGTGAGGTACAAGTTGTGTCCACATTAGCTGCATTTTTCTGCTCAACTGTTTACTTTCGATAAACCAGCACAAGTGTTTTTCTACAACATTTGCCACAACATAATATTTATGTGTGTCAGTTCATATACATGTTGATATCTGCTCAACACATCATGTAAATGACTGTAAACAGGAATAAAGGTGCAGAATAATGTTTGGAACATTTAATTGGGATGATCTTAAACGAAGCGGTAGGAAGCTCTTCTTTTGCTCTTTGGAGGAAGTGTGACATTATGAAAGGTTTGCTGCCTCAAATGTATAAAACCGCAAATTTTTAGCTAATTGATAGAAAAGAAAACAAGAGAAATCTGCTTAATAGAACCTCATTTACTCCAATTCAAGAGTTCTTGGATGCACTGAGCTGCTTTTGCTTTTCAGGGTTAGATACATCAACAGCTTGTTCTAATACTAATGAAGGAGGGAATTAGCACAAGAGATGTGAGCCATAAAACTAATTTAGAGTTAAATAACCAAAGACATAACGATAACAAGGAGCCAAAGTGCTACATCTAGACGTAAAGAGGATTCCCAGAAGGACTTTCACACTAATTCTATTTCCTGTCTCCTGCTTCCAGCTCGATCAGCTGACTGACTTCACTACAGCCTCTGTGAACCAATTATGTCATTGCCATGAAACTTTGAAAGTGTTTCCCTCTCTCTGCTGCTGTCAGCATCAGATCGATGTGACCCTCGTCTTCTCCACACTTCATCAGGACCAGCCTCCTCTGGTTCCTGCTTCCACTGAGCTCATCAGGAGTCCTGCTCCACATCACATCCATCCACGTCTTTGCTGCTTCACCAACACAAGTAGAGACTCCATCAGGGGGATATTCTTCTGCAGCTCATGGACAGACTACATCCACAACATGAAGTCAGAACTGATTCTAATTGCTCCCAACACATCCCTTCAGCTCTTTGAGTGTACTTCTTTTGCTAAACTTAGAAGTTAAACATGATTTTCTCAGTTAATGGAAATGTTCTAGCTTGTCAGTGAAGTAATGAGGCGAGGCAACACCTTTAAACGGACATCCGTCACTTTTAAGTCAAACAACACGACACACAATGCAGACGGAGGTAAATCTGTAGTTTAAAATCTGGTTATTGTGGTAAAATCCTAGCACTAGTGCACTGATAGCGATGCATTTTGCATGAATTGGGTCAGTATATAACTGTGGGACTTTTTGTATCATAGTCCACATTTTTGCTGTTTTCAGGCCTAAAACCAACATGGCCGCCTATAACCAAACACCACATGGCATTTTAGAGAAAGATTCTTCTAAATATTATATATACAGTTGAGCAAAATTGAAATGTAAACTTATTTCTAAAGATATTGTAGTAAACCTGTTGACTACTTTATATTAAATAAGTCAGAAAGCCTTGGATTCTGTCCAGTCTTTTCTTCAGGAGGAAATGACATCATGTGGAGCAGGTCATGTGATCTGGAATTAACACACTTCCTGGAGAGGTGTTTTTAGAACGGGGAACTTAGTGGAAAGGGATTTCTCAGACAAAGACACAGTTGTTTAGGTCATTAGAAGGTGGTTGCTATTAAACGGGAACGGTTATTTGGTTTACATTTTAGTGATATCCAGTCATTTTTCTTCATAAGTGATTGTTTCCATAAGAAATGATTATGTAATTTGGAAATACATGATCGAAATAAACCTAAAAAGCATTAGTTTATTTACTTTTATTAAAAATGTATGCAAGATATATCCCATGGACTTGAAAAGTCCCTCAATTATAGATTGACCCAGCTGAAAATGGGAGTTACTATGGCGATGGAGAAGGTGTGGCATGAAAGATGCCTGGTAAAAAAAATAAATTCTTGAGAAGGACTGCAGTCGGAAAAAGAAAGAGATTGACGGTGAAGTAAACGTCATCCTGCTATAAGAAAGGGCAGATAGAAGTACAGCAATGTAGTATTGGTGATTCCTTTTCCTCAAAAAATAACTGATTTTAGTTTATTTCTATATTTTTCTGTTGTTGCTCGTTTCAGTTTTTGCAGTTGTATTTGTGAAGCAGCTCCGAACTAGCCTAGCCACGCTAGACACCCCACAGCAACGAATTTAATTCTCTGCCAGGGTGGGTCTAGTTACCCTCAGTAAGCCTCGAGGTTGGATTCTCCTAAAACTGGCCGACGAATCATCATGAAGTGTAGAGTCAGAAGGCGGGCGTAACTAAGTGATGACGATTCTGACAGAAACAACCAGAAACAACCATAGAAACAAGGATAGACAAGAAGATGGCTGCGCACAATAAACAGTTATCTTTTGACTCGGCTTTGGTCACAGCCCTTACAGATTTGAAGCTAAAATTCAACTTGAAAGATAAACAAAGGATAAAATAAGAAAGACAAATAAGGCTTCACTGAACTCCCGCATCCTCTGATTTCCGGCGCCCTAGGAACTACGTCAGCCTATTCGTTGCGTTGATTGGTTGTATACCTACCCAATTGCTGCAGAGTGATTTGAAAGACAACCTTTTAGCCCGCCTCCCTCCCTGTTAAGAGTTCCTAGACCCTTGTGTCTTCAGAGCTGGGTTTAGCGCGGCTAGGCTAGCTCCGAGCAACTTTGCACAGAGTAGATGGGAATGAATTCTGTTATAGAGCCAGAAGAAAAGAATGATGAATTATCAGCACTTATGCAGCGTCTTCCTACCTTAGTAGTGCTCAAAGCGCTTTCCAATGTGGACTAAAAGGACACTTCCACATGTAGACGGGACCTGGATTGATTAGTGGACAACCAGGTGCCCAATTTGCCTTTTTCTCTCAGGTATAAAACCAGATAAGAACTTGCTTTAAAGTTCAAGTGTTGCTTGTGGGCATCACCTCAAGAGAAAACTTGTTCTGGAAACAGATAACCTGTAAGTCCAAAATATAAATCACTTTATATTGGATGTGTCCACTGGATTCACCCGGGCCTGACAGGCGTGTATTTCTTTACGTAACTCAGTCGTATGTTATCACACTGAGGGGCAAATAATGAAGGACGCCATATTGCCGCCCCAGTTGGAAAGCAGATTTACGCCCCATAAAGCGACAGTTCACCATTCCTGAAATACACGAGGGCGGCAGCGTGTCTGTCCTTGGCTGGTCGAAACCTCCCACCGTCAGGCTGCGATGTGTGGACCGTTCGCTATGCCCGGCCGGCTCGCTCTGTTGTCGGGCTCGGCTGCCTCCTGGCCGTTCTCACTCGTTAATCATGATTAACATTCTGCTGGAGGCCGTTCATTACCGGCTACCTCCCAACACCTGTGGTTCTGGACCCCCGACACGTCTCCATCAATTCCCCCGGCTAACAGAGGAGATCAGAGGGAGGTGAGAACAGAGAGCAAGGAGGGAAAAAATGGAAGGCAAGAAGTAATCACGCTTCTGTTTAAGTCGTTGTAGGAGAAGCTGTTAGTCATGCAAGGAAGAACAGATGATCGGCTCAGAGCTGGGTTAAGACTCATAAATGTCGGCTGTTTCTGGGACGGAAGCTACTAAAAGCTATCTTTTTTTTGTGCTGTTTGTTCATTTACATGTATAAATGTGTCAAGACTGAGAGCATTTCTGCACCCAGATGTTGGCAGGCGTCACTGTTTTCCCAGAACTGTGGTCTTGTCAAAGTGAAAAAGCTTCTGAAGACGTCCGCCACGGGAAAACAAAACTCTGCACTGGAATTCAGAGGAAAGAACATCTGGACGGAAAATGAAACTCGTCATAGTTTGTCATAATTTTACAAAAGCAAAAAAAAGTTCTTGTCTGGTTTACTTCCTGTGGATCCCAGGTGGACGAGGGGCGGCAGATAAACTGCAGTAAGAATATTCTACAAGTTTAAGCTGACACTCATCCGGAGTGATAATTAGAGAGGCAAACTGCTGAAGGCCACTTGGGTAATGGTTTCAACAGGTAACGTACGCTGCACACTGAACCAAGCAGGGATTTTTGAATGAAGGCAAAGGAAGTCCCCATTGCTGAAGAAAAAAGCATAAAAAGGAACGACTGATCTCTGCCAAAGAGTACCTGGACAGACCACGGTCCTTCTGGGAAAATGTTTGGTGGACAGACGAAACAAAAACAGAGCTTTTTGGTGACGCACACCAAGAATTTGTTTACAGACACGAGGAAAAGAAGAGCCTAACAACAGCAGAGTAGGATGGAGGATCCATAATGTTCTGGAGCTGCTTTGCTGCTTCTGGTTCTGGAGGCCTCGACTGCATCCGGGAATCATGAAATCAGAGGATTACCAGGGAATTTTAGAGTGAAATGTGTAAGACTGGGTTTGTGCTGAAGATCGTGGGTTATCCAGCAAAATAAAGACCCAAAGCACACATCCAAAAGCAGGCAGGAATGGTTGAAAAGGAAAAAATAGACTGTTTGGAAAGTGAAAAACTTTCTGAAGACGTCCGTCACGGAAAACAAAAATCTGCTCTGGAATTCAGAGGAAAGAACATCTGGATCAAAATAAAACTCATCAATTTGTCAGAATGTTGCGTGGTTCAGGTCTGCATTTGTTAAAAAAAAAGCAATAAAAATGTTTTGGTTTACTTCCTGTAGATCCCAGGTGGACGAGCTAACACGGCTAGTGGATAAACGGCATTAAGAAGAGTCTGCAAGCTTAAGCTGGCTCTCATCCGCAGTGATTGATAATTAGAGAGGCAGAATTGCTGAAGGCCACTTTAAGGGAAGCAGAACTGAGGTTTTTCAGCTCAAACAGACCGATTCTCTGCCAGCGAACAGGTAACAGGTGGAGTTACTGGCGATGCAGCAAACCAGCAGCAGGATCCAGAGCTGATATTAGCTTCTTGGTGTGGCGGCTTGGCTCTGATAAATGCACCGACTGGTTTGTCATTTGGCTACTTGGGGCGGTTTCTGCTGCTCTCTGATGCAGAGCTCTTGGTCAGTGAGACCACACAGCTCCAGGGCCTCATGCATATATTTCATGTTTAAGACAGAAAATGTCACGAGGTATTCAGGGAAGTCGCAGGGATTTCAGAAATGTTAAGTTTATTCGTCCAAATCTATAGAGGCAACTAAAGTTTGGCCTTAGTGATTAGTTTATTTAGCTGTAGTGCTGCTGGTGTTTTTAATCTGTGTGTCGCTGATTGATGCTGCAGAGTCCTTCAGGGTCGAGTTTTCCTGACGACAGCAGTCATGGAAGTTAAATGGCAGCAGTCAGGCTAAGTCAGGTCACCGTTATTTATGAAGAACATTTAAAGCAAAAAGCCGTCCAGCCAAAGTGCTTCTCAGTCTTTAAAAATTAAACCAACTGCTTACAGTTTATTGAGGTTACAGTGTTCAGTGGTGTGAATTCACCTGAGTAATTTAAATATGCAGAATTAAAAACTGCCATATAATTATAACACCATTTCACTATAATAAATGTTATAAATATATTTTTAATTATTGAGATTATCCAAACTAAGTCAGATTTTAAGGCTAAGATTCTACAATATTTGTCAGATTAACCTAACTGACGACAGCTGTTTTAATTATCCAAATTAACATAAATAATTTAAATTTTACCCCTAAAACCATCCAGTATTATTAGTTATTAAGATTAACTAAACTAATTGAAATACTAAAGCTAAGAACCCACAGTGTTATTATGAAGATTAGCCTAACTCATTTAAATATTCAGGCTAAAACATATAGTAGTATTTATTATAAAGATTGATGTAACTAATTTAAATATTAAGGCTCAGACCCTCAAATATCATTAAATATTGAGATTAAACAAGCTAATTTAAATGTCATGGCTAAGATCCTACAGTGTCATTAATTAACCAAATTAACACAACTAATTTAACCCTTTAAGCTTCAGTCAATTCCAGCCGTTTTCAGTACAAAAAAATCGCTAATATTCTATTTTTAAATAAAAAAAATTACGAAAAATACAGGGAATATTGGACGCGCATCGGGAGGTGCATTTCCTTGAAAACGACCGATTCGGGGATTTTATACCGACTTCAGGACATGTTTTGGACAAAATAGTTTACTGGCTTGTGTCATCTGGATGTAAAAGGTTGGATTATGGCCGTTTTTTGTGGAATATTTTTTTTTGTGTGTAATAATGAACCCGGAAATGTGAGTCGCGCTGTGTGCGTTGAAGCCGTGTATAGAGAACGGATGGATGGATATTTGTTTTTGTCGGACAAATGTGTTTTTCTCACCCGCTGTGGTAATCACATCTGAAAGTGGTTTATACCGGCAGATTCATGAGACTCTAAGCTTTCCATCGGCGTATAGTGTTTGTATAAGCGCGTTTGCGGCCGTCGGACATTCTTGAAATTCCTATGCAAATTAGTAGGTGTACCGCCGGCGGTACACTGAAGCTTAAGGTTCAGACCCTCAAATATCATTTAACCATTATTTAAAAAAGCTAATTTAAATGGCTAAGGTCCTACAGTGTCATTAATTAACCACATTAGCATAACTAATTTAAATATTTAGGCTAAGAACATTAAGTAGCACTTATAATAATGAGTGATCTAACTAATTTCAATATTTATATTAACCCCCTACAAAATTGTTAATTATTGAGTTTAACTAATTTAAACATTAAGGCTCAAACACTCCAGCAGTATTATTATTTATTTATCGAGATTAACCCAGCTGAAGTTATGACCGGATTAATCTGAGGATTTCCTATGAGCAGCTTCTGTATTAATGTTTGTTTTTGTATTATTTTGTGTCTACATTTTTGATACTCTTACTTTTTTCATGTAAACTAATCAGTTACTTTCCTTGCAGTAATCATGTAATCTAACAAGTTCCTTTTAAAAGTTATGTTCCACAACACTTCATTCAGGTTTCAGACAATATTTTCCATCATCAGAATGTAAGAAAACACTGAAAGTCTGTGAGCAAACAACGAAACCTGAACACAAACACAACCACCTCCTTGATTCGGTGAACGTGGTAGCAAACGGTTTCTTATTTACACGTCCAGGAGCTGCAGAGCGAAGTGATCATTCATTTGGATTTGTGTTTGTGGCCACTTGATGACGGTAAATTAAACTCTTCAGTCGCTTTTTGGTCCACTGACTCCTGAGGGGAAAAGCTCTGGAGCTGCTAAATGCTCCACTTTATTCACCAGCTGTGTGTGTCGGCTTTCTACAGCTGCTTTTCAAAGGTTTTTTCCCTCCGCTGTGGCTGAAAATGATGTTAGAAAAGCAGAAATGGTGAAGCAAAACCGTAAAGCTACGGACCAAACAGCTAGAAAGTGAAAATGCCACATGAAGCCAGTCGTGACTGAGTACGATCAAAACAACAAAAGTTAGACAAAACAAAAACAAAACATTACAAAAATGACATGCAAAATTACAAAAATGAGACAATTTACATGAAACAAAACGGGAGGCAAAAAATTTGACATATAAGTTACAAAGCGATTAAAAAATGGACACAAACGAGACAAAAAATAGAGAAAAAACACAAATGAGACACAAAGGAAACACAAAATGACAAAACAACACAAAATGAATAAAGCACAATAAAAAATGACAAAAAGTAAGACAAAAAACACAAGCGAGATGAAAAAGGAAACGCATGACAAAAAACAAAACGACAAAACCATGAGACAAACAAGAATCTTTGTCATTGTGTTTCCACACAGTGACATTCTGATTGGTGACTCCCAGCTATAGATAAAAATAGAAAATGGCACACTATATACAAATAAAATAAAATAACTGTTTTTTTAAATCCTCAAAAAACTAAATATGTAAACAGTGAACCTTTAGTGCACATGAGCAGCAGGATGAGTGTAAAGTGCAGTCCAGTGCAACGACCAAACAAAAACAAAAAAAGACAAAAAACGACAAAAATGAGACACAAAACGACAAAAGAACAATCTAGTATTTTACTTTCTGATCCAAACAACTTGTCATGGTCTATAAATGATTCTAAATTTATACTTTTACTAATTTACAATCTGCAGTTAATGTCTTCTCTGTAATTTTTACACTTTGAGGGCCGGATTGGACCCTCTGGAGGACCACTTTTGGACCACGGGCCTCATGGTGGACCATCTGGAGGACCACTTTTGGACCACGGGCCTCATGGTGGACCATCTGGAGGACCACTTTTGGACCACGGGCCTCATGGTGGACCCTCTGAAGGACCACTTTTGGACCACGGGCCTCATGGTGGACCATCTGGAGGACCACTTTTGGACCACGGGCCTCATGGTGGACCCTCTGGAGGACCACTTTTGGACCACGGGCCTCATGGTGGACCATCTGGAGGACCACTTTTGGACCACGGGCCTCATGGTGGACCCTCTGAAGGACCACTTTTGGACCACGGGCCTCATGGTGGACCCTCTGGAGGACCACTTTTGGACCACGGGCCTCATGGTGGACCCTCTGGAGGACCACTTTTGGACCACGGGCCTCATGGTGGACCCTCTGGAGGACCACTTTTGGACCACGGGCCTCATGGTGGACCCTCTGGAGGACCACTTTTGGACCACGGGCCTCATGGTGGACCATCTGGAGGACCACTTTTGAACCACGGGCCTCATGGTGGACCCTCTGAATGACCACTTTTGGACCACGGGCCTCATGGTGGACCCTCTGAAGGACCACTTTTGGACCACGGGCCTCATGGTGGACCCTCTGAATGACCACTTTTGGACCACGGGCCTCATGGTGGACCATCTGGAGGACCACTTTTGGACCACGGGCCTCATGGTGGACCCTCTGAAGGACCACTTTTGGACCACGGGCCTCATGGTGGACCCTCTGGAGGACCACTTTTGGACCACGGGCCTCATGGTGGACCCTCTGGAGGACCACTTTTGGACCACGGGCCTCATGGTGGACCCTCTGGAGGACCACTTTTGGACCACGGGCCTCATGGTGGACCCTCTGGAGGACCACTTTTGGACCACGGGCCTCATGTTGGACCCTCTGGAGGACCACTTTTGGACCACGGGCCTCATGGTGGACACCCCTGTTATGGATAAATAGATCTGGCGTAGAATTAAAAGTGATCTTTGATGTTTTCAGCTGACTGGAGGTGCCATAATATCTGATTTACTGTAGTTGTATGTGAGAAGCGCTCTGTTCTGTTTGTCTGCAGCTGCATATCTGTGCTATGTAAACTGACTTTACCTTTTCTTTCTGTGCTTTGTGTGTTTGCTTTTCCTGTGTGGTGTTATTGTGTGCTGCATCTGGAGCTGGGAGGATGGGTATACAACCTGTTTGTTTCCTCGGTGTGGATCTAAATGATCACGTTCTGCGACAGGAAGCGATTAGAACCAAATCGAAAAGTATACGTTTTCTTTCTTTACACAGAACGAGATCATCTGAGGGCCATTCAGACTCTTCTGTGACTGCGTGGTAAAAACAGACACGATGAGACAATATCTGCGGTCTATTGTGTGGGCTGCGCTCCCGCAGGCATCTGTGCGTTGTTTATTCTTCCCATCATCGAAGGCCTGAGGGAGGAGGAAATTACCTTGTCGCTCGTCAGCGAGCTGCTATAATAGCTCCGTGTTCCGCCCGTATGGCAGCAGTAAACACGGACGCTGGAGCGTGTGCAGCTGTAGGCAGGTGGGACAGATGCTCATGTGAATCAGGTGGGACTGTGTGTTTGTGTGTCCAGGTGAGTCTTTGTTGGTGCGTCATTGAACCATCTGGGCGCACTTTGGTCCAAACGTGAGTGTGGAAGAATTCCTGTGTGTAAATCAGTTAACGTGTCTTCTGTTAGCGGAGTGCCTAACGAGGGAGATCACATTTCCACGCTGCGTTAGAAAGCCACAGAAACCCGGGTCAGAGGTCAGCCGATGTATTTAGTGGAGGTGGTTCAGCGTGGCTGTCGATCTCATCGACTTGTTTCCTCCGTCAGATCCCCACTAACCTGCCGACCTCTCTGTCCTCTTTATGAACATCCACTGAGTCTGACTGACTTAAACACCTCTGGGCTTTTTTTAGTGTAAGGCCACAGTTGAAGTTATTTTTATGGCATCACTTTTGTACATGGGTCAATATATAGTTGTGTGACTTTTTGTATCTTAGTTGACATTTTTGCTGTTTTCAGGCCTAAAACCAACATGGCCGCCTATAACCAAACACCACATGGTATTTAGAGAAAGATTCTTCTACATATTATAAATACAACTGAGTACAATTGAAATGTAAAGTTATTTCTAAAGATACTGTAGTAAACCTGTTGACAAAATGACTCGATGAGACACAAAATAACCATAAATAGAAACAAAACGTCCACAAACAGACTGATAATGACCAAAAATGACCACAGAGACACAAACTGACAAGGAAACACAAAATGACCAAAAAAGGCTCAAAATGACCACAGAAAAACACGAAAACATAATTGTCATACACACAAGATACCTACAAAAAGTAGCAAACTGACCACAGAACACCTAAAATTAGCACAAACAGACTGAAAACAGCCACAAAGGGGCACAGAATGACCACAGGAAGACCTGAAATGCCCACCAATCTGTCTGAAAATGACCTAAAAACTATCGAAATGAGCACAAAGATACACTTTTTATTTTTTCTTCTTCTTTTTTTGTTTTTTTTTACAATGTAGAGATTCAAAGTCAAATTGTCACACAAAGTCAACTCACATTTAATTTACACAGTGCAAACTACTGAAGGAATTCTCTATGAATTCTTTGGCTCCGCCCACAGCATGCATTAGTCTGTTCACACTTTGATTGGACGACATGATGGGATTAAGTTCTGGATGCTGCTCTGCTTGCAGTGCTGCTACGTGTCCACTAGATGGAGTTTTTCTGCTTGTAAACGGGTCGCATCTGAAATCACCCGTTTGGTGAGCGTGTCCTTGAAGCCAGTAGTCGGTTTTCAACTCCTGCCTCCTTCTTCTCCAACTATCCTGCCCCTGATTGGACAAAGGACTCGGAAGCTGTCTGCTTCTGGATTTCAAGCACATCAGCACAAAGAACTTCAGCACCAGGAACTTCTGAACCAGGTCCTGCAGAACCAGGAACTTGGGGCCATCCGAGCAGAGCTGAGGGCCTCCAGACTCTGGTCCAGCAGCTGGTTGGGAACAGAACCTCCTGGTTTTAAGGGTTCTTTTCTTTAACAGCCAGAATCACCAGAATTTCAGATTTTAAACAAACTCCATTTAAAAATCTTCATATTTCATGACGACATGGCGACTTGGTCGTAAACTTTCTCTTTTATTTCAAAAACACTTCAGCAAAAAGTGTTTCTGAAAGCATCTGAGGTGAGAAATAAGCTGTAGAGGAGCTGAATCTGACGGATAGGTCCTTTAATAATCTGAATTATTAAATGAATCTGTCCTGGTTTTAGTTCCGTGGATAGTTTAGACGTTTGACCAAAGCTTTGTGATATGTCAGACCTCTGGACGACGCATCTAATCAGCATAAAGTAGAAGTTGAGTCTAGTTTATGCAAATGAGCTGCGGCCTGCTCCGGATCGCAGCTTGAAATGCATCGCAACCGGACCAGCATGCAACACGTTTCACACAGACAATGAATGTGATGGAGGAGGTCGTCGGATCCAGTGGACATGTACCTTTAGACTTCTAATCCTCCTCCTTCGTCTTTCTCTCTGCCTTCTTTTTTTTTTCTAAAATCAAATCAAACACCCTCTCAAAGTTTCTCTCCTGCCTCCGGTAACGATGCTGCTGTGGGATTTACATTTCGGTTGCCATGACAACCCCAGCGCGGCGTGCGGCGCGGCTGCAGCAGCAGGACTGTGCGTGGAGCGTCCAGCCGCCGTGTCTCTGCATGCCTGTCCTTCTGTCCCGTCCGTCTCGCTGCTCACGTGTCCGCCTGCCTGCCCTTCCTAATTATGCCCCGGGGACAATGAAGATTGACTGAACCGAACTCTGCGGTCTGCGAATGACTGATCAGCTGTCCGTTGCCGGGGTAACGCAGTCTCACTGTAGGCGAACCTGTCGACCTTCGCAGCTGTCTGTCTGCCCGCCCGCCTGTCCGTCTCTTTGAGTCTGTCAAACTGTCTCCATCCGTCCCCCGGCCTCCATCGTCTGCCTGTCGCTCTGCTGCTCTTCCTCCCTCCTCCTCCTCCTTCCTGTCTCTGCTTCCTGTCCGTACATCCATCCGTCCAACATCTCTAGTCACGTCTCCAGCCGTCCGTCTATATGGCAGGTTTTGTTCATACTTAATTCATGAAACTCCAGGGTTTTCTCCACAGTGAATTTGTTTGCCTTTTATTTTATTATTTTTTTTATCACTGATGGAGGGAGGCGGTGCAGAAGGCGGTTAATCAGGAGCCAGAACTTCTATTCCTGAATGAGGATCCTAGAAAACGGCTTCCCAGCTTATCACTGGCTGATAGCAGATCTGATATTGGGAGGTTTGGAAAATTGCATTTTCACCGGCAGCTTTGCCAGCTGGAAGACTCTGTGAATGAAAAGAAATGATGTTTCCACAGGCGGCGGTGTACAAGCTGCCGTGGCAATAACGAGTCAAACGCTCCGTAAAACCTCGCATGGCGGCTGCTGGCACGACTTGAAACTGTGATCATTAGTGCGAGCTTTGGCGCTTTCTCACGGTTTACAGCACGGTTGCAGAACGGAGATCTGACCTGAGCTCCACAGGCAGATATCTTCTCATTATGAGAGGCTACATGCAGACAGATGCTGTTTGAGAATTATTATGAATCAGAAGTAAATTGCATCAATGCAGCATTGAAGGAATCATTCAATTAAAAGCCTGCATTAGTACATGAATCAAAATGTCAGTAATTTATCTCACAGTGCAGATTAACATGCTGCTGATCTGTACGTTCAGCGTTTTTGACACTAAAAGGTTCATTTTTCACAACATTTTCTTGTAAATTCAGACATCATCTGGCATCTTAGAGGGGCCAGGTTGAAGTTATACGTGTGATGTGTTTAAAAAGATCTTAACTGTGAATAAATCAGGGGTGTCCAACATGAGGCCCGTGGTCCAAAAGTGGTCCTCCAGAGGGTCCAATCCGGCCCTCAGAGTGTAAAAATTACAGAGAAGACATTAACTGCAGATTGTAAATTAGTAAAACTATAAATTTAAAATCATTTCTAGACCATGACAAGTTGTTTGATCAGAAAGTAAAATACTAGATTGTTCTTTGTTCTTTCGTCGTTTTGTGTCTCATTTTTGTAATATTTTGTCTGTTTTTGTCTTTTGTTGTCTGACTTTTGTCTCACGTTTGTCATTTTGTGTTTCCTTTTTGTCTCCCTTGTGTTTGTTGTTTGTTATTTTGTGTTTTCTTTATTCGTTGTTTTGTGTGTTGTCATTTTTTGTCTGGTTTGTGTCCATTTTTTGTCACTTTCAAACTTTTTGTCTCATTTTTTCTCATTTCGTTTCTCACTTTTGTCCTTTTCCGTCTAATTTTTTGTAATATTTTGTCTTGTTTTTGTTGTTTTTTTTGTCTTTTTTTGCCTGACTTTTATCGTTGTTTCATGTTTGTCATTTTTATTCTCATTTGTCCTTTTATTGTCACTTTTTGTTTTGTTTCGTGTCGTTCATCTCATTTTATGTCATTTTTTCTCGTTTTGTTTCCTTTTTGTCTCGCTTGTGTTTTTTGTCTCATTTTTGTCATTTTGTGTTTTGCTTTATTGTTTTTGTTGTTTTCTTTCTTGGGTTTTGTCATTTTTTTGTCTTATTCTTTTGTTGCTTTGTAACTTCATTGTCAATTTTTTTCTCTCTTTTTCTGCTGTATTTTGTGTTATCTTCTTTTTTTTGTCATTTTGTTTCTCACTTTTGTTGTTTGTCATTTTTGTGATATTTTGTCTTGTTTTTGTTGTTTTTATAGTTTTTTTTTTTTTTTAAAAAACAGAAAAATACTATATTATCGGGTCCAGGTGACTAAATGTTGTTCCTTTGTAGACACTCTGTGATCTGGAAGTTGTAATGAGGAAATGATAAACTGAGGATGAATGAAACTGAATGTATTTTTCTTTAGAAATGTCAGGTTGTTCATGATGTTTTGCAGAAGGATACTTCATTAACATATAACATTTTCAGATGGTACTTTTTTGCACTAAAACAGGTAAAATGTGGAGTTATTTATCGGTTATCATGCTGTGGTTTTACTGGTCCGGCCCACTGGAGATCAGACTGAATGTGGAACCTGAACTCAGATGAGTTTGACACCCCTGGAATAAGTAGACGGCATTGTGAATATATTCTAATAACTTCAAGCACAGTTTGACAAGGTTTATATCTTTTGATTTAGTTTTTCTCTCTTTGAATTCCCTTCAGTTTGTTTTTGGTGAACATTTTGCGGGAACATCACGGCTACGCATTGAATTCTTTCTCCAACTTTCCTCTTTCTCCTCTTCCTCTGAAGCAGCCTTCTCAAATCTTATTTTGCAATGTTTTCTTCAGATAATACTTGCTTGCTTGCCGGATGCAGCAGGTCTGGGATGTGTTGAGACAAGCTTAAAGACTGGAACTGGAACAGAGGCACACAGTTATTTCAGCTTTTGCCTCGTCAGACTCACTGGATGCAGAGTGTGGATAGAAGCCTGGCATTTCTGCTGCACATTTCACTCTGCCTTCCCCAAAATATTCCCTGCTTTACTGTCTGTTTTCCTCTAAATGGAAGCAGAATGTAATAAATTAACAGCATGCTGCTTTAAAGGAGACTTGAAACTAGTGATTGAGACCATCAACCCGTTACCAGAATGTTTACTGAGGTAACCAGTGAGAAGAAAGCTCATTTTCTCATTTACTTTTATACGATCAGACATCAGAGCAGTCGCCTCCTGCTGGCTGATTCATGACTGACTCATGCCGTCACTTCAACATCTTTTATTTACAAGCTACAGTTGACAATAAAAACCCACCAAAGGCAAAAGGTGGACATCTATAGCAATGCAGAAGGAAAGACATTCATTGAGTCCTGAGCACTAAGACATATTACTGGAACTTCTGCTTTTTTACAGCTTATCAAAAAAAAAATCATCTTCACCTGGAGTTGACAGCAAATTACGTGGCTTTCTTCTCCTTTCATATATTGTATTTTAATGTTTTCAAAATCCTCCTTACATGTAATGACAACAACCTGCGAGCAGCCACTTACCTTCTGAAAGTTATTTGGATCATGCATGTCGTCCTGTGACAGACTGTTACCTGTCCAGGTGAGCTCTGCCTTCACTCCAGCCCCCCATAACCTAATGAGGATGAAGTGGTGTGTAGATGATGGATGGATGGACGTCTTTCTTTGTGAAATGCTTCAAAAAAGCCAAGCGCGGCGCCTGCATTACGACTAATTGCACCATCAGTAGCTGCTGTTAGTCATCAAATAATCAACCAACATCAAAGGTTTTTAATTCAAAAACCCTCATTTTCTTTTAAAACGTGGCTTTTCGGATGTCATAAGTGAGTCACAGGTGTGTGTTCTTTATGAGAGGAGACAGCAGAAAGCACACAAATGCCTCACGCACATTTTCTGCCCATTAAGCTCCAGTGAATGGGGTGGGGGGAGCTTGTTAGGGCCGTGGAGTGCCTTAATGCGCCGGGGGACCAGATGAGTGATGGAATAAAACAAAGGAGGGCTGGCGTCGTGCCTTTCATCCTCCTGTGTCTTTAGTGGCAGACGTGTTATTAGTTTGTACCCTGATTAAAGACGGGGCTCGTCTAAATGCCCCAGAGTCACTCATTCTATTAGCCCTCTGCTTTATTCAATCACTACTTTATTCTTCCTTTCTTTTCTTTCCCCTCTTCTTCTCAGTCGGTTTTGATTACTGTGCAGATTATGGTGATGACGTTTCTGATTAAATGAATATTTATTCTTTACCTTAACCTTCTCTGTTGTTCAGGGTGATATGAAGAGGCTGGTGACAACCTTAGACTGAGGTTTTAACACGTGGAGACGAATAAATTAGAATGTAGAACGGATGTGGAAGTAATTTAAAACTGTTCAGTGACTGAAAGCACCAATGAGGGCTAATGCAGAGTGGTGTCAACTTGATAATGAATCAGATGTGGAGCATCAGGTGCCACACATTTATTTATTTACCCTTAAAGGCATTAGAGGAGATTTAAGTTCCTACGACTTTGAACGTAGCATGTGCACATACAACCTCTCCCTCACCCCCCTCTAACCTCCCCCCTCTTAACATTTACGAAGAAACGCCCCCCTCCAGAAACTTGCGTAGGACTCGTGAAGTTGTCTTTTACGGCTGGGTCCCCCTGGATCTTTATCTGCCATTATGTAAAAAAAGATGAGCAAAACAAGTCTCCAGCTAACTACGAAGCTATACCAAAGCAACACATACAGAAAACACGTAAGTCCAAGGCGTACGTAATTTACGTAACTAGGCCTGAGCCGGAAGATTTTTGATTGACAGGAAAGGGAGCAAACCAAACGCCTCGGTCCGAGCGCATTCATTGGCTGATGTTTTTCAGGTCCTGCCATGTCCACAGTTATTTTTTTAAATTTTTATTCTTTTAGAGACCATACATACAAGTCCACTAAAGGTCAGTATATTCATTTTATGTGAATCAGACAAATTAAACAACAAAAACATCCTCCATAATGCCTTTAATAAAAGACGACTGATGCCAGGAATCCTTTGCATATCTTCTGTTTTGTGATGACCAATCAGAAAACTGTCTCCTCATGTTTCATCTGCACCTCATTTGTAACAAGCAAATTAGCTTCAGCAGGAACAATCAGATTATGGTTTTAGGGGCTTTTTCCTGCTTTTAATAGAGACTCTGAGAGCAAAGAGATGACAGGAAAAGAAGGAAGGGAGAATGATGATATGCTATAAAGGTCCCCAGTGAAGCGAGAAGTTGTGGTTTGTGGTCGGCAGCGAGTGGCTCAGCTTTCCAGACGTGTTGGCAGCGCTTGGTTTGGATCAGGGAAGGTCATGGTTTTGGTTTGAAAAGGACAGAGATCAGCAGATTTTCTTGCTCGAACATGGAACTGAAACCACCGTCTTTCAGCAACCTGAACCAAAGAGATTTCCTTTTTTCCCTCGAGCTGAACAGCGTATGGGAACATGTCTGGTTTCTGGACATGCTGCACTTCTTCCACCCACCATCCACCTTCCAGTTCATGAATTTAGCATCTCGATTGCTGCAGAAATTATCACCTGTTAACATGATCCTCATAAGAATGCATCTTTTCCACCACATTAGTTTGACTCTGTGGATCTTGACAATGAAAACTATGATGAGAAACTAAAATTTCACAATAAAAAGACATTTTGAATAAAAGATGAGAACGATGACAGAAAACGTTTTGCGTGTTTAATCAATAAATAAAGATTTTTTTCACTTATTTCAAGGTTAAAGTTCTTTGAAATAATTTTTTTTCTTATTTTGAGAGGGCCATTTTTTTACGGTGTGTACAGATATTTGTTGAACCCCAGAAAGCCACGAGATTTGTTCTCTTTCTCTGCTAAACGCCTGCAGCTGCCTGGCGATAGAGGAAAACATGAATTCAAATCGTACATCGCCTTAAAAGGATGTCAGGAAAACCAGCAGATAATGCCATCACTCAGCGCACTGCTGGGATGTGGGAGAAGCAGAAAACCCGACGTCTCATCACAAAGATGTCGTGCTGAGATACGCGATGATTGGGTGTGTTTTTATCGTGTTTTTTGTACTTAAGAATGGCTCCAAACCTGCTAGAAATGATCCTGGCACAAATGAGTAAAGCAGGACAGTGAGCAGGCTGCAGACAGAGTGTTTGTCTGATGGATGGTGGGTTCCAGTCTGCCCAGTGTTCTCCACAGTGGTGCATCAGCGCTGTAGAATGGTCTGACTCCACCCGTTATCATTCTGCTACAGGAGGAAAAAAATGTGTGGTTTGTTCGTATTTCTTTAAACCAATCACAGCTGCATTTGTTTGTCCTCAGCTCAGGAAACTGAGAATGTCTTTAGAAGGTATTGATGGGAAAATTGTTGGATGGTGGAAGATTGTACGAAGGGAGGCGAGTGCTGTCATTAGAACAGATAATTCAGTGAAAGAACCATCCAAAACCTTTTGTTGGTTTTGTTTTTTTATTTAAAGGTTGCTGCTTTTTGTTGTTGTTTCCAAAAGAGAACGGGATTTTAAAAGACATTGAAACGCAGAAAATAAACCAGAAAATGCTTTGGGGTGTGGCCACCGTGTGATTGACAGATTTATAAAAAAAACAGTTAATCAGCAAACCAGTAGGTGGCGCTAGAGCAGCTGCATTCATCTTTAGTCTAAACTGTCTACGGCATCAAAAAGTTGGGAAATTATGCTGTACTTTTTGTATAAGTTTACCACCTGTTGCACGTTTTCCACAAATGTGACCAATTATTGAGCCCATTTGTCATATTTCAGTGAAATTGCTTTGTTCTAGTGAGCTTTATTTCCTTTCCAAGATATTTGCAAAGTTGATTTTGGACATCTTGCGTCATCTACACTCCTGTTTTCTTGCCTTCTTTTGACAGAATAACATGAAACCTGGCAGGAATCTACGACGTTGCCTTCCATTTGTGCACATACATGAGCGTTCTTGTGAGAAAACATGACATCATAACTCGGCTCTAAAGCTCTTCTACTGGTTGAAAAGGCCAACAGCCGCATTTAAACCTGCAGTGTGGAGTTTTTGTCTCCATCTTCTGCGTTTAATCATTTCTGTTTTTAGATTCTTGAGGTTTTGTGAGCATCATGAGTGTTTTTTTCCTTGGTTTTCCTCCATCATTCTGTGGTTTCTAACCTGTTCAGCTCTTCCAAACCCATCATTTCTGGTGAACGCGTTGCTCCTGGTGCATCAGTGCAGGAATGTCCCTCTGAAAGCAGATTAAAAGCTCCGGTGTCGGGTAAAATACAGACAGATTTACCTGGCTCTGATGGGCCCAATCAGCTTTGTGTGAACTTGAATGTAACGAATGTTCATTTAGATGTGGAAGTCCTAAAATCTACCGTTGAGAACCATCTCAAAGGCTCCATTTTAGGATTCATTTAATTAGCATTTTAACAGGCCACGTCTACACCTGTCACAGTTTTTTAAACCTGGAATAAGAGCTTCTGTCAAATCACTTTTGTCACTGCCAGCTCACCTGACCTGACAGAAAAGCCCCGCTGAGCTAAAACCCAGAACCTGTAATCAAAACGGCATTAAAACCAGAACAGGAGGGTGTGAAAGGCAGGAAGCAGGATGTAATCTGTGATGTGGAGCTGTACGCCCTGCAGCAGCTCCATTAACCTCTGTCTGACTGATAGCAGCTTCTTCTGCATCCACAGACCTTCACGTCAGAAGCTCACACAAACGCAACAAACACAACGTGCACATCGCCCTCCGAGGCTATCCAGATAGTTTCACTGAAGGCCAGCAGGATCCCTCTGTAAATATGTTGTTGTGACCACATTCAACTCTTTGCAGCCTCTACAGACTCTGGATGTCCCCGCACGTTAACTCTAGAAAGAAGTTTGGATGTTTTACCATGAAACAAGAAGTGCTGTCTAACTAACCTCTACATGCTCAAACTTTACGCGTTTGATCAGAGTCTGGGCGTAATCACACCCATAGGCTGATATACACTCTCAGTTGCAGCGCCACCTGGTGGATATGCGTGGAATATCTGAGGACCCGACCAACGCTGCTTGCAGCTGTAATTTTTGGTTATTTTTCCTCATATAAACATGCGTGAGAAAGCTGAAAACCGTATATTTCTCTCTGTTTTTACAGTTTCTGGCTTTAAGTGGTGGAATTATTGCATGATTATATTTTTAACTAAACCCCTTTCAAACCTGCTGGTGGGTTAGAGGGTTTAGAGTGCTGGAATAATCTCGTTTATTTTCGTGAATTAAGAGTAAATTTCTGTTTCTAGAGTAAAACATGACAGTCAACTCTGAACTCTTTTCTTATTGTTGTGTTTTATAGAATCAGACAAGCTCATACTAAGATGCATTTCCAACTTTCCAAAGATAAAAAGCCTTCTAGAGATAAAAACCAGAATCATCCCTGACTGTAACCTCATTCCTCATGTGGGCCTGAACTCAATTTTTGACCCTTAACCTGGAACACACCTGTGGAATTAGCTCCAACCCAAAAACGCACGTTAAATCCCTGAAAAACAGTGAGCACAGAAGGGACTGGTCATGAACAGATGAATATTCTATAATTAAATAATAACCTGAGATCTTCCAGTTGGTTTTGTTCTCAAAATGTCTCGAAAAAACGCACAGTGAAGTTCTGATTAGTCAGGAATAGGTTTGGTATTAAATATTAAAAGGTATTTGCAGACTCTGTTTGTTAAAACAAACAAAAACTCCCCTCTACAACAATTCACTCCATGTTTACAATCTGGTAGGAAAACTCATTAAAATATGCAAGAATTACAGTCAGTGTGTGTGATGGAATAGTGGCATTGCAGTTTGTTCCAGGTGACCAAATTTGGACTTTTATGGCAAAAATGTTGACAATCTGATGAAATGCACCACCTTAATTCTCTTTAAACCCCCTTATTCCCCCTTAAAAATAAACCTTAAGGTGGTTTTAAAATCACAAAGGAGTAGAAGTGTGTCTTTATTAAAGATTCTCTCTCCAGACATCATGTTGTTTCAGAGCCTTCAGATGTTCTCAGTGTCTTCTGCCGAGTTTTCTGCACTTTTACCCAAACTTCACCTCAAATATTTGATGTCTGGGGCTTACAGTAATTGAGCCACAGGAGGCTGGAGTGGATGGAGTGGATTGAAGGTGCATTTCAAGCTGTGCAGCTCCACACGTTAGCAGCTCCAGGTGGCGGCGAGACGCGAGCGTTTGAAAATGTTACCTTCAACAGACGGAAATCCTGCCCAGCTGGTTTCTGATGTGTCGTATCAAAGGAAGCCGAAGACACCAGAGAGGAAAAAAGATCTAATGTTGGTAGAAAGGAAGAGTGCGTTTGGATTCATTTACTGGTTGGAGCAGCGAGGACGCCCATGGAGCGTTTAATCCGCAGGTCCTCTGGCGGTGGAGAGTCGACCCACTTATCTGTTATCAACTGACAAAATAACAACTTTTAAGAGATGTTGCCACCAAATATTGACTGTGAGTCGAGGGCTTTTCCTTCACATACTGTAGACGTCATGTTTGGCACAGCAAGCTGCTGAAAACGAGACGTCGTCTTAAGAGCAGCAGCCTTCAGTAATCTCTCCTTTATTCTCCACTAATTGCGATCATTACTCCAGCGCACCTCTCAGTGATTCATTAAAGCCGTCGCTCCACTCAAGACTCCTCCATTTCGATTGCTCTCGCCTGAATCCCCCTCAGATTCCTGCAGACCAATAAACATCCTGAGCATCATCATCAGGAGAGCAGGTAACCACACTGCAAAAACTCAAAATCTGACCAAGTCTGTTTGTCTTATTTTTGGTCAAAATGTCTCATCCCACTTGATTTAAGATAAATTCACTTAATAACTGACATTTCAGCAAGAAGGAGGGACTTGTTTTAAGACAACGCATCTCAAATATCTTGTTAAATCAAACGATCTTGAAATTATCTTGTTTTAACCCTCCTGTTGTCCTGTGGGTCAAACTGACCCGTTTTAAAGTTTGAAATTTTTGAAAAAAAAAAAAATACACTTTACAGTGACTTCCACATTTTCAAAATTTTTTAGGAAATTTTTGAACCTTTTTTGGTGGAAAAAAAGAAATGTTTAAAAAAATATTTCTTTAACAACAGTCACAAAAAATCAACCAAAATCCAGCGAATTTCGCTGTGACTGTTGTTGAAGAAAATATTAGAAATTTTACTGATATATATATATTTGTATATATGTTATCAATTTTTATATTTTTAGGATTTTTTGGAAGAATTTTATTCATTTTTTTTTTTTTTTTTTTTTTTTTTACAATTTTAGTATTTTTATTTAACTTTTTACTTCTTGCCAGATTTGGGGAATTTTTTTAAAATAAAACTTTTAAGGGAAACTTCTAAGGAATTTTCATCCTAAAGATTTTGCTTTTTTTAAAAATAAATTTGGGGAAATTTTTGCTGAATTTTTGCTGAAATTATTATTTTTTTCCCAGACACAGGAACAATATTTTTTGGTACCATAAATGAGGACAACAGAAGGGTTAAGACAATCCTGGTAAAATACAGCTTCAAATAAGTTTTTCCAGCTAATTTTATGATCTCCATATTCTAAATATCACATCTTATTTCCAGAAATCTTACCGAGCCATTTTTCACTTGTTCTACTGGCAGATTTTTTTCATTTATTTCAAGGTAGAAGTTCCTTGAAATAATTTTTTTTCTTGTTTTGAGAGGGGCATTTTTTTCCAGTGCAAAGACAGGGGAGCAGAACAGCGCTAGGTGTGTTCTTTATTTATTTATTTTTTACATTTTTATGTTTGAGATAGAAAACCGAGAGACTGCAGGAGTTGCATACACCTTAAGGGGAATACAGTCAGCTTGCACCACCACTTCCTCTGTTCCTTCCCTGCTCAATTTACCTTTATGGAGCTGTGCTGTCACAGAGGTTAAAGAAGTGAGCTTATGACTGAAAGGGAGTCTGTCTGAGCTCCAGAGTGGCTATGAGAATGTGAGTTAATTCCCCAGAAACCCTCCTATAAGGCTGTTGTGCATAGCCAGACCTCTACTGCTGTGTTAGCTCAGGAGAATGGTCTGACTGCACCCGTTTCCATTCTGCTACAGGAGAAACATTTGTTTGCTTTTCTTTAAACCCATTACAGTCGCTTTGATGCTAAGCCCAGGATGCAGCAACGGTGCCCCAGCAACGACAGTGATGCTGAGGGAGCTTGTTTTGGTGGAAGGTTTGTGTTACAAGCAAGTGTCATTAAACCAGCTGATTCTGTGAAAGAACCAAACAGTGAGGAGAATGGTCTGACTGCACACATTATCATTCTGCTATAGCAACATGATCATGCGATCAATCAACCAAGATCCAGCAAAATTTGCTTAATTTTGATTGATTTTTCTATGAATGATCTAAAGAAACATTTGAACATTTCTTTTTTTCCAACAAAAAATATTCAGAAATTTCCCGAAAATGGTGAAAATGTGGACATCAGAAGTTTCACTATGAAAATATATATTTTTTCCACTTTGTCAAACTTTAAAACGGGTCAGTTTGACCCAGAGGACGACACCAGGGCTCAGTAAGCTGTAATCTTTTGCTCAGGAAAACGGGTCGGCTCATGAAGCGGATAAAAGGAAAGCCAAACTTAAATAAAGTGTTCAGTCAGACTGCACATAGAACCTGTTTTCTATTCTAAGTATCAGGAGCTTCATCCCACTGCTGCTTTTAGAAATAAACAGACTGTGACATACTGTTCCAGTTTCACTGAAGTGGGATATAAATATCTGAGCAGAACTCAAAATAATTGGACTTGTTCCCAACTGCAGGTAAAATGGATTTAAAGGAAAGCTCCACCATGATCCCTAAAACCGTACATGCCTGTAAACTACACTTCATGTTGTTTAAACGTTAAAATTTCAGCAGCTGTGGTCACCAGAATGTGACTGTAACATTATGGTAAAACATTTTCTACGTGTACGGTAAAGAAATGTATTGATATACACCCCCTGTCAAAAGTTGTGAGACAGGTTCTCACTTATTTGAATGAGGAAGTGTCTCAAACCTTTTGACAGGGGGTGTAGTTGATTTTAGGATTAAAAATGTTTTTTCAGTGCAAACACAAAGACAGACATAATGCATAGTTTCCATCAGATTGATGAAGCCGCCTGCGTGCACAGCAGCTGTCTGTATGCACGACCAGCTGTGGCTATTTACAGCGTGTACTGTAGCGCTAATCTATCAGCATGTAGCCCGTCTGTAGACTCACATCACGGAGATATCTCAGTCACTGTTATCAGAAAGATGATCAACGAGACAGACTTTACAAATGAGGCTTCACAGTAGAAGATGAACAGATCCCAACTGGAATGTAAATAAAGAGTGATGAAGCTCGTCACGAACATTTTAACACGGAGCTTATAAATGATCATCTGACATTTTTACAGCTCGCACTTCAGAAATAACAACACAATAAAGGAAACAAAAAAGAAATGAACAGACTTAGTTTTTCCATCAGATCAAGCCTCTGATGTCATCTTAGACGTCCTCTTCATTATTTCCCCTCAGCTGACTTTTCTTCCACCACACCAGAGATGGATTTTGAATTTTGTGAATTTCGGCTCAAGGATCAGTCAGGGGTGTCCAACATGAGGCCCGCGGTCCCCCAGAGGGTCCAATGTGGCCCTCAAAGTGTAAAAATTACAGAGAAGACATTGACTGCAGATTGTAAATCCGAATACCCCCCCCCACCCACCCACCCACCCACCCGGAGGTTTACCGGGTGGAACGAATATTCGGCGTTACTGTCTTCCCTCCTCCTTCGGCCCACATCAGCTCATATCGGCTCATCCCGTCCTGTGATCACATAAACATATACACATATGTCTATGTGATCACCCCCTCCTCCCCTCAGACGAAAATAGGAATATTCGGAGCTCGTCTCTTCCCTTTGCCTTCGGCCCACTTCGATGAATGGATCCGAATATTTGGGCCATCAAATTGGGCTGAATGTAGAACCTGAACTAAGATGAGTTTGGCTCTCCTGCTCTAAGTGCTGGTTGTTAAACCGTTGGAGTTCCTTTCAGTGACACATCTCCCCTCCATTCTTGGCCTTCTGTATCCCTCAGCAAGAGCTTTATTGAGCTCACAGTATTCAAATATTACTGCTTTATTAACTATTTTGTAGCAGCAATGTCCTGATTCTGTTGGATAATGAACAGATCTCGCTGTCGGCACTTCTAATTAGATCTGTTGAAAATGGGGGAAGACCAAATGTTTTATTGAAGTGAGACAAATGAACCTTTAAATTACTGCTTTAAATCAAACCACAAGCACAGAGCTTTTTTTTATAGTGTCTTTATTTGCCACCTTCACTTTATACATACACAGAGACATTCTGTAGAAACTGTCCACCAGACCATGCAGCACTGATTGAGGTAAAAACTTGTCATTTTTGCCTTTGGGGGTTTGTTTCTGTCTCCTATGATTGTCTGACTTCTCTCACCTCAAGTAGTTTCCCCACAAATAGCACCTGCAACTCTAATATCATGTTATCATAATCAGTAGAACCAATGACTGCAGCTACAAACCTCATTTGTGAAACCTGTTTTAATAAACCCAGTGCACGTTGGCGGTTAAATATATGCATGATCATAACTAGAACACAGCAGGATTAAAGTGGAATGGATTTTCTTTTATATATCACATAAAAATTTGCAGTCATACATGTTCTTGAAGACAATGAATTCATTGCAACATTTACTGCATGAGATGATCATGGCAGTGTCGTTTCTCCTCATGGTTGGAAGTGTGTCTCACATTGTCAAGTTGCAGTTTTATTCAGTTCAATATAGTTTTATTTATATGTATTGCGAGTTCATAATATCAGTAATCTGTTGGTATTTGGTGAAGACATTTTTTTTCCATCCCTCGTGAACAAGATCCTGAGATCCTTGAACTCCTTCATTTGGGTAAACAAACATTAGACATTAATATGTTTACCAAACCAGTAGGAGTTTGTGCAATCTGCAGATTATTGCTGTGGAGTGCACTGAAGCACTTCAGTTTCGAACTGGAGACGTTGCTTCAATAAGAGGTGAAATGTCCTGAAGAACCAAACAGAGAAGAGTCTTGTTGTTTTTTGCTGAAGTGCCAGGTTTTACCATGACCTGGATCGCTGAGAATCTTCACAAACACATTCAGTTTATCCTTGAGTCCAAGTGAAATTTTGTGCTAAATCTGTGAAAGTCTCAAGGTGTTTTCTAACGCCTCCGGTCGCGGCTGACACAGCGTGGATGATGATGATGATGTCTGCACAATAAGCTCTCATCGTTTATCGTACCACCAACATTTTGACCACAGTTTGCCTTTTTTCAAGGTAAAGTCTGTCTGAAGCTGCTGAACTGCACAGCAAATGAATAGCTCAGGAATGAAAGTGAGGATGGGAGTGAATGTGTGAAATTGTTAAACCTCTGAGGTGTATCCAGGTAAAAGCTGTGATTCTGACTGACACTAACAAAGCAGAGAAAATCAGTCATAAAAAGGGAAATACAGCCTTGAAAAACAGGTGAGATTTTAATTATGCAAAGGCCGCATGAATCAGTACAAGGAAAGCATCACTAATATGTTTTTTCCACTTTGCTCTGAAACAGCTTCCAAAAACAGTGCATGAGTCCTCCTCCAAGATAAGACAAATCCAGCGTCGCCTCATGTTTTATTCAGAACACATGCCGGTACGTTTACACCCGAGTCTGAACTAGATCCACATCTGTGACCGCATCTTGGCCGAGTGTTACCAAAAAAACAAAGCGTCAGAGCCGATCTGTCAGGGACACGACCGCCTCATGGGAAATCAAATCCATCATCCCTGACGTTGGCTGGAGGGGAAACGGAGAGTTTCATTAAAGAAGAGGCAGCCTTATTGGTTAATTGACAGACGCTGATGGAGTTTGCTCGCAGCAGAAGTCTCGAACTGCTTCGTATTTTTGTGGCGTCGCACATTTAAATTACCCACACACACATTTATACTCACATACTTATGAGGACATTTATGTAATTATTCCTTTGCCTCTAACTCTAATATAATCATCAAGACGACAAGCTGAAGTCAGTAAATCGGTAAACCTGGATCTAAACGTTTGATCCAATTTTCAACTATAAAATCTGAACCTAATGTTGTGAGGATTTGCTTCTTTTTTTTTGTCCCTACGTGGATAATGAGTGCCTGGGTCACTCTATAATTGAGGGACTTTTGAAGTCCATGGGATATATCTGTGTACATTTTCATGAAAAGTGAAATCTGCAGATTTTCTCTTTCTTTGTCAGTTTGTGTCTCTGTGGTCATTTTTGGTCACTATCAGTCTGTTTGTGCTCGTTTTCTCTTTTTTTATGATCATTTTACGTCTCATTGAGTCATTTTGTCAACAGGTTTACGACAATATCTTCAGAAATAACTTTAAATTTCAATTTTACTCAGTTGTACATATAATATTTAGTAGAATCTTTCTCTAAATACCATGTGGTGTTTGGTTATAGGCGGCCATGTTGGTTTTAGGCCTGAAAACAGCTAAAATGTCAACTATGATAGAAAAAGTCCTGCAATTATACACTGACCCCCTAAAGTGCAGACACACCGTATTTATATCCACACATCAGCTAGAACCATAACAGCATGTAAATAGAAGTCCTCAAACACCTTCTTGACGTGACGAGCTGCAGACTAAACCCGGTCCTCACAAAGGCAGACGTACACGGCACAAACACGCACATGTATGAGCTCTAAAATGGAAAGCTGCGGGTTTAATTTCCCTGTTTGCAGGCTGCATCCTAATTGCTGAAAAATTCCTCTTCTAATAAGTGCATGTGCATACAAGGCCCGACACTCACAGGCACACATCCTCGCACACTTAAGGAAGCAATTTACATATGATTTCTGTGAGCGCACAAGAAGAAATGGATAAATTAAAGAACAGAAAAAACATGGAACTGGTGTGAATTTCTCAGCAGAAAGAAGATGAAGGGAGAGGAATGAATGAGAATTTGAAGGTTCACGGCAGGGCTGTCCACCATGAGGCCCGTGGTCCAAAAGTGGTCCTCCAGAGGGTCCAATCCGGCCCTCAAAGTGTAAAAATTACAGAGAAGACATTAACTGCAGATTGTAAATTATAAAACTATAGATTTAAAATCATTTCTAGACCATCATAGAGTAAAATACTAGATTGTTCAGTGTTCGTTTGTTGTTCTTGTGTCTCATTTTTTGTAAGATTTTGTGTTGTTTTTGTCACTTTGTTTCTTGCTTTTGTCGTTTTCTGTCTCATTTTTGGAAACATTTTATCTTTTTTTTGTCTTCTTTGTTGTTTTGATCATAAATTCTTGTTCTTTTGAATTTTTGTGTCTCACTTTTGTCATATTTTGTCTTGTTTTTGTCATTTTCTGTCTCTTGTGTAATTTTTTTGTCTCCTTTGTGTCATTTGTCCATTTTTTGTCACTTTGTTGTTTTATTTTGTTGTCTCATTTTTTGTCGTTTTGTTTCTCTTTTTTTGTCATTTTGTGTCATTTTTGTAATAGATTTTGTGTGAATGATAAATTGAAGCATATTACTGAAATTGAACTTATTTTTCTGAAGAAATTTCATGTTCATTATGTTTAGCAAATAAATAAATAAAAATCCTGAAATGCGAACATTTTCATAATTTCCTTTTTTGCACTAAAACAAAGGATAAAATTGGAGTTGTGGTTATTTATAGGTTATTATGCGATAATTTTATTGGTCACTGGAGATCAAACCGGGCTGAATGTGAAACCTGAACTCTGATGACTTTGACAGTCCTGGTTTGAAGGAAGAGCAGGGAGATGTCTGTGTAGGTTCTCATTCATCCAGGTCATGGTTGTCCAAAGTAGTTTAAATCAATCCAGTGGACTTTAAGAAAGGTCCTTGAAGACGTTTCACCTCTCATCCAAGAGGCTTCTTCAGCTCTGGAGAACTAAGAACTGAAGAAGCCTCTTGGATGAGAGGTGAAACGTCTTCAAGGACCTTTCTTAAAGTCCACTGGATTGATTTAAACTACTTTGGAAGAGCAGGGAGGGGAAATATATTCAGAACAGAAGGAACAGAGGACAGAAGATCCCGTAAACACGGTAGAAACCGACATTTGTGTTGAATTTCAGAATCTGTCAGCCTTTCTGCTCCGGCACCTCGTCCTGTTCTGTGATTAAAGTCCCTCTAACCCCCTCCTCTGCACATGGTGGAATCCTAGTGAAGCTGCAGAGAGTTGTTGAAGCCATCTGCCTCATTAGAAACGCCTTGGCACGCACGCCATCCGCACTCTGCGTCCTCCGAGGCGGGAGGATTTAGACGACTTCCTGCTGTACCTGTGGCATGAAAACCTCCTGCTTCTAATATTCTCATCCTTGAATTAAAAAGCTCTGGGTTTTTTTTGGTAAATGTGTGCTTTTCGTCCGCCAGCAGGGATTGATCCGTGAAGACTGATTGTACCGGAGGAGCCCCATCTCAGGATTTATGAGTCCAAAAAAAAAAAGTCTTTGCCAGGGGGGAATCTCATTTAGCGCTCTGGTCACGGGTCCAAATCAAAGTTGGCTGAATTATGGCTCCTCTCCCGGGTCTGGCGATATTGAATAACGCTGATTATACACAGGTACTGTATGTTCAGACTGCAGATACAGCTTTTTTTTTCTGGCTTTCATTTACCTAAGGAGAACTGAGCATGTATTTACTTTGTGAGCGCCGCTCCACTCTCATGCTGTTGTATGTATTCACTCCTGGCCTGATACCACTGTGTGAAATGACTGCAAATAACACGCAGCCTGTATGAGAAGTAAGTGATATCTGTTCCGTCCTCTTAGAAGGATCAGACACATGACTAGAAACAGTAAACAGGCTGGCATTCAAACAGCAGCAACAGCGTGGACTGTCAGTTTCTGAGCCACTCCACATTTTCCTTCATATGTCACCGAATCTCCTCCCTCTTGGGAACAAATAACCCGAAAAACATGTTTGGTTGGTCTCTTATCTTCCAATCTGCTGTACCCACATCAAATCAGGGTGAATTAAATTGATTATTTTTATTTGTTCATGACTTTCTTAGTTGATGAAACAGGCTGAACTTGGACAACATTTACTGGAATTGCTTGTGATCCTGTAACAATTACTACATAATCAAAGAATACATTATTAGAGCTGACCACTGTCATTTAGCGTATTAGTCACCAGTACAAAAACAACTGGATGGAACCATTCTCATGTTGTTTTGCACCGACTTCCTTTGATATTTTTACTCTTTTGTAATACCGTCAATCTATAATTGAGGGACTTTTTAAGTCAATGAAATATTTTCTTTAAAAGTCAATAAACTAGTGTTTTTTTATGTTAATTGTGATCATTATTATTTATGATGGAAACAATCAGTTATTAATAAAAAATGACTGGGTATCAGTAAAATCACAACTATGATACAAAAAGTCCTCCAATTATATATTGACTCGTCCAGAATGTCTTGAAAATTATTAATAATTCAGGAAAAATAGTCCAGAATAACATGAAATTTGTCTTAAATGACTCAAAAGTTATCCCAAAGATGCAAAATTGATCCAGAATGATGACAAAAGATCCAAGCTGACGAGAAAATTGCCCCAAATGACTCAAAAATGATCCATAATTACAGAAAATGATTCCAGAATGACTTGAAATTTATCCCAAAGACACAAAAGTGATCCAAAATGACAAGAAAAGATCCAAGCTGACATAAAACTTGTTGAAATTGACAAGAATGTTGTCCAAAATGTCTCAAATTGTCCAGGTCCATGTAGAATTTTTTCAGTCCATGGGACATATCTTGATATCTATTGACCCAACTGTATATCTCAAAGCGCTTAACTTCTAATATTGGACTGGCTGCATATCAATTAGCAGTAATCCATATTAACATCATTGATTTAGTTGCAAAACTTCCACTTAAAGAGGTTTAAAAATTAAACTGAGTCTCTCCATGTACAACAGTTTCCCTCCTGGTATGTCTTGAAATATACATAAAGTATTGGAATAATTGTGTGTCTAGCAGAGTTTCTCTGTTTAAAATAACAAAGAATACCTCCTTCCTCACTGAAAGTATATTTCATTTCATAAGTTATCAGATTTCAGATGTTTCCTCCCTAAGTGAAACATTACAGCTTACATTTCCCCAAATTTAAGTCATCTGACTGTGTGGCATTCTTATATTTGTTGAACGAAATGTGACCTCAGACCTGTTTTCATTCTGATAAAATGAACAAAACTTCTTCCTCTGGTCTGTAAAAATCAGAGAAACATGATGTATTTTTCATCTTATTTAGCACGACGAGTTGATTGAAATGACATCAGTCTTTTACTGCAGTTCTCCTCCGTTCCAGTGTTTGTGTCTTACTGGCACTGACCTTTAGTTTGGTGTTTGTTGTCTTCACAAGGCCATCCATCCATCCATCCATCCATCTCTCCATCCATCCATCCATCCACTCATCCAACCATCCATCCATCCACTCATCCAACCATCCATCCATCCATCCATCCATCCATCCACTCATCCATCCATCCATCCATCCATCCACTCATCCATCCATCCATCCATCCATCCACACACACACTCTTCATCCATCCATCCACTCTTCATCCATCCATCCACTCATCCATCCATCCATCCACACACTCGTCATCCATCCATCCACTCTTCATCCATCCATCCATCCATCCATCCATCCATCCATCCATCCATCCATCCATCCATCCATCCATCCATCCATCCATCCATCCATCCATCCATCCATCCATCCATCCATCCATCCATCCATCCATCCATCCAGAGAAGTAAAAGTTGGTTTTGTTATGCACCAGCTGGGGTGATAATCTGACTCTAAACACATTTAGTTACTTGTTGTCTACCTTTTTATGTAAGAAACTACTGACATAGCTCATGAAGTTCCAAGTGGTGCCATATTGTCTTTTGTTGGGAACAAATACCTTCATTTGTGTAGTGGTTGAAACGGAACATCAGAGCGTTATTTAC
The DNA here is from genome assembly GCF_021347895.1 of Acanthochromis polyacanthus. Taxonomy (NCBI): domain Eukaryota; kingdom Metazoa; phylum Chordata; class Actinopteri; family Pomacentridae; genus Acanthochromis; species Acanthochromis polyacanthus. The sequence goes on along the minus strand of NC_067123.1, from coordinate 40,233,640 downwards.
AGATTTTACAGCAGCTTTTTTCCCTGTGCTAAAGCCATGAGAGGCTTGAATTGATGTTTATTTTCCAGCTTATTTTAGTAGAATTGATGTAGAGATCTGTGCTGGTTCTCCACTCTCTCTGTTTTCTCTGTTTTTATCACTGATTTGTTGTTAATCAGTCCTTTATTCTCTTGTCTTTGTCATCACACTTGCAGTTTGAGCTACAATCACTAAATGATTTTAGATGACAGTTTATCGCTCCAGAGTTACTCAGGAACTTCTAGACAATAACAGATAAGTTAGTTTTGAATTTTCCTCTTTGACACCACAGTTTCTTTTCAGTCATACATCAACGTGTTGAGATGCTGCATGTATGTTCTGTTCAAACTGTGTGTGAGCTTCAGTTATTCTTATACGAGTGTGACAGCACGCGTGATGTCAGTATGCCATACCACTTGGACACATTCCAGAGCTTTTATTATACTTGTCAGATGAGGCATTTCTGGCTCTAAAGTAATTCCTGTAAAAGCGTGTACTTGAAGCCATCTGTGGTGCGTCCTTTCTCTGCTGGACTTTCTCAGCGATGAGTTGATCATGAGATGCAGACTTTGAAAACTCGTCTGCACGACAACGTAACAAGATGAAATGTTTTTAAGAAATTCATCCTTCAGAAAAATACATTTTTTGCATGTTTTGCTTTATTTATTCATCTATGAACATCAACATCTAGACCTCCATGAACATCTAGACCTCCATGAACATCTAGACCTCCATGAACATCTAGACCTCTATGACCATCTAGACCTCCATGAACATCGAGACCTCTATGAACATCGAGACCTCCATGAACATCGAGACCTCCATGAACATCTAGACCTCTATGAACATCTAGACCTCTATGAACATCTAGACCTCTATGAACATCTAGACCTCTATGAACATCTAGACCTCTATGACCATCTAGACCTCTATGAACATCTAGACCTCTATGAACATCTAGACCTCCATGAACATCTAGACCTCTATGACCATCTAGACCTCTATGAACATCGAGACCTCTATGAACATCGAGACCTCTATGAACATCTCGACCTCTATGAACATCTAGACCTCTATGAACATCGAGACCTCTATGACCATCTAGACCTCTATGAACATCTAGACCTCCATGAACATCTAGACCTCTATGACCATCTAGACCTCTATGAACATCGAGACCTCTATGAACATCTAGACCTCTATGAACACCTAGACCTCTGTGAACACCTAGACCTCTATGAACATCTAGACCTCTATGAACATCGAGACCTCTATGAACATCTAGACCTCTATGAACATCTAGACCTCTATGAACATCGAGACCTCCATGAACATCGAGACCTCTATGAACATCGAGACCTCCATGAACATCGAGACATCCATGAACATCTAGACCTCTATGAACATCTAGACCTCTATGAACATCTAGACCTCTATGAACATCTAGACCTCTATGAACATCCAGACCACTATGAACAAGTACACTCATGATCTTTTCTTCAGAACTGGTAACATCCTTGTTTTTATGATTCATGCTGTTATAACTTTGTCATGCTGCACAAAGACTTCTGAGCTCCTGCTACTTCTGGCTGTGATGCTGCTGTTTCCATAGAGGTGCAGGACTTTAGTTTGCAGTGAGAAATAAGCCCACAATGAGTAAAAATGTGACAGCAGAAAACACCCTGAAACTGCTTTGAGTTCAGAGGGTTAAAACTCCCAGAACGTCTCCTCAGAACACCAGAACAGGCCCATTTGCTGTGTTTGGAGGCCCTGTTGTGATTGGGTTTCATTGGTTGCACCTGGAGCTGGAGTTTCACATGATTGTCTCTCAGTTCAGAGAAAATCAGAGCTGTTGATCCTTCTGGTGATTTGAAGGCCAGAGTGGTGCTCGCCTACTTGTTGAAAAAATGTCCCTGAATGTTTTCGAAGTTGAAATCCCAGTGGTAAACTGGGGAATGTTTTGCGATTCCTGGGTTCTTTTAGGTTTTGTGCGGTGGCTGTGGGCCATAAATCTGAATCTCATGAACATTTTAATGATAATTTTTTTAATTACAGGATTGGTAATTAAAATATTTTGTGATGCTATTTAATTGTGCTGACAGCTGTTTCTGTAATTTTGTCCCTATTAAGATTTACTGCAGCACTGTTTTACTACATTGCACAGTTTAAAGTAAATACCGTAGTGTCAGGTGTAAGAGCTTATTTTAATTAATCTCTTCATTTGTTTGGTAACGCAGCTCAAGGTGAAGTGCAGATGACTCAGAAACTATAAACCCATTAAGAGAGTTTACATATAAACACAGAAACAATGGCGAACTGAGACTCAGAAGAACTAAGAAAGGCAAATTAGACAAAAACCATGGAAACTACAAACTCAGTGTAACCAGTTAATGTTGGGTACAAAATGATATCGTTTGTGTGTATGTAAGAAGAATGAGGCATTCAGTTCATGTCTGTCACTCCATCATGACACCATCCTGCTGTGACCAGTGACCATCGCCTTCTTTACCCATTTTAAGACTTGACGTGGAAAACGTGAAGCTTTCATTCAACACCTGACTGTAATTTTAGGGCGACAGGGTTGAGATGTTATCCACCATCATGGGACAAGAGATAGTAGCTCCATTTTACATTCACATTCCCAGAAACTGTTCTTATGAGCTGATTAATTCATCCCCTAAGTACAACTCTACCTACCTGTTTCATTATATAGTATTCAGTGGACTTCAACAACACCACTTCAACTCAGTTCTTACAGAAAAATATAATGTTCTCTACAGTCTTGTAGTGCTGACACAGATGACCCGATCAAGTTTTTTTTTTTTTGCCTCTGATCCAGTTAGTCACTGGTTTATTATCTGCTGATACCGACACCATTTTCCTTGATAATACACATTTCAAGTTTTGTTGATTAGCTGCAGTAGCTGGTTGAGCCACCAGGTGGAGCCACTTACTTTTTATGCAGTGTTTGGCGTTGGTCTGTCTGTCCGTGTGCAACATTACTCAAAAACACAGTAACAGATTCAGATGAAATTTTCATTGAAGGTCAGAAATGACACGAGGACCAAGTGATTAGATTTTGGCAGTGATGCAGCTCATAGTCTGGATCTACGTATTGTTAAAGATTTCTGTATCATTGTTAGATAGCAGCACAGTGTCACAACACATGATGATCACATGATTGTGATCCTACTACAAATCCACCTCTGAGGACTTATCAGGACTTATCCATCAGAAATGATCCAAGGAACAACTGATTAAACTGTGGGGGTGTTTCTGAGTCCCATCAATTCCTGCTACATATGTAGGTCACGTGATCCGGTATCCGTACAGAATGTACACATGGGTAACACGCACCTGTGCTCAGTGTAAGGTCAGTGTGTTTGTGGGTACATCTATATTCTATGGTGCCGAGATTTCTGATCGTCAATACCAAAAACAAAAGCTGCATTTCTAACAATGGCATACGTGGGAATGAGCAGCCTTGGAGGAGGACTGTGATCTCTGAGGGCTTTTTTCTATAGTGACCAGAGTAGTCTTTTTCGCAAGCAAGGAGAATTGTAGCATATTTAGCCAGTAAAAAGCCACCATGACAACATTTTTGGTGACGCTTAATGACTTCCATTAAGGCCATATGTGTTTAATTAAGATGGGATGGATGAAGACGGTTTTCAAATGTCCTCGTAGCATAGGTAACGGAGCTGCTTTTGTGATCTTTATGACATGTCTGTTGACTAAAATGTCATTTTCACACTAGAAAATGATCACTGCTCAGTTTGTGTCATGACTAAATCAGTTACTAATGGATCCATAACTTCTGAACTTGTGTTTATTAGAGATAAACCTTTTCTAAGCAGCAGTGTGACACATAGAAATGAAGAGACATTTACTTTCAGTCTCTAAATAGTTGAGCAGTAGTTATGACAACAGTAAATCATATAAAAATCACTTTTAATTACATTTACCATTGACAGGGCAAAAGGGAAAGGCCTGGAGTCACTCTTCATCGCTGCAGCTGGTAACTGCAGAGCTGCTGCTGACAGTACTGCAGAAATAGAGAATACAATCCATCAACAAGCAGCTAACCGGCATCTTCGTCTCTTTGATGGCATTTCTATAGATCACAGCTTTGTGGAATTTGATGTGGTGAATAAGCGTGTTAGTGATGGTGGTATTCTTGGAGTTGCTCCCGCGGTGAGTTTAAAGTGATTATGAAGGATCTGGAGGCAGACTTGACAAGAATCGGCCTGTGTTTGGTTTGGCCGGGGCTTATTTGGGCTTCTTTCTGCTGTTCTCACAAATGGCTTTTTGTCTGTTTTCTCAGCCAGGCCGGTCCTGACAAATGTGTTCAACTCAGGAGAACTGCCCAAACGGAACATAAAATGATCCTTTTTATTATTACTGTTATTATTCAAAATGCTGCGTGAGAGGATTTGGAAACTGAAGAATTACATGACATCACATTTGGTGTTTTAAGTGAAGACTGAATCTGAAATAGCATTGTTATCAGAGAACATTCTGAGTAATTACTACTGGAATAAAATGTACAGGAGGCACTGAAGATCTTTAAGTGGAGGTAAACTAATTAGAATTAAAACAAAAAAATACAAACACTTGTGATCAATGCTAGATCAGGGGTGTCCAACATGAGGTCCGTGGTCCAAAAGTGGTCCTCCAGAGGGTCCAATCCGGCCCTCAAAGTGTAAAAATCACAGAGAAGACATTAACTGCAGATTGTAAATTAGTAAAACTATAAATTTAAAATCATTTCTAGACCATGACAAGTTGTTTGGATCAGAAAGTAAAATACTAGATTGCTCATTTTTCTTTGGTCATTTTGTCTCATTTCTTTATTTTTTTGTATTGTTCTTGCTTTTTTGTCTGACTTTTGTTTGTCGTCATGTTTTTGTCATTTTGTGTCTCATTTTTGTAATATTTTGTAGTATATTTGTCATTTTTTGTTTGACTTTTATTGTTTGTCATCATGTTTTTGTCGTTTGCGTTTCCTTTCTGACACGATTGTGTTTTTCGTCTTCTTTTTGTCATTTTATGTTTTGTTTTATTTGTTGTTTTGTGTGTCATTTTGTTTTTTTGTTGTCTCGCCTTGTTTGTCTACTTTTTAGTAGTTTTGAGTCTCGCTTTTGTCATTTTTGTTTTTGTCGTTTGTTTTTATTTTGTCTCTTTGTAACTTTTTGTCTCTTTTAAATTTTTTCTTTTTGTCATTTTGTGTCTCGTGTTTGGAGTATTCCGTCTTGTTTTTGTTGTTTTTTTGGTATTTTTTGACTTTTACCGTTTTTGTCATTTTGTTTCCTTTTTGTCTTGATTGTGGTTTTGTCTTATTTTTGTCATTTTGTGTGATTTTTTTAATCTCATTTTTGTTGCCTGTCCATGTTTTTGTCGCTTTGTATCTTTTTTGTCTAATATTTTGTCTCTTTTTTTGTTTTGTTTTGTGTCATTTGTCTCATTTTTGTCATTTCGTGTCTCATTTTTGAAATATTTTGTCTTTTTTTTTGTCAGACTTTGGTCGTTTGATCATTAATTAAAATCCTCCATGGTTCAGCTCCAGGTGACTAAATGTTGTGTTCCTTTGTAGACACTCTGTGATCTGGAAGTTGTAATGAGGAAATGATAAACTGAGGATGAATGTTGATGGAATTGAACTTATTTTTCTTCAGAAATTTCATGTTATTCGTAATGTTTGGAAAATAGATCATTCCTTAAACATGAACAAGTTCAGAATGAAGTTTTTTGCACTAAAACAAAGGAAACGTTTGGAGTTGTGGTTCCATGACCACGCTGTGCTCGCTCATTTAAACTGATCTACCGACTTTCCCTTTCAGCCTTTGATTCAGTTCTATAGAAGTTGTGATGCTGTTGTTGTAAATATTGCTTCATAATGAAAGACTTTTCTAATATTTTTAACCTTTTTCAATACAACACTAAAATATGCATCCACAGAAAAGATACAGTTTCAAGAAAAATTAAAAATGACACTTTTATGAGAAGAATTTTGTCCAGTACAGAATTACACAGTGTGGAATTAGTTTTTCAGAGCCAATTAAAAGTATCGTCTGGAAGTTTTTGCCATTAGGGAAGCTCTGAAGCAGTTAGTGTGTGTGTCTATGCCACACTGAGGCTGTCGCTTTTTATTTAAACATTAGAAAATCAAATATTCTGTGACTCATTCGACATCAAAATTCTCCACGAGCAGCAGTTCACGCTCTGCATTCCTGTTGAGCTGCTCTCTGATGCTTTCCTGTCTGTTTGCCCTCTCTGTAAACCAAACGGTTGTTTCCATTCTGATAACATAAAATGCAGAAAGCTAGTGACATGATTTGATTCTGAACCATATGTAAGATATAAAGCACTGGGGATTCAAAGCAACAGGCTGCAAATCGTAGATAAGGAAAACCGTTTGTCTTTGTAAAATGCAGCTTCCATACAGTAATACTGCCATGATAAAAAAAAAAAAGTCCAAGACACCTGTTTGCATGTAAATAAAGGTAGTTCTGCCAAGGCATTGAAAGAAAGCATGAATTCTGAAAAGTTTTTTAAGATTAGGCTACAAGATCAGGGTCAGTGTGATTGAATTCAAAGGAATCATGGGCTGGCCTTCATTCGTTTACCTCTATGGTTTCTGAAAAATTGTCTTCTGTCATCCGATGCTCTTTTGTTTCAGGCTGCAGTTACTGGGGGATCTTTTTGCATGATAAACAAAAAAAAATAAAAATAACACGCTGGTTTAGCAAGTCGATCAAGCGTTTGTAGTTTGTGAGTCAAACTTTGGGATGATTTCAGTCTATGTGGCATTTTTAACACCTTCTAACTTCTCAAACTTCGTCATTTTCTTCAGTCTTGGGTTCATCATACTCATCATGGCTTCCATGTCCAGAGATGACACACTTAAAGCCATCTCCATTAACTTTAATCATCTTAGGACTTGAAGTTGGGCAAGCTGTTGATCAGTCTGTTGGTGGGGTTGGTTTTCCATCTTGTTCCCCTTTTCATGCTGATGTTTTCGAACCGAGCCAAGAAACACAGCAAAGTGTCAGTTAAAGTCAGAGAAATGGATCATTTCTCGCTCATACAAGGCAGGTTTTACTTGCAAGTCTTTAGAAGTAGGAAGATTAATTCAACATGGCCTCAAGAAGACACAAACTAGGCTTTAGTGAGAATCTCTGAATATAAATTTGAGTTTTTCTTACTGTCCATGAATCCCATGAAAACACCCAAAGCCAGTAATGAAATGATCTCACTAACAAATATTATCTTTGCATTCAGAGCCTGGTATTATCTGATTCCACTGTTCCACAGAGCTTCACTTTAATCCTCAAAACACACTCTAAACCAGAGGTGTCAAACTCATCTTAGTCCAGGTTCCACATTCAGCCCAGTTTGATCTCCAGTGGACTGGACCAGTAAAACCAGTAAAACCAGTAAAACCACAGCATAATGACTGATAAATAAAATTAATTCTACAAAGGAACACAACATTTAGTCACAGCTTTTTTATTTTATGATCACAACGACAGCAAACACCAAGAAACGGCAAAAACAAGACAAAATATTACAAAAACGAGAAACAAAATGACAAAAAAATGAGTCAAATGCCACAAAACAAAAAAGAGTCCAAAAATTAGACAAAACTGTTTCAAATGAACTAAAGAATGGACAACACAAGTGAGACAAAAAACACTAAAGGACAAAAACGACACACAAAACAACGAATAAGCACAGCACAAAGTGACAAATAAGACAGACACAAACGAGACAAAAAGGAAATACGAAACAACAAACATGAGACAAATGACAAAAGTCAAAGGCAGAAACAACAAAAACAAGACAAAATATTCGAGAATGAGACAGAAAACGACAAAAGCGAGAAACAAAATGATAACAATAAGACAAGAAAACACAAGCGAGTCAAAAAGGAAAGACAAAATGACAAAAACATGAGACAAACCGGCGGCATAGCTCAGTGGGTAGAGTGGCCGTCTTGCAACCGAAGGGTTGCCGGTTCGATCCTCGCCCCGTCGTGCTCGAGGTGTCCCTGAGCAAGACACCTAACCCCTAATTGCTCCTGATGGGGTCGTGGTTAGCGCCTTGCATGGCAGCTTCCACCATCAGTGTGTGAATGTGTGAATGTGATGTATCATGTAAAGCGCTTTGGGTACCTTGCAGGTATAGTAAAAGCGCTCTATAAATACAGACCATTTACCATTTACAAACCGACAAAAAGTCAGTCAACAAAAACAAGACAAAATATTACAAAAAAGAGACACAAAAGCACAAATAAACAATCTACTATTTTACTTTATGATCAAAACAACTTGTCATGGTCTAGAAATGATTTTAAATTTATAGTTTTACTAATTTACAATCTGCAGTTAATGTCTTCTCTGTAATTTTTACACTGTGAGGACCGAATTGGACCCTCTGGAGGACCGCTTTTGGACCACGGGCCTCATGTTGGACCCTCTGGAGGACCACTTTTGGACCACGGGCCTCATGTTGGACACCCCTGGGTTATACTTTAATTTGTCTCTCATTCACCCTCCTGTTCCACACTCAGTAGAACACATCTTTGTATGTTTCTGTGTTAAAACAGCCTCTAACATGCACTCCTCCCTCCTGTTTTAGTGAATTTTGACATCCTCTTCTAGATGCACACATTTTTTCAGAGTTTTTCTGTTTTTGTCATATTGCCGTTGTTCTCCTCTCTCCTTGTACTTCCTGTCTGCACACTTGTACCGAGGACATCACAGGAACACAGTAATCATCTTAACCACTTGACCACCTGGATGGGTTTTTGTCTGGAACCGCTCATCTATGAGAAAAATATCAAAAAAAGTCGGCTTTTTTCTTCAGTAACAGCAGTAGTACAAACCGCTTAGCTGCTCGCTTTTCTTTAATCGTTCTAAACTCTTTTTTTTTTCCTGCCAATTAAACTGGCAGCTGCCCTCCTGTTTAACTCCAAACCAAACGCTCTCGGTTCTGCCACCCCAGCAGCTGTGCACGCAAACCTCAGAATCAAATCTGCTGTCTTTAAAGATATCCAAGAATACATTTCATAACTGAACAGAGAGCGTTCCATTCACGCTGAATTAAAACATTACCTCCTCTGCCAGTTTATCATACTTTAAGACAACAAAGCTAATTGTTTTTGATCATATGAGATGATACTTCTGCAGCAGAGCTCTGCCGCGTGCATCACGCTGAGCCGTCTTTCAAAACGGGAAAAAAAAATGCAAATGCTGTTTTAATTTGTACCCTCTAATCCTCTCTATAGATTGAAAATCCTTTAAAATAGACCAGGAAGGCATTCATGTTTTCTGTGGCAGAGCTCCAAGGTAATTCATTTCCCTGTTACTTGAATAGAGTGTTTTGATTTTCACTTTGCTGTCTAAATTTTCAAGATGATAAATGTGCTGCTTTAGGATTTGCTTATGGTAATGTGGTGCTTTTATTCATTAAGCACAGGCAGCACACGCGGCAATACACCCTCGACGTTGATTAGACGCTTTGTTGGAGCCCGGCTTCTGTTCTGCAGCGCGGGATTCAGATGCTATCTGTGAGGTTTTTTCCTGTGAATTGAACTTCCAGAAAGCGCTTCTACCTCCCGAGGTGACCGGTAACAGCTGAGTGGTTCTGGTGGGTTGCCTCTGAGTTCTGGCAAACGTTCAGGCTACTTGATGAACGTGGCCAATTAAGGGTGAGTGTGTGTGTTAAGCCTGATGAGTCTGCAGAATGCAACATGATCCACGCTGTCTGAGCATTCAGCCAGCCAGCCCACATGGAAGGGATTATTGCGCGGCTGCAGCATATGTGCGCTGATATTCAATGTCTGGCTTTCACCTTGTTCCTCCCCCACAAGGAAACATCCTGATTATAACGGCCGAGAGCCAAGGGGTGTTTGTCAGAGGTGAGGTCAGCAGGTAGAGCTAATCTTCCAGTAATCACAGGGTTGGTGATTCACTTTCCACCTCCTTTTTTGTCCGCGTGTTCGAGTGTCAAGAACCGAGCCTCAGATTGCTGCAGCCGTTAGAGGCGGCCATCATGTGTGAATGAGAGGCAAATAGCAAAGTGCCTTTGAGGCAGTGACAGCAGCAGGAGTGGAGCAAAAAGAGCAAAAAGAGCAAACAGAGCGGTGACTGAAGTACAACACCAGCATTAAAAGGCTGCTTTGGTTTCGTGCTGCAGGGAAAGAGGAGTGTGCCACATTAGTGAACTCCGCCTGCAGGCACTGATTCAGTTTTGGGAACCTAAAGATGATCTGCACAGTGCAAATTTCCTCAGGTGTTTGTCTACAAGCACCTGGACTGCTGGTGGAAGCTGATGTAACTGAACTCTCCCTGACACCACTGAAGCTGTTCGCTCAGACTCGGCGCTCTCAGGGCATATTTCTCATGATAAGCATCTGAAAAGTTGCAGTAAACAGTGTTCTGTAAAGGATGCAGCTGTTTTAGCTGAACATCAAGCTGTATTGTTTGCTCAGGATACTGAAAGCGCTTTCCCACTAGCACCATTCCATTTGAGTACCACCTCATCGTGGGTGGACTCACTAAACACTCCGTCCTCCAACATGGTCTCCAATAATCCAGCAGTGGAGCTGAGGCCACTCCTCCTCCCGTTGCTCACCGGTTGGTGCCCGTAAATGGCGTCTGTTTGGTTAAACCCCTTCCAACACCCACTCCGGCTGTGATGGACCCATAGTCACTTTTGAGATGTTTCAGCTGCTCCTGACACTGCTTCATGACTGCTTCATTCTGGTGCCGTGAGTTCCCCGGTTAAGCGACACACCCGGCCATCCATGGAAAAGAAGATGGGATTCTTCCATCGCTCCTGGTCCAGTTCTGATGCTCGTGTGTCCATTGTTGCTGCTTTCGGCGTTAATTTCTTCAGCAGTTTGAGCAACAGCAGCTCATCTGTTGGATCGGACCACATGGGCCAGCCTTCCTCATCAGTGAGCCTTGGCCGTCCATGACCCTGTCTCTGGTTCACCACTGTTTCTGCAGACCAGGAACACCCCACAAGAGCTGCACTTCTGTAGATGCTCTGATCCAGTGGTCTTGTCAAATTCACTCAAATCCTTAAGCTTGCTCATTTTTCCTGCTTCTAACATCAACTTTAAGGGACAAAGTGTTCACTTGCTGCCTAATAAATCCAAAACACTAACAGGTTCCATGATAGAGATAATCAGTTCTTCACTTCACCTGTCAGAGGTCAGAATGTTGTCTGACTGGTGTTTGAGCAGCTTTGTAACCGTATCATGCGTTTTACCGACATGTTTAGCGTGTCAGAACTATTTAGTGAGTCACACGTTCATGCAAAGGACACACAGATATGACTTTGCTGCATTTATGCAAAGCTAGCAGCCTCCTGTAGGGTTATCCTTCATGAACTGGCAGAAGTCCAGGCACAGGCGGTGTTTTCCTACTGACAGACACGAAAAAATCTGCAAGTCCTCCAAAATGTTTCCATACTGTAACTTCACCTAGATGTAGTATTTTGGTGCCTTTCATCATGTCTGCTTTGTAGAACGTTTTTAATCCCAGTGCATTGTTAATCTGACCTGACTGGAGCAGTATTGAATGACCCTGTTCCACATTTTTTTATGTCTGTATGAATTGCCTGTTGACATTTAGCAAACCCCACAGACATCCTGTAACTGCTGGCAGGAATGTCAGAGTTGCTCCTCAGACTTGTACCTCGGGCTTTTTGTGCTGCGAGTCTATTCTTATGATACTAATGTCTTCCTCGGTTCATTTCAGTCCTGTTTAACGCCGTGGTTCAGATTTCCAGGCTCAAGACAAATAAAGTAAAGATGAATTAAATAACACTTGACCTGATAGGGCCTCAGTGAAAAAGATCCAAGACCTGACATGATGGTTTCTGGCCAAGAATCAAGATTTGAATAGCTAATTTTAAATCCTCTTACACTGTGATGTCAACAGGCTGGAAGGGTGAATGAATGCTTGTTGTACTTCACCATCCTGGAGGATTTCCTTCCTCTCATTCTGCAAACCTTCTGCACTCCCCTCTTTACCAAGTGGCTGAACTTAGCGTCACTTATTCTGTATGTGTGGTAGCAGCAAAAGATAGAAAGCGTACGAAAATATAGTTGTCCCTGCATATCAAAACCCTCAAATCCCCCACAGTACTGCTAATTAGACAACCAAATGAGTTGTTAAATGTCCTCCAGTTTTGCTAAACTTGCACAGTTGTCGCTAAAATTTAGACACAACACACCTTGGTTAGGGAATGAACATGATTTGAGTTAAAGCAAAGAGCCAACAGCAACGCTTTCAGCTTTGAACTAAATCACTGGTGGTGCTCTGAGCTAAATGCTATATTTAGTTTACCATCATGTTTGGCGGTTAGCATTTGCTATTTTGCACAAAATGCAGTGAAAGTGAGACTTGATGTAATGTGATTAGTTTTGCAGGTGATAGAAACCTGGATACACCAACTGGATCATCAATATGACTGCAGTTAAAGGTGATGGGGAATATGAGCATCATGTTTCATAGCAATCCATCCCATAGTTCTCAACATTCTGTAACAATCTCATGGTTGCATTAAAGGAAAGGATGAGGATCCCTGAAGTCAGCAGGATACGTTCTTAAAACCATGAATGTCGGCATAAAATTCAGTGGCAGTTCATTCTAAAATCTAACTCATTCAGTATTTCTTGAATTCTAAAGAAGATTTTTGGCACTACACAAAGACAGACTATTTGCTATTTACTCTCCAGGGTGTGCAGCATCCTCATTCCCAGTTGGTCCAGTTTAATTCACAGCTCAGGAAGCCTCTTGGATAAGAGGTGAGACCGCCAAATAGAGAAGTCCCATTACCTTTCATTGAAGCCCTTAGAGTGGGACTTAGACCATGTGTACCCACAGGATGACCAAAGGGGGGAAAACACACACAAACAAAATAAATTAACTCAGAAATCCAAAATTTTGATCTTTCAGCAGCAATGTCAAATATCCAGATATCAGAGATCAGAGGCTCAGTGAGGAAACAAGCCCTCAGAAATGCATCTTCCTAATGGCATCAGCGCTGGCCGTCCATCAGAACAGACCCTGGATCTCTGCACAGGTCACAGCAGCAGCATTGTTCAGAGCTTTTCCTCTGCCATCAGCTGCAGATACATCATCTGCTGGGGAATCATTACAGCACACATTATACAGGATGTTATTACAAAACCATTCTGCAGGTTAAAGAGGAAGGCTATTTTCAGCCGGAGGTGTTCACCCATCAGCGTACAACATGTCAGCAGCAGGGTGGAAGGAGACCAACAGATGCATAGATTACAGTCTGGAAGCATCTGCCCGTGTTTCCTCTGTGGTCTGCTGCAGGTGTGATGCTTTGGCTCATCAGTGAATGGCAGTTCTGATTTCAGTTTGACTGAAATACTGCAGTTTAGAGACTTTAATCAGTCCAGAGTTAGGAACGATCTTGTATTAGTCAAATGTGACTCATCCTTGTATTCGTTCTTGCTCTGTGTGCTGGAGACAGAACCTCTCAAGTTCTTCATTAATGTTACACCTGTAGGAAACCTGTTTGTTTAAATATGAAGAACTGGTTAGAATCAGGATCTGTGGGTGGACGAGGTGCAATCAAAACGTTCAGTCTGTTCCCGTTGTGTCATTCAGACGCAGCAGGTGCTAGCAGCAGCTCTTATGAGGATTCCTCATGACGTCTCACGGTCAACATCAGGACCTTTGCTACTCGTCATTGTGACCACTTGCAGGTGCTGATTTACCTGCAGAACAGCACTGTGTAGAAGTCTGGAAAGGATCTCAGTGAACAGTCCTGAGGTGACTCAAGCTTCATGTTGAGGATCTGGTGACTAAAGTTTGGATCTGCAAACCAGAGAGCAAACAGTCAGAAGAAGCACATCAAGTCAGAAGTCCACCAGGAGTATTCTCGTCATTTTCCTTGACATTCACGTGGTTCTGTGAAGTCCTCCCCCAGGATCAGGCTGTCAAAGCTGAGCTCTACTGCAGCATCCTGAAGAAAACCATTCAGCACGTTCCACCTGAACCGTGGTACGACTGCATTTGGATTTAGTTTTTGGCCACAACAACGCAGCTGTGCTTTTGACTTTCCCATCCATCCATCCATCCATCCATCCGTCCGTCCGTCCGTCCGTCCATCCATCCCACTGCCACTGTGCAACCTGACTTCTTCCCCCTCCCCAAATTGAGATTCAACTTGAAGGATCGTTGTTTTTACTTCTGGAACGGGGCTTTTCCAAGTTAGCAAGCTGTGTTTCTATAACTTGAAAATGTTCGCGAGTGAGCGGCTGCCTGGACATCTGTGTGTGAACTGTTCTTTATGTAGCTGATGAGGAAATGTTGGTGGAACATTTAGGTTTGAAGCACTTTTGACAACTTTGTCTCAAAAATTGTTTCCCTAAAAACTATTAGTTTTTGACTTTAGTGTTGTTTTCATTTGCAGTTTGCATTGTTTTAAGCACCAGACTTACTTGATTAGGTTTAAGAATACATCACGGTTTGGCTTAAAATACAACTTGTTTGAAACTTGTTCATTTTTGGGTTACCAAGGTGACGAGCTTCATCCCATCTAATATATGAATGTCTTGGCTGAAAAGGAGCAACAGGAAAGACCTAAAAATATTTGTTGACTAGAAATTTACTCATGATGTGTCACAAACCAGCTGAAATGTAACTGAGAATACAGATTACTTGTAGAAAAATGTGACTTTTGGGTGGCTGGGCTGCTTTTTGACCACATATGAAAGCATACTACTGAAAGAACAAGTATTTTTTGAACAAGTGAGTTTTTACCCCGACATCTAGATGTACTTTGACCTAAAAGCATGTCTGCTTTTAAATGATAGAGTGGTTTGTGGTAGCTCTGATGTGAAACTGGTGTCTGAGGCTGTTGAAGGATGCCTCAACTTTGGCTCGTTTCATAGCCGTCTAGGTTAGTCAGAGGAATGGTTTCACCTGCAGTTTCACACTTAGATTATGTTACAAGAAAGGTGTCTGAACAAACTTCAGCCTGAAAATCTAACACAAATTAGACAGTCCAGTCAGAGTTGGCCCAGTTTTAACTGAGAAGTCGAGACATGTGTTGACCTTCATATGTCCGATGGGATGCTGAGACCAGTTGTGCAGCAGTAGGAGGGAGGCAGGCTGGTTTTAGGCCGAGGAGGTGGTGGAAGGAGGTTTGAGATACTTTCACTTGAGTTCTTCTGTTTTGTGATACTTGAAGTGATTACCGTATCAGCTACTTTTTAAATTAAAAGGCAAGAAACTAATGCTTTTTACGTTCATTATGATCATGTCTTTACAAATTCCATCATTATTTATTATGGAAACAATCACTTATCAATAAAAATGACTGGATATCATTAAAATGCAGGCATTTTAGGTCTTTTTGTGCTAATTTTCTGCATTTTTGTGGTCATGATGTGTTTTTTGTGGCTGTTTTCAGTGTGTTTTGCAAATTTTTGTCATTCTTTTGTGTGTCACTCGTCATTTTGTATCTTTATGTGATAATTATTCGTCTCATTGAGTCATGTTGTGTTTTTCTGTGGTCATTTTGTGTCATTTTTTTGTCATGTGTCTTTGTGGTTGCTTTATACGTATTTGTGCTCATGTTGTTTCTGTTTTGGTCATTTTCAGACTGTTTTGTGGGCATTTTAGCTCTTTTTGAGATCATTTTGTGTGTCTCTGTGGTCATTTTGCAACTTTTCGTCGTCATTTTGTATCTTTATATGATAATTATTCGTCTCATTGAGTCATGTTGTGTTTTTCTGTGGTCATTTTCGGTCATTATCAGTCTGTTTGTGGTCGTTTCGTCTTTTTCTGATAATTTTGTGTGTCATTGAGTCATTTTGTCAACAGATGTACTACTGTACAATATCTTTATAAATAACTTTCAAATTTTTTTCAATTGTATATATAATATTTAGAAGAATCTTTCTCTAAAATGCCATGTGGTGTTTGGTTATAGGCGGCCATGTTGGTTTTAGGCCTGAAAACAGCAAAAATGTCGACTATGATACAAAAAGTCCTGCAGTTATATATTGATCCAGTTAAGTCACCCCGGCTACAACATGAAAGTAACACTTTCACATCATCATAATAAAATGCAACACTCTCCGCTCCTCATCAGTACTTTTTACTTTTGGTACTGAAAGAACATTTTACTGCTCATAATTTAGTGCTGTGAAATGCATGAATTTTACTGGTTTGCTGCTGCTTTTACCACCAGAACTCCTCTAATCAACCAGATAATCTGCAAAGTGACCACAAAAGAGGAGTTACAAACCCTACATGCGGCAGTGTGTGTCCATGTGCAGCGTCTTCGTCTGCAGTGTGTGTTTGCGTGCCACCCTCTTTGTATTTCCCCTCCGTCGGCCTCTCTCCACTTTATTTGTACTCTGGCAGACAGGCAGGCTTTTCAGAGCCCAGAAGTCGATTCCCGACGTCCAATTTACAACAAGCAGCGTAAACAAGAACCAAGATGGCCGCCTGTCTGTCCGTCGGAGCCTTTCCTCTGATAATTAGGGCCTATTTTTAAATGTCTCCGAGCAGCAGGCTGACTGGCCGAGCGACCGGCTGCTGCTGCTCCTCTTTTTCTATATTTATGAAGACAACATGTACCGTGGCAACTGGGGAAAAAACAAGTGGTTAGAGGAGGGAAAAAAGCGTACACACACCGACAACAACAACAACAACAACGCCTCTTTCTGTCTTTATCTTTCTCTTTCACACACACAGGTCCATTACTGATGATGGGATGGTGGAAGATAAAAGCAAGACCCAGGGATCATTTTGTTCTGTAAACGGCGAGGGTTTGAATCCAGATGAAGACACAGTTTAGTACAGGGGTGTCCAACATGAGGCCCGTGGTCCAAAAGTGGTCCTCCAGAGGGTCCAATCCGGCCCTCAAAGGGTAAAAATTACAGAGAAGACATTAACTGCAGATTGGAAATTCGTAAAACTGTAAATTTAAAATCGTTTCTAGACCATGACAAGTTGTTTGGATCAGAAAGTAAAATACTAGATTGTTATTTTGTCATTTGGTGTCTCATTTTTGTAATATTTTGTCTTGTTTTTTTTTTTGTCATTGTCTCATGTTTTTGTTGTATCGTTTCTCATTTTTGTCATTTTGTCTCACTTTTGCAATATTTTGTCTTGCTTTTGGTATTTTTTGTTGTTTGTGTAATGTTTTTGTCTTTTTGTCTCATTTTTGCAGTTTTGTGTCTCGCTTTTATTTTTTTCTCTCATTTTTGTAATATTTTATCTTGTTTTTTGTCTTTTTTGTCAGACCAAAGTTGTTTGTGTCATTTGTGTAATTTATTTGTCTCATTTCTGTCTTTTGTCTCATTTTTTGTTAATTTGTTTCCTGCTTCTGCCATTTGTGTCATTTTTGTTGTCTTTTTTTTGTCTTTTTTGTCTGACTTTTATCGCTTGTCTCATGTTTTTAACGCTTTGTTTTGCGCTTTTGTCATTTTTTTGTCTCATTTGTCCTTTTTTTGGCTTCATAACTTTTTCTCTCTTTTCTTTGTCACTTTTTTGTCGTTTCGTGTCGTTCCTCTCATTTTTGCCATTTTGTGTCTCATTTTTGTAATGTTTTGTTTTTTCCTGATTTTTTTTCATTTGTCTTACGGTTTTGTCTTTTGTGTCATTTTGTGTTACCTTTTTGACTCACTTTTGGGTTTTTTGTCTTATTTTTGACATTTTATATTTTGCTTCATTCATTTTTTGTGCATGTTTTGTGTCATTTTGTGTTTTTGTCTTGTGTTGTTTGCCTACCTTTTTTTGTTTTGTTTCTTGCATCTGTCATTTTTTATCTCGTTTGTGTCATTTGTTTGTCTAATTTCTGTCGTCTGTCTCATTTTTTTTGTCTTTTCGTGTCTCGTTTTTGTAATATATTTTTTGCAGATGATAAACTGCTGCTGAAATTCAACTAATTTTTCTTAAGAAATTTCAGGTTGTTCGTGATATTTTGTGAAAAAAAATCCTTTCATGTGAACATTTTCAGAGTGTACTTTTTTCACTAAAACAGTGGAATCGCGTGGAGTTGTGGTTATTTATTAAAGGTTATTATGCTGTGGTTTTACTGGTCACTGGAGATCAGACTGGACTGAATGTGGAACCTGGACTAAGATGAGTTGGACTCTCCTGCATTAGGAGGGATGAGGAGGAATAGGAGAGACTAGAAGGTGAAGAAAGAAGAAAAGTAATAGTCAAGTAAAGCTTTTAATAGAATAAAAGCATCCCACATCGGAGCAACTTAGTTTAGCATTCAACACGTGTCGTGAGGAAGTGATGAGGAGGAGAGAGAGAGAGAGAGAGGGATGGAGGTGGAGGGAGGAGAGGCGTTGCTAGGTGACGGAGCGTACATAGTGAATTTTAACAAAATAACGGGAGAGGAGAGTGAGTGTGGAGTGAGAGGGACGCGGAGCAGCAGTCAGCAACATGTAGCCTCGCGAGCGGAGGAAAGGTCGAAACCGGTGCGCGCGCGTGATCCTCTGCTGGCTTTTTTTTTTTTTTGGGTGGGGGGGTGGGGGGTTTCTTCGGAGGGCTGGAAGTGTGTGGAGTTGTTGCGGGGTGGGGGGGTGATAGCGGGATGCTGCCGTGATATGGTGTTTTTTGCGTTTCATCCCGGGGACATTATCCCGCAACGCTAGAATCGATCAGGGCTCGATGCCGCAGGAAATGTCCAGCGGAGGGACGGACGGATGGATTGTGGTGCACGGAGAGGAGACGCGGAGAGCAAAGAGAGCAGAAGAAGAGAAAAGAAGAAGAAGAGTGTCGGGCTCCTGAAAACAGTGAGTAAATTCTTTCCTCTTTTTTTTTTTTATTTCTCTCCGTTTTGGGCACTCTGTTTCTGAAGGTGAAAATGTTGCGCCGCGGCTCAGACTAACTGTCCCCGGCTTTGCCCTTCACGTCTCCGGCTGCCGGGTGGATGCGACGCGCCGCTGCGTCTCTCCGGGGCATGCATGTGTGGCAACCTCGGCTTTGGAGAGGAACGCAGCCGGCCGGTGCGCGACGCTTTGACCCCTCTGTCATTGATGCGCGTGCACGCCGACACGGTCGTGCGTTGGTTTGTCTCTCACCCCCCCCCCCCCCCCCCCTCCAGATGCGCACACACATGTACGGACCTGTGCGCAAAAACATCCATCCATCCGTCCTCTGTTCTTCTGCTGGTCACGCATGAAGTCTGGGCTGAAGTTGCGGTCAGTGACAGACAGACACACGCACACACACACGCGCGCACACAGACAGACATACAGATGCAGACAGCTGTGATTCAGATGTGACATTTCTGGAGAAAAAAAGCCCGCATGCCTCTCCTTTGCGCCTTCAGGCATTTACATTCTGCAAATTTTCCCCAACCGGTTGTTGCGCATATGTGCGTTCTGACCGCACCGAGGAGACTCACACCTCTCCTCCACCTCTCCTCCACCTCTACTCCCTCTTCTGTCCCCCCCCCTCCAGTATTATTAGCTGTAGGGCAGCTACCAGATCCAGGATCAGTTTTCTGTTTCTCTCTCTCTCTCTGTGTGTGTGTGTGTGTGTGTGTGTGTATGTGTATGTGTGTGTGTGCACGCTCGTGCATCAGCAGTTGGTGCAACAGTGAGCAGCAGGCTGTGTGCGTGAAGATCACTCCCCAGGACAGACAGGGGGAAATTAGGATTCAGATCCAGAAGAAGGCACCCCTCCCTCCCCACCGAAGCCCTGCTGGCACTGATGATGATGATGATGATGATGATGATGTGTGTGTGACTGATTCAACAGTTTTCCTGTGAGCTCGGTGTGAATTGAGTTTCCAGTCATGTAGTGCAAACACCGTGTTCATCCCTTCCCGTTGCTGTACAGCAGCTCTGAGTGCAGCTCGCTCTATAATGGAGTTACAGACTGATGGTCAGTGTGACATTAGCTGGAAACGCTCCTGTTTTCTTCCTGTGTGATGCACGAAGCATGTGGAGACGGTTTCCTCCCTGGCTAGCAGGTCTTCTTCACCCCCTTCCACTAAAAGCTCCTCTTTCTTCTACAGCAGAAATGTCAGGTTCTATTCAGTCCAGTTTGATCTCCAGTGGACCGGACCAGTAAAACCAGTAAAACCAGTAAAACCACGGCATAATAACCTATAAATAGCCACAACTCCTAACGGTTCTTTTGTTCTAGTGCAAAAAAAGTTAACATTTAAGGAATTATCTTTCCACAAAACCCTGAAATTAATTTAAAAAGATGAGTTCTATTTCATCAGCAATTCATCCTCAGTTTGTCATTTCCTCATTACAACTTCCAGATCACAGAGTGTCTGCAAAGACACACAACATTTAGTCACCTGGAACTGAAGCAGAGAAGATTTACTTTATGATCAAAACCACAAAAAAAGACAGAAACCCTCAACAAAAACAAGACAAAACGTTACAGAAATGAGACGTAAAGTGATAAAAATGAGAAAAAACAACAGAAAAAATAGACAAACACAAGTGAGACAAAATACACAAAACTACACACAAAACAATGAATACAGCAAAACACAAAATGACAAAAAAATAAGACAAAACACAAACGAGACAATAAGGAAACACAAAATGACAAAAACCAGAAACAAAATGACAAAAACATGAGACGAGCGACAAAAGTGAGACAAAAAAGACAAAAAACAACAAAAACAAGATAAAATATTACAAAAACGAGACACAAAACAACAAAATGAGACAAATGACAGCAAACAAAACAAAAAAGAGACAGAAAAGTTGGAAGAAGAGTTAGAAAAAATGAATAAATGCTACGAACAAGACAAAATATTCCACAAATGACAAAAACATGATACAAACGACAAAAGTCAGAAAAAAAGAGAAAAAACAACAAAAACAAGACAAAATATTCTAAAAATGAGACATAAAATGACAAGAACAAGACAAACTGACAAAAGGGAGCATAAAATAACTAAAAATGAGAAAAAAGACCAAACAAAATAAGAGACAAAAAATTTGAAAAGGTTATTAAAAAATAGACAAGACAAAAAATTACACAAATGAAACAAAAAATGCGAAACAAAATGACAAAAGTCAGACAAAAAAGGACAAAATATAATAAAAATGAGACACAAAATGAACAGTCTAGTATTTTACTTTCTGATCCAAACGACTTGTCATGGTCTAGAAATGATTTTAAATTTATAGTTTTACTAATTTACAATCTGCAGTTAATGTCTTCTCTGGAGTTTTTCCACTTTGAGGGCCGGATTGGACCCTCTGGAGGACCACTTTTGGCCCACGGGCCTCATGTTGGACACCCCTGTTCCAGTGGTTTCAGAAACACTGTGGATGTCTACCCAGCAGGCACTGTGTGGACCGTCTGTGTTCAGAGCTGACTGGCATCTTGGACATGTTTGTGTGACCTGTGGCCTGGTGGTAGCAGGGAGCTGAACTCTTCTCCTCCATTTTGAGGCGTCTGACTGCTGAGGCAGCAGGATGAGGTTCCTGAGGCCGGCGGCTTGTCTGACTCGATCCCGGCTCTTTATCTCTGGTGAGGAGCTGAAGCCGGACGAGGTGTGATGGATAAAGACGGTGGCTTTCTGGCTGAGACTGTCAAAGGCTGCCAGGCTTATTCCATATTCCCTCCCCATCCCTTTAGGCGAGGCCGCTCAGTGCCGAGGCATCATCTGAGCCTCAGGGGTCAGCCACCCAGCGCTCCTTCACAGGTGATGAGGATGAAGCTGCCTTTTGTCACGTCAGGAACCTCGAAATGAAACAAGACGGAAACTAGAGCTGCTGTCAGATTCATTGAGGGTTAGAGCAAGACAGTGGGTTAATATAGGAACACAGAGGAGGTGTTGCGGGAGCAGTTTGGATGTTAATAAAGTTGCAAACTTCCTATCAAACAGTTAGAGCAGGGGTGTCCAACATGAGGCCCGTGGTCCAAAAGTGGTCCTCCAGAGGGTCCAATCCGGTCCTCAAAGTGTAAAAATTACAGAGAAGACATTAACTGCAGATTGTAAATTAGTAAAACTATAAATTTAAAATCATTTCTAGACCATGACAAGTTGTTTGGATCAGAAAGTAAAACACTAGATTGTTCATTTGTAATTTTGTGTCTCATTTTTGTAATATTTTGTCTTCTTTTGTTGTTTTTTGACTGACTTTGTCATTTGTTTCGTGTTTTTGCTGCATGTTGGACACCCCTGACCAATAGGGTTCCACCAAACCTGACTGACATTTTATTTCACATTCTGCATGTTCACTGAAGTGTTTTACATCAAGTTGACTCAATCATGGTTTCATTTGCTCCTGAAACTTGCCATCTTTTTCTCACTTTATAAAGTCATCACGCTGGCCAGATTAGACCCTCTGGTGGGCCGGTTTTGGCCCCCAGGCCGTATGTTTGACACCCCTGTGCTGGATGACTAGATGTGTTTTGAAAACAGTGGGTGTAATTATTCAGTAACTTGAATTTCCCTCAGGATTAATAAAGTATCCATCCATCCATCCATCCATCCATCCATCCATCCCTCCATCCATCCATCCGTCTCTCCATCCATCCATCCATCCATCCATCTCTCCATCCATCCATTCATCCATCCATCCCTCCATCTCTCCATCCATCCATCCATCATCCATCCATGCATCCATCCATCCATCCATCCATCCACCCATTCCTCCATCCATCCATCCTCCATCCATCCATCCATCCATCCACCCATTCCTCCATCCATCCATCCTCCATCCATCCATCCATCCATCCATCCATCCATCCATCCATCCATCCATTCCTCCATCCATCCATCCATTCCTCCATCCATCCATCCATCCATCCATCCATCCATCCCTCCATCCATTCCTCCATCCATCCATCCATTCCTCCATCCATCCATCCATCCATCCATCCATCCATCCATCCATCCATCCATCCCTCCATCCATCCATCCATCCATCCCTCCATCCATCCATCCATCCATCCATCCATCCATCCATCCATCCATCCATCCATCCATCCATCCATCCATCCATCCATCCATCCATCCATCCATCCATCCATCCATCCATCTCTGGATTTTGCATAATCATCCCAAACTGGCGTTCTTCTCCGGTGGTAGTTTCACTGAATGTTATTTTGATGTCTAGATTTTTCCTACATTTTCTGAAATGCTTTTCAGAGAAAGGGACATTTCTGTCTATGTTGTCGTTTGTTTCCTAGTAACGGAGTGTTTGCGTCACTGATTGTAAAGCCAACTATATTATGGATGTTTTTTTTCGTGAGACAAATAAGACTTCACCCATTCAATGAGGATAAAATAAAGAGCCGAGGTGTTGGACTTGGTGATCCACGCTGGCAGCCTCCTGCTGTTAAACAGTAACCACCTGTAACTGAGCTCATTTTCTCCTCTAGCGATGCGGCGAGAAGCCGATGTGCAGCGAGGCAGCAAATATATGCTGCTATTATAGTAAAAAAACAACAAAAAGGACACTGGTGTAAGTCCAAAAGTCCTCCAAGACAACAAATGTGTTGGATATAATAAGACTGGAGGGGAGGCACAGATAATTTCTGCATCAGTGTCATGGCTGGCGTTCACCCGGTCGGGGGCTTTTGTTGAGGATAATCCAAGAGCACAAATCTTAAAGTAGAAGTTTCACGAGTGCACAGAAGCAGTCCGAGTGGAGGAGGTGCATTAAACTGAAGCACATTTACGCAGCAACAGAACGCAGAGCAACGTTTCTGAGAGCAGATTTGAACCAAGCGGGGTCTACTGGAGAGAAGACGAGGGCTGCAAAATCTGAGCCTGAAACAAAGAAATAATGCAGATGATTCAAAGACCTCCCTGTTGAATAAAGAAAATATAAAGCACCTGATCAGCACTATCATTCATTCCTGCAGCTTTCATGCTTTTCTTTGCCACAGCGTTGCTGCAGCAGAGCATGAAATTGACAGTAGATGTCCACAGGTAGCAGTCTGTGGTGGTTTCTTCAGGCGGCACTGGGCTGATTTGTGAGGATGAGAGTTGAGGAGGTTTGGCGGGAACTTGCTGATGTAACACAAAATAACAAAACTCTGAAAGCCTGATTTACCTCCCGAGGCTGGAGGCGGCGTGAACACGAGGCTTCAGATGGAATAAAGAAAGGCTGCCTGGCTGAGGGAACAGATATCAATCGTGGTTTGTGGTTCATTATTTGGATTAACTCATGATTGTCCCAGTTTTGTGCTTTTTACTCTCATGTGGAAACATAGGAGCAGACATAAATATGTAGCATTAAGTACATGTGTTCATAGAAGCCTTTATGATGGATACCAACAGCTTGTCTACCCATATTTCTGATTATAGGGTTTTAAACCAAGAGAGGAGCCAAATTTCTTTTCTTTGGAAGACAAAACAAAGGTGAACAAGTCTTCTTTTTACCATGCTCATGTGCACAGACGTTTGAAGTGTTTGGACTCTAAGTAACGTGGTTTAGATTCTGAGATGTGCGTGAATGTTTCTCGTCTTGTCGGACTTTGTTTTAGCGATGTTGCCGTCTCCAGATGTTTCCTTTTTTCATGGCAGACGTTTTGACTTTTCAAAAGATGTTGGACTTTTGTTGTAGAAACACAATCTGAATCAGAATTCGTGACAACTTGTCAACTGTTTTGATGATAGATGAGATAGTTTGTGGAACTTTTTAAAGAAAAGTTCCTGTGGTTTGATTCTTTTATGGTCTGTAGGATGACACTAGGGTTAAAAGCAATTTCAGGCGTTTGTCTGACAGAGAACCTCGCTCACGTTTCTGTAGAAGTTATGGCACAAGTCTCATGTCCATCCACTCCTATTAAACGGATAAACACTCAGATTGACAAGGAGCGTGACTCGGTTGTTACCTTAATGATTAGAGAGGTCTAATTCTGGAAACACATCCATGCTCACAATAATTAGACTCCTGCCAAAAGCATCGTTCCATGAGGCTGTGAAGCTGGAAAATCTCAGTAATAGGACAAACTTGATGTGACGGGAAAACAGTTTGACTATAAAAGGATGAGATTTTACAGCGAAATAAAAATATCCCGTCAGCTTTGGTGGAGCTCAGGACTGAACCTGAGGACAGTGGTGATGTGAAGCATCATTTATCTGCAGCTGATGAGCGCTGACGCTGAAGTAAAGTACACAGCGCTGATCCAGCCTCCACGCTGATCAGCTGTTAGATCAACTTATTCTGGCAGCTGGGACACCCAAAAAGCTATACAGTCATAGAAAATATACCAGTTTTTGTAATTATCTCTAATTAAGACTTTGTTTGCCTTAATTTGATATGAAATCATGTGTTTTTAATGTTAAATGAACAATATTTATGTGCAAAGATGCTACTGAGAATAATAAAACTGAATAATAGATAAATATAATCATAAATAATATATTATTATAAAAGCCTCTATTTTGACAGCTTACCACTGTTTATAGATATAAACTAATGAAAACCCGTCCATTGAGCCTTTTGTTGTCCAAACATCAATAATAAATATTTGCTATTTAAGTAACAAATGTATTTTCTGTCATTTATTGCATCTAATTTTAGAAATATATTTTGGAAATAATTTTTGCATGAGTAAAGTTTAAATAATAGGGAAATATTTGGGAAATAGACAGAGATTAGAGTTTCTCTTTTAAGTCTTAACGTTGAAAAAAGTTGTTTATATGTTACTGCAGTATGTTATGCTAACCCTATTTTTCAGTTTTTCAGAAATATCAAGAAAAATCTGTAATATGAAGGAAAAAACCCATCAAATCCATTTTTTACAGTTAAGATTGAACCTTGCAGCCTTAGATTTGTATTTATTCGCTTTATTTCTATCAGTACCTCCTTTATTTGATGTCATCTGCGGTTTTATTTCATCATACTGCACGTACCGCCACTATCTCCTCCATCGTTGCAGCTCTGTCTGAGTGGATGCGTGAGGAAGTTTAATATTCAGAGTGACCTATATCTGAATGACAGAATGTCGCCGTTTCAGCAGACTGATGGAGCCGTGATGTTTTACATTCTGTGTCTGAACGGGGTTTAAGTGTCCCAGCGTGACGGGGCACTGAGGTGGTATTCACAGAAGCTAGACGTCCCGATAGAGCAACGTAACCATGATTAATAAATCTCTACGCTTCCCACAGGGACGAGTCAAAACGTCTGCAGGTCTGTTCTACCTGTGAGCAAAGTGTTTTTATAGATGAGCGAACCGAGGGCCTGAGACAGACGAGTCAAACTCATCTTAGCTCCACATTCAGCCCAGTTTGATCCGCAGTGGACCGGACCAGTAAAACCAGTAAAACCACAGCATAACGACCGATAAATAACCACGACTCCTGATGGTTCCTTTGTTATAGTGCAAAAAAGTTCACATTTAAAGAATTAAAGGTGCATATAAATACAATGTATTATTATTATAATACTTAAGAAATTTTCTTTTTACAAAACATTATGAACAACCTGAAATTTCTGAAGAAAAAGAAATTCAGTTTCATCAGCATTCATCCTCAGTTTATCATTTCCACATTACAACTTCCAGATCACAGAGTGTCTACAAAGGAACACAACATTTAGTCACCTGGAACTGAATCAGAGGATTTTATTTTGTGATCAAAATGACAAAAGTCAGACAAAAAAAAGAAAAAACCCAACAAAAACAAGACAAAATATTAGAAAATGAGACACAAAATGACAAAAGAACAATCCAGTATTTTACTTTCTGATCCAAACAACTTGTCATGGTCTAGAAATGATTTTAAATTTATAGTTTTACTAATTTACAATCTGCAGTTAATGTCTTCTCTGTAATTTTTCCACTTTGAGGGCCGGATTGGGCCCTCTGGAGGACCACTTTTGGACCACGGGCCTCATGTTGGACTGCCCTAAGATCTGAAAATAAGCCCTCAGTTGTGCTAATGTATAATTATCCATTAACCTGCCGTGGAGCTGCTTAGACTTGTGGGTGGACTGAACAGACTGTAGAATGGAGAAACGTGAAGCCAGCAGGGTTTAGCAGCAGCTGCTAGCTCGTTAGCTGCAGCTGCTGTGTCTGCCGTCACCCACCTGGAAGGTAAAGGAGGGAAGCGAAGCAAACGCAAAGAGAGGGGAGGAGGAAGTGGAAGAGAAAGCAGCGACGAGGAGAGAGAAATGAGAGGAGAGCAGGAATCAAACCCTCCACTTAGTGTGCACAGGGAAGTCTGTGTTTGGATAGAGGTAGAAGCTGTCATGTGTCATCACCTCCCTCAATCCATCACAGCGGAGCGGCGACGAAGCAGAGCGAGGAGGCAGACAGACAGACTGTCCGTCCGTCTTCCCCTCTCGCCCTCCGTCTCTTTGTCTCTGTCTCTTCACCACCATCATTTAATTGTGCCACTAAGCCGTCTGAATGCTTCATTTCTTTGACATAATCCCCCAGCGTTTTTGAAACTCTCTCCTCTGATGACACCACGTCCATTCAGAGGCTCCACAGGCTCCATCAGTTCAGCCATTTTGGGTCTTTTTCCTGCTGAAGGCTGGACTTTAAAGCTGTCACTGCAACAGAATCTACTGCAGGAGTTAATGACTGTAAGACTGATTTACAGCAGAACATGAGGCCTGCTGTTTAATGGGTCAACCTGTAACTGAGGGACTTTTGAAGTCCATGGGATATATCTGCATACATTTTTATTAAAAGTAAAAAAATTATGTTCATTATGATCATGTCTTTACAAATTTCATAATTATTTATTGTGGAAACAATCACTTATTAATAAAAATGACTGGATATCACTAAAGTGTCGACTAAATAACCGTTCCAATTTAATGATTCAGAAATAGTTTGGATTGTGTTCTTTTTATTAAGTTGAGAGAATCAGGTATTTCAGATATATCTTTTTTGCCAATATATCAAATTTTATATAGAAAATAACAAATTTAATCACTTTCCCCTAAGCTCCCCGTTCCAAAAACTCCTCTCCAGGAAGTGTGTTAATTCCAGATCACATGACCTGCTCCACATGATGTCATTTCCTCCTGAAAAAAAGACTGGAAGACTCCAAGGCTTTCTGACTTATTTAATGTAAAGTAGTCAACAGGTTTACTATGATATCTTTAGAAATAACTTTCCGTTTCAATTTTACTCAGCTGTATGTCTAATATTTAGAAGAATCTTCCTCTAAAATACCATGTGGTGTTTGGTTATAGGCGGCCATGTTGGTTTTAGACCTGAAAACAGGAAAAATGTCAGCTATGATACAAAAAGTCCCACAATTATGTATTGACCCTAATAGTGTCACTAGACTTTAGTTATAAAGAATAAACTGAAAAAATAAAGCTTCTTTAAGAACAACTCTTTTCTCTTTTAAAAGTTCTCATTTAGTGACGTACACCAGAAGTGAACAAATTTAGAAGCTAAATAAATCGTACCAGACTCCAGTTTTGTTGTTATAAAGTTAAATTTGATTTAAATTAACTTCACATGTCTCTTTGTGCAGTTCAGACCTTTTTCTTGTGCATTAAATTGACTGTATTCTCCAATTTTGCTCTGATTTTAGCTGCAGTAAAAAGAATTTTATTGTTGGCAAATCTTTTACAGTTGAGGGGCCTGTAGCACAAAAGTTCGACCTATTACTTGTTATAGTTGATATTTAAATTCATAACTTAAAATTCAAAATCAGCAGTGATGTTTAGCCAACGTTAGCGAACAATTCAAGCTAGCTGGCTAATGGAGCAGCAAGCTAATGCAGCATAAAGTAAGCTGGATAGCCTCCTAGACAGATAAAGCATGATATTAACTGTTGGTTAGCTGTTATTTTACTGCACTAGATGATACTCTACATATTTTTATCAGAGATTTAATGTGAGCAAGGCTGCAGTTTTTAAAATCATTGATATTCATGTGGGGCTTCCTACTTCAAAAAGCCGATTTTTGCACTTTCACAAACAACAGAAAAAGGTTTTTTTTTGTTCAAACTGATCCTCGTAAAGCTGAGCTACTGTGTAAAGAATTCCTGTTCACTTCATTTGTCACGACCGTTTTTGTACAGCCATGGCCATAAGTTTGGACACAAGTACCATGACGCTTGTGAATCTTAGAAAATACCACAAAATTGTCACTTACAATACAGTACACAACTCCTGAGAACTATATTAAGTTTCATATTTAAAAAAAACATCAAAAGAGTTTGGTGTCATTTTGTTATTCTTACCAAATTCGGTTGTGAAAGTACTGCTTTTTTTGTTATTTTCTTCTAATATTATGTTTTGGGAACAAAGTTGTTCCAATTGTTGGAATTTATTGATAATATTATATCCCTTGTTGATTTGTTGACTATTTAAACTGGTGCTGTCAAAAAATATTAGTTATGTTCTGTAATAGACATCAAAACAGACACAGGAAGTCATGCTGTGTCCAAACTTATGGCCATGGCTGTAGAATGCGTCCAAAAAGCATCAGATTTGACAGTTTTTAAATGTATTTTTGACAAGAATCCCATGAACTTTGCTGTTAGAATACTTAACAGTATTTTACTTTATGATCTGTTTCCCTTTTTCCATGTTTTCTTTGTTTATCTTTTCTTTTTGGCCTTTATCTCTTCCATCCTTACAGTTTTCCTATTTCCCCTCTTTTCTCGTCTTGCCGTCCTTAAAACCCTTAAACTTCAGTGTACCGCCGGCGGTACACCTACTAATTTGCATAGGAATTTCAAGAATGTCCGACGGCTGCAAACACGATTATACAAACACTATACACCGATGGAAAGCTTAGATTCTCATGAATCCGCCGGTATAAACCACTTTCAGATGTGATTACCACAGCGGGTGAGAAAAACACATTTGTCCGACAAAAACAAATATCCATCCATCCGTTCTCTATACACGGCTTCAACGCACACAGCGCGACTCACATTTCCGGGTTCATTATTACACACAAAAAAAGATTCCACAAAAAACGGCCATAGTCCAACCTTTTACATCAGATGACACAAGCCAGTAAACTATTTTATCCAAAACATGTCCTGAAGTCGGTATAAAATCCCCGAATCGGTCATTTTCAAGGAAATGCACCTCGCGATGCCCGTCCAATATTCCCCGTATTTTTCGTAATTTTTTTTTATTTAAAAATAGAATATTAGCGATTTTTTGTACTGAAAACGGCTGGAATTGACTGAAGCTTAAAGGGTTAATTTCTTCCTTCTCTCCTTCACTTTTTTCTTTTGTCGTTCTCTTATTCTTAGTCTTTTTTCTGCATGTTCTTCCCTCCCTCGCTTTGTTGATTTCTCCTGGTTTCCTTCTACCTTTAGTTTCTCTTCCTGCAGCTCTTTTCCTTTTGTTTCTTCTTCTTGATGAATGATTTCCGTCTTTGCTCTCTGATTATTCTTCGGCTCCTTCTTCATCTTTCCTTCCTTACCGCTTCCATTCCACCTTTTTTTCTGCTGTGCTTTGCCTCTTTACTTCCCTCACTTCCTCCCATATTCTATCCTTCTTTTACTTCTTTATCTTCCTTGCCACCTCTATTCTTATCTTTCTTCTTCACTGAATTCCTTCCGTTGCTTCTCCACTTTTTTCTTATTCCTTTCTTTCTGTATTCCTGTTTTCCATTCTTCCCTTCTCTCTCTTTTCCTTTTGCCCTTTTCCACATCTTTCTTCTTCATTCCTTTAAATCATTTCACTTTATTTGATTTCACTCCTCTTTCCTTTACTCCTTTTCTTTCCATTTGTGCTGACCTTTTGCCTTTTCCTTCCTTCTTTCTGCTTGTTGTGCTTTTACTTCGTTTCCGTTTGCACCTTCCTTCATCCTTCACATCTCTCCACACCTTTTCAATAAACCTTCTTTCTCTCGCCTCCTCTTTCTTCAAGATTTCCTTCTTTTCTTCTCGCTTTTTGCTCAACGTTTGAGCTCAAATCCTTCCCTTTCTGTCTTTCTTGTACTTGCTCCTTTGCTTCCGTTCATATCTGCAGATTTTTAGATGTTTTTTTTCCAGTTTCCATCCTCCTCCTATTCTTTATCGGGGCACTCCATCAGCTCCTATGAATGGATGCCTGAGAACAAGGAGATGAATGGACCTGCATTCATCTGGAGGTGTGTTTCATCACGCTCCGACATGACTCCACCCCCTCCCCTCTCTGTTCCGCACGCACGCACGCACGCACGCACGCACGCACGCACGCACGCACGCACGCACGCACGCACGCACGCACGCACGCACGCACACACTCCTTCAGCATATCTGCTTCAGGACCAATGTCAACAGAGTGGAGGGAAGCTGAGTGGACCGGCTGTCGGATCAACAGAGATGGATGATGGTAGGGAGGAAAGAGGAGGCAACGAGCAGGAATCAGAGGATGAAAACGGAGGAAGGAGTGAAGGAAACAGGAGGTGAAAGGGGGAATATAAAGGCTAGAATGAAATGAGAAGGACAGCAGAGGAGTGGAAAAAGATGGAAGAAGGAAGGTGATGAGATGAGGGAGAAGAGAGATGAAGAAAAGGAATTCAGTCAAGAGGAGAGATGGAGGGTCCACATAGAGCAGGGCTGTCCAACATGAGGCCCGTGGTCCAAAAGTGGTCCTCCAGAGGGTCCAATCCGGCCCTCAAAATGTAAAAATTCCAGAGAAGACATTAACTGCAGATTATAAATTAGTAAAACTATAAATTTAGAATAATTTCTAGACCATGACAAGTTGTTTGGATCAGAAAGTAAAATACTGGATTGTTCATTTTGTCATTTTGTCTCAGTTTTGTAACATTTTGTCTTTTTTTGTCATATTTTTGTCATATGTTTCTCATTTTTGTCTTTTTGTGTTTCCTTTTTGTCTCGTTTGTTTCTTGTCAATTTTTTATCATTCTGTGTTTTGCTTTATTCGTCATTTTGTGTTTTTTGTCTTTCTTGTGTTGTTTGTCCACTTTTTGTAGTTTTGTTTCTTTTTTTGTTACTTTTTTTCTCATTTGTGTCATTTTTGTCTTGTTTTTGTGGCTTTTCGACTTTTTAAAGAAATTTTTTGTGCCTTTTTTGTTTTGTTTCGTGACATTTGTCTCATTTGTGTCATTTTGTGTCTTATTTTTGGAATATTTTGTATTATTTTTGTTGTTTTTGTCTGACTTGTGGTTTTGATCATAAAGTAAATCCTCCATGGTTCAGTTCCAGGTGACTAAATGTTGTGTTTCTTTGTAGACACTCTGTGATCTGGAACTTGTAATGAGGAAATGATAAACTGAGGATGAATGTGGATGAAATTGAATTTATTTTTCTAAACAAGTTTCAGGTTGTTCATGATGTAAACAGATAATAACTTAAAAGTGAGCATTTTCAGAATGAACATTTTTGCACTAAAACAAAGGAAAAAGTTGGAGTTGTGGTTATTTATGGGTTATTGTGCTGTGGTTTTACTGCTCCAGTTCACTTAAAATCTAATTGGGCTGAATGTGGAACCTGAACTCAGATGAGTTTGACACTCCGGACATAGAGGAAAGGAAGAGAAAAAGTGAAGGAAATAAAAACAACAGAAGGTAAAGAAAGGAGGGAGATGATAAAGGGCTGGTGGAGAGGAGGCTGGAATGATGTGAGACAAGATGCTGCGACGTCAAAGTTAATCGATGCACGCCGAGGTCACATATGACGTTTGGTGGACGCATCGCAGTGTCAGGAGAGTGTGTGCTTTCAGCAGGTATGGACTCAGCAGGCGAGGAAAAAAAACTAAAAACAGCAAGATGGAAAAGAAGATGAGAAACCTGCCGTTTTATTTTCTAATAAAGAAGTTAGCAAGAGACTGATGTGAGTCTTTATGACAGAATTTATGAGGGTTGGATTCAATTAGAGAACAAATTAAATTTGCTCTTTAATTCAACCTTGTTTCCACAAAGAAAGGAAAAAGTGATTTGGTCTGATGAGCATCATTTCACTCTGTAACACTGAGGGTGAACATGGGAATCAACACATAGTTTATATAGAGATGGACGGCCATTTTTATTTGGGTCAGTATATAACTGCAGGACTTTTTGTATCATAGTCCACATTTTTGCTGTTTTCAGGCCTAAAACCAACATGGCCGCCTATAACCAAACACCACATGGTATTTTAGAGAAAGATTCTTCTAGATATTATATATACAACTGAGTAAAATGTAAAGTTATTATAGTAAACCTGTTGACTATTTTATATTAAATAAGTCAGAAAGCCTTGGAGTCTTCCAGTCTTTTCTTCAGGAGGAAATGACATCATGTGGAGCAGGTCATGTGATCTGGAATTAACACACTTCCTGGAGAGGTGTTTTTGGAACGGGGAACTTAGTGGAAAGGGATTTAATTTGTTATTCTTCATATAAAATCTGATATACTGCCAAAAAGAAATACCTGTCATGATTATTTCACCTTAATAAAAGAACACAATCCAAACTCTTTGTGAATCAGCTCATTTTATTATTGTTTAGCTCATTAGAAGGTGGTTGGTGTTAAATTCAGACATTATTTAGTTGATATTTTAGTGATATCCAGTCATTTTTTATTAATAAGGGATTGTTTCCATAATAAATAATTATAGAATTTGAAAAGACATCATCATAATGAACATAAACTTTTTTTAAACTTTTAATAAAAACTACTTAAAGTCCCTCAATATTGACCCATTCATTCATTCATTCATTCATTTGTACCTCTCTTTGTGTCTCGTTTGTGTTTTTGCACTGATTCACACTCGGTTTGGTGATGAATGGACGTTGAGCAGTTTGTCTTTTACTTTGAGCCACATGTTTGCACATTTCTACCTTTCTGCTTCCCTGCCGGTTGTTTAATTTAGTGTCTGCTCGTTTTTGTCTTTGTTGTGGTGGGGTGTGTGAACTATAAACAGGTTTATGTGCTGACGTTGAACCTTTGTGGGGTTTGAGTCGATGTTTTTGGTTGAACGCTGCATAAATAACGTGGGGCTGGTTAACCAAGAGCATCATGCAGGATGACTGCTGGGTTACTGGTTAATAAAACTAAACATGTGCTCAAGATCAGCATCACAGAGACACATCAACCTGTTTCTGTGTTCCTCCTTCACACAGATATGAGATTATTTTTATACTTTGCTACTTTCCTGCTGTCTCATGTACCCAGGAATAAGAGCAACCCCGTCCAACCTCGATCTGCATATCTCCTTTGACCTGCAAACCACCAAATCAGTGATAACTGTTGTGCAGAAGGCCATTATTTCAGTCGATAGCCTGGTCCGCTGTAGGCTTTTGATTCAGATCAGCTCTATTATAACTGATGGACAGCTTTTGAACATCCAAGAGCTCCTCTGAGGACACTGCTGCAGCTTTAACTGCAAAACATATGGCTTTATTTCTTTATTTTCAGCATCTTCTCCTTTGTGAAACATTTGAAGGTGGAAAGAGAGAGCAAAGGATTAGGAGAATGCAAAATGGATGACATTCAAAAAAACATTTCTGGGACAGATTTAAAACCAGGACGTCACATTTACGCGCTGCGTTATGCACCAACACACGCAAACTGGGTGTTATTACCCCCTAAAAATGGAGAATTAATGCGTTTCTGCAGAACATTTAAAGCCATTTAGGCTGCTTTTGCGACACAAGATGTGAAAAGAGCAAAATAACGGGCTGTGTGGTGTCGGCGATCAGGGTGGAGCTTCGTCTTTGGCTCGTCTTAGCGTCTGGGTCAGGTGTAATCCCTCACCTGGGATTATCCCAGCAGCGACATCAAATATTTGCAGAGAACGTGGTCAGGATCACATAAAAAAAGAGAAAGCAGCAGCAGCAGCAGCTTGAGGAGAGAAGGGTGAAAAACAAAAGGACGCTCAGCAGAAGAAGTGAAGTGAGCTAACTGGGGCTGAGCGGCCGGCCTGTCGCTGTAAATCTGCATCAGCTGATTAATGTGGCTGGAGCTGACTGGGAGGGAGGAGGAGGGAGGTGAGGGGATTTGCTCGGTGCACCTGTAACCCCACCTGATGTGGCGTTCAGAGACAAGGGCACCGCTGAACAACAGAGGGTGGGTGGTGAGAAGAAGGGATGAAGGGGACAGGAAGAGACGGAGGTGGAGGAGAACCTGTAGCGTTGCATCACCTGAGGATTTTCACTGCTCACTGTTTTTTCTTTCACATTTTCTCCCCTGTTCCTGCAGTATCTCCCCCTTTCTATTCCATTCCAGCCATCCAGTCAGCTCAGCTCAACCTCTCCTGCCTGTTACCCCCCCCAGCCTCGGTACATTTCTGAATTTGTCGACTTTTAGCCTGAACGCCACTCTCTCCTAAAAATCCAACCTGGATATTTTTAGAGGAGCTCCAGAGGGGGAGGTGATTCTTCATGGAGAAAATGCCCACGTGACTCTCCTCTCCATCATCAGGGCTCAGGTTAGATCAGGGCTGTCCAACATGAGGCCCGTGGTCCAAAAGTGGTCCTCCAGAGGGTCCGATCCGGCCCTCAAAGTGTAAAAATTACAGAGAAGACATTAACTGCAGATTGTAAATTAGTAAAACTATAAATTTAAAATCATTTCTAGACCATGACAAGTTGTTTGGATCAGAAAGGAAAATAATAGATTGTTCTTTTGCTGTTTTGTTTCATTTTTGGAGTATTTTGTCTTGTTTTTGTTGATGAGACAAAAAAACGAGACAAAAAAACGAGACAAAAGTGACAAACAAAAGTTTGTCACTTTTGTCATTTTTTTTATCTCGTTTGTCCATTTTTTTGGTCGCTTTGTCAATTTTTTGCCTTTTTTTTGTTTTGTTTTGTGCCGTTTGTCGCATTTTTTGTTGTCTTGTCTTTTTTGTCATTTTCCGTCTGATTTTTGTGATATTTTGTCTTGTTTTTGTTGTATTTTGTCTGACTTTGTCTCATGTTTTTGTCATTTTGTATTTTTTTTGTCTCATTTGTGTTGTTTGGCTAATTTTTTTTGTGTTTTTGTTTCTTTCTTTGCCATTTTTGTCTCATTTGTCTTTATTTTTTGTATCTTTGTAATGTTTTTGTCTAATTTTTTGTCACTTTTTAAAATTTTGTTTCATGCTGTTTGTCTCATTTCTCATTTTTTTTGTCTCATCTTTGTCATTTTGCATCTGATTTTTGCAATATTTGGTCTTTTTTTGTTGTGGTTTTTTTTTTGTCTGATTTTTGTCATTTTTATCATAAAGTAAAATACTACATCATTGAGTTCCAAATAGCTGTGACTAAATGTTGTGTTCCTTTGTCGACACTCTGTGATCTGGAAGTTGTAACGTGGAAATGATAAACTGAAGCATGACGTTGCTGAAACTGAACTTACTTTTCTTCAGAAATTTCAGGTTGTCCATGAGCTAAGATGAGTTGGACAGCCCTGGCTTAGATCCCCGCCTCCTGCCGCCTCTGGAGCTTGCAGTGACTGCAGTGCGGTGAATGCAATGAAGCCAATTAGGCGGGGTTCGAATCCCTGCACAGGCCCGGTGGGAGAAGCAGAGCGAGGAACACTTTCCCCTTCGCTTAAAGACTGCTGCCGAGGTGCAGGCACGCAAGGCACTTAGCCTCCTGCTGCTCCTCGGCTAGCAGAGGTTATTCTGGGCGAGAAGGGATGAACGAACGTGAAGCAGATCAGAAACAGAACCTCCACAGAACAATCTGTGATGCAGTGTAAGAGCATGTCAAATCTGCATGAGCACAGTCCTCTGGGCGAGGCTCCTTCAGGGGAAGATTAATGGAGTTTACATAGAAAAGGCTGCTCAAGGTTACATCTGTACGTTTCTGTTGCTTCAACTGCAGCGACAGTTACATTTCTGCATCCATTTTGGAGTCACAGCAGTAATTCAGCCGATGCCGAGCCAAACACGAGTCAGCAGGAGTCCCACATTTGTCTGTTAACATTAAAAAAGCAAAACAAGACAGCAGGCTCTGTGTTGCAGCATCAGTCAGCCTTGGTATTTAATAGCCATACGATAAAAAACTCAGAAAGAGCGTCTGTGGCTTCACATCTATCTAAAATGACTCTTTAGAAATAAATTTAATGGATCCTTTGTCATTTGGGAGGCAAATTATACGGATGTTAAAACGTCCAGTCTGAGACAAATGTGTGAAAACTCCATTAATTCCAATCATCAAGAATTGTTTTGGAGCCATAACTCCAAATTTGGGTCAGAATGTCACATTAATAAGGATGTTTTGGATTCGATAAGACAAATGTTGGATTTGCAGGAAGAACAGTCTGCACACTGTCGGTTCTTGTTCCTTCAGCTTTTATGTTTGATGCAATTCATTGTAGAAACCTAATAGGATGCTGAATTAGGCTGAAGAATGGTTTGGTCTTTCTAAATGTGTTGCTTTAGATTAGGCGTGCTTCATCCATATCGGCTGATAAAAGCTCTCAGCCCAGAATGAGCAGACAGATCAGATGATGCTGACTAATGCTGGCTGCTGCATCACTACATTTATTTACTTGTTTTGCAGCTTGTGAAACTGGTCACATATTCCTTGGTTGTGCATTTTGTCAGGATTGTCTCAGAGCAACCACGAAAAGCTTCTTGGACTGTTTTCTGGTGGTCCACCTCTTCTAATACATGATTAGTTGGCTGAGAGGTAAAGTAGTAAATTAAATAGCAGTGATTTGTTTATAAGAAACACATTTGTGAAACTTCAGAAATAAATTTTAACAAAATAGAAAATATGTTTTTCCCCAAAATGTAACTGAGAATCCAGTTTATTTGAACAGGAATCTAAATCTGTAGAGACTGGGCTGCTCAGGGAGAGCGTCATTCAGAGTCTGTCTAATTAGGATTCATTTTAGCTTGAAAATATTGCACAAAAATAATGATTGCATGTTTAACATGTGAGTGTCTCAGTGGTCCAGTGTTACTGCACAGCATGAGGGTTCTGCTGGAGCCTTTCTGTGGTCTGCATGTTCTCCCTGAACCGCTGACATGGACAGCAGGTTATTTGGTGATTATCAGCTGGCTGAAGGTGTCGACATGAACTGTTATCTGTCTCATCTATCAACAGACAACCAGTCTATCCAGTGGGAGACGCTCCATAAAAAGAGAACACAGTTGTTTTTCCACACCTGGGATGCACATTTTAAATAATTAGTACCACATATTGGTAACAATCTTATACGTTCCCAGCTTGCTCCGCTGCACCACATGAATCTAATAATCTTTGGGCACGACGTGAAGTTTGATGTGTGCAGATTAAGGATGAAAACGCAGCTGAATCTCAGCCTACGATGTACGCGACTCGACGTGAACACGCAAGAATAAAACGTCATCAGTGTGCGCCGTTCATGAAAAATAAACCGAACCATAAATAGAGTTCCTACAATCACAGGGAAACTAGCCAAACAAGAACCCTACAATCACAGGGAAACTATCCAAACATGAACCCTACAATCACAGGGAAACTAGCCAAACATGAGCCCTACAATCACAGGGAAACTAGCCAAACATGAACCCTACAATCACAGGGAAACTATCCAAACATGAACCCTACAATCACAGGGAAACTAGCCAAACATGAGCCCTACAATCACAGGGAAACTAGCCAAACATGAACCCTACAATCACAGGGAAACTAGCCAAACATGAACCCTACAATCACAGGGAAACTAGCCAAACATGAACCCTACAATCACAGGGAAACTATCCAAACATGAACCCTACAATCACAGGGAAACTATCCAAACATGAACCCTACAATCACAGGGAAACTAGCCAAACATGAGCCCTACAATCACAGGGAAACTAGCCAAACATGAACCCTACAATCACAGGGAAACTATCCAAACATGAACCCTACAATCACAGGGAAACTAGCCAAACATGAGCCCTACAATCACAGGGAAACTAGCCAAACATGAACCCTACAATCACAGGGAAACTAGCCAAACATGAACCCTACAATCACAGGGAAACTAGCCAAACATGAACCCTACAATCACAGGGAAACTATCCAAACATGAACCCTACAATCACAGGGAAACTAGCCAAACATGAGCCCTACAATCACAGGGAAACTAGCCAAACATGAACCCTGCAACCACAGGGAAACTAGCTAAACACGAACACTACAATCACAGAGAAACTATCCAGACATGAACCACACAACCACAGGGAAACTAGCTAAGCA
Source organism: Acanthochromis polyacanthus (assembly GCF_021347895.1). Taxonomy (NCBI): domain Eukaryota; kingdom Metazoa; phylum Chordata; class Actinopteri; family Pomacentridae; genus Acanthochromis; species Acanthochromis polyacanthus. The sequence goes on along the minus strand of NC_067123.1, from coordinate 40,194,576 downwards.
TGAACACTGCAATCACAGCGAAACTAGCCAAACATGAACACTACAATCATAGGGAAACTAGCTAAACATGAACCCTACAATCACAGGGAAACTAGCCAAACATCAACCCTACAATCACAGGGACACTAGCCAAACATGAGCCCTACAATCACAGGGAAACTAGCCAAACATGAGCCCTACAGTCACAGGGAAACTAGCCAAACATGAACCCTACAATCACAGGGAAACTAGCCAAAACATGAAACTTACAACCACAGGGAAACTAGCTAAACATGAACACTACAACCACAGGGAAACTAGCCAAAACATGAACCCTACAATCACAGGGAAACTAGCCAAACATGAACCCTACAATCACAGGGAAACTATCCAAACATGAACCCTACAATCACAGGGAAACTATCCAAACATGAACCCTACAATCACAGGGAAACTAGCTAAACATGAACACTACAACCACAGGGAAACTAGTCAAACATGAGCCCTACAATCACAGGGAAACTAGCCAAACATGAACAGAGCCCTCGTCCTGCTGACATTTATGTGTTTGTGTGTTTGCTAGCAGCTAATGTTAGCTTACTAACCTGGCAGCTGCAGTTCCACCGCTATATCCTTCCAGGCTTCGTCCTTTTTGTCCGGTTGTAGTCCGAGCTGGAGAACACGTCTAAAAGCTTTCTGCTGCTACAACTCTACTAGGCTGTCTTCTTTGTTTAAATCCTACATGCTTGTTTTGATGCGTTTTGTCGCCGCTAATCATCTATGTGGGTTTATTGATCAGTGCGTCATTTCATCCTGCATTTCTGTTGGTTAGTTAGTTGTCGTAGGTCCAGCAGCACTGAACACTGTGAGATGATCACCCAGAATTTCTGACAGTCAGAATTTTATGGCAGCTTGTCTTTGGTCACCATGACAACGGCTGTCCTTGAACCTGTCTCACAGTGAGATGTCGGACCATTGATTCAGAGCCAAGACCAATGATATCACCACCATTCTGTCATCGTTGGTATCTTTGGTCTGGGATGGCTGACAATTGCACAGTGTGTAGAGGTTTTTAGATCAGGGTCACATGATCCTTTACATATGCCACTGGGACATGGTGATGCTCTCATACTTGATTCCATCTTCTCTCAAATGCATGAGCTCTGGCTGGAGGTCATTAAGTTTCATAAAAGACTTTATCATGGTGGCCTTTTACAAGCTAAACCCCTACATGTGCCCACATCACACCTGCCTGGAGTCTGAGTGACCTTCCTTTCGTCACTCCAGCATTAAACAGCAGTCTGCTAGTGCTAACAGGTACTTTAGCTCATCCACAATACTTTAAGTGTGTATTATTTTGGAAAAAACGGAATGGGGCAGTTCGGTGAATACTAAATAATAAATCACTATGATTGGGGGCAAAAAATGTGTTACAATAAATGTGTACATTTGAAAAAACAGTATTTTATGTCTGCAACTTTTAGTGTGTCATGATCATTGGAGTAGGATAATCATATGTTGATTTTATTACAGGAAGGACCTGTTGTTCTGGAATAAATAAGTGCATATAACAACAGTTGGTCAAAATGAGTTGGAAAATGGCGGCAAATTGTATATCAGAAAAAAATCCAACATCATACATCACTAATTTCATCCCCAGTCAGAACATCCCATTTTGGATCTTATTCGTTCTCCTTCGATAACTGTGAAATATCCAGTATGTTCTCTCAGCGTAGCAGATAAAGTCATCAGCTTTGATGTACTTGTGCATAATTTTCCCTGATGTGAATGATTTACATGCTTGACAAGAGTTCTGCAGATAATATACAAGTGACAGAGATGCGTTGATCTCATGTTTGTCTTATTTGCAATCAAAAAGCAGTAAATACCGTCAACATGGATGAGACAGAAACCAACCCCACATGAACAGAGGTGCTCCATCCCAGCGTTCAGACCGGTGGTTTTCTAACAGGATTAGATCAAAAGCTGAGTTATCTCCTCCTCTGATTGAAGATCAGACTGATCAAACCAGCTTCTATCTGAAGCTGCTGAGCGACGCCGGCTCACCCAGTCTTTCAGGGTTTATTTTAGACTCTTTGTGATGAGAGCCTAAATGATTCCAGTCCAGCTCAGTCTGCTATCATCCTGTTGTTTTATGTGTTTTCATGTTCACTCAGATGGAGATTCCTTCAAAACCTGGAGAAGTAAATTGTTTCATTTATACTCTTTAAGCAGGAATATAAGTCAGGGAGACTTTAGTGAGATGTTTTCATGGAGACCTCGTCTATTTTATTCACTCTGCTCGCTCTTTTCACTGTAGTTTAGTTCAGGAGAGTCAAATTCATTTTAGTTCAGGTTCCACAAAATGAAAAAAATGAGACAAACGACACGAAGCAAAACAAAAAAGAGACACAGCGACAAAAAAATGGACAAACAATAAAAACGAGACAAAAATTATACAAATGAGACAAGAACAAAAATGACAAAAGGGAGAAACAAAAACGACAAAAAAGTAGACTGACAACACAAGTGAGACGAAAAGGAAACACAAAACGACAAAAATAAGAAAAAAATGATGAAAGTCAGACCAAAAAAACAACAAAAACTGACAAAATATTACAAAAATGAGACACAAAGTGACAAAAGAACAATCTAATATTTTACTTTCTGATCCAAACAACTTGTCATGGTCTAGAAATGATTTTAAATTTATAGTTTTACTGATTTACAATCTGCAGTTAATGTCTTCTCTGTAATTTTTCCACTTTGAGGGCCGGATTGGACCCTCTGGAGGACCACTTTTGGACCACGGGCCTCATGTTGGACACCCTTCTTCTTGTTAAAATGATGTTTCTTTCGTATAAATGAGGCTGTGCTTGGATATAGCAGCTGTTTTAGGAAGTGATTGTGCATTCAAGTCACAGGGAACCAATAAAACTGCAAATTAAAGAGAGCAAACAAAGCTACTATCTATAATAGATGAACATATTAATAGAGTTTTTGAGATGAAATCCACTTTTTCCATTTTTTCATTTGTCAGTTTATCATGCTTCGACTTGGTTCTAGTTCCAGTTCCAACAGCAGTTATTTAAATCCAGCTCAGTCTCAGTAGCTGTGAGGTTTTATTTCATATTCAAGCTGAAATGGGACATTAGTGGAAGGTGTCAAACGCTGCTCAACCATTTGACGGGTTTCCATTACGAGTGGTTGAAGTGGTTTTTATGGAGGACATTAGCATCTTCATAATATATGCTGCGATGAGCCGGATAAGCAGCCCACAGACTGATAGCAAACAATAACTCACATTAGAATAAAAAGTTCCTCTCATCGCCACACGGTTGGCTTTTGGCATTTGTGTCGAGCAGATGAAGGATCACTTTGACATTTACGACACAGAGAAACGGAATGCGACGGCGCTACACGTATGTTCAAGTTCACGGCTCCCACGCAGCGCGGATCATCAACCCGCCGGAGAAACAACGGCGCTGCAGCCGTGGAGCCTTCTGGAAAAATGACTTCCTGTAAATGCTGCTGGCTGTGATTTAATTTCAGCCGACCTCTTCTTCTGCAGCTTTTTTTTTTTTTTTTTTGCCCAGAGCAGTTTCTTCAGATGCCCCCTATCTGCCCACGGTCCAACAGGCTAATAGGATGATAAGCACCATTTGCTTGAGAGGATCTCTTTAGTTCTACCTAAATCCCTTCTAATTTGCTCATTTTGCCCACTTCAGAAACACCCTTTGTTCACGAGGCGGAGATGAAAGCGGTCTTGCGTAATCAATCAGCTGTGTACAATTGATGATTACATTCCACCGGAGACTTTTCTGCCTCTTGCTCTTGGAAAATGGCAATCCAGGGTTATTTTTTCTCCCCTTTCCCCAAAGCCGACGTGACCCATGCACCCTTCTATAACTGCCTCTTTGTGATATCAGTGAATTGTTAACTCGTTATACTTCCTACCAGCTGTTTTGGATGTTTGACTGAACCTCAGTTTATCATTTCCACACTACAGCTTCCAGATTACAGAGTGTCTACAAAGGAACACAACATTTAGTCGATACAGTGTTTTACTTTTAAAAAAAACACAAAAAATAACAAAGACAAGACAAAATATTACAAAAAATGAGACATAACGACAAAAGCGAGAAACAAAATGACAAAAAAATGAGACCAATGAAAAAGAGACAAAAAATTAGACAAAAAAGTTGCAATGAAATGGACACAAACGAGACAGAGACAAAACCATGAAGCATTACAAAAATGATGCACAAAACAATGAATAAAGCAAAACACAAAATGACAGAAATGAGACAAAAACACAAGCGAGATAAAAAGGAAAGAGAAAAAGATAAAAACGAGAAGCAAAACGACAAAAACGTGACACAAACGATAGAAGTTAGACAAAAAAAAGACAAAAAGTGAGACAAACGACGCGAAGCAAAACACAAAAGTGATAAAAATGAGACAAAACGTTACAAAAATATACAAACGAGACAAAAAAATGACAAACCATCAAACAAAATTACAAAAATGTGATAGAAATGATAAAAGCCAGACAAAAAAACACCAAAAATGAGAAAATTTTACAGAAATGAGACACAAAAGGACAAAAGAACAATCTAGTATTTTCCTTTCTGATCCAAACAACTTGTCATGGTCTAGAAATTATTTTAAATTTATAGTTTTACTAATTTACAATCTGCAGTTGATGTCTTCTCTGTAATTTTTACACTTTGTAAAGTCATCTGGTGGGCCGGTTTTGGACCATCTGGTGGGCCGGTTTTGGACCGTGGGCCTCATGTTTGACGCTCCTGCTCTACAGGAAAAGGCGGTGTGAGCTAACGGGGGGATTGATGGTGAGGATAAACATAGAATAAAAAGCTGCAGGTTGTTGTCTCATCATCATCTCGGCTGCTGTCCTGAGGCTGATGGGGGTTTAGGAGGAGCTTTGTGGGACCATGATCGAATAATCGGACGGGTCGAGGCTTTTACAGCAGATGTCTAGTGAGCTGACGAGGAACGAGAGGCCTCAAAGTCAACTACCAACTGACTGAACAGCAATTATTTCTAGCTCCTCCACTCCACAGGACTTTCCCCACAGGTGTGTACAGCGTTTCATGATATTCTTGTTTAATCTCGAAGCACTCAAAGAGGCAAAGACAAGACGTGGAAAACTCCAGAAAACCTACAGGGAGCAAATAAAATGACACTGAACCCGAAGAACAAGACAGACAACAGACAACACACATCCCACTGATTTAGCAGCTAAAATGTGAATCAAAGCCGTAGTTCTGCCTGCTCTCTGCTGCGCTTATTTTCGAGGTTCCAGAGCTGCAGATCCTTTAGATCAAAAGTGACCTTGTGAGTCGGTGTGCGATGGCGACGTGTCCCGAGTCCTGATTAGAGAGGATCCAGCGTGATTATCTGATGTGTGAGGTAAATAATTCACATGTTCCCGCTCCAGCAGAGTCTCCTGGCGGCTGTAGGGCAGCTTCTATGTGAGAATAGAATGAATCTGGGGAATTATAAGCATGGAGATAGGCAGTGCTGAGAAATAATGCAGTGTTATGTTTGGATTTGCTTTTGTAGATGTCATTTTACACATACTGAGTGGGCAAATAAACCGCAGCTACCTAAGAGCAGGGAGCAAATGAAATTTCCAAACTTGATATTCAGAAGCTCATTAGATTACCAGCATTGTTTTAGTCCAGGGGCCACATTTAGCCCAGTTTGGTGCCAAGTGGGCCAGACCAGTTTTTACTATACGAGCAAAACGACAAAAGTCAGATAAAAAAACGACAAAAAACAACAAAACAAGACAAAACATTGTGAAACTGAGACACAAAACATCAAAGCAATTAGACAAATAACAGGAAATAAAACAAAAAGGAGACAAAAACGTTACAAAGTGACAAAAAATGGACAGAAACGAGACAACAAAAACACAAAATGGCTTCAAACAACGAATAACGCAAAATACAAAATGACAAAAAACACAAGTGAGACAAAAAGGAAACGCAAAAGGACAAAAACGTGCAAATGACAAAAATCAGACAAAATAATACATAAATGAGACATAAAATGACAAAAGCAAGACACAAAAAGTTTGACAAACGACATGAAACAAAACAAAAAAGGGACGAAAGATTCCACAGAAAAATGGGCAAAAACAAGAAACAAAACGTCAAAAACATGAGACGAACGACGAAAGTTAGACAAAAACAACAAAAACAAGACAACAAAAATGAGACGCAAAAGAACAATCTAGTATTTTACTTCATGATCCAAACAACTTGTCATGGTCTAGAAATGATTTTAAATTTATACTTTTACTAATTTACAATCTGCAGTTAATGTCTTCTCTGTAATTTTTCCAATTTGAGGGATTGGACCCTCTGGAGGACCACTTTTGGACCATGGGCCTCATGTTGGACCCTCTGGAGGACCACTTTTGGACCACGGGCCTCATGGTGGACACCCCTGATCTATTGGAATGCGAGGAAATACTATTATGCTTTTTCTACGGACGGGAAAAATGCTTTTTTGATGCCCTAAGAATACTTAAATGCATGAAAATTGGCACACACCATCAGGACCGGCGAAAAATTTTACAGAAAATGACACATGTGCCAAAATGGCTCAATAGCGCCCCCTGGAATATTATGAAAATTCAGCCCCCAGACCACGTTTCACCTACAGCTATGAAATTCAGTGCACATATGTAACTCATCAGGACACGCAAAAAGCCTCTTGCATCAATGCCCAAAACCCAACAGGAAGTCAGCCATTTTGAATTATGATTCATATTTAGGATGCTTTTGGGTCACTTTTGGACATTTTAAAAAGCTCTAAACTCAAACAGGCTAACCCTGAGAGAGCTCAAATTGGACCAGCATAGGTGATCAAAATTTATCAAAAATGCTCAGCAAAAGTCTGAGGGCGTGGAAATGGCGACCAGCGGATTGCGGCCATTTTGGATGTTTTACTGTGAAACAGGAAGTGCTGCCTAACTACCCTCTACATGCTCCAATCTGCCTCGAACCTTACATGTTTGATCAGAGTCGGGCCATAATCGCATCCATCGGCTGATAAACGCTCTCAGTTGCGGCGCCACCTGATGGACATGCGTGGGATAGCCAAGGCCCCGACCAACGCTGCTTGCAGCTTTAATCTATATCCGTGTGATTTCAAGCAGCTTTAACACTTTTAACAGAAATAAATTTGCCAAAACTGGTGCTGTGTATGTGTTCTTGAATGCAGAAACATTAAATGCAGCAGAAACTAGGTTAATTTAGCTTTAATTATCCTTCATTCATCCGCGTACTTCGTTCTAAAGTGAAGGTCAAAGAAAAGCATCGTGATACAAGCGTGACATCTGAGTGTGTTCGTGTCGTATTTCTTGCCCAGTGTTGGGTTTTAAGCGGTTTTGAGCTGTATTTTTCTGAGACTTCTTCTTCAATGCCTCGTGTCTGCTTCTGTTACTCCGACTCCTCTCTCAGCCTTTATTCCGCCTCTTTTCTTCCAGCCAGAGACGCCGAATGACAGCAGCAGACGGCGTCGAGCGCATCTCCTTCCCCAAATCACCCATGGCGAATCTTTTTGCCTTATTCTGTCTTTACCTGCCTTCCTCTCTTCTGACTTTGTGTCTCCTTTTTGTCGGAGTCTGTCTGTCTTCCAGGGAAGGCTTTAGCTGAGCTTGCACCGTCTTTTTTTTAAAGCGAGGTCCTGTTTCACTTTCACACAGTGTTTTTTTCCACCGTTTTTAAAGCGTCTTTCGGTATTTGAGATCTTCTCGGGGTGCGGTTGGCTCTCGACTGTTGCTGGGGATTCAAGGATCCGACAGAAAGAATCAATCCAAAAGTACCGGCTCTGATCCTGGAGGCAACAATGCCAAAGTTTTCACAACTAAGCTCAGCTTCCAGTCGATTCTACGTTTAGCTGGATCTGGGTTGTTTGGCTCAGGTGGTGCAGTGGTTCTGATTGTAAAGTTTGTCCGTTTGATACCTGCTTCCTCCATTAGCGTCTGAGTGACAGAAACACTCTTTAAAACACTTTGCAGAGTTGTTTGTTGACTTGTTTTTCACCAGCTGAGTGATAAAGGAAAACCACCAGCAGGAAAAGTTTGAACTTATAGGTTCAGCATCTTGGTCCAGTTTTTAAAAGTTTATTTCCATTATGAAGTACGCTGTTACAAAACGTAAAAACAGACCTAAAGTAATAATCAGTTATATTCCAGCAGGTGGGCTGTCAAAAAATAACTGAAAAAATACTGCAAAACATGAAACAACCATCTAAAAAAATTATAAAATTATTTCCCATAATGAAAATACATTTTGTAGCTATGAAAGTGTAAAAACAAAGAATTACTTCATAACAATATTACTAATAATAATACTACTACCGCTACTAATTACACTAATAAGTACAATAATAATAAATCTAATTCTATAGATTGGTAAATATGATGATAAATGATATAAAATAGTGTCCCAGTGTGTATTTTTTTCTTATTTGTATTGTGTATACAGTGTATATATCTTGTGTCTTTAATTTATAGATGTGTTCTCTGTTTTCTAACTGTCACTTTGCTGCAAATTTCCCCTTGTGTAGTAATAAAAGATATTCTGTTCTATTCTAAAATGATGAACAATGCTAAAAACCGTATTTTGACTGATTACCAGAAAACTCGTCCATTCAACAATGAGATATCTGCCATTGAACAAATCTGTGGAAACTTCCAGAGCCAACACTCCAACTGTCAGTAAATGTGTGTTTTTAGCAATATGTTTCCAACTTGAACAGCTTGTTCTATTAAATAAAAAAGAAATATTTGTGAGATTCCAATCAAGTTTTTTTATGTTGAAAATCACTTATTTATTAAAGGATTTTTGATGTAAGTTTACTCGAGACAAAGACATTCAGTCTGTTTTTGATATGTTTGTGCACTTCCAAAATACTGAAGAAATCTGCAAAATAAGGACAAAATATACGCTCTTAAAGTAGCATTTGTAAGCTAGCTAGAAGCTAGCAGGACGTATTAGACAAACTAACCCAACCATGAGCTCCCTCAGTCCAAACTTTCTGCTGCCTCCATGTTTACTACTTTCCTGTCAGACTTTCTACTTTCCCTCGTGTGCATTTTCTCCAGGAAGACATTCCACTTTTTGTTGCTCTACATTCATCTGACGTCTGGGCTCTCATTTGCAGTTTTTGCCGGTTTCTCTTCTGAATAATATCACAGTTTCTCTGCTGTATCCAGCTGCTTAAATCAGTGGAAGGCGGATGCTCCACCTGGACCGGCCTCAACGTTCAGGCAGCCTTCAGGCGAACGCATCAATAATGGAACACTGTTTAATATTCGTCACTGGTTCTGAAACAGGAGCGGGTTACACTTTCTGTCGTCGGTACGTCGTCGCTGCCCGGCTCTGGGGCCGCGAGGCTAACGAGAGGAAGTGTTTTCAGTGATTAAACCGAGTCAGTTATTTCACAGAAGCAACCAAAACGTAAGCAGAAAGGATGTGTGTGAATATATAAAACAGAATGCAAAAAAAAAAAAAATCAAAACTATGACGGCTACATCACCTGGAGTCATTACTACGGTGGCCGACAGGTGCTAAAGCGCTGCAAACACAGAAATGATCCAAAACCAAAAACTCACAAACACATGGAAGAAAAAAATGCTGCAAGAGAAACATGCTGCAATCACAGAAAGGATGCAGGAGCAAAGACTTACGAAATCACAAAACAGATGCAAACGAAAAATGCTGCAAATATATAAAAACACACAAAACCCCAGAACAACCGCAAGAGAAAAACGCTGCAAATTCAATCCACAACAGAAGTGCACCAGACACGAAGGAGAAGAAAAAGAAGGCGTGCAATTTCTTTCAGTGTGAAAAGGTACGTTTTCCTTTATAAACATCAGACACTTTCACTTTTTTCTCCTTCGTGTCTGGTGCACTTCCGTTGTGGATTGAATTTGCAGCGTTTTTCTCTTGCGGTTGTTCTGGGGTTTTGTGTGTGTTTTTATATATTTGCAGCATTTTTCGTTTGCATCTGTTTTTGTAAGTCTTTCCTTCTGCATCGTTTCTGTCATTGCAGCATGTTTCTCTTGCAGCATTTTTTTCTTGCATGTGTTTTGTGTGTTTGTGAGTTTTTGGTTTTGGATCATTTCTGTGTTTGCAGCGCGTTTGCACCTGTCGGCCACCGTACATTAAAGCTGAATGGAATGCATTTTTAACTTACAGATGTCGCCATTTACACATTTACTTTTGGATGACTCATCTATTAATCTACTGTATTACTCTGTTGTTCATTTTGAAATATTTGCTTTAAACCAAACTGGCTCAGTGACAGAATATGTGGAATCATGAAAAAGCATCTCAGAAGCAACAAATACACTAAAATATTGTGTGGCGGTTTCATTTTCACATCACAGACTCCTCTGTCTGACTTAATCTGAACCAAAAAGTCACAGTTTCCTCCAAACAGACCACACAGTTCCTACACTGAGACTAGAGTCAGGCAGGTCTTTCTTTCTCTTCATTCCCAAAGGAGTCAAACCAGCCATCCAATCGGAATTCCATTTGGGAAAATCAGGATGTAATACCTGGAGGATGGGAATGCTGTTCCAAACATTCCAAACACTGTGGGGTTGGAACAGATCAGTTTGTAGGTTATAGTCACTATATTTTAGAGTAGAACAGAGTAAAAACATTAAACTCCCACAGCTGATTACTTCCAGCAAAGCAGTGACTGGTTTGGATTAAAAGTTTCCTCAAATGTCATATCTGAATATGCAAAATAAGGTGTTATTGATCAAAATGTGCCTTAATTTATAGTTTTTTTCAGACAAGAAATGTGACTACTGTAAAAAGTCAGCTTCAAAGTTTCAATTTTGTTTCTCCAAGAAGAGTTTGAGATGTTTTTATGGCTCCAGAAGTCAGAAAATACTGTCAATAGCCAGATAAAACCTCCGTTTTTTGTCATGTTTTAGGAGTAAAATGTTCTAAAACCCAGGTTATGAATGATAAATGAACAAACCCTGCTGTATAAACAACCTTCAGAATGTAGAAAGGAATAAAACAGGAATGTTTGTTGTTTGTAAGAGCTGCTGAAGTGGAGATTTCTGAGGAAAAAACTCGTTGTGAGACAACTGTCTTTAAAGATCTGTTTTACACTGGAAAAAATGCTCCTCTCAAAACAAGAAAAAAAACTTATTTCAAGGAACTTTTACCTTGAAATGAGTGAAAAAAAATCTGACGATAGAACAAGTGAAAAATGGCTCGGTAAGATTTCTTAAAATAAGAGATGATATTTAGAATATTGGGATCTTAAAATTAGCTGAGGAAACTTATTTTATACTTTATTTTACCAGGATTGTCCCGTTTAGGTGTCTTAATCCTCCTCTTGTTCTCATTTACGGCACCAGAAAATATTGTTTCCTTGTCTGAAAAATAAATAAAAACTCAGCAAAAAATTCCCCAAATTTATAAAAAAAAAATTGCAAAATCTTCAGGATGAAAAGTCCTTAAAAGTTTCCCTCAAAAGTTTTATTTGTTTAAAAAAAATCTTCAAATTTGGCAAGAAAAAGAAATTCAAAAAAACAAAAAAATTGTAAATATTTTCAAAAAATGAATAAAAATCTTCTCCTCGTTGGAGCTTTCATTAATGCTGAGGAGGTATAGATCACTGCTGCTGCTCTGGGTACGTATGTCCATGAAAATCTTTATTGCGGTGGTTTAATTTCTCTCTTCCTCCTTCATGATTTCCCTCCTCAGGCCACGGCCTATAGTGCAGTAAATCTGGGGCTGCACGGAAACGTTTCATTGTTCGGCTTTTTTTGTTGAACGATAATTAACGAGGGCAGCTGTTAGGAAGTCTCTGCGCTGCGTCTTTTCTCATCATGCTCTAAACAGAACTACTTTTCATGAATTGGACTTAAAATCAGTTATTTTTTGGATCTTAATCCATTGTGCGATCCAAAAATGTGCTCTGAAAATAATCCCCAACAGACACACTATTTCCTTCCTGGCTGTTTCAGGAAGAAAAGCTGAAATGACACATTTTTTATTCATTTTTCAGATTTTATGCCTGACTTCGGAAACAACAGACTTCATTGTGACCTACTTCCACTGTTGCGACGCAGCCGACTTAAACCTCAGTGTATATGGAAGGTTACGAGTCCTTTTTTGTGTGCGTCTGCCCCATTTCTCGCTTATTTCAAGCATCTACGCTTTATTGACTTCCTGTAAAGTGAAAAGAGAAGCCTGATGATCTGAGTCCAGCTGTGCCCCTCAAACACAGCAGCAAAAATCCTTCTATTTTAGCGGCTCACAATGAGGGATGAATGCTTTAGAAGCGTCCGGGGCAGAAAAATAACCAGCTATAAGTCAAAATGTCATCCCTCTTTATCTCACTGCTCCCCTTACTTCTGCCTCTTATCTCCTCTCTGCTTGTGTTCTGCAGTAAGAAGCTTTCCTCTGATTCCTCTCCTGCTCTGCATCTGTTTGTTGTCTGTGCAGTTCATGCGAGACAGCCTCACCTCGCCCTCCAAACTCTGTATTCTACCTTTCAAACTGCCATCTTCCTGCTGTCCTGCATCTTCTCCTGCCTCTGAAAGATGTTGGATGATGTTTACAGCATTGAAACTGCTCCAACTTTAAAGCTGTAGCTTCAATAGAGCCATTACTGATGACAGAATCGATACATCCCGACCATCTTCATGATGAAATCATTGAGCGACCCACAAAATACTGAAGGGCGAGACTCCAAATGGACGTCGAAGCTAATCTCATAAATTTGCACTGAAATGGAACAGGATGCAACGTTTAGATGTAAAATATGCAGGACTTTTTCCTGACTCAAGGTGGAAAAGGGATGAAAGCCAGACAAGATGAGGTCAAAACTGCTACGGAAACAGTTTTCGTATGTCCTCGTGTTTGGGATAGAACTGCAAACAGGTTTATTTCCCCAAAGAAATGCAGTTTCTCATCTGGTTTTAATGGATTCTTCTAGAGGACGTGCTGGGTGACCCTGGCAGCAGGTCGAATCGTTGGTAGAGAATCTGAAAATGTCGAGAACATGCAAGACTTTTAACGAGAAGGGCAAACCTTCCTACATGTGTTGACCTTCAGGAGACACCGACTTCTGAAAGAAAGCTTCACAAATATCACACAATATTTCTAATTTAAAAGAATGTCACAAGTTAACAAAAACTGGTAAAACATCGGGTAAAACTAATGATCTCAGATCAGTTTGGTCCTTTAAAAATAGAAAACCGTAGAAGCTAGATCACCTTCACCCACTTATTAGGGTTATTTTGTTGTTCATCATCCTCTGCTGAACCTCCAGCAGCACCTTAGCTTAGCTTAGCATAGAGAGCTGCTAACTGAGGCTACCAATGAGGTTTGGACATTTGGACTTTTTGGCCATTTCTTCATTATTTTGGACGTTTTTTTAATTAATGTTTTCCGAGTTTGATCCTGGATGAAATTCTGTTATTCTGGACAATCTTTGAGTCATTTTCAACCATTTTTGACTCTTTCTGGACACACTTTTATTATTTCTGGGAGTCACTTTTGACACAAATTCAATGATTGTGGACAATTTTATGTCATTTTGTACAAATTTGTTTCAATTTTTAACAATTTTTGGTCAAACTCTCCAGAGTCGTCTCTCCCAGTCTTCTTCTGCTGTAAATGAGAAGCTCCAGCTTAGCTTAGCTTAGCATAAGTAGCTGCTAACTGTAGCTAACAGCTAGTCTCGCTCAGCTCCCCAGGTTAAAGTTCTGTGTTTGTTTCAGAGTTCATGGGTTCTGTAAAGCGTCCTGAGACAATCTGACCTTTAATTGGTGCTGTAGAGATAAAACTGAATTTAATTGACTTATGTTTTGTGCTTTCATTTTAAAGAAACAGTGGAGAGAGACAGGAAATATGGGAAAGGAGTTGGGGAATGACACGCAACAAATGGTCCAGCTGTCAGGAATCAAAGCTGCTCGGGGTAATCACTGTGGTAGCGCTCACTTCAAACTAGATTTATCAATAAGCACAGAAGCTAAAAAAACAACAAAAAAAACACTGGCTTTGATCTGTCTGGCAAATGTCGTTGTGACTTTGAAGTATTTTTAGCTGCATGTGGAACCTTATTTGCAGATTTATTGACTGATAAATAAAAAGCGTAAAGCACCTGCCCGGGTGGATGTTCATCCTTCTTTCTGAGATAAAGCAGGAGACAATGAGTTGGGCAGAAACTCATCCCGGTCAGCTTCAAGCGTCGTCCGGCTGCAAGGTCACTCTAAAAGACGGCATTACTTGATTGCGGGAGACAGAGTAATTTGCCTGGCTCTTGTCCTTGCAGCCTGGCCAGACCTTCTGCTTTAGCATTCCCCAAGCGAAGTGAAAAATGACTTCTTTAGACTGCTTGATGTATGTAGCTGTACAACCCCAGAAAGAAAAAAGCATTAGTGCTCGCTGGGTAATTGTATGCAGCAGCGGCGCTGGCGGGGATTTCCGGTTTCTGTCCCACTTTTGGTCCCAGTTGTAGTTTTTTTTTTGCGGGTTGCGGTGCAAAAATTGTTTTCTTTTTATGTTTCATCATAAAGAAAACATTAATTCCAAACATTAGGATTTGGCCTACTTTTGCTTTAGGGGGAAATTATCCTTAATTAAACTGTTATACTGTTAATTTTACATTCTCTGCAGCAACGGTGGGAATGCTATGATATATTGTTCTATGTTTTTTTTCAGTGAATATACAGGAAATCTACTGTTCTTTGAAGGGTTTCTTCCTGGAAATTGCCAGGCTGTGCTATTATCCAGCTAATGCTAAGTTTTGTGACTCATGCTTGACATTAGCCTAGCCACGCTAGACCCATGTTCTGAAGGCACAAGGGTCTAGGGCCGTTCGACAGGGAGGGAGGCGGGCTAAAAGGTTGTCTTTCAAATCACTCTGCAGCAATTGGGTAGGTATACAACCAATCAGTGCAACGAATAGGCTGACGTAGTTCCTAGAGCACCGGCGGATTGTGGCTAAGTCCCATTAGCTTCCCAACCAGCGGAGCCAACTGGTATATTAAGGATTTGCCATATCCCGTCGGCATAAGTCCAAATACGTCTTTCTTCTCAATGAAACACTTCAGTGCCGTCCTTTGTTTTTCTTTCAAGTTGAATTTTAGCTTCAAATCTTTAAGGGCTGTGGCCAAAGCCGAGTCGAAAGATAACTGTTTATTGTGCGCCGGTTGTTTCTGTCAGAATCGTCGCGCCTCTGTCGTCACTTCGTTACGCCCGCCTTCTGACTCTACACTTCATGGTGATTGGTCCGGCCAGTTTTAGGAGGATCCAGCCTCGAGCCTTATGGAGGGTAACTTGACCCACCCTGGCAGAGAATTAAATTCTTTGCCGTGGGTTGTCTAGCGCGGCTAGGGTAGCTTGACATAAGATTCACGTTGAAACGAGGCAGTGTGAGCCGTGTTCTTATAACCAAGGCAACATGTGTGCGGCTTCTACCCATTGTCTGACTGTAATTGCTTCAGCCTTCAGACCGGTGCAGAACGACGCCAAAATAACGACAGCATCCGTGATCGATCAGGTGTGGGAAGACTTCTTTTGCAGAACGACCAAGTTCACATGTGTGCAGTCTTCTTCAGATGAACAAAGAGCAGCTGCACATGAGAAGCTGAGGGTTTACTGCATAGCTCAAGGATACATCAGGGCGTTGGCAGCTGACTGGAGAGATTGGTACTCATGCAGTTTCTCTGTTCACAGCTAAAAGCCCCGAGAACAGGTTTTTCCACCTTCGAAAGAATTGTACAGCGATTCCACATTCAACCCATCTAATCTCCAGTAAAATCACAGCATGATAACCTATAGATCCTAATGACAACTCCAAATGTTTCTTTTATTTAAGTGCCAAAAATACATTCTGAAAATGTTCACATTTAATCAATTGTCTTTTTTTTTAGCTAAACTTTATGAACAACCTGAAATATATCAAGAAAACTAAATGCTATTTCAGCAGTATTCATCCTCAGTTCATCATTTCCACATTAAACTTCCAGATCACAGAGTGTCTACAAAGGAACACAACATTTAGTCACCTGGAACTGAACCATGGAGGATTTACTTTATGATCAAAAGGGCAAAAAAGGCAAAAGAAAATCAACAAAAACAAGACAGAATATTCCAAAACTCAAATCCAAAATGACAAAAAACAAAACGCAAAATAAAAACGAGACAAACGACATGAAACGAGACAAAAAAATTTGACAAAAAAGTCACAACTTTTTCACGTGAGGTCAAAAATTGGCTTTTAGAGCATCAGTTTTGCACTCACTAAAATATGGAGCAGACAGTAATAGTAAAGCTGTTACACATTATTATCTTACATTTTGACTATTCTGCATTTTTTGTGCATTTTTTTTGTTCTCTATGAATTTCATGTGTATTTTATTATGAATTTTATGTGTTTTTAATGTAATATTTGTATTGTATTCTATGTTGTATGCCATCTTTATGACTGCAATATTTTATTACCTGTTAGTGTTATGTATTTTTATTGTGCAAAGGACTGCAGATGGAAATTAGCTTCGTGCTAAATCTGGTGCAGGCATCTTTTTAATGTTACTGCACATTGTCCTTTTAAATAAACTAAACTAAACAAAAAATGGACAAATGACAGAAACTAGACAAAAACATTACACAAATGACACAAGACTAAAAATGACAAATGGGAGAAACAAAACAACTAAAAGAAAATAGACTATCGAAACAAGACATGAGACAAAAAAACCCCACCAATGACACATCTAATAAAGCAAAACACAAAGTGACAAAAATAAGACAAATAACACAAGCGAGACAAAAAGGAAACACAGAACGACAAAAACATGAGATAAACGACAAAAATAAGACAAAAAACAACAAAAACAAGACAAAATATAACAAAAAATAGACACAAAATGACAATGAACAGTCTGGTGTTTTGCTTTAGGATCTAAACCACTTGTCATGGTCTAGAAATGATTTATATTAACGTGACTGACAATAGAATGAATCTCCAAGTCCACAGAGTGTACCGGATTAGCAGTAATGTGGGCGTTGTTCAGGACTGTTTAGGGATCCTCTAGACGTAACAGGAAGAGCGATGTTTGGAATACACGGCTTAGCCCTCGTTAAGCAAAATGAAAAGGATGGATGGATGGATGGATGATGGATGGATGTGTGCAAGGTGTGATCGAAATGTGCTGTGCCATTTAAAAGTGAAAAACAGATTTAAACTTGGTCGTTGTGTCCTTGTGTGACGACATCGATGAAGTCTTGTATCAGGGTCAAACATCCTCTGTGATGTGATCTCCTTTTCTGTGTCAGAACAAAGACCCTTCAACTTGAAGGAAGAAGTCGTGGCAGGTGCAGGTAGACAGCAGTGATTTTGATGATTGTGCTGAAAAACCCCTGAATGGTCGATGTGCTGTGAGTGGGAGCATGGTTATGGTGTTGTCGCGCTGCAGTTCAGGTCATATGAGTGTTCTCCTTCACATGCACAGGACGTTACAGTGGAACTCGGAAGACAAATTCATGATAAATTCACTAAAACAGCGTGCTCCTGATGCTCCTGATGCTCCTGATGCTCCTGACTGACCTGACGATTGTTGTTTGGTCTCTGGGTCGACGCCGTTTGTTGTTGTTGTTGATTCATCCTAGACTTGTTGACGGAGATCTTTGCTAACTTTGGCATGGTGCTGCTTTTGTAGGTCCTTCAGCTGCTGGTGTTCACAAAAACACAGGTTCTGATGGTGTTTGCATGATGTCTTGAGGGTTACTGCTGGCTCCTTTTGCATGTTTTGACTATGTTGCATCACATTCATGCAAAATGACTTTTTCCTCTACTTTTTGATGGCGCCTCATCCTTTTTTTTTTTCTTTTTTTTTTTTTGGCGCCTCATCCTGATCACCAAACGATCTGAGAGTGCACCAACTTCCCCTCTTCAGTTTGCTCTTTACTGTTTTTTCCAGTGAAAAAACTGAGCGTTTATTTTCATTTTACACTGCTGCCACTAGACCGCAGAGCTTCAGTTGCTTTTTGTTTATGAGCACATTAAAACTAATCAGTGATTCTCTCTCTTCTATCTCCTTTCTCTATGTTCCTTCATTTGCTTCTTTCCTCTTCATACTCTTGATACTTTTTGCCATTTGGCGACAACAGGAACATCATCACGTTCCTGCGGCTTTGACCTTTACCTCCTGCTTTCTACTCTGTGCTTGTAATAGCGGTGATGTAAGACTCGAATCTTCAACTGTAACACTCCGAACACGTAAGCCAACAAGAAAGTTAAAAGTCCGGCCTTTGAGGAACTTCCCTGAAAACTCTGAAAGCCGGGAGACAGTTCCCCCCAAATGCCGTGACTGTTCTGTCACTTTTTAGGTTCACAAAGTATGCAGATAATGCTTTGAGTCCCAAACCTTTGTTTTGTTGTTTTACTAATTGCCTCAGCTCCTGCACCACTCCCCACCAGTATTTGTGGCGTCTCTTTGTGAACATCGAGTACAGTCGCCCCGGATTCAGTGCGGTTTCCCAATTAGCGGAAAGGTGCAGCAAATCAATGAGCGCCTTGTTGTAGGAAAGCAATTTCTCTTCAGGGGGAGCTCAGGAGGGAATTAAAGAAATGTTATTGAAAATGACTGGGCCTTTATTAAACAAAAGACAATTTACACTTTGTCTCCCTGTTGCTTAGCCCACACTATTTAAGGCATTTCCGAGTAAAGAGACCAATAACAATTCGATAATTGTTCAGGGTTTGTTTACCTGCGCCTGTGTCGCTGCTGATGAAGCTCGGGGGTTTTGTGCACGTTGGCGGTGCACTGATAGCCCTGCAGCAATTCTAATACTCCATTGTTCCCCAAACATTTACAGTGAGAGAGTGGAATAATGTGAAGTAAATCCTAATTAATCACTTTATATCCTTCAGTCTCATAGTAATTTTAAATATTCTTCAAAAAAAAAGCACGAATACATTAAAATTTGATGACTTTTCCTGCAACCAGGCATGAATACATACCAACATATCCAATTAAAGGTGATTTGGGATGACCAGTGAGCCGATCCCTTCATGTAAAACCAGACTGGACCTTGGTGGCTCGTGGCCCAGAGGAGCTCATGGACATTATTCATCAGAGAGGCGTTGGGATGTTAAATGTGAATTGTGAGGTGGCAAGAGGGCCGGTGTGGATAGTGTGACAAATAGGGCTGTATTATGTTTGTCTGTACAGTCACAGCTGTATCTTTAAAAAGACAACTGCCTACATCACCAGAACGGATCATTTAAGTCGCTGCGTGGATATTTTTGACCCGGCAGATTTTGTCATATTTCCAGAAAACCGATAATACATTTTGAAAGAACTAAAGAGCATGATCGTTCATGTGGCAAAGATGCATGTTTCAATGATTCCATCCCAGAAAATGAAGATTTCAATTAATTACTGGAAACGCAAGACTTCAATTAACACAACTATATGTTTTTTACAATATTTAAATTTTTGTTTACAACTGTGTATTAACTTTGTGTAACTCTCTGACTTGTTTTTTCCTTTCTTCTTGCGTTTTACCTGCTATTACAGATTTATCCTGTCCTACATTCCTAAAAATATGCTGTATGTCATATCGGTATCCTCTCAGTATCGACTGTCTAATATCGTTTAGCTTCCCCTTGTGCTTCCAGAACAACTCTGATTTTTCGGGTCATGGACATGGGACTTGTAAGGGTGTCTTGTGGCACCTTTGGGTTCTGTAACCCTTCAGTGTTTCCTCTCTGATTGTTTTCAGCGGCGGCGGCAGGCTCTCTGGGAGGCGTGGCAGCGTAAACACTTGACTGCGGATTTTACTTGTACAGCCTATTTATTGAATGACCAGTTAAAAATAGCTTTCTAAAGGCTGAATGTAAAAATAATAAAATAAAAAAATAAAACTGATTTGATTTGAACGAGCTCATCTGAAAATGCAGTCAACAGTTGTTACATCATGGTGTTAATATTAGCTTAACCCTTACAAGGCCATGTTTCTGGAGAAGTACATATACTAAAACTACCTAATCCATAAAAATATCGATCAAGTCTTGCGAGGTAGCATTGTCATAGACGTTCATATTGAATTTCGTCCGGTACGCGGCCCCAATAAGAGCTTCATAATTGCGGCTTCGTTATAACGACTCATACAGCTTTATCGTTTGAAATAAGCAAATTTGGGGCCAATGTTTATATCGACTTAAACATACGGACGTGTGCATATTTTATGTTAATTAGCAATCATAAACAAGTCACACGTGTTGAGCCGAGAATGTTTGGTTTCGGCTGTGTGTTCGAGTAAGCAGGAACCAGTATACTCGGTCCGGCTTTTTAAGGGTTAATGCTATCAGTAGTTTACTCACGTTATGGACACTGGGTTAGCATCGGGCCAATTAACTGAAGCGACCGAGACGCTACGTAAGCTGGAAATCAATATTTTGCAAATGTCTATTTAACTTGTAAAATCTATTATGATTTATCTTAAGCTAATAACTTTTCTCCGGTAAGTCGCTGCCCTGTTTTCCAAGACGACACTCCTCTGACTCTCTGACCTGCTGCCTGGATGCTGGATGTGTGACTTTCAAGGCCACACTCTCACGAGTAATTAACGTCGCACGAACCCCCTAAAGAGTAGATACTGAGCAAGATAGTAATCTGTATGTTACCTTGGTACTCATGAGTACCTGAACCAGTGCAGGACTCTGCTGTGAAGGTGGAGAAATGCGACAGTGGTGTGTTTGCAATAATGAAAAAAAAGAGGAAAAGAAAGAAATAAATTTGCTCCTAAATGAATGTAGAGGAAACTCTGAACCCTGACTCTGTGGGTCAGGCTTGATCCGGCGCTTCCTGCTGCTGTTTGTTTCGAATGAGATCTGCAGAGTTTGGAAGCTGTGTTGTGTCGACGCTTTTGGCTCTTTGTCATGTTCCTCAAGTTGTTTCTGTTTCAGTTTTTGCAGAGTATGTGGGTGGTACATGCCAGCCAGTTTCCCAGCAGAATCGTCCATGGTAACTACATCGATGTCACTCACTTCTGCTGTCAGTGGTTTTAATGTTCAGGCAGATCTGGAGTTTTATTCAGACTGATATCATGCTGGAGTTCTCCACACTTCTTTGTAAACGTCCAGATGAGAGCCAGTCTCAGCTGGACAGAACAGAGCACACAGGGAGGTTTCGGCCACCGTGAATCCATCTGACTTCAAACAGTTCAGCTTTCGCTCTGGATCCCCCCCCACCCCACCCCACCCATGGCTGCACTGGAATATCAAAGCTGTTGACAGTTTTGGCTCTTGTTCGGACAGACCTTTAAAAGTTTAATGATACATGTTGCCTGTTTGGATTCTGAGCCTTTTTTTTTTTAAACCTTCCTATTGACATTCGTGTGCTGTCCAGCTTTCCTGTCCTGAAGCAGCAGCAGGAAGCCTCTCCAGTGTCGTGTCAGATTACAGCTCCTATATGTTTGATTCAACTTCCAGTGGAAACGACACCTCACAGCGATGCAGGGCTTCTGCTCGGAGGTTTTATTTGAGGTGACTTTGCTTTTATTGTACTGTTTGGATTGCTAAGGTTCACACTGACTGATTAAAAGCAAACCGGAGCCTGGAAACAAAAGTCCCTTTGCCTCTCTTGTGTACCGGACACAGTTTGCTGACCTGTCGTCCTGCCAGCGTGGAGTCCAAACAAATCAACCGACCTCCTCTAGTGAGATCAAATATAGAAGTCCAGGCTGTCGATTGACTTTGGAAGAACTAAACTTCAGGCATTTGACATCATAGTCTTGTATCTTTATATCATTTCTGGCGTATTTTTCTCTCGATGACTGTGGTTGGAGGCTCTGTTCACTGAATCACGCCTAAAAGGGCACAGAGCACCATTTTTGTGCTGTTCTGTTTTTTTCTAGCTGCTAAGAGGAGAAAATGCTTAACTTTGGGTAAAAACCTGTACTAATCAGCTGTCCAATCACAGCAGAGAAACGGTAGGACAAATACTACGCTGCCCAACCGTCACATCTTACTGTATGAATGTAAAATGAGAAAATAAAGAACCAAACCAACACTAGACTTTTGGACCAATGCCAGTTTTATGGAGTCAGCATATTGGCTGATATATATGTTAGTTATGGGCTGCACATTGGAGTAGTGGTTAGCACTTTCTCCTTGCAGCAAGAAGATCCCGGTTCAAATCCCGGCCTGGGATCTTTCTGCATGGAGTTTGCATGTTCTCCCTGTGCATGCGTGGGTTTTCTCCGGGTACTCCGGCTTCCTCCCACAGTCCAAAAACATGCTGAGGTTAATTGGTTACTCTAAATTGTCCGTAGGTGTGATTGTGTGTCTGTATATGTAGCCCTGTGACAGACTGGTGACCTGTCCAGGGTGTCCCCTGCCTTCACCTGAGTCAGCTGGGATAGGCTCCAGCACCCCCCATGACCCTAGTGAGGATGAAGCAGTAGATAGAGGATGGATGGATATGTTATTTATATTAAAACAGGGAACAATGATTGAGTTACTGTTTGATTATCTTTGCAGCAGCGTGTTTAATGGACTGTTGTAAGTAGAAGAGTCTCGAGGAACCTTTTGACTTTGAAATGGTTCATTAAGAAACTCTTGTAGCAGATGTCACTCAGAAACATTCTTCTAAGAACCATTTTGAGGAGTTTGAGGTTCTGTTAGGATTATTGCTATTGCAGTCTTCAGAGGAGTGTCTTTTACAACTGACAAACAGTTTGGTTGACAAACAGCTTCAGTATTTAATCTCATATCTGAATTGAATAGAATTGAAAGTAGGGCGGCAATGTCTCTTCGAGTAATTTGATAACTGAAATGCCTCAAGGCTTTGTTTAATCCACTATATATGATAACAAATATATGCACAATACAGCTGCAGCCTGAATTGAGAGGAATCAAGTTAAACTTATTGGTTTTGTGGATATACAAACCAAATCTAGCAGTAAATTAGTGACATTAGTTACTACAGCAGCTTCTCTACACTAAAACCTCTGACTGTGCGCTGAAGATCAGCCCTAATCTCACGTCTACAAATCGTTCCAGACTCCTGATTATTGACGGAATATTGGCTCATCACTCCAAAAACAGACATGAGAGGTGCCATAACTTCATTCACAATCACATAAAGCAAACAGACGTGAACAGGTGAGGGTCAAATGTAGACAGCAAGTTCAACATTTCAGCTAAAGTGATGTCTTACACTACAGCACGTGACTTCACTTGACAGGATTTTGTCGCGCACACATCAGTCAAAGCTAATATTTACCTCAGAGATGAATTTAATGCAAATAAATTGATGTCAGCTCAGTTATGTGGGACGGTTTAATGCAGTATGTGTTTAGCAGACTTGGTTTTTGACACTGATAGACTCTGAAGTCCATCTTGGTTCAACAGAGGCTGGTTAGAGACAACAGGAACTTGAATTCTAAGTGGATGCAGGCGTTGAAGGGGACCGTATGAAATGGTGTAAATGACAGCAGCAGCAGCAGGCAGGGCTGCGCGTTCCCATGCCGTGCCCTGTCATAAAGGTTTTGTTGCATGTTGCGGCAGGAGCGACCCCACCTGAGCTAACTTGCAGGGTTGAATTGTGTAACTTTACTTTTCTGAAGGGTGTGTTGATGTAGAATGACAGCTCTCACCAGAAAGAACCAAACTGTAGCTTTAGTCGCTGCAGAGTTGAAATCAATGGCTGTGTGACGGCACACTGAAAAGGAGCCACATGCATCATAGAATTGAGTCTGTTGTATGCCATTACTGCCCTTATTGTTAATAATCATAACAATAATGGAAAAGGCTTAGAAGTCTGTATGATGATGCCTGTAATGCTGCTGCAATCTCCATTCAATGACTGCCCAGAGAAATTGGATGTTCACTGGGCCCAGCGGGGGCTCCACAGTATTACCATACCTGCACTCAGCCCTGCTATCAGCCCCAACGTGGGTCTTTCTCTGTATCGGTGCAATCAGCTGAGCCGCCGTGGCCGGGCTCAGCTGGCAGCGAGCGACGTGTCCCAGGCTCAGCTTCGCTCTGCAAATGCATTGTGAGTACCCCGAGCTGTTTTTCTCGTGCTGTCCCTTCGTCTCTCCACGTCCTTTGACAGCCTCGTAAATAATGCAGGAGGACTTTGCAACGATAACCGGCTCGGAGGCAAAACAACAAACTCACACGTTTATGTGTAGACGTAGACTATCGTTCAGAAGTTTGGGGTCACATAGAAATGTCCTGATTTTTGAAAGAAAATAAGATAACATTACATTTTCTACAATGAAGATAGCATTAAATGAATGAATGATGAATCCAGTGTAGATGTTAATGTGGTAAATGACTATTCCAGCTGGAAATCTTTAATGGAATATCTCCATAGGGGTACAGAGGAACATTTCCAGCAACCATCACTCCTGTGTTCTAATGCTACATTGTCATTTGTCCAAACAAATGTACCTTTAGTTGTACCAGGCATTGAAATTAATAAGAAATGGAAGAAAACAAGGGTGGTCTAATCATATTTTCCATGACTGTATATATAAATATATAGATAGCCATCTGACTTCCTCTGGCTGCAGGATCTTGGCTCATTTCTGCTGTGTTTAAATTTTTCTAACCCACTCAGATCCCATGTTCACACCCTCCTCGCTGGCCTGGTCAGAGCCAGACGGGTCGACCAGGTTCTCTGCAGTCCTTCAGAGCATCACTGTCAACTGTTCCATCATTTGTGTACACATACATCCAGATAATGATGCTGCAGAGGTTTGCAGTAGGACTCTACGTTCACATGTCCATGAATTAATGATTTCTTCTTCTGTTATTTTTTTAAACTTTCTGGTGGAGTTGATCTGGCTTTCTGACGGTGCACACAGGCCTCTGTCTGTCCTCATCCACAACGAATAACCTTGCAGCGTATTGATTTTTGCCCTCGTTTTTTTTTCTTTTAAGGCCTGTGCAAACACCTGTATAGGAACTCTTTGGGGTGAGCTGAGGAAGATGATACACAGAGACAGGGAGGCGTCTATAGGAGGACATTTTAAAGAACTACCATGGTTCCTACACACTGAAATAACTCATGAGGTGTAAATAGTTCCACATTCTCATATTCACTCAAAACTTTAAAATGTGCTTCAATGTTAGTTTGTCGAAACCCTGTGAGAGTCAGAAATGAGCATCAGTGAGCTCTTAAAATCCAAGTGCTCATCCGTGCATGTAATTTATTTAAACCTGTAGTCAAATGGGGGTTTGACTGCAACTGCAACCTCCTTTTTGACGAGACAAACCAACCATGCAGTTCCTGAGTAGAAATCCTTGAAGAAGCCAGTTCAAAGTAAGAACATGTGCAGGAAAAAAACGCATAACTCTCCTCTCCAAGACTTGACATGCTTTCGCAGTGGTGGAAAATTAATGTTTATGTGTAAAATTGGCCATAAAATCGTATCAAAGTTGAAAAGACGACATAAAAGGAATTTACAATCTGACAATAACGCCTCGTTTGTCTCTGTAAAGACCAGAATCCTGCTAGATTATTCACACAGGTACAGGAAGACAGGCAGAAAAAATATGAAAAATCTACCTTGACACGAATGGTTTCAGATGTGATCTAACTTTAAGTGACATATATGAAAAAGATAGACAAAATGCAAAATAAATAAATAAATAAAAGGCAAACAGCCGCGGGGTTTTATTTATTGGTTACACAGAAGCTGCATTTCCACCACAAGAACTTTCCTCAACGTGAACCTTTGGAGTGCATTTCCCCACACAGTGCAGGTTCTAAATTAGCTTCTGAGGAAACAATTTTACCTTAAAAAGGTCCATGATCAGGGGCGGTACTTTCTCCAAGGCCAGGAACTTTGACTTTTTCTTGCTGTGCTTCATATTTGTGATTGGTTGAGTTCTTCTAGCTTTTGTATTTGAGTCTAGGGCTGCAACTAATGACGCGTCGACTAATCGTCTGAGCACGATACGTCATCAAAAGCGGAAGTGATCAGGCAATGCAACAGAAATCAGCGTCCGACCGGAGCGCGGAACACAGACGGACATTGGTGCTGCATCATGCATGTATTATGTATGCACGATGCAGCACGGACATTTGTGATCTATCGTAAACATGGATGTCAGCGTTTACTATACAGCTGGATCTAAACGTGAACGTCGGCGCTGCATCGTGCATACATAATACGTGCACGATGCCACGCCGACGTCTGTCCGTGTTCCGCAGTCCGGTCGGACGCTGATTTCTGTTGCATTGTGTGCTCACTTCCGCTTTTGATGATGTATCGTGCTCAGACGATTCGTTGACAGGTCATTAGTTGCAGCCCTATTTGAGTCAATCAGTCTCGGTCATCTCATGGTTAATCAAGGCAATATTTCATAAAATCCGTTCGTCTTAGGTTGCTTTCCACTGCAGAAACTCAATGTGAGATGCTGCAAACATTTACAGGAACGATTCATTTCCGATTTTTTACTCTATAAAGATCCAATTATGGGGAATACCTTCGATTGTATGGATTGGATGAGGATGTCAAAGGGACAAAAGAACAGACCGAAAAATGGACAGACGACTATTGCTTTAATGTTCTGTATGGGTTTAACCAATCAGCATCAAGGCCTGTACAAGAATAGATAGTTTATTTACCCTAAAAATGACCCAGAAAGAGGTTTTGTATATTTAATGACTTTTTGCTGAGGAGGAGGAAATAAACACAACGTATAGCAGAGATCCTGGATGGAGATGCACGTCCAACACAGATTCCATAGGCTGCAGAGGAAATTGGAGTTGGTTTACCTCCTTTGGTTGACAGAAGTGACGTCACTGCTGGTTATTATCAGCCACAAATATCAAATATGTTTTAGAGCAGCTGGTGGCAACCGTATCTGAAGATCTGGGATCAGAATCTTTCCCATTCTGTGATTCTACCTGAACACCAGCTGACCCAGACAGGAGCAGCATCAGTCTTTCGAGCCAACTTATATTCATAACTCCCTCCATAGCTGCACTCTGCATCCTTCAGGCCGATCGCTGTGATTTCTAGAAACAAGTGGAATTGCATTGGGAACATTTTTCAAATTAATTTTGTGTTTAGACAATTTCTTCTGCTAGTTTTAAGAGAACAAGACATTTGGGACTTAATAACAAACCAAATGAACTGATGCAGATGTTTGCAGTGTTGTTTTTGCCCTTTGACTTAATTATTAAAACAGAAGGAGCTGCTGATGGATGCTGATGTGTCAGAGAGGCTAGAAGATGATTGTATTTACAGCAGAGCACAGCTGGAGAATATCTGCCTCTGTTCTCCTGCTCATTTCCCTCTCAGGCTGCTTAGTAGTTGTAAATGCAACGTCCTCCTAATTACTGCCTTTAAGGAGGTGTTAGAGCATGTGTCCGTGTGACCGCATTGAATCTGTCTCACCACGGGTGGACAGATGGGTTACAAAGCAAATGGATATTATGGTGTGACGAGTAAAAGTAAGAACCCAACAAAAAAAACCCACATTGTGAAAATATGCATTGCTCCTTTTCCCTCACAGAAACACAAAGACTCACACATTTAGAGGAGCTGCACATAGCGTAATCCCCTCTGGCACCTTTTGTCACCTTTACCATCTGGTGGAGCTGTGAAGGCGAGCCAGCTGTCCGCCAACACGGTGGCTGGACCGTCTTCAAGGATGCCGCCGCTGGTTTTTGCTGCTGCAGCCTTCAGGGACGTGTGAGGTTTGAAGCGGTCGGTGGACGCTGTCAGGGCAGGACGTTTGCTGGAGGGGTGGGGGTTTTTCTGATGTTTTTTGTGACATGAAAACAAGCATGCTTTTTTTTTTTACCCTTTATTAAAACAACAATGTCCTTTGTTGCACACTAGTGGCCTCCAGATGGGGTGAGAATTAACATCAGCACCCTGGAACCGTGGGATTTGTCTACTATAGCACGTTTCTGTGGAAAGCAGTGTGTATGTAGTAAACCTGCCTCTCTGTGTTTCTATGATTGATATGTAGCACAGACAGTCCATCTCCACATCCATTCCCTATGTTAGAATTACTGATGGACTTCCCGTTGCATAGACAGGTTAAATTCTAAGTATTTATGCAGTACTATGTTAGTATCTCGAGACAAAGTGTAACCAGGGGATTGTAGTTGGATATATGCTCTGTCTATTTGTCTACTATGTGAACACCCCTAATAAATACAGTAATGATGCTTATTTCTTGGCATGAAACACATATTTGGCTCAGTTTCTGTCACACCGTCTCCTGCCTTCATGGATCCGATGTTTCCAGATTACAGACAATTCTTACAACAGTTATGAAAAGATGTCTCCACTGCAGACACTTTACGCTCAGATACATGTAAAAACTTGACTTTTTCAAGTGAAAATCTGATGGTAGAATTGACTATTCTGGAATATAAACCAGAATACACATGTATAAGTAATCCTTCTAATGATGAAGGTAAGAGCTGAAAGTTGAAGGTAGTGCAGCGATACCAAGCTGAACCATCTAGCTTCAAGCTGTGAGAACAATATTCTGCTTGACCAGCATTAATTCCAATGATTTGGCTTCTTTTTGCGCCTACTTCCAGACATGCTCTGCTCAGATGATTTCTAAGGGAGCTGCTGGAATCAGCCTCAGTCGTCTTGAGTCCACTTTGGGGCTCGCTGGTTCAACTCCTTGCTTTAGGGCGTCTTATCTGAATGGACCAGATGAGGCGGCTCATCCACAACTTTCAGTCCACTTTGCTTTTCTAATCCCGCCTGCTTTAACCCACAATGCTGCTGTCTTCACCCGGGGACTCGACCCCGGCGTTGTTTCCTCCCTCCTACAGAAAACTGCTCAAACAATCAGCCTGGAGTTGTTGGTGTGAGCCAGCAATGGCAGCGTAAGGCCTCTAATGGGCTTGTTCTCTGACACATACCAACATAAGAGGGCTGGAGAGCGGCGAGCAGATGGCTGCCCTCCGCTTGTTTTGAACGCTGCGTTTTAATCGAGGGCCGTAAATCGCCATCGGAGCCCCTGTTTGAACATTTGGCTGAAGGCTCTGATTGTAAATACCCCACCCACCGCCTCCTCCGGCTCCTCTCCCAAACATATACGGACTTTTTCTTTGGCACTCTTTAAAATTTAATGGCTTCAGCAGCGGATGGTAGCTGATATCTTTCCGTTGGCAGATCCTCGCGTTGGACTCGACCTTCTGCAAAATGTTACCGCGGCCGTCTCATTACTCTTCCTCCCAGATCAACCGCCTGTTTCCTCCGACATGAAGGGGAGCTGAGGGGGTTTTTGTTGTGGCAAGCCGGATTCTTTCTTTCCCTCCACCGAGTGCCAGGTGGTTTATTGGCTGCCCTTTTTTTTTCCTTGACTGGCAGCCTTGCGGGCAAATCTGACAGCGGGACGATGAATAGAGTTGAATGATGAATCAGTCTGCTTCCGAAAGGTTTCTTCTCTCTCCTCGACCTGAAAGACGGACGAGATGCTGGAAAAAACCCGCCGCCGATCGCAGAGGACGGCAGCCACTGTATTACACAAATAAATAGCAAAGCCATTGTTCCCCCCCCCCAGGATTATTTTTGTTTTTTCATCTTCATTCGTCCTCTCCATCAAACCTCCACACCTCCCTCAACCTTCCTTTCCTTTCCTTTCCTTTCCTTTCCTTTCCTTTCCTTTCCTTTCCTTTCCTTTCCTTCCTTCCCTTTCCTTCCCATCTTTCCTTTCCTTTCCTTTCCTTTCCTTTCCTTTCCTTTCCTTCCCATCTTTCCTTTCCTTTCCTTTCCTTTCCTTCCCATCTTTCCTTTCCTTTCCTTTCCTTTCCTTTCCTTTCCTTTCCCTCTTTCCTCTCCTTTCCTTTCCCTCTTTCCTTTCCTTTCCTTTCCTTTCCTTTCCTTCCTCTCTTTCCTTTCCTTTCTTTTCCTTTCCTTTCCCCCTTTCCTTTCCTTTCCTTCCCATCTTTCCTTTCCTTTCCTTTCCTTCCCATCTTTCCTTTCCTTTCCTTTCCTTTCCTTTCCTTTCCTTTCCCTCTTTCCTCTCCTTTCCTTTCCCTCTTTCCTTTCCTTTCCTTTCCTTTCCTTTCCTTTCCTTTCCTTTCCTTCCTCTCTTTCCTTTCCTTTCTTTTCCTTTCCTTTCCCCCTTTCCTTTCCTTTCCTTTCCTTTCCTTTCCTTTCCTTTCCTTTCCTTTCCTTCCCATCTTTCCTTTCCTTTCCTTTCCCTTCCTTTCCTTTCCTTTCCTTTCCATCTTTCCTTTCCTTTCCTTTCCTTTCCTTTCCCTCTTTCCTTTCCTTTCCTTTCCTTTCCTTTCCTTTCCTTTCCTTTCCTTTCCTTTCCTTTCCATCTTTTCCTTTCCTTTCCATCTTTTCCTTTCCTTTCCCTCTTTCCTTTCCTTTCCTTTCCTTTCCTTTCCATCTTTTCCTTTCCTTTCCTTTCCTTTCCATCTTTTCCTTTCATTTCCCTATTTCCTTTCCTTTCCTTTCCTTTCCTTTCCTTTCCATTCCTTTCCTTTCCTTTCCTTTCCTTTCCTTTCCTTTCCTTTCCTTTCCTTTCCTTTCCTTTCCTTTCCTTTCCTGGCACTCTAACTCTTCTTTCATCTTCACTTCTTTCCTTTATTCTATCCTTCTCTACACTGTAAAAAATGTACATTTCCAAACAGTTGGAATCTGCACTTCTTCAACAATTTACTGATATTTTTTACAGATTCTCCTTGTTGTATTAAACTGCACATAATGACTGAGAAAATAACAGAAGTATCCATTTAAGAGTTAACTGGAAAAAACAAAACAGGCCAACACTATCAATAATGTCCACAATAAAAATCTGTATATTAAAAATGGTGATCATTGCATTTGATTGTAGAAATACACTCTTTTACTGTATTTACATCAGAAAAAATAATATTCTGCAGATATTTACTGTTAATTGAAAGAAATATTTTGCATATTAATGACAAATTGATAAACCTTTAACAGATTTTCCCCCTTTTTATTTATCAAATTACAGACAGTATTTAGTAAAATAAGAAATAATTACCAGCTGGCTATAAAAAATCAATAAAAATCAGGACAAAATTATTTTTAATATCCACAATAAAAAGCAGTTTGTTCTCTTACAATGTGTGACTGTAAAATGACTGTTTTATTGGATTGAAATTCGCTAAAAATATTATTTTACAAGTATTTGCTGTTGTTTTCACCAGTTCTGACAGTTTCTAAATGTCACAGTGTTCCTCTTTTCGTTTCTTTTTTTGTTGCCAGGTCTTCAGTTTTTTTTCACAGATTTTATCTTTTTTTTTTAATCAGTGTAGCTGTGATTTGCCCTTTCCTCTGATCTTTCCTCACTGTTCCCACTTTCTGCTGTTTCTGTCTTCCATCTCTCCATTTCATCTCACTTGCTCCTATCTCTACTCAAACCAACACTTTTCCTTTCCTTCAACCTTCACTTCTTTTTTATCGTTAGCTCATTTTTGAACCTATTTTTCTCTTTTCTACAGTACCTCCCCCTTCCCCTCTACTTAAGTCACTTTCTTCACTTTTTTCCTTTCATTTCCTTTCCTTCTTTCATTTTATTCCTCATCCCGACCATTCTTGTTATATTTTCGTGCTCTCTTCTTCCACTTCTTATTCTCTATTTCTTTCCTTTCTATTTCCCCCTTTTTCTTTGCTTCCCTTTATTTCTTTTCCAACCCTCCCCATCCTTTATTTAGTCTTCATATGCTCCTTTCTATTCCTTCTCTTATTTCTATCCTCGTTTTCTCTTCCTTCCTTTTTTACTTCCATAGATCGGCTCCAGCTGCTTTCTTCTCCTCCTTCCTAAACTTTACTCCTCTTTCCCTTCATATTACCTCTTTGCTCTCCTTTCCTACCCTCTTCTTCCTCATTTCTTCAATTCATTTCACTCGTTGCTCGCCCACTTTCACTCCCTCCTTTCGTTCTTGTTCATCTTCTCTCCCTTTTTCCTCCATCCTCTCCTCCTTCCATCACTTCCTCTGCCCTTTAAGCCACATTTCATCACGTCTTTCCTTCATCTCCTTTCCTCCTCCTGCTCTGGCCTCTCCATCCTTTCGTCCTCCTTTCATCTCTTTCCTCTCCTCTCTCCAGCGGATGACAGATTTTCAAACTGTTTACATTCATCTCGGTGTTGACCTGCCTCCTCCACTCAGCAGACAGAAGCTCTCCTCCTCCTGCTCACGTCGTCTCTCTGTCTCTAACGCCACCTCGGCTGCTGTTTTACAATTCGCACCAAAACAACAACAACAAACAAACCAACAGGCAAACAGGACTGTTTTTAAATCGCAGGAGGAGCAGATGAGAGCTGGTCGAGGCCACGCTCACCACACACGGCTCTCATTTCCATTCAACAGGTGTTTGATGTGCGGAGCTGGAAGAACACAAACGACGAGGAGTTAAGCTTTAAATATTCCACCACCGCGGGTCATCTTCTCCTTCCATTCATCTCATTCAGAGTTCAGGAATTTTAAGCATCTGCAGAGTTGACATGTGTTTACAGGGGCTTTGGAAAGACGGATTTCTGTTTCCACCGACGATTTTAGGATGAGAAAAATAACATCAAACATCAAAGATTCAGCTCCTCACTGTTAGAATTAACGCCTGAATGTAAAACCCTGAAACACCAGTGAACAGCTTCCTGCGGGGAAATAAAGTCCACCATATAAACAGCAGATTATATCCAATTATAGCAGAACATTTCACAGCTGGAGTTATTCTGATGTCATGTCTGAGGTTCTACAGATTCTGGCTTCGACCACAAATGGAATGATTTTGAAGTTGAAATCTATTTCTCATGTTTCCTTTATCTTAAGGACATGAACAATAATTCTGCCAAGAAATGCAGCAGAGTTAGGTGACAATCGGCGTCCGTCCATCCGTCCGTCCGTCCGTCAGCAACATCACTCAAGAACAGACCAACGGATTTGGATGAAATTTTTATTGAAGGTCAGAAATGACTCAAGGACCAAGTGATCAGATTGTGGCAGTGATGCAGCTTATAGTCTGGATCCACGGATTTGTTAAAGATTTCTGTAGCATTTTCAGATAGCTGCATGGCGTCACTGTAACCATGACAACCAGTGAACACTACATCAGCCGCCATGATTGTGATCCGACTACAGATCCACCTCTGAGGACCACCAGTGTTCATAAAACTGTAACTGTGAATAATTCCTACTTTTTAAAGAAAATTTTTATGGTTTGATGCAGGGGTGAAAGTAGTTTTTAATTCTTGTCGCTACTATTACCAAAACCCTCGTCTCACGCTAACTTCATGCATTTTAAGATAGCAAAGTTAAAACACAAACAAATAAAAACATATTAATGTTTTACTGTAGGCCAATGGAATAGGTAGGAATTAATAACACTTGAAAATACGGTAAACTTTTTGCTTTAATTGAACACTGATAAACATCCAGAATACAGGCTCTGAGAACAGACATGAGGTCACGAGCAAACACTCATAATGGAACTAAACATGAAAACAGATCACCTAAAAGATTTTCCACAGAGGCCTGAAGTAGTTATCGTAGTCGTTAATTTCTGATTTTCTGTGGTAACCCTTCTTCAGTCTTTTCTTTTAATCAAAGACGTTATTTTCCTCTGCATTATTGCTTTGACAAATTTTTTTTGGACTCTTTTGTAGTGCTTCTCTCTGTTTTTATTTAAAATATGTATCTGTTGATGAGAACCACTGGAAATCCAGTTTAAAGTTTTTCAGCCAATCACAAGAACGTGTAGAATTTCAGGTGTAATTTACTGTTCGCCCCGTCCCGGTGCAAGCGGCGCTTATTGATGTCTATTGACGAGTTGTGGGAAATGTCCCAGTGCAATAAATCAAGCGCACCTACTTGCTATTGGCTGCTACTGGCCATAACAGTCACTGTGTTACAGAAAGTAGACACACATGCGCACTCACCTACTGCTGAGTAACGGTCGATAGCAGGCAGCCGGGCGGCGTACCCATAGATACCGGTGGAAGAACGGCATACCACCACCGGATCTTTTCCCGGTACGGCGTACTGCTACCAGATCTTTTGCCGGTACGCACTACCGGACCGTTCTGGCTTACTTTCACCCCTGGTTTGATGACATTTTGGATCCATTTTTAGTCATTTTTTAAACACTTCTCAGCCTTCCTAGACAATGGTTTTGTTTTTGGAGTCTACCAAATAATGTTTACATCCTATAATGTTCCAAAACACTTTATTTTCTCTGTACTGTACACTGCTGCAGCAGCTAATCTCACTTCCCGTCTGAAATGCCTCGCTTTAGCCCCTGTCTGATGCACGGTTGGTGTTGTCAGCTGTCCAGCATCGGTTAGTAACCCCAGATCTCTGAGTATTTACACATAGATGAAGCTGTAGCAGAAGTGGCTCTAACAAGGAAATGATTTCAGTCCCAGAGGAAGCTGCACATGTCTTGTTTGAGGGCGAAACCAGCTGCTAGGCAGGTGTTATGCAAATGTATCACATGATGATGTCATTAAGTAACAGAAGAAAAGCCTGGATGGCAAACGAGCCATTTCTGTGGGGGAGAATAACTCTCTGTCTTTAAGTTTGCAGAACATTTACAGTCACCAAAAAAGCAGCTGCACAAGTATGAAAAACTGAAGGAAAGAATGAACCAAAAAGCACACTATGGGCTCTTTAATGTACATATCTGCAACAGTAGTTGATGAAAACGCAGATAAATTCTTGGTTAATTTTGCAGGTTTTCTTAAAATTTTGTTGAGTTGAGTCACAGTGCTGCTGTTGAGACTCCAGAACATAAAATCACTGCAGTTTAACTCATGAAGCAGAAGAAAACAGACTAAAAAACAGGTCAGGTCAGATGCATGAAGCAATAATAAGATATGAAAGTCATTATGAGACTGTGTTGATTAAAATAGAAACTATTCTGTCAGATGAAGGACTGAACAACGACAGGCTGTAAAAACTTCATTTCAAAAGGCAGAGCTCAGTCAGTTGGAATTAACAGACTGCCAGCTGTGACCAGTAATTTCTTCTTGACACCATCTACAGGTACAAATGTCATGCAAATAAAGGCATTAAAACGTGGTCAAAAGGATCGCTCCCTCTAAAATGCTGTAGTAATAAAAAGACTTTTCTCTCTCCTTAAACTAAAACCCAACTGGACACACTAAACACGCTAACTTTAATTACTTTGGGGCCGAATTTAAAAATGAAAAATCCCTCAAGTTACTCTGTAAAACATCGTAAGTGGACATCCGGTGCGCTCGTAAATTCCACTAATTTGTTCTCCTGCTTAATGTGAAAAGAAACGTACATATTGCAGCTTAAAGTGCAGCTCAGTCCCGCTAATAAAACACTGTAATTGTTCAGTAATTAGCTGTGATAACTGTAGCTACTGTATGAGAGTTCATTAACAGTCCTCCAGAGAAAGAGGTTCTGTCAAAACAAACACACACCCTGAGACCTGTAATCTGGACTCCCTGGAGGTTAAAGTTTAGCGTCCTGAGCCGCATAAACACCGAGTCATGATTAAAACTCAGAGGGACAACAGACGCCTCCTCCAGATGAAGCAGCTGAATATTTCCCACCTTCCCTTTGCTCTCAGACCTCCATCCTGCCCCTAAAGCCTCATCCATCCATCATCTATCCACCATCTATCCATCCATCACTGCTGTCCTGGCTGATTGCCTCATGTTGTGTTGGGACAAATTTAAGGTTGAAGTTGTCACTGAATCTCAGCTTAAATGTAAGTGCAATATAAGTAAAGAGCTGGATCTAAATAACGGTCATCATGAACACATAAAGGAACGTCTCCCTGCAGAGCTGCTACTGTTACTGTACTTTGTGTACCTTCTGGATCGTGTTAAACTTGAATGCATGTCTCACTGTGTGCTTTGTTTATGCATGAACGTCTGCTCGCTCTGTTTTCAGAACTGAACATGTGCACAACGCGTTCTCTTTTGTGTGTTTTTACGTCTATGATTGTGTGTCCTTCTCAGCTGAGTAGAACGATTCTGCTCTAATCAGCCAGGAAACGTAAAAATGAAGAGTTTCACCACTGGCTGTCAGACTGTTCACCCAGACAGTTCCGTGTTTTCCATGAATCTCCCACTTTCGTTCCTGTGCTAACGTAACTGCAGCAGGGTGAAACATGCCTGCAGGGATTTCAGCCTCCAAAGTAACGACTGCCCGTCATCAAGATGAATCTGTGTGGCATTCACGTTTAAAAGGCTTAAAGTGCAGCAACAAGGCGATTAAAACTCATTCTAGCATGTAGATGAATTAGAAATGACGTCGTATTTTACCAGGATTCAGCCCAGTGTCCTACCAAGGTGTCCTGAACATGAAGGAAGCAGGTCTGACAGGATGAAACCAGAGCGACACCCAACAGCCACAAGGTCATTACAGAAAAAACAGCTCAATCCAGACCTAACCCGCATCATTACCAGCATAAAAGGTAAACTAGGTGAAGTATTAATGCTGGATCCCACACCTACAACGCTCCCAACAGCACCGCGTTAAATATTCAGCAGATATTTAATAATGAAGGCTGCTGTCTGACACTGAAAATGAACTCGTGTTTCATAATCGGGTTGATCTGTGGCGACGCGTCGTCCTCAGGCGACCTGTCGATCGGAAAACGGCACAGATGAGTTTACCGGCCGACGTCCTCAGCTGCTAATGATTACATACGTTTAGAAGAAAGAACAATCGTGTTTTTATTTCTTTTAAAGCATTCTGTCCTTTTAGAATGAAACTGACCTACCTGTGGAGGAAAACGTGTAAAAGCACACAGCAGACGTTTCACTTCTATTTCTGAGCTGCACGATTCTTAATGTGCTTCTGACAGAACTATTCCATTCTTCTTATTATTATTCTGAGAATTTATTCTGTTTTTGTGTCAAGCAGAGGAAGGAAACAACTTTAAAAATAAAACAGGACTAATCAAATCTTTCCAAAGCGAGCTGCAATAATTTGTCTAGAATTTCATTTTGCCGGTTACAAGCAAAACATCTGCCTTTATTATGTTCACAAGTGGAGTTTTTTCTTGCGTATGAATTGAAATAAGCTGCACTAGTCACTTTTAATCAACCAAAGAACTTTTATTAGGGTTTGGGAAGATTCCAAACCTGGTTAGATGTAAAAAAAAACAACTAAAAGTGTCCTATCTGGTGTTAAATTTTCAGTTTTTAAGCAAAATCATGATTTTTTTCCCCCAAACCTGAACTAAACTGCAGCCACATTGCAAGACACAGCGCTCGACTGAGACTTATTCATCTGAGCCGATGATTTTTATTGGCTGTTCATGCTATTTTGAAAGATGCAGCCAATATCAGGTTCCTGTTGAGTCCTCTCGTGACCCACATGTGCAAAAACATGAAGGTAAACTTGTAAACTAATTTCATTCACTCAGAAATGCATCGTCCTGCATATGCGTCCCTTAAAAGCGTCACTCTGACTACTTCTTAAATGGAACAGCTCACTGTGCATGCACTGAGCACCTCTGTCACATTTCTATTCATCAAGTGACTCCCACTGGGTCAGAATGACGGAAAAGTCACATAAATTCCAATACGGCTGTTTATACTGAAAAATCTGACCTGTATCTGATTTAGGACACACATAGAACCACATCTATACTCCGGATTATATGTGATCTGATGCATAAAATAAAAATCAGATTTGGGCCATTGTTGCCTGCAGATATACTTTTGCTTCCATCTTAATTTTGTAGTTCGTATGAGCAGATATGTTTGTGGAAAACAAATCTATCCATTGCTGCAAGTCTGCAGTTTGCAGAGGAACCCAATCACAGCTGGAATCCTGCATTCATGTTGCTGGAGAACTGATGGCTGATGAGCAGCAGGTGGACCAGATCAGGAGATGAAGTGAAGCTGCAGAACAGGAGTTTGGAGTTAAACGTAGTGAGATGTGATCTTAGACATCAGAGCAGGTATGTGTTCCCTTTTCTTCTGATTTCTCATCCAGCTGTTGCTGTGGTGTGTTTTTAACCATCAGTGCAGCTGTTGTCCACTTTGCTCAGCGTCATCTTCTAGTTTCCTTTTGTTTACCTTCAGGAGTTAAGCTCAGAAAACTGGGGAAAAGGCTGCTGTTTAGTACAAATGATGGGAACAAGAAAGCGACTTTAAACAAAAACAAGCTGACCGTTTGATACGAATCCACATCGGATCTTCTCTGAATGTTTTATTAAACAGCATCCACTCCCTGAATGTCTCATTAACGACCATCAGCTCTGCAGTGAGCTTCAGTTTGAGTAACTGAAGATGTCGGAACAAAGTCGGGTTTGTTCGTGTCTCTGTATCGCTGTCAAACCTCCGACTGGCTCCATGTTTCAGTGTTTCCCCTCCGGGCTGCTTTTATGTGCTCAGCGAGGAGCCGGTGTTCAAGATTAACTGGTGTTCCGATCAACTGGTGATATTCAGTGAGTGAGGCAGCTGTTACAACAGCAACACATAGCATAGGTGACTGTACCGATACCTGTGTAAATGTTCTTGTTGTCAGCTTTAACGTTGTCGTTGTTGCTCTGTTTTGACTCACGGCTGTTCAGTCTACCAGTAAAATACTCGGTTTAATGAGGACTTCCACCTAACTGAGTGGAAATATAATAACGTGTGCACCGTGTACTGGTCTCCTGTATGCTGCTTTGACAGGTTTTAACAGTAAACAGAGATCGCAGCTCCACTGGGCCCACAGTCTCTGTTCCAAACGTGATGACGTAGTTTTTCTTTCATGTAGCCTGACAGCGCATGACTTTGAAAATGAGCACGCCTCTTATTTCCAGGTATTTTGTCAAGAGCGAAATGTACAGAACAGCAGAAATCTCATTTTATAGACCAAGTTGTCCCATTGTTTATTTCCTGGTCGGTAGGTAAGGGGTCCTGAAAAGCCACGCCTACGAAACATCTGTCTCAGAAACCCTGCTATCACCAGTTGATCGGAACACCAGTTAACCTTGAACACCGGTCTGTGGGCTTAGTGGGGAATAAGAGCTTCCAAACGGAGCATTCGTTGTCATTCTAGTAATATATCTGGTTAATCTGCAATGTATTGAAGGTGGAATATTTATGAGAATCGCTTGTTTAAAGCTGAAGTTTCAACAGACCTCCAGGAGACTGAAGTTTATTTATCATGGGTGCTGCTGCTTTTCTGCTGATTGTGTCGAATCGTGGACATATTAGTGTTTTCCAGCTGTTCTGTACAGGTTCTAGCATGTCAAACTGCACGTCAAGCAGAAGTTCAGGGTTTTATTGTGCAGATCCAGAAACGTCTTAGAAGCTGAACGGTTGCAAAATCAACACAACCGATGATGAGCCCAGCTAGAATCCGTTATGTTTAAAAACAAAAGTGCTGCATTTTCTTGTCTTGTTTTCAGTTGGAAATTTTCTTTTAGTTCCCAGAATGTTCTCATTAAAGGTCAGAGAACTAAACATGTTCCAATGAGAATGTTTTTCCTTTATCACTGTGAAACATTCTGAGAACATTTCAGGCAGAATGTTCCACCTTAGGAACCTCCTATAAAGAATGTTCTGCCATCTGAGGTCTCAAAAATGTCTGAATTTTTTTTTTAATGTTGCTTTTTGAACATTCTTCCTTTTAAGTTTTGAGGAACATTTGATAGAAGAGCATCATATGTTCACTTCACAAAAAGACATTTATTAATGTCACATTATAGGAGCAAAAATTAAAACCGCATTCTGTCATCTAAGACCTTGATAACATCTGGAAAATATCCCTTGAAAGCTGCTTCCAGATTGTTCCTGCTTTGTACTGTTAGAATGTTTTATAGAGGACACGTTCCCTTAACTTGATCCTCAAAACGTGGACAGAATGTTCTAGCCTTATTAGGAACGTTTTCTCATCAGAGTCCTCAATAACATCTGGAAGATATTTTTTGAATGCTAGTTTGAGAATGTTCCTGCTTTTTCATTGGGCCAACTTTTTATTAAACAACATTTTATCACACGCTCCTTCAACAAAAAGACGTAATGTACCTTTAATACGTCACATTCCAAAACGTTCTGTTGTCTGAGGACTGGACAACATCTGGAGAACATTTTTCAGACGTTGACATCAGAATGTTCCCACTGTGTTTTCATGGAACACTGTGAGAACTTTTTATAGAAGACCGTTCTCTAATGTGTTCCTTAACGTAATTCCCAGAACTTCTGCAGAACATTGCAAACAGAATGTGCCACTTTTGTTCGTGTATCACATTATAAAAATGCTTCATAAGAATCATCCTTGATAACATCTGGAAAGTGTTTTATGAAAGCTGGTCCCCGAATGTTCCTGCTGTGTAATCCTGGAACATTGTGAGAATGTTTCGTAGAAGATGTGTTCCTTTGTCTTCATCCTCAGGACGTTGCGATCAAAATGTTCTAGCCTCGTTAGAAACCGATCACAGGAACGTTTTCAGAAGAACGTTCTGTCATCTGAGTCCTCGATCGTATCTGGAACATGTTTTCTGGACGTTCTGTCTTTGATCTCTTGGAACATAACTATCAAACGTTCTCTGAATGTTGAATTTAAAACATATTAACTTTAAAGGAATTTTCCAGCAAACTGTGATTTTCTTTAAAGCTCTGTCAGCATTTGATTTGGACGTTTTCTTTTAGAAAATCACTAGAACTTGTCAGTAACATCATTCACTGTTATGGGAATGTTTCCCTGTAACTGCCATGTGTTTGTGTGGCTCAAAGTGTTCCCTACCAGGAAATAAAAACATGTCTAGAAGCTGTAGCATGTTGCTGTCACTGCTGAAGGCGTCAGACTGAGCTGGAAGGGAAGGAAGGTTTCAGAGCAGAAGTTAGGTCTGCGCTAAAAGCCAAAAGCACTTTGTAGCAGCTACTGTAAATGAAAACCGCATAAATCAGTGGAGTGGACAGTAATGAGGAGGAGGAGGTGATATGTATTTGCAATGCTAAAAGCCTTTTTATGCCTTTTGGATGCAAAGTTCTTGGACTTAGTCAGCAGTTTGAATGGAAACGACAGACAGGAAGGAAGGAGGTCCATCAGGTGATTTAAATGAAGGTTTGGTGGTTAAATGTCTGAAGCTTTGGTGGTTAAACGTCCTTCTGTGCAGCTGTTACCTCTGTACCGACAGTTCTCATAATCTGGGATCATTTTAGGACCATTCAGGAGCTTTATACGGCTCTTAGCAGCGTGTTGGGGCATCATTCTCCTTCACTGTAGGTTTGGTTGACAGTTTTTGTACCGCTTCACTCTCTGGATTTGCAGAAAATATACTTTAATATCGGGCGGAATTATGATACAACACTTCCAAATGAGTTAGTCGAACAGTCTGCCTCTCAGCGGGGCTTACAGCTGAGCTTGCAAACTCAGTTTCAGCAGCGAGATAGTTGGAAAGCGTCCAAAAACAACCGACTGAACCAAAGTGATGATAAAGAGCTAAACAGGGCTGAACAAATGGCTTCACTGGGAGGTGGAGTGAAAAGATCAGAACTCCAGCAACTTCCTTTTAGTAGGTTTAAGTCAGTGAATTTTAAAAACTGGAACCGCTTCTAGAATCTGTTTCCATGAAGGCTGTTGTTGCATTCATCTGTTGCAACAGTAGCTGTGTGGAGACTAAAACAAGTGTGAGGTTCAGAGCAGCTCGTCTGGACCAGGTGTCTCCAGGTGGGGATCCAGGTGTTCAGGTGGAGGTGGGAGACGGGATGGGTTGTCTGACTTTATTAGATCACAAAACCAGTCTTCCAAGAGCCACCACTGGTTTCTACCAACCTGCACATATAAAGGCATTTAAGGCAAAGTATCAGCACCAGAAAAACTCAAAATCTCACCAAGTCTGTTTGTGTTACTTTTAGTCAAAATGTCTCATCTCACTTGATTTAAGATAAATTCCCTTAACAAGAGACATTTCAGCAGATGGAGGGACTTGTTTTAAGACGATGAATCTTAGATATCATGTTAAGTCAAACAGTCTTGAAATGATCTTGTTTTAACCCTCGTGTCGTCCTGCAGGTGAAATTGGCCCATTTTAAAGTTTAAAAATGTGGAAAAAGTAATAATTTTCACAGTGAAAACTTCCACATTTTCAACATTTTTTGGGGAAATTTTTTGAACATTTTTTTAATGAAAAAAGAAATGTGAAAAAAATGTTTCTTTAAGAACATTCACATAAAAATCAACCAAAATCCAGCGAAATTCTCTGGATTTTGGTTGATTTTTATATGAATGTTCTTAAAGAAAATATTACAAATTTTACTGATATATGTAATCACTTTAGATTTTTTGGAAGATTTTTACTCATTTATATTAAATATTTACAATTTTTTAACAGATTTTTTTCTGCATTTAGAGAATCTTCCTCTAAAATGCCATGTGGTGTTTGGTTACAGGCGGACATGTTGGTTTTAGGCCTGAGAACAAAAACAAAAAAGCCAACTATGATACGATTTTGAGTTCCAGTCTCCTGAAGCACCCTGACTGTTGGTTTGAGTTCCAGTAAACATAAACATCAGCTGGTGGGAACCCAGTGAGGGATCACAGCTTGTTGTTGCACTTTCAGCTCCTACCGGTCGCTCATGTCACCTGCCCAGTCGGAGGTGGAACATGATTGACTGGTGAAAATAAGCGACAGATGTCTGAGCAGCAGAAGATCCGCAGGACGGCGGTGAAGTTACCGATAATATTCAGCGTAATCAGATCGTCTGAAGTAAAGCCAATCAATGGAAATGTCATGAATGAATAAACAGAATTAGAAAACAAGTTTAAAATGTGAGCCTTTATGAGAAAAGATATTAATTTGAATGCTATGCTCGACCTTTTGAGGAACCGCACCAACGCACGAGATGACAAGTGGAACTAAATGGGTTTGCTTTGCATAATGACTGCAGGGACGGACGGATCACAAACGCTGTCATTAATGCCGGCACATCCGTTCATTCCAGCGGCTTGTTGTTGTAGCTGCGTTTCAAGTGGCTGTTTTTAGAAAGCCGAGCCTGCACCGTTTGTCCAAACGACGGGAGAAATGTGCACCAGAGACTCTGCTGCTTTTGCTTTTGGACGGAAACCAAAAATATATGCAAAATTTCAAAGAGATTAAATCGAATTTTCTCCTGAGTTGTTAAGTTTCAGGAGGCTTTTCCCACCACACGCTATCAGAGAAGGGAAAGCATCTCCCATCCACATTACCATGGACCTGCATGCAGGGTTTAATGAAAACAGACTCAGTCAGTGATTCTTCTCTGGGAGTTTCCTCCCCCTGCAGGCTCCAGATGGTTCTGGGTGGTCAAAAGATTATTTAATGAATGCGAGAAATTATACTTCTAATATCGCCTCGTCTTGATGGAAAAATCCCAGTTTGCTTCTCAGATAATGAGTATTTGCAGCCTTTAGGCCATCTCTGGTAATAAGTCAAATGAAGTTGCCTGGAAAAGGTTTTGGTGACTTGTTCTGTGGTGTTGTCATTAGATTTGCATGTCTTTTGGTTTTGGTTTCATCACGGTTGCATCAGGAGCAAATAAATGCATAAATCAGGCGACTTTAACCAGCAGGCTAGAGTCTGAGTTCTGTGTGGGAGTTTTTCATCTTTGGG
Organism: Acanthochromis polyacanthus; assembly: GCF_021347895.1. Taxonomy (NCBI): domain Eukaryota; kingdom Metazoa; phylum Chordata; class Actinopteri; family Pomacentridae; genus Acanthochromis; species Acanthochromis polyacanthus. Next base: position 40,151,014 of record NC_067123.1, on the reverse strand, counting down.
TTAGTTTTTTGACTTTGCTGTTGAAGTTTTGTCCCCATTTCTGCTGTTCATTTGTGTTTTTAGCTGCTGTTTGGTGAATTTTAGTTAGATTCAGCACTTCTTACTAAGCTCTGTTTTGTTGGTCTCCAGGGCAACGACTCCTCTGGCGGTCTTGCATGAAACCGTCCACACGACTGCAAGAGGTCGCCAGCGTAATCTGGGCTGCTTTCCATTTATTAAAGATCCTCATCTGGCCTTAGAGTATGGGCATTAGTATGGATAATGGCCTTTTAATAGACTGATAAGATCTAAAATGAATCCAACGAGGTTTTAACAGAATTAGAGGAACCGTTTTATGCTAATGTGAACTTCTTGGGGTAGCGCACTTGTTCAGAGCCTCTGAGATCACCACATATGGCGATAAATATAATAAAGAAAACATTTCATTGTACAATTTAATTTAGCAGATGCTTTTATCCAAAGCGACGTAAACTAGATAGAACACAAACAATGACCTAGTCAGGAGAAAACAACCGAACTGTCAGAAGACAAGTTGAAGTGTGATGATAGAACTGTGATGCCTGCAGGCAGAGCAGACGTAATAGGATCGTATTTCCACATAGAAGTGATCTTTCAAAGACTATTTTAACCCAGAAATATCTGCAGTTTAGTCTGAACCAGTCGGAATAGCAGCTGCTAATATCTTTGATGTCATTATGGCTGGTCTGATGTTGTTCCAGCAAACTATTTCAACAGTGTCAGCAGAAGTGATGACTGTTTGCAGGACATGTGCTGTGCTGCTAGCTTTTGCGTGGACTGACAGCCCTTTCTTGGCAGTAATCGGCATACTCAGTGGCAAAGGCACGCCAAGATAACCTGCAGTCACTTCCTGTTTTAGCCACTGACTGGAAGATAGGTGTGTTTGTCTTCACGATGCACTGACTGGCAATGGTCCACCACAGACCTTTTGGTGGATATTTGTTTTGGTTCAGTCAAGATGTCCAGACCACAGACTGTATATAAAGATGGACGTAGCATCTGGCTCCAAAAATTAAGCCCACCCGGAAGTGTCAAAAACTTGCAATATCACGCCGTCCTCTAGGGTTGGCTCCAAAAAGCTTTTTCTCCATAGACCCCAATTCATTTTTGGAAAAAATAAAATGTGATAGACTGATGTTCTACAGCTCAGGATTTTTTTTCCCGTTAGTTTTCATTGTCAAAATGAGAGATCAGGTGGCCGATCTTAAAATAAATCAATACTGAATTTTAAATAAATCGTTAAAGTTGGCGGAGCCAGGGGGCGTGGCTATACTTGATTGACAGCAACAGAAGCCTCTGCGGTAAAATGTGGGCGGGATAAGAGAGTCCTCAGCCAATCCTGCCCCGAGTTGCTCTCCGGTCCAGCCTGTTTGATGACGCTTTTTATGTCACTGGCTCCAAAAAATCCAAAATGGCGACCAGGAAGTAGCAAAATCCGGGCTTCATTTTCTCGGCGTTGAAACCAACGGGTGACGTCACGGTTAGTTCACGCCTGGTCCAGACTCACCCTCCTCATCTAGACAAAAGTTGGCCAGTTTAGTCGCCAACGACCCGATCTGTGCGGCTGAACCGAGCTACATGGTAATCGGTTGAAGGAAAACAACGACCTGACCTGACGTTTTGGAGGACAAAACTCCTGGAAAATAAGTCTGAAGTAGAAAGATCTCATCAGCGAGGACTTTTGTAGAGAATGAGAGATTTATTCATCAGAGACTTGTTTAAATTTCCCAGAACTTCAACAGCTCTCACACCATGGTAGAGCAATTTGCAGCGACAGTTACAGCTCCATGGTATGTTTGAAAAGCAAACCACTGTAGTTTCTGGCAGAACTACAGATATCTGCAACCTCAGTTTGAACAGTCAGAAGTCTAAATCAAGATATCTGTAAATAAATCCAACATCAATCTGACCAGTTCAAACTTAAGACACCTGAAAAGGACACAGAGGATATGTTGAGTTGTAGAGAATTCATGACTGGTTGATCTAAACTAAACTGTAGGTACATCATTTACACTTCAGGTGTCTGTAAATATCTGAAATGAAAACACATAAACGGTGTAATTTGACCTGGAAAAATGACGATGAGGATATTTGAAATGCTCATTTTGACGAGAAAGGACTGAATTATGTCTGTCAGTTTAATATTTAAGTGTTAAAATTGCCTGATTAAGTGTGCATGACCTGCAGGGTGTGAATTTAATCATCTGGACCCTTCAGTGTGCAGCCAACAACTGAAATCAGAATAATGACTAACTGTACGTATTTATCAGCTTGTACTAATCATTTATGCTACGGAAAACACACACTGAAACCATTTCAAGTGCTCAGAATTGATTTGTGTTTTTATAAACTCTATATTTTTGACAGCACTAATCAAGACATGGACATTAGAGGATATTTATTTAACTTGAAGAAACCTTTACAATCTGTTGATGATTTAACTAAAAGTCTACATAATGTATAATTTATGATTTTTTTTTTAAATGGTAAAATTTTATTGCTTTTTTTTCTTGAAATTATCAACCAATAACCTCCAAACCTGTAAACAAAGGAGGACTATCAATACAAAACTGTAATTTCAATTATAAAGAAGATGTGATAATTATGTTACTTCAATGGGAGAATAATGGACAGGAAAGGAACAAGGTCAGTTTTTGAAAGAAAGGAACACCAGAGGATAGAAGATAAGTGGTTTGAGGTGCAGAAATGTTCACTTATGGGATGATTGGAGGCTGAATGCGTCTGTTCACTTCATGTCAGTGGGGTCGAGGGGGCATTTAAAGCTTTGAAGCGGGTGGTTTTAAATGAATTTTTCAAATCTGAATGGCTCATTAGAGGAAAAGCACCATTTGACATTGTGTCATGGGCTTCACTGAAGTAAAACATGAAAACTGAGCCGTTGGGATTGATTTCCGTTGCCTGTCTCTGCCTGTACGTTGTAATTAGCCTATAGGATGAGATCAGCAGGATACAGCGCAGCTCTGACACACATATTAGGAAGCAATCACACACAGGAAGCTTTGACTGAAGCGACAGTTGGTAATGATCGTAAACCTGGTGAGGAGATCTGGAACCAAAGACGCTGCTGTTTGCGCCTTCTAATGTGGTTTCTTTGGCTTCAGCTGCCAGAATTAGTGCAGCAGTTTCTATAAAATACACATCAGCTCTGTCAGCAGAGCATTAAATAAAATGTTGTTCAGCACTTTAGTCTGTTAGCGTGGCACTTCCGCTGCAGGCAACGGTTTTATTGAGCTGCCTGTTGACACGTCAACAGCGATCCTCATGAATAAAACAAGTCAAAGTTCCTCCTGCTTTGGTCTGCTTTTGTTCAATGTGGAGCCAGAGAAAGGCTGAACTTGTCAGTGGCCATGAGTTTTATTTTCATTCACCCTAATTTCAGTTGCAAATGATATTTTAAGACCAGACCAGAAGTCTACAGTCATGCCAGCAGCTCTGAAAACCCTCTGCATGCTCAGGACGTCTAACATGCCGGGGTTCAGCAGGTAAAATGTTAACAATGTCTGTGACCTTACTTTAGCTCATTAGGATTGAACACAAATAACAGATAGGCCTAATTAGAGCATAATTACATTCGCATGTGTTTGGTTACAAATTAAAGTTTCAGATAAAAGAGTGTTTGTAATGAATGTAATGAATGTCTTCAACACTTTTCAATCAATAGATGTTGGAGATATTTTGGTCAAAATGAAAACTGTCAGCCTGTTTGTGGAGTTAGTGTTAAAGAGGAGAAGTCAGTGGACCAAAAAAGTAGTTGGGGAACATCTTTTGGAAAAACATTTCTGAGGAAAATATTATTGCAGTCTGTCCAGCACACTGGTTTAGAGTTCTTTTGTTCAGACATAGAATAATTGGTTAGATGTCTGAACAAAAGAACTCAAAACCAGTGTACTAATAAGAAGACATGATGAACATTTTTGAGCGTCTATCCAACAGTTGCTGAGAGAGTTCAGTTCATCAGATCAGCAGAAGCTATGCGATGAATGTAGCTCAGAAATATTTACAAAATGAAAAGATGGACATGGCCTGAACTCAGCAAAGGTGACCCTTTCAGACATTATTTCTTAGAAAATGTAACTATTACTTTATTAATTAGATTATTTTTACTGGATGAATTAATTACATTAATGGAAAGCAATGTTTTAACGAATATCTTGCATTTTGCCTTATAATAAGATGACAAATTTTAGAGGAAAATATCTCGAAAAAACCTAAAGATATTAGGTTTTTAAAGACGCCTAACAAAAAAGCATTTCAACTTATTTTCAGTTTAAATAGTATTTTTATGGTGAATTGGTTCATGTAATTACTGTTCCATAGGTCAGATTTCTTCTTCGGATTCGTACTGTGAGTAGTGCTGCTGGTAAAGTATTATTATTATTATTGTTATTATTATTATTATTAGTGAGTAGTTACTGGTGTTTTCATCCAAGTTGTAAAAGACAAATGAATTTCAGCAGTATGAAAACAGACTATTAGGTCCAGGACTGAGACTCCTTAAAGGGGTTTTTGACTCTCTTTGATGTGTGAAATGTCAGATTTTGTGCAGTGATGTCTGTTCCCTGAATTACAGTAAACTAAGGATGAAGATGCAGCCTGTCAGCGTTTAAAGAGCCAGCTGCTGGGTGGAACGTTTGGGCTGTAATAAATAAAATAATAGTTTTTTTTTTTTGCTGCTGCTGAGATGCCCCTGAGCAAAGCATTAACCCCCCTGATGGTTGTTTGGTAGTTTGCTTCTGAGATGACAGATCTGTTCTCTGGATAAATAAAGGTTTGTAAAGTCTGTGATGGGTCAGAAACGTCATTATGTGTCTTACTGAAAGCGGAGGAAGACTTCTTTAACTGCATGAAATTTCCATTTATGGCAGAGACGCGGGCCTGAGAATATCCGTGGAAAGCAGTTTTCTGTGACGAAATTGAATTCCATCTATCAGTCAGTGTGTGTGTTTTTTTTTAAACAGTGTGAGAGGCTGAGTGTGTAATTCTGGATGTCTAAATCACTGTGTGACCTTCCATGTGTGCTACTGTGTGCAGTTGTGTTGCTGGGGGTGGGGTTGGTTTGGTACACTGTTAAGTAGGAGGAGGAAGCTGTTGGTGTTTGGGGGTCAAGGAACAGGATGATGGATTATGGGATGCTTTCCTGTCTAATATCAGTGGTGGCAGTCTTTCTCTGCTCTGTTGTACTGCATGCCACTGCATCACTACAATGTACATGGAGATACTCATGATCTGGTTAGATGATAGACTCTGGATAGATGGATGGACTCTAGATGGATGGATGGATGAATGGATGGATGGATGAATGGATGGATGAATGGATGGATTGATTGACTCTAGATGGATGGATGGATGGACTCTACATGGATGGATGGATGGACTCTGGATGGATGGATGGATGGATGGACTCTAGATGGATGGATGGATGGACTTTAGATGGATTGATTGACTCTAGATGGATGGATGGATGGACTTTAGATGGATTGATTGACTCTAGATGGATGGATGGATGGACTCTACATGGGTGGATGGATGGACTCTGGATGGATGGATGGATGGATGGATGGACTCTAGATGGATGGATGAACTCTAGATGGATGGATGGATGGACTTTAGATGGATTGATTGACTCTAGATGGATGGACTCTACATGGGTGGATGGATGGACGGACTCTACATGGATGGACTCTGGATGGGTGGATGGACTCTACAATTCTACAGTTTCATTTAGCAGACGCTTTTGTCCAAAGCGACGTACAACACAAGCAAGAATTCAGACATAAGGAAAAACCTGTAGTAAGTGCAAAAAGTGCTTCAAGTGTGATTGGTCAAAGGTGTTGCCATCAAGTTGCAGAAGAAATTGCCAACCCCCCCCCCCCCCCCCCCTTTTTTTAATACTTTGTCAGTGCTAAATAAGTGCTGGGTTTTGGACCACCTGACTTATTCTACCCCTAAGGTGGAGTCAGATTAAGTGCCTAGGTGTTCTCTGAACAATTGAGTCTTCAATTGTCTCTTAAAAGTAGAAAGGGACTCAGCAGAACGCACAGTTTGGTAGATTGTTCCACCATTTGGGAACAACAGAGGAAAAGAGTCTGGCTAGAGATTTGGAGCCGTGCTGGGCTGGAAGCACCAGACGTCTCTCACATGCAGAGCGAAGTGGGTGTGAAGGGGAGTAGACCTGGATCAGGGAATCCAGGTAGGCTGGGGCCGTTCTTGTAAATGTTTTGTAAGCCAGGAGGAGAGTTTTGAATTTGATTCTGGCTGCAACTGGAAGCCAGTGAAGGGAGATGAACAGGGGACACTGGATGGATGGATGGACTCTGGATGGGTGGATGGACTCTGGATGGATGGATGGACTCTGGATGGATGGATGGATGGATGGATGGATGGAATCTATATAGATAGACAGACTCTGGACAGATAGACCGATAGAAAAATTTGCAAGTGGGTTTGAAATGTGACAATTTATCATCCAGAAACTGTGAAAACGGTGAGAAGTGTTGCAGTTTCGACTTTCTGAAGGTCCTTGAGCTTCTCACCTGTGATGTCGGTTCTATTGGGGAAAAAACAAATCTAAGCCTGAAACTGTGATATTTCAGCAAAATCACCCTATTCTAATGTCAAAATAAAAGCATTGCAAAAGACAGTGCCTCAGTTTGAACCAGATTCTATTAAAAATAAAATATTCTGCTCTCCTCAGGGGAACTTTGTCTTCAGGGACTCAGCTGTGACTGACAGTCATTTGGGTTGAACTGCAGGCTGTGTTTATGCAGAGCAGAGACTAGACAAGTATGGAGACCGTTAAAATGCAAGCAGGACGTTATGTAGAGTCACTTTTTGCCCCAATATTGGTCCTGACTGGGGTGTATGTAGAAAAATGTTTATTCTCAAGTTTGTCTCAACTTTTGCAAAATAATCAAAGAAACTCACCTATATATTTTTGGTTTTTCATTGATTTGCCAGTATTAACATTTTTTATTCTGCACAAAAGACACCTCTAGCCATAGCTGTGCTGTTTTCATTAAGATGCAGGACTTTATACTGCAGGTAAAAGGAGGTTGGAGCACATTATTGTTATGTATACCATGGCCCTCTAATCTGTAATTTGATGGCTTTATGCTCTTTAAATGGAAACTTTCTGTTTACGAGCAAGCAGGAAAAGCAATAACTCAAATAGCTTGCAAGTATTATTTTGAAAGAGCGCTATTCCAAAATAATGGCTTCACATCAGCCACTTATAGGTGAGGATTCTCTGCAAACATGGCGTTAAAAGATGTTAATTTTTGATGCTGGTGTAGCTGCATGTTTGTATCCAGATGTTCTAGATTCAGCAGACATGAACCTGCATTTGAACACGTTATTTATCTTTGCACGGGCATCCGTGTGTGTGTGTGTGTGTGTGTGTGTGTGTGTGTGTGTGTGTGTGTGTGTCAGCGTTCAGGCAGGCAGTCAGACAAGGCAGACAGCTCCTATTGCTCTTTTGGATGAGAGCAGAGTGTCTGCCAATGTGTCGACAGGCTCACTGGGAGAAATACTGGATATAATCACAGCGCCTGGCTGCGTTGGTTCGGGCCTCGTCGTCGTGTCTCTGCTTCTAAGTGGCTGCAGTCAGGGCAGCGTCCGTCAGACAGCAGCAGCTTTACAGTCACCACATATTTACTTTTTTTTATTTGCTCCGTCCTTCCACTGTCTTTATCCAACGGTCTCAGGGAGGACATCTGTCCCAGAGCGAGTCGTGGCATCTGGGTGTTCTTTCAGCAAACAGCGATGGGTTGACACGTTTAGTCGCATGTTATTAAACCGCTTGTAAAGCAGACAAATACTCCAAATGCCGATCTGTGCGCGTGTGTTTGTACATTAGGATTGTGTGTTTGTACAGGGCTCGTACAGTGCACCCTCCTGACTGCTGCCTGTCTGAGCCTCGCGGTGACGCTAACGCTGCTAGCAGACAGAGATGGATTGCCATGCAGCAGTGGCGGCTAACGGATGCAGCCGGCTCAGCCCCAGCCCTGTAGCACAAACACACCGATACTGAAGGACAAGAATCCTCCGTGTATTTACCCCCAAAAAACTAAATGAATAAAAGCCTTCGAAGTTGTACATGTATGGACATGAAGGAATTCAGCTCAAACTGAAGTGTCACTGAGTAGCAAAGACAGAGGTGGTGGATTTTTGCAGAAATTATGATGTAATTTGACTCTGGACAACTTTTATCTCTCACCAATATTTACTTTCTTTTAGGGCTAGGACTGCAGAAATATAACATATTAGCATTAAAAAAATTATTTTATTTTAATATTGATTTTGTTTTGTTAATGTAATGTGTTTTATATGCATTGTTTTAAATAGGAATGCTTGTTTTTACGGACCAAGGACTACAGATGGAAATTAGCATGATGCTAAATCTGGTGCCGCCATCTTTTTAATGTAACTGCACGCTGTCCTTTTTCAAATAAACAGAAAAAAAATTACCACAAAATGATCCAAAATTACCAGAAAGACACAAAATTACCACAAACTGCCAGAAAATGATGACAAAATGACACAAAATGACCACAAAATGATTCAGAATTACCAGAGGGACACAAAATCACTACAAAAAGGCCCAAAATTACCAGAAAAACACACAATATCACTATAAAAAGACACAATATCACCAGACCATTAGCAATATACATAAATCATTTTTGTAACGGTCACATGAGTCGTTCTGGAAAGCAACCATGCCCTAGAGCATTTTTTGTACAGTTATGGAGATGATCTTAGTGAAAAGTTGTGCAGAACATGAAACCAGTCGTTAGCATCATCAACATGCATGTACCCTACAGGTCCAAGCTGCTTGTAAATCGATACCACTTATTTTTTTAAGCGTCAGCCATTAAATTTGTTGGTAAAATCTGTTATAAATGATGACCAAAATACCCAAATAAACCATCACTTGTCAGACAGACACTTCATATTTTGAAATACAGTTTGAACAATATATTTGGCTCAACAAGTATTTGGACAAATTTCGTATTTGTGCCTCTGAATGCCACCACAATAGATCTGAAATGCAGAAAACTGATAGAGTTCCAGATACCTGTGACTAAATATTGTCTTCCTTTGTAGAAACACAGTGATCTGGAAGTTGTAATGTGGAAATGATCATTTGAAAATTTAGATAATTTTTCTTGAGAAACCTCAGGTTGTTCATGATGTTTTGTAAAAGGAAAAAAAAGTAATTCCTTAGATGTGAACATTTTCAGAATGAACTTTTTTTTTGCCCTAAAACAAAGAAAATATTTGGAGTTGTGGTTATTTCTAGGTTGTTATGCTGTGGTTTTACTGGTCACTGGAGATCAAACTGGGCTGAATGTGGAACCTGAACTAAGATGAGTTTGACTCCCCTGCTTGAGAAGAAAGCTGAACTTTAATCACACGCTGATTGCTTCACTTCAAATCCACTGTGGTGGAAAAATCACAGACACCACGTCATTGTCCAAATACTGGTGGCCTGGACTGCATGTGTCCATGTGGACAGATAAGGATGTTATGTTTAGAGATATCTGAGCAGTCAGGCTGTTGGCTGCCCGTCACATTTATCAGCGCTGAAATGCTCAATGCAGCTGATCCATGTTTACTGATTTCTGTAAAGCCAGCCAAGTTGAGCTTTTAGAGAAGCAGATCGGCTCTTTGCTTATCTTTTTAAAGCAAAGCCGAGCCCCCCCTCCAAGCAAAACTGGCAGGGAGTTATTACCTCACCTGCAAGCCCTTCATTATCCAGAAGATAATGGGAGCGCAGACACAGTGGCAGCGCTGGTTAATTACTTTGTTCACTGAAACAACAGAAGTAAAAGGACGAGTGCAGACTCTGAGTTTACGCTTGACTTTTAGCCAAATAAGTTCAGGTCACTCGGATGTGATGAGAAAATGAGTGTTAGCTTTAACAGCCTCTACAGTCTGTGGTGGTGCATGAAAACTCCTCCTTAGACTTTACTTTTCGTTAACCCTCGTATTGCCTCGTGTCGACCCGTTTTAAAGTTTGAACAAGTGGAAAAATACACATTTCACAGCGAAACTTCTGATGTCCACATTTTGAACATTTTTGAACAATTTTTGGTGGAAAACAAAGAAGTGTTAAAAATGTTTCTTCAGAACATTCACAAAAAAATCAACCAAAATCCAACAAATTTCACCGGATTTTGGTTGATTTTTTAAATTTTTTTTGGTGAATTTTCTTAAAGAAAATATTAGAAGTTTTACTGATATATATGGAATCACTTTAGATATTTTAAAGATTTTTTGGAAGATTTTTACTCATTTTTAAAAAAATATTTAGAAGAATTTTCTATTTTTTTTCAAATAAAACTATTTAGGGAAACTTTTAATGAATTATTGGAATTTTCTTCCTGAAGGTTTTGCAAATTTTCAGAAATTTAGGGAATTCTTTTGTTGATTTTTTTTTTTTTTTTCTCAGACAAGGAAAAAATATTTTTGGTGCCTGTAAATGAGAACAACAGGAGGGTGAAGACATCAGTAAAAATTGATCTTTATTTCATCTGGATCTCCTGGGCTTTGCTCTGTTGTCACAACAAGGATATCTAGTTTCTCGTTTTCTGACTTAAACGTGACGGACTGGTGTGGATCTGTTCACATTTGGCCTCTTGCTGCAGCAAACTGCACCTCTTGATGAAGATTACAAGCATGGCTGGACATTCGGAGGTGGAAGTTGCCTCTAAATTATCGTCTGAATTGAATGTGCTGCTGTTGGAGAGTCAGACTTAAAGGATGTGTGTGTTTTCCTGATCACAGACACTCATGTATCTCTATCCACGATGACAGTTTCACATTGACCCACTTTCCTCACTGAGTGACGGAAATACTATAATTGCACCAAGCAGAAAGGCAAAGGAAGCACCCACACATGAAAAGGCATCTCCCAAATATCTGTAGAGCAACAAGAAAGGGGGAATTCAAATCCAAATATTTGGGGAAAAAGGCCAAAAATATAACTAAATGCACATAAGCTCTGGCAATTGATTTTCAAGAATTCTAAAATCTTTTTTGTTCTGAATAAATCCAGCTTGTAGAGTAGACTTTATGGCTTTCGGTTTAATCGGAAAGTTTAAATATCCAGTTTCCAGTCTTAACATGTCCATGTGGTGTTTTCTGTGTTTTGTCAGTGCAATGGCTTCCTACCTTGAAGCTGCAGTTTACTGATGACATCTGGACAAACCAAATTCAGACTGTTTGGTGTTTCATACGTAGCAAACCCAGGGAACCTATCCTGTCGACGTTTTGTGTTGGTATTCTTCTGGTTCCAGCATGTATGGCTGATTTACTCCACTATTACCATTGGGTAGCTTTACAGCGTTTGTGAGCTGGTGTGCTGAGCTGCAGTGATTGTGGAAAGAGAAGCAGGAACTTCTTAGAAGTGCACATTGTGGAGGAAGCAACAGTGGCATCGAAGTCATCTTAACCCTTTGATTCGCAGTGTGGGTCAGGAGAAGCACATTTTCCGTTGGGTTTGGCTCACTTTTGACCCCCCAAAGGGTTAAGATCCTAAGAAGAGATGTCCAATTTTGGCTTCTCTGCCAATAACCGATATGAAGATATTTTCAAACTCTCAATTTCTGATTCCAATATCAACCGATACCGACATATGTGGGCTATTTAACTAATTTTAGGTACCATTACATATCTCCTGTGGTGGAATTAACACATCATGCCTCATTTTATTGTGATGCCTCATTGGATGCATTCTCAGATGCAGCAAGGCTTTAAAAGGCATTATTTTATTGGTTTTCATGATAGGCAAGAAAATGAATGAAACACAAAATGACAAAAAAAACTATGAAGAATGTGGGATTTTACTTTCTGATCAAAATAACTTGTCCTGGTCTAGAAATGATTTTAAATTTATAGTTTTACTAATTTAGTTAATGTTTTCTCTGGAATTTTTAAACTTTGAGGGCTGGATTGAACCCTCTGCAGTGGAAAAAATGTCCTCTCAAAACAAGAAAAAAAATTATTTCAAGGAACTTTTACCTTGAAATAAGTGAAAAATCTGCCAACAGAGCAAGTCAAAAATGTCTTGGTAAGATTTCTTGAAATAAGATGTTATATTTAGAATACTGAGATCTTAAAATTAGCTGGGAAACTTATTTAAATCTCTATTTTACCAGGATTGTCACGTTTAGTTGTCTTAAACCTCCTGTTGTCCTCATTTACGGCACCAAAAAATTTTGCGTCCCTGTCTGAAAAAAATCCAAAACTTCAGCAAAAAAATCTTCAAATTTATAAAAAAATTTACAAAATCTTCAGGAAGAAAATTCCTTAAAAATTTGTGTCAAAATTTTTATTTAAATAATAAATCCTCAAATTTGGCAAGAAGTAAAAATAAAAAAAATTAAAAAGTGTAAATATTTTCAAAAAATGAATAGAAATCTTTAAAAAAATCCTAAAAATATCTAAAGTGATTCTATATATATTAATAAAAGTTCTAATATTTTCTTTAAGAACATTCATAACAAAAATCAGTGAAATTCACTGGATTTTGGTTGATTTTTTTTTTTAAATGAATGTTCTTAAAGAAACATTTTTAACATTTTTTTTCATCAAAAAATGTTCAAAAATTTCCCAAAAAATTTTGAAAATGTTGAAGCTTTCACTGTGAAATATATACATATTTTTTCCACATTTTTAAACTTTAAAACGGATCAGTTTGACCCGCAGGATGACAAAAGGGTTAAAACAAGATAATTTCAAGATTGTTTGACTTAACAAGATATTTAAGATGCGTTGTCTTAAAACAAGTCCCTCCATCTGCTTAAATGTGTTTGTTTTCTTTAGTGAATTTATTTTAAATCAAATGGGATGAGACATTTTTGACTAAAAATAAGACCGACAGACTTGGTAAGATTTAGAGTTTTTGCAGTGTGGAGGACCGCTTTTAGCCCACGGGCCTCATGTTGGACACCCCTGCCTTAAGAGCTCAAACAGAGAAAGACTTGAGACCTTCACTGATGGGACTTCTTAGCGTTTTTCCTCCCCTGTGCTTAAATCATCCACCTGTGGGTTGGGTTATCATGCAGGAGTCTTGATCTCTGCTGCTCTGTACTGAACTCATGCAGTTTTGTGCTCTTTGTCATCAACTTTCACTTAAGAAAGCAGTCCAACCATAAAAACAATGTCTTCCTCAGAGGATTTAATATTGAACTGTCACGCAAGATCAACTTCCCAAACAACAACCGATCCCCTCTTCCCTGCCAATAAACAAATGCGGGGAATGATAAATGTGTTGCGGCCCGGAGGCTGGTTTCCAAGATTTCTGGCTGCGTTTTAACACAAACTACCGAGGGAGGCGATGTGAATTAAAATGAGAGAAAATCACTTAAGATAAGAGCAAATGAGACGATACAGCTGATTACGCAGCTCACGGAGCATCAGTAGCCACTGGTTGGCTGTCCGTCATGTTCTTCTTAGTTCACGTCACCTTTACATGCTTTCAGAAAACCGTCAATATGAGGCAGTTGCTAAAAAGAGAATTGATTTCCACACGTCTCTTAGATTTCTGTAGGAGGGGTCGAGGGTGCAGGAAGTTATCGATTTCTGCTGCATTACTGCAAACAGGAGGCCCCTCCCTCTCTGCTAACACACACACACTCATACACACACTTTATTGTCTTGTCAGTAGCATAAATCCTCACTTATAGCTTTTTCCACTGACACATATATCCACACACACATGAATGCAGATCCACAAACAGCTGCCTCAGCAAAGGAAAGGCTGCTGCTAAGCGCTCATCCATTCTGCTCCCATGGTGTGTGTTTATACTGTGTGTTTGTGTGTGTGTGTGTTTGTGTTTCTAGCAGGGGAACGGTCCTCCAGGGAATCTGGGACTGCCACATTTGTGTGTTTGGTTGTGTGTTTGCTTGAAAGTGTGTTTAACACCGGAGTAACAGTCAGAGGTGTGGAGTTGTGAAAGTGCACCTCTATGTGTTATATGTGTTACGACTTGAGGATCTTTTTGCTTTCTTTTAGGACAGGGGTGTCCAACATGAGGCCCGTGGTCCAAAAGTGGTCCTCCAGAGGGTCCAATCCGGCCCTCAAAGTGTAAAAATGACAAAGACATGAACTGCAGATTGGAAATTAGTAAAACTATAAATTTAGAATAATTTCTGGCAATTTGTTTTGATCAGAAAGGAAAATACGAGATTGTTCTATTGTTGTTTTGTGTCTCATTTTTGTAACATTTTGTCTGGTTTTTGTTGTTTTTTGTCATTTCCTTTGTGTCTCGCTTGTGTTTTTTGTCCAACTTTGCTCATTTTGTGTTTTGCTTTATTCATTGTTTTATGTATCATTTTGTGGGTTTTTTTGTCTCGCTTATGGCATTTGTGTAAATTTTTGTCTCGTTGTCGTTTGGTTATTTTTGTGGTGCTTTGTAGCTTTTTTGCCTAATTTTTTGTTTCGCGTTGTCTCATTTTTGTCACTTTGCTCTCATCGTTGTCGTTTTGTGTGTCATGTTTGTAACATTTTGTCTTGTTTTTTGTCCAACTCATTTTGATCATGTCTAAATGTTGTGTTCGTTTGTCGACACTCTGATCTGTAAGTTGTAATGTGGAAAAGACAAACTGAGGCATATTATTGCTGAAATAGAATTTAATTTTATGAAAACAAAGGAAACATTTGGACTTTAATGGGTTGATCTGCTGTGATTGAACTGGTCCGGCCCACTTCAGACCGTACTGGGCCGGATGTGGAGCCTCTAAAATGAGTCTGACACCCTGTTTTCATCTTGTGGTGTTGGACGTCCAGCGAGCACACGGCTGTTTTGTTAACTTGGTTGTCGTCGCTGCCAGGCTGTCGAAGCTCAAATGCAAACAGCAGGCTGATACAGAGCAGATTAACTCCGACCACACAAAATGCCGACGAGCAAATCCGTGCAGTGGTCAATATTTGGGCAGCAGCATGGCCTGCTGGTCGCAGAGACGCTCTCCTTGTCAGAGCAGCGTGGGTTTGATCCACACAAGTATATACCAACATCTATTGACCTCAGACAGAAGTTTTGGTGTCTGCAGAGTCCAAACAGGAGCGTTGGGAAGGTAGAGTTAGTTGGTGGTGGATGGAAACTTTGACTCAGGATGTCCAGAAGAATCAGACTTCGTAGAGAAAAAGCAGAAGGACTAAATGAAATGAAATGTGAAGAACAGGAACTGAGGACTGATTGACTGAAATGCTGCCAGAAAGATGACGGCAGAAGTACGGTGACACTGAATTTGAGAATGAAGTGATTTTGACAGTTTGGGAAATGAACAGACCAATCTTTGTGCACAGAATCAGCTTATTCCTGGCACTGATAGCAGCATGTTTTAGATCTGTTAAATCTGCTTAGAAATCATAGAAAGGTGTTATTCTAATGCTACAGTCTGTCTAATAGTGACTACATTTAAATCTTTTTTCAGTCGTGTTAAAAGTAAACCGCTGTAACCGTGGCTGTGATGCAAGCAGGAGCTACTATTGCAGCATGACAGGTGTGCTTTAGGACTGTGCAACAGTTTCTTTTTTTGTGATTATATTATGACATGAAAGGAAAATGGTGGTTTCTATCAGATGACTTGTGAGGACTGAACATGCTAACGGTTTTGGTGATGTTCTATGGGAGCACATCTGCATAGAAAGTTCAAAGAAATATATGCAGAAATAAAAAAGAGCAACCTGTGCGTGAATAATCTTCAGGTGTAGGAAGCTTCTCCCACCTGATCCTGCAGGAAACAGCTGAGTGAGCTCCATGCTGGAATAAGAAACACACACAGACTGGATGTAATATTTTCAACCTGCTGTCTGCCTTCAGCAGGCGACAGTAAATAAACTGAATTTACTGAGTTTGGCTTACAGTCTGTTTGGAAATTCAGATTTTTTTTTTTTCCCCTGGCAGATGGAGTGTATTAATAAATGCAGACAGGGAGGCAGTGCAAAGACTGCAAACTGAGGCTCTGACGTTATATTTTTAATGCCAGCGAGAAACACAAAAAAATCTACTGGTGTTTTTATTCTCCTTCTTGTAGCTGGTAAAGTATTCCTGTAGTTGAATGAGTGTGCAGTTGTATGGTGCAAGAGGCAGTTCTAATGGCCTTGGTGTGTTTATCTTTGTGTTTACTTCCACATAATTACTCTGGATGATTCACCCTGAACTTGGGGAAACTCTCTCTGAGCGACGGCGTGTTTTCACATTCTAATATTTCAGACCGGCTGTGATTAAAGCCCACATGAGAAAGCAATGGTTGGAGTTTTCCATGTGACGGCACCTCGGCTGGAGTCTAAGGTCAGCGGAGTGCCGGAGGGACGGCCAAGGGAGGCAAAGACCCCCGTGGAATCTGATTGGCCGAACCTCCTTCCCTGCATTGAATCTGTAATCTTCCACTCACAGACTTGATGCAATCACCAAAACCCGCTGTAGCTCTAAATACAATTAAAGCCTTTTACTGATAAACTGTCGGATCACCAGCTGGTTTTTCGCTCTGATCAGCCCTTCAGGGAACAGCTGATTATTGGATCTCAAACTCCACATGAAACGGGGATCATATTCACTGTTCGGCTCAATAATTAGCCAGTTGTGAATCAAGTGAAACAACATTTGACGTTTTGACGAATGCATTCACCGTTTACGCTGCCTAAACGCACGCTGTCCATCTTCACCAATCCATCGTCCAATCCAGTGACTGATTTAATGCGTACTGTTGCTCCAGTATGTATTCAATAACCCTGATCAACAGGCTGCCAGAGGAAGAAGCCAGACAGCTGGCAAGATATTGGCAAGATATCTCAGCTGTCAGTGGGAGAGGCGAGGAGAACGGTGGGCGTCGTAACCGAGAGCGTGATTGTAATGTCTGAACCAGTGGGCGTCGTTTCAGTGTTCATATCCGAATGAGAGTCTGTTTGGGTTTTGGAGACGATCATGTTGGAGTTCAATGAAGAAAATGTGCCAGTTTGTTTGGCTGTGATGTCTGCAGTTACAAATGTAGATCCTTTGTTGTAGCTGTAGAGCCGGTATGTTTGAGGTTTTGTCGTTTTAAAACGGCCTGACTCTCCTCGTATCGTATAAATGGGACACTCCATCTGAAATGACCACATTTTTTGCAGCAATTTCTGCTCAGCCATCTCTGATTTACTCTAAATTTATTCATAAACTATGAATATTTAAAGCCATATCTGTGAAATTCCTGCTTAAATTTCTTCACCTGCTATCAGCATGTTTTTTTGCACGTTGAAATTGGGGCCGACAACATTTGAGCCACTATCAAACATAAAAGCCTGAAATTTTCACTGTTATTTTTCATTATTTCAGTAAGTCAGAATCTGCAGGATTGGACAGGTGGATCAAATAATTTCTGATTATAAGTGAGTTGAAATATGAAACGAGTGAATCGGTTATGAAAAGTCCCTTCTTTGAGCTCACATTAACCAAAAAATACTCAACTAGTGACATTTCCTGAACCACATGTAGTCATATGTCACAGTAATACAAGAAAAACATCTGGAATACTTTATAATGTGAAATACTGGGTCAAACAATTGGGTAGATATGACAAGTTATACCACAAAATGTTAGTAAATGGTCTGATCTTAAGGCTACAGTTTGGTGTTTTCAAAGTGGTTCTCCACATATCTGGATGGAATAAATGTTGGTGAAGGTTGCATCACGCCTTCACTCACAGTCTCCATTTTCCCCTAATAGTGGTGTGTTTCTTGACAGAATTTTGCCAGTGGCTCCTTTGCCGTTGCTGCTGCTGTTCAGTTTGTCTGAGCATGGCTCTCCAGTGAAGCTCTGAGATGCTTTCAGGGCACCGACAACATTCGCGTTCCGTTCTTTGAATCGCCTGCAGAAAAGTGCTGTTGTTCTGACCAGGCTGCACACCACAGGCTGCAGATGCAGTAAAATCAGCTCGTGCATCATCTGCTTTGCTGTGCTTTCTGTGGTAACACAGCGAGCCGTTGGTAGCAGGTTGAAAATCATGCATGCAGAGGCACAGAGCCGTGCACGCTCACATGCGTGCAGATCATCCGGAGGGTCCAGGAATGGCTGTACAGTAGATTCTGTTACGTTCTGGGTATGAACTGGTGTCTCTTGTTCGAAGAAAAAAAGAAGCGACAAAAATCGAAGTGGCCGGGGAAGCATCCTGATCTTCCTCCAGTGGCTTCTGGAGTTTTTACTCCTAGAATCGTCAAGAGGACACCACCTCCTCATCACAGCGGAGAGGTTTACTTGCCTCTATGACCCCAAAAGCTGTGTGATTTGAAGCATTAGCTCCTTATAGATCCTGCCAGCACAGAGTGTTCCTGAGAGAGAGAGGCAGACACAGAATGATTCTCAGACCTTCACGGGAAGAGAATCTTTATGAATGAAAGGCAGAATCTGAGGCTGGCTGGTGAAGAGGGTTCCTCCGGTGCCAGTCAGAGTGCTGACGGAGCTTGAAACCAGTTTTAAAATGAAGTGCAGCTGCAGCTTTCACTGTGAAGATCCACTTCTGTATCTGTACTCCTATCACATGCACAAGTCCATTCTGTTGCCGTGATGTCATACTCTGAAATCTCCAACCTCGGGTTCACCGACCCCAACCCTGCTGGAACAAAGTGCAACAGGTACTTTTGTTTTTATGCAGATGATGTTGCATTTAAATCCTGCCACGTTCCACTTTTCTTTTTGCCTACGACCGTGCATTTTTGTTCTGTTCTCTCTCTCTTTATTTGTAATAGAGTCCTCTGCATTGGCATTGATGGAATGGCTCTATTAAGATGAATGATGAGGCAAAAATCTGTCTAAATGCGGCGAGGCATTCTTGAATGGAGCGCAAATTTCAGCAGCCAGCAAACCTTGAGGAAAGTCTTCCCAGAGGAATGGATGCAGCCATCACAGCAGATTGCTACCCAGGGTTTTGGAAAGACTCGTTCAATACACAAACATGGCCGGGGCGTTTGGGTGTCCGCATGGTTGGACAGTGCTGATGGTGGAGTGTTTGTGTTTGCGTTCATAGAGCCAAAGCAGCTGAGCCTATATCGGACAGGAGTGGATGTTTTCATGTTGTGCTGCTTTCAGACAAGCAAAGACTTCTAATTCAAGACAGTTACGTAGATTTAAGCCTTTTTTTGATGGTACAATAGAGTAAAAATGCTAAATATGGCAGGACTGTAGTCTTTGTTGGCGGAGATGAGCCAAAGAATGAAGTTAATTACATCCCAAACAAGTGTAAAGACACGACTGTGTGGTTTGGTGTGTGTTTGTGGTGAACCTCCTGACCTGTGCACAAACACCCCGTGGGGACGGCAGTCGACTCCCGGTTCCAGCCGAAACACAACTAGTCACAGTTGCACATCACGAACACGAGATTCACTGCAGGCACAGATCTCTACTCTCACAAAGATGTGCAGCAGCCTACAGTGCAAAAAAAAAACCTTCTCCCTCTCACACACAAACACCGGCCTGCGAGCAAGAACACACACTCGCTTCCAGGGTCTCATCACGGCGAGCCAGTCTGGGGAAACCTCACAGTAAAGGCGCGATGGATAGCAGCTGACAGCTAGCAGGAGACGAGTAACTGTTGGCTGTTTCTTTCTTTGTTTTTTTTGTTTGGTTTTGAGGTGAGGTGGGGGGGCGAGAGTTGTTGCACTGCAGAAGGAAGGTAGAATGTGAATCAGCATGTGTGGTAGGTCAGCAAATTGGAAAGGAAGGTCGCAGATTCGGTTGATTTCCACCACTGACGTTGCTTTAAAGGACACATTAAACCCATTCCAGGAGCCATGAAGGTGCTTTTCTTATTCTATCCTTCTTTCCACCCCTCAGCCGATCCTCATGTGTTTCAGCTTGTTTTTTTGTTTCCTATATTTCTAAAAGCATTTCCTGTAAAGGTGACTGGATATGTGTCAGCAGTACCGGTGGCATCGTAGCTCTAAATGACGAGTATTTTAAAGAAATGTTTGGAATCATTTGGTTCGTTTCAGTTCAGGTTCTGATGATGTTGGTTTTAAGAGAAATTTTGAGACACCAGTCCATCTATTCATGATGCTGCGATGATGATGATAAAACTCCTCTTGACTGTCCTAAAGGTGTGTAGCTGCTAAGGACTGTGCTATGAACTATGAAATATGGATGAAAGTTATCTAAAACTATCTTAAACAAGACTAAAGACTATAATGCCCATTTGATTTCTGGTCTAAATACAATTTCAGATGAGTGTTACATACACACTGGTGAAAAATTAAAGGAAACGCCTCAACCTCTGACCTCTACATTAACAGGATCCAGAGGCTCTATGATGCTGTGGGTGTTATTTTGCTGCCATGTCTTTGTAGATTCTCAGTCATCCAGTCAGTTAGAACTGGAGGAACCTTCTTCATGAGTGGCGAAACATCTTCAATGACCCAAAAGAGAAGTCCAGTTCCTTTTTACAGAAGTTCCTAGGATTTTGCTAGCATTGTTTTGGTCCATTACTGACTCTACCTAGCCTAGCCACGCTACACCCATGTTTCTGAAGGCACAAGGGTCTAGGAACGCTCGACAGGGAGGGAGGCGGGCTAAAAGGTTGTCTATCAAATCACTCTGCAGCAATTGGGTAGGTATACAACCAATCAGCACAACGAATAGGCTCCTAGAGCGCCGGAAATCAGAGGATGCGGTAGTTCGGTGAAGCCTTATTTATACAGTCAATGGGTGAAGCTCAAGTATATTACAGACATGTTAACAGAAAGATTATTCAGAGTCGGTGCTAATGGAGCTCAACCACTGTTGTCGTTTTTGTTGTCGACCCTGGCAGAGAATTAAATTCGTTGCCGTGGGTTGTCTAGCGCGGCTAGGCTAGTTGTTTCCGGTTGTTTCTGTCAGAATCGTCGCGCCTCTGTCGTCACTTAGTTACGCCCGCCTTCTGACTCTACACTTCAATGGTGATTGGTCCGGCCAGTTTTAGGAGAATCCAGCTTCGAGCCTTATGGAGGGTAACTAGACCCACCCTGGCAGAGAATTAAATTCGTTGCCGTGGGTTGTCTAGCGCGGCAAGGCTAGACTCTACCACCATAATCATCAAAACACCAAATGAGGTCATATCTTCTGGATGAATGGTGTTCATCCCTCCAGTAGAGTTCAGAAACTTGTAGAATCAATGCTAAGGAGCACAGACTCTGTTCAGATGGTACATTACGGCCCAATACCTTTAGGAAGACACTTTAGGTTGGTTTTTCCTTTAATTTGTCACCCATCTGTATGCATCTTTGGAGCTATAGTAAATAATACAGGAATATCTAGATAGTCAGAATGAATTAGGTGTTGCTCTCTGTGGCTTTAAGCTGTAATTTTCTTATATTTTGACATTTATTGTTCAAAAACAAATAGCACTTGCATTTGGAGGAATAGGAACAGTTAATTGGAAACCAACTCAAAAGTTACATTTAGAGTTTGATTTTTACTGCAGGACTTGCCTAGCACATTTAATTTTTGTTATTTACTGATCTAGTTAAAATCCTGCCAACTAAATAATTTTTTTGGAGCCCTCTGAAACCGCAGAGCTGTCTCCATTGAGCGAATGCCCATCCGAGGTTTACTCTTTGCCTCTTCTGGTTCTCAGTTTCCACACTTACTCCAGTTGCTCTTTTAACTGTAAAGAAAACCTTAATTTTCCCAAAATGTTTTCGATAGGCGTCGGAGAGGACTGCAGACTGAAATCAAAGCGCCAAAGGTGTCCATTACGTTGAACAATCAACATTTACTGCTTCATAATGAGAAGTTAAAGCGAGAAACTTGTCTGTTGCCACTCCATCAGAGCCACCACTTTGAGTGCCTTTTCTGCTGGCTTTTACAGACTTTTTGTAAGCTTTTAACGCAAGTGACACGCAGTAGATCACAATCAGGCTGGCAGCAGTGCTTTTATTCACCAGGGAGTAGAAGAAGAATCCACAGACTGATCTGGTCAGTGCCTCTGATGACTCAGTAGATTTGGTGTTAAAAATGTGTTCAGTCATGCACTGGGAACCTTGAGTGTCTTATTTGTTGGGAAGACAATGATAAAAAGGGTGATTTACTTTAATGTGTTCATCGCCTCTTTGTCTACACACTCCATTTGTTGCAGCGTCATCTTTTAGATAACTTACAGCGATATATTACCCACATAAATGCTTACATTACACACTTTATCAATTACAAATTTGCTCCACAGTGGTTCATTGATGTAAGCTGCATTTATAAAACCTTTGCAATAAGTCTGGAGTTTGCATTAACAGTCACTAAGAACAGATACGACTGCAGTTTTTTTTTAATTCAGGCTAAATGATTCTTTCTGCTGAATTAACCAAAAGTCTGATGTGCTTTGAAGAAAAACTGCTCAAAATCTGTCATAAATTAGTGCTTCCACAAAAATCCCCAAATTATGCAACAAGGATGGAAACTGAGCCGCGACATGAGACGTTCTGGTGTTTCTGTCACGAGCAGCTGAGACGGAAAATTTCCCAACGGATGGCACTGATTGTGAGAAAACGACGATTCTTCTCATGGACTGAAGTGAAACAAGCA
Source organism: Acanthochromis polyacanthus (assembly GCF_021347895.1). Taxonomy (NCBI): domain Eukaryota; kingdom Metazoa; phylum Chordata; class Actinopteri; family Pomacentridae; genus Acanthochromis; species Acanthochromis polyacanthus. The sequence goes on along the minus strand of NC_067123.1, from coordinate 40,128,443 downwards.
AACGTACTTAACTGGAGCAGTCAACGGACGGATGAGACTTGATTACTATAATCTCAAAAGGAATTCATTAACGCAAAACATTTCAAACAGCCGGTTTCATCCTTAACAGCCTGTGAGCTAGCACAATCGATAAAGGACGTCTTTCTGTGGAAATGGGGGTCCCCGCCATGTTTAATTCAGCGCTCTCTGTGATTTCTCCAGTTCCCTTTGGAGAAGTGAAGCCTCCTCATCTGTCGGGGCTCGCTGAAGCCATCTGGGTGGCTGGTGTTGGCCTATTAAAGCCCTTTATGTTGGGCTTTTCAGCATTTTTGGCAGGTACATCTATCATGCTTTCACTGACCTCAGGGATGCTGCTGTATCGATTAGCTGACCTACTTCCTTGTTGTTGAGCCAACAGGATAGCCCAGAAAACTTTCAAGCTGCCGCTGGCATGCTGGAGATGGACGTGAAACCAGAGTGGGAGCAAGATTTATGATTGGGGATAAGAACGGACAGTAACGAAGCTAAACTTGAAGTAGTCTGAACAGTTCAATGCTTGCTATGAAACATGTCTTCTCTGGCTGGAACTTTTTAACCCAGCAGCATCATTATTCCTCATCCAGTACCCTGATAGACTGGCAGTACTTCAGTCTCTGTCTAAAGACCACCTGTAGCACTTTACGGACCCCATTTGGCATTGGACTAATGGTGCCGTTAGCTGGAATTTGGCCTCCTATTCAATTATGTGTACCAGGGGTGTCAAATTCATCTTAGTTCAGGTTCCACTTTAAACCCAGTTTGATAGCAAGTGGACCGCATCACTAAAATCATAACCTATCACAGCATAACAACCTATAAATAACTCCATTTTTTCCCCTTTTAGTGCAAAAATAAAGTATAATTCTGAAAATGTTCATGTATAAGGAATTCATTTCTTAGGAAAAATAAGTTAAATTTCAAAAAATGTCATGCCTGGGTTCATCATTTCCACATTACAACTTCCAGATCAGTGTCTACAAAGGAACACAACATTTAGACACCTGGACCTGAACCACAGAGGATTTAACTTTATGATCACAAAGACAAAAGCCAGACCAAAAAAAAAAAGACCAAAAAACCCAACAAAACAAGACAAAATATAACAAAAATCAGACACAAAATGACAAAAATGAGACAAACGACACTCAACAAAGCAACAAATAATCAAAGAATTAGACACACACTTACAAAGTGACAACAAAATGCACAAACGACAACGAGACAAAAAAATTACAGAAATGACACCAACAAGACCAAAAATGACAAAAGGGAGAAACAAACAAACAAAAAAGTAGACCAACAACACAGGTGAGGCAAAAAACACGAGTGGTCAAAAACGACATAAAACATCGAAGAAAGCGAAACACAAAGTGACAAAAAAGAAAAAAGCGAGACAAAAAGTAAACGCAAAAGGACAAAAACAAGAAACAAAACAACAAAAACATGAGACATGACAAAAGCCAGAAAAAAAGACAAAATATAACAAAAAATAGACACAAAATGACAAAAGAACAAAGAGCAATCTAGTATTTTACTTTATAAACAACTTGTCATGGTCTAGAAATGATTTTAAATTTCTAGTTTTACTAATTTACAATCTGCAGTTAATGTCTTCTCTGTAATTTTTACACTTTGAGGGCCGGATTGGAGCCTCTGGAGGACCACTTTTGGACCACGGGCCTCATGTTGGACACCCCTGATCTAGAACATTCACTTTTTGTCAACCGATGCCCCTCCTTTGTTTGGATCACTGAGCTTTGATCCATTAAATCAGGAGGATCTCCAATGACTAGCCCTTAAGATGAAACCTGAAAAGCAACAACAGTGAAACCAGCCCTCTGCCGATGAGCTCCATGCTTCCAACCTTACCCACACTATTTCCTGTCCTGTCTCGCTTTCTGCTGCACTATGTGATTAAATCTAGCCAGACAAAATACCAAAAGTACCCTCTCTTCCTGGTTTCTTTTGCTGCCTTGTAAGCCAGCATAGAGAATAGCCTTGGGGGAGACATGAGGGGAAATAAATTGGTTCCAATCCTGATTTTAAGTCGGTGCACATACTCTTGGAATCATCGACTTACTTTTTGACAAGGATCAAGGCATCTCCAATGGTCACTGCACGGCCAGAACTTACTGAAAACAGACTTCAGCTCTTCATAGTACCTCATAATGTTAACGTTTTTCTCAAAATCAGAACTAATTTAGCAGTAGTCTCTGTATCAGTGGTCCATGTGGAAAGAGCTGAATGTCAGCGTCTGAATTCTCAGCTAGTAGAGCTGCATGATTAATGCAAAAAAAAAAAAGATAATTCTGATCATTTTGATTACCACTGAGATCATTTATTGATTCTATGGTGAAAATATTTTACTGCCTTCACTTCCATGTCGTGCTGCTTTCCTGCATACGTAGAAATCACTGCATTAAAACAAGACCTAAAATGATCTTCATCTTGACTCAGAGCACTTCCTAGAAGAAATACAGAAATAAAATTATATCTAAGCACTTCACTAGCTGAAGACCTGCCCATCAGTAGTCACTACAATAGATGTTCCCTAAACGCCTCACATGCAGACTGCAGTAGCTGCTGCTAGTCAGCTGTGCACAGAGAAGCCTCTAGTCTCCACTTAGGTCCTGCAGGTGTGCTACCAAAAATATGTCTGAAAAGAGCGCAATAAGCTGTTTAAATGTCAGATTTACTTAAAGCCAAGTGATTTTATCAATATGCTCAACATTTAAAACATTAGCATCACAGGCAGTCGTGTTCATTTAATAGTGGGAGGCTAAAAGTTGTGATCAAGATTCTTCTAATTTATGCAGCTGTAATTCAGAGCAGCAATTTTACTTCACGATTTGGCACTTTCCAGCTGCTGAATATTTATTTTGTCGGTTGTGATGTCAAACTGGGTGACGGTTCTGATTGGAGGAAATCTTAGAATTTGCACAAGCCAATCAAAAAGTCGATAAACCTGTGACAAACCCAACGTCATGCCCCAACAGCTGCTAAACCTTCAGTCAGTTCAGTTCAGTTTTGCTCATAAGGCACCAATTCACTCAGGCAAAATATCATGAAACATTATGGGGAGAGGCACAATGAATCCCAACAAGCAGCACTTTGGTTACCATGGAAAGAAAAACATTCAGTTTTTTATTAGGATAACAAACAAAACCTTCTAAAGAAACAAGCTCAGATAGAGCAGCCGTGTGCCTTGACCGGTTGGGGTGAGGGTGAAGGACAAAGAAAAGAATGAGAGTGAAAAAGCTCCTTACTGTCTGTAACGGTAAACCCTAGAGCACTGTTACCTTCAAGGTCTGTTATTGCAAGAAAAAGAACAACAGGACAGCTTCTTTTCTCTCATAGTCCAACATTCTCATTCTCCAGCTCCTTTTAACCACAGCGATGGAACTTTCTCCTGTTATTTCCCCACTTTAGTGTGAATACTTCAATGCAGTTACTGCAGGAGCTGCAGTTTAATGATTTGATTCCTAAATGTTTAAGGCGTCCTGATGCACAGTAAAGCTCCACAGAAAAAGGTAGCGGTGGCTCAGAGACGGTCATACTGCTCGTTGTTCATTACTTTCTAAAGGCTTTCCAGTAAAGACGGTTGAGCAGAATGGCTGAGCAGAAAAACTACCACACGGTGAAATATTTACACCGCTGCTCCTCTGTGACTGCAGCAAGTTGGAGGAAGTCAGGGATGGTTGGACGCGTTGGAGAAAAACAAATAAAACAGCATAATAAAGGTCAGATCCAGCCGTCGGGGAAAGCCAGCATCGGGAATCCATCAGTCATTGTGGTTCTGCCTAATTAAGTTGCTTTTGTAACGACGTTTGACCACACACCACCGGCAGTCTACGGCATCTGTTTGGCTCCGTTAAAGGCATTTTTTATTCCAATATGCATGAGATCATCCATTGTGTGATGAGTGCTTTATTGGACAGGAGTATCTGAGAAACATTAGGCAGCAAACAGGTGGAAGAACCTGAAGAGAACAGAGGAGGATAAAGGTGCAGCCTGGGCTTTAATTCCTCAGCGGATGGATCCTAAGCTGTACTCACTCGCTGTCCACAATGAGCTGCAACATTTCCTGCAGCATAATCCAGTCCCTCCAGGATTTTGAGGGCATTTTTCAGACTGTTGCGGCTGACAATGCCTGAATTTGCTGAGGCTTTTTAAAAAAAAATAGGGATGTAAGTTGCGATTTTTTTAAGCATATTTGTTGGAATGAAATTGCAGGAGACAGTTGCTAAAAAGCTGCATTTTTTTTCAGCTTTTAGAACATGTTTCAAGATTTTAATTGACAACATTTCTCCCTAAATTAATCCTTTAACACTCCAACCCATTTCCACAAATTGGAACACCACGGTGGGAAACCAGCAGCAGCCAGATGCTGGTTCAACATGAAGTGGTTGGTAGATTTAAGTCGCTAAATGATCATTTACTGTTGAAGGAATCATATTTGGACATATGTCAGTGGCTTAAAAAGTTAATTCCACATCCGAGCATGTATGTATTCACACACGTGTTCACACACGCTCACGGCTCGTCACGTCCTTTAATGAATCTAACTTCCCTTCATTCTCTCAGAGCTCCAACAGATCTGCATCAACAGCTTCCATCACGGTGATCTGTCTGGTCTGTTTCCGCTCCTTTCAGACGTTCTCCTGACATGTTTGGAGGTAGAAAAGTGTTTGTCAGTCGATGGTTTTCGTTTGTTTTCCACCACAATATTCCACGGGTGTAAAACAGTTTAGCTCTGCTTTGGTGAAGAACATCAGGGAATTGTTTTTCACGTCTTCAGCAGTAATTTTTGTTGGTAAATGAGAGACTTTAGAATGGGACATGTCTGCATCTTCAGACCACAAACAGGAAGTGGATTCGGTGAGGTACGTGCGTTATGTTTGGGACTGCTATGATTGGTGGAACTCATGGGAGGCGGGACAAAATTGCGGAAAAGTTGCAGTGATTGGCTAAATTCATGTAATTTGATGCAAAACATTCCAAATTCAGGAACAGACTGATGACTACAAAGCAACATGCTCCCAGGTCGAGACACTTCAATGCTGCGGATGTAAAAATGAAAAACTGAACCGTAGATTGATTGACAACTGCCTTTCCTGCCAGTTGTAGAATCACAGCTCCCCTCCATCCTCACATTAACACACACCATCTTCCTCCATCATGGCCGACGGCTGTGTGAGGCCTTTAATATCTGCCTGAATAATGCAAAAGCGTTTCACAAACCGGGACTCGTTCCTTTGCCTCATTCCAGGCCGTCGCCGCCCGCCAAAGCCTGAACTCGATATCAGGAATATTTCTTTCTCTGCCATCGCCTTGACATCTCTTTTCTCCCCTCTTTCTTCCCTCCATTTCCTGTATCTCATTCTTCTCCCCCTGCCGCTCTGCTCATTATATGCTGCACTTACTGTAGTTTATTGCTCTGACGGCTCACGGGTTCACTCTCTACAAATAGGACTGAATGAAAACGTGGACATTTTCTTCTCTCCGTGAACCAGTTTTTTTTAATTCTATTTCCACCGAAGTTACTGCGCAGGCTTTCTCGTCTGCCGAGGTTCTTCATTCCAGAAATGAGAAGTTCTCATCATCTTAATCTGTTTCCTCACAGACTGGAGGGAAAAAACTGAGATGAGAGTTGCAGAAATGGAATTGAAGGAGGAAGACAAGGGGAAAAAAGGGTTAGAGGGTCAGAAAAGAGAAGGCGAGGATGACGTTGGAAAGCCTTCTGGTTCACAGCAGTGATTTTAGGATGAGATGTTTGGAAAAAAGCCAGTCTGGGGGATGGGTGATTGTGTGTGTTTCAGTATTTATATCCTAAATACTGGTGTGTCTGTCAGGGAATTTTTGGACTCCAATGTTGCAAAAAACAACAACAACATGCAAACAAGTCACACATTTTCCCTTCTGCTAACAAATACAATCTTGTGTCTTCTACTGATAGAACTGAAACTTGCAGTAAGACTTCGTCTGACTTCACAGGAAGATTCAGTGAATCGATCAAAACCATCTACCAAAGTGCAGTAAAGACATTCTCGAATAAAAAATGAACGGTTTCAAGCACTTTGCTTAAACGCTGCTCAAGCTTCAGAAGAACAGCCGCTTGGAGACGAAATGTTTCTCAGATTAATACAAGAAAGAAAACATAAAAGCGCTTTGGTGGAATTGAGATGTTTTCTGGCTCTGGTGGATGTATCATGTCACGCCTTCTTCTTCAGTGGTTCAGCCAGTAATAATAATTAGCCAACTGTTTATTACAATGAGCTGGATGGAAATGTGGGTTTTCTTGTTGCAGATTTTCAGAAAATTTGTTCAAAATATGTTTTGAATGGAACCTTGGCAAGAGTCAGGATATACTCTGACTGTATACTATTCATCTGACTCTGACTGCATTGATAGTACGATGCAAGTAGGGCTGGGCGATATGGCCAAAAAATAAAATCTCGATTTTTTTTTTTTTTTTTTTTTTAAGTCATCTTGGACGATTACGATTTTAATGGATTTTTGTTGTTTCTTTGCGGTCTGTGGCTAGTGCTAGCCATGCTGCACTCCTGTAGCTGCAGCACTCTTCCCATTCTTTAGGATGCCTCTGTCCGAGGTGCTGAAAGAGGTTAGTTGTGCTGCTACTCTTCGTTACTTTTGCAAACCTTGCACATGACTGTAGTTTGTTCTGTGTCAGTCTTGTCAAAGCCGAACCACTTCCATATAATCGATGTAACATGAGGCCCTTTTCTGGCGACCAACTCTTCGTCTGCTGTTCTGTCCGCCATGACGGGGGTGTGAGTGTTTTGGTGGAAGGAGATGAGAGGCGGAAGCAAACGCCAGTGCACAAGCCGTGAAAGGCAGAAGAAGAATCTGTCTTGTTATATATTTAAGCTTGCCTCAATTTTACGATTTGGCAAATTTTCAAATCGTCAGGTTTTAAAAACGCGGATTAATCGAATTAATTCGATTTATCGCCCAGCCCTAGATGCAAGGTACACTTTTATTTACTCTTAGTCCAAATAGTTCAATCATAGCCCTGAGGATGGATCTAAATCATGATGATGAAAAACAAAACAGCTGTTGGTGTGCATGGCCTTTTAAACTAGAAAAACATTCTTAATTTAAGAAAAATATGAACTAAAGGTTCTTATAAGTTAATTTTTTCTTCATATTTTATAAAGTGTGGGACTGTTGACAGCTGACAGACAGGCCATTATCACTTACGTTGCAGAGGAGCACATTCTGGTGAACTCAATGTAAAAAATAAGCTTTACAAGTGCTGACCAAGTAGTCCCTCTTTTTGTTCTGGTCGATCTCTCTTTCCATTTCCTCATGCAGGACTCGTATAATGAGCCTTTGTTTTAATGTAAGCCTTAACTGATTGCAGTATGTAATGGTTGATTAAACTCATCAGATTACAATTAAAATGGCATAACAAAGGAGCATGTAGGACAATCATGTTAAAAGTGTCCTTGTTCAGCTCAGGACATCCACCTAGTAGAGACGTCACATCATGTCCATCCAGGCTTTGCTTTCCTCCTGTCTTTTGACTGCAGGTTCTGGGTCAGTCCCAGTCAGGTTCCAAAACCTAAACCATACACATTTTAACTAATACAGCATTCTGTATTTACATATAAAAACACGTTGTTTTTTTTGTTTTTACTGTATATAAGCTTTTCAATGAAAACGGTTAGGGATGTCGTCCCAATATTGGTGTAAAAATGTAATATCGGTCAATATCGTTATCGTTTTTTTTTCTTTTTTTGCCTGTCATGAAAATCAATAAAATAATGCCTGGATTTCGCCGACAATTTTCAAAATTGTACAGTATAGCGACACTGAAGTAGACCCATAGAGGAACAGAGAGTGTGAACTGTTTTTTTTAAAGTAATTTTTTTCCATAACTTAGGTTGAAGTAGTTTTCTTATTTTGCACATACAGTGTTTACATCTGAAAGCCTTGTTGCATCTGAGAATGCATCCAATGGGGCATCACAATAAACTCAGACATGATGTGTTAATTCCACCACAGGAGATCTGTGATGTTACCTAAAATTAGTTAAACAGCCCACAGATATCGGTGTCGGTTGATATCGGAAATTGGGAGTTGGATGATATCGACGTATTGGTTATCGGCAAAAAAAGCCAATATCGGACATCCTTAGTAGCAATATAAAATCTTGGGAGATTTGGTAACAAACACATGCATGTGGTTAAATGAGAGGTTATTAGCAGTTAAAATGCATTTCTAAGGGAACAACAGTCACAGACAAATGGTTCCACGGGAAAGTTTTATCAGGAAAAATATCATTTGTTGGATGTAACTCCAGCTCTGTGTGCATTGACCTGCTAAAGACATCACTATTGGTTTGTTTAGTCAGTGGTTGTTGAGGTCATTCGGTGCTGCCATCCCTTAAAAACAGCCTCACTTGATGAGTCTAGTGTCAGTTTTCCTAATGCAGCAACTAACTGAATTGAAATTTACATGAACAGATTATCTGCCTCACGTGGCTCCCCAAAGAGACATTTTAAATGCCAACAATGTCGCTAATCTCTGTCTTCTAAATAAGACAGATCATTTGAAACAAGTGTGATCATTTACTGTAAATGGTGGGTTAATATTATTAGTCTATTTGGATCCAGAAAGAAGAAAGAATCCTTTAATCATACTGCAACACCAAAGCATGTGCATATGTAGACTGAGTCCTGGTGGAGCCCATTGTCAGACCATGTCATCAACTTGCTCTTGTTTCTTTAATTCTTGAGTGCACACTAGCATTGCTCTGTGGTTTTTCTTTAACCACATGATGCTCAGACTGTCACTTTCTTCGCCGTTTTGCCTTGCGTAGTGGGATGGAGTGGTAAACGGCTCGTCTGGCTGTTGCTCACACCACTTCAGGGGACGTTTGCATAAAGTTGAGCCTTCCTCAACTGTGAGTCTGCCGGAGCTCAGCAGGGGTCTGAAAAACTACGTTTCATTCACGATGAACGGCCGCATCCATACGCGTGACGACGTAAATGTTCCTGGAGTAAGATGCTGTTTGCTGGAATCGCCCTCTCTGCAATGCGAAGCTCGTTTTTAAAAAGAAAAGGAAAAAATGGAAAGCTTCCAGCGTTGGTGTGTGAATATGTGTGTACAAGTGCTGTTTAGTCAGTGAAATGTGTGTGTTTCAGCGCTTTGGCATGCATCTGTGGAAGCCTGAGGGGAGAAGGGGGGTTAATTAAAGAAAGTGAATGGAATGAGGGAGTGTGTAATGGAGGGTAGTGACGGCAGGAGGAAGGAAAGATGGAGTGTGTGTGTAGGTCGTGTTTACGAAGCGTGTGTGTGTGTGTGTGTGTGTGTGTGTGTGTGTGTGTGTGTGTGTGTGTGTGTGTGTGTGTGTGTGTGTGTGTGTGTGTGTGTGTGTGTGTGTGTGTGTGTGTGTGTGTGTGTGTGACATTTGGCGAAGCTCGGCGGCTTGAGGATGATACATTGACTTACAGTGTTTACATCTCCTTAACTTCCAGCACTCTCAGTCCAGGCCTCAGCTGGCTCCTGTCCTGGTCCATATTTCATTCACACACTCAGATGGACACACACACACATACGTGCACTGAAATGATCCTGGTGTCACTGGTGGGGGAGTTATATCACTACTTGCATTATCCAGTGATAGATGACTGACCTTTAGGTGAGAAATGGTTGTTTTGTCATTTTCATCGTACGGCCTGCAGTGTCCTCGTAAAGCTGTGGTGTTGATGGTTCCTTCCCAGGGCAGACTTTTTTTTAGGGGGGGCAAAGGTGGAGGTAATAACAATAATAGTGGGTCAGTTCAGTTTAGGAGTTCCAGTTTATCATGACAGTAGAAAAAGAAAGAAATGTAAATGAAGTAATCAGTGAGAGCAATACAAGAGTTTAAATGGAAGATGGTAAAATCTGGGTGGTCACATCCCCATTATACACACTAGTATCCTGGTTACAAATTACTGTAGTATTTGATGTCGACAACACAACCCACTTATTTAATTTAAGACTTCCCTGTAACTGTTAGCCTAGCCTTAAATTAGTTTGACTGGAATGGGCCTACTTTGACTTATAGTGGGCTTAGCTCCATTGATCCTGTTGCAGATTTGGCTTTTCCTCCAGCACTTCAAGGTTCAAGGTTTCTTTATTGTACCAAATGGTAAAATTGTTATACAAAAAGGAACTCGGCGATCCCAACAACAAATGAAATGACAAAACACCCAACAAACATTCATACCAGACAAATCACAACAAAAAGCATAATTAATCAGAAAAAGGAAAAGGGAAACTGCTCCAATATATCCCGATCTACATAAAAACAATCTGCACAAGAGTGTTCACCTGGGGGACTTGCAGTTAAGCATTAAAATAGCTGAGGGTACAAAACTGCAACTATAACGTTTTGTCCGTCCTTTAGGGACCACAAGCCGGCAGCCCGAACGAAAGAGCTGGAACTCCCCATTCAGGGAGCACTTGGAGACACCATCAACACGAAATATTAAACATGTCTTCTACTTTGACCGGCCCCGATCCCTAACTACCATCACATGGCGATAGAGATGATATAGACGATAGAGACGCTGGATCGAAAGATATAGACAATAGAAAGATGTAGACTATAGCTAGATACATGTAAACAATAGAGACGATAGATGTAGACGAGAGATAGATATAGATAGATGTAAACTATAGATAGATAGATGTAGACGATATAGATGATAGATACAGACGATAGATATAGACGATAAATAGATGATACGGATGATAGACGTAGAAGATACATGGAGACAATAGATAGGTCTAGAAGATAAACAGATGCATACATATAGACGATTGATAGATATAGATGATAGACACAGACGATAGATGTAGAAGATAGATCTGTATAGACCATAGATGGATGGATGGATACTTTAGTAATCCCGAGGGAAATTCAAAATAATGGTGGTTGATGATACATGACCATAACAGGTGGGATTTTATCGGGAAAATCTGCTCCATTGGTGAGGCAAGAGGAAACACCAGTAAGGGCATCATTCAGTTCCCAATGAAAGTGGTCGTAGTGTCGCGCAAATTGGGAAATTGTGTAGAATTAATAGAACTGTTTTGACTTTCTGGTGCATCTCTCAGCTGAAGCTGCTTCTGTGAGGACAGTCAGCAGTTAAATAAGTCAGAAAACAGGATAAGATGTTTACATGCGACAGTACCCTAGTTTCTTTTAGAATACTCTAGATAGTACAGCCTTTAAAACTTGAGGTATCGGATCAAATTGACGGAATGTAAAAGACTAATGACATGGATCAGATTGATGGTAAACGATGCTTACATTCCCAAGAAACTATCACTGAGATGAATTAATGGTAAAATTATTTAAATACTTAAAAGAAACAGCAGCAAGTAACTAAATTGTTGCTAATTTTCAGTATCCTGTGTTCACTCATATTGTGGTTGTTGTTAAAAGTACCATTCCATGTGGGGAAACCTTGAGATTACATAGATAGATCTGGTTACGTGGAAAATGCAGCATGTCTTATGTAGTGATTAATATGCTACATGAATTAATTACCCTTACAGATGCTCAGATTTTTTATTTTCACTGTAGTTAGATGATGCAAAGCAGCTCAATAATGCTGTGCAGAACTGTAACTGTCTTTAACACATGCAGAAAAACGTCAAGATAAACCAGCAGTACCCCCTTTTTTCTCAGCAGGCATAGCTGGAATAGTTAATAATTAATTTTATTTACACCTGCTGCGATATGTCAAAATGTCTGCTGTGAAAAAGGCCTGGACCAAAGGCTTCCAGTGTGAGATGGAGGAGCAGCCGATCCACGCACATGCATGAAGACGATTGGATGTCGGCTGGTTGCCAAGCAGCTGATGAATGAGAGCTTGAAGGAGAAGCATGAATGAAGCAGCTGGAACAGTTGTGTCCAGTTAATGAAGCTAAAAGAAGAAAACAATGCAGGCTTTTTAATGTAAAGCAGGGGTGTCAATGAGTAAAACCACAAATTTAAAATAATTCCTAAACCATTACAGGTAGTTTTGATCGTAAAGTAAAACACGAGATTGTTCATTGTTCTTTTGTGTCTCATTTTTGTAATATTTTGTCTTGTTTTTGTTGTTTTTCTTCTTTTTTGGTCTGACTTTTGTGGTTTCGTTTCTCATTTTTGTTGATTTGTGTTTCCTTTAATTCTCGGTTGTGTTTTTGTCTGATTTTTGTAATTTTGTGTTTTCCTTTATTTGTTGTTTGGTGTGTTTTGGTTTTTTTGGTCTTGCTCATGCTGTCTACTTTTTTGTTGTTCTGATTCTCGCTTCAGTCATTTTTGGTCTTTTTTGTCGTTTGTCCATTTTTTTATTGCGTTGTAATTTTTTTGTTTCGTGTAGTTTCTCTATTTTTTCATTTTGTGTCTTTTTTTATTTTGTCTCATTTTTGTAATATTTTGGATTTTTTTGTCTGACTTTTGTTGTGTTGTTCCTCATTTTTGTCGTTTTGTGTTTCCTTTTCGTCTCGGTCGTGGTGATTGTCTAATTTTTTGTTGTTTTGATTCTCGCATGTGTCATTTTTGGTCTTGTTTTTTGTCGTTCGTCCATTTTTTTTTGTCACTTTATAACTTTTCTGTCAAATGTGTCTCTTTTTTTGTTGTTTCGTGTCATTTGTCTCATTTTGTGTCTCTTTTTTTTGTATTATTTTGTTGTTTTTTTTGTCATTTTTGCTCGGTTCCAGTTACCTGGAACTAGATATTTTGCACCTTTGTAGGAACACAAAGATGATCTGTAGGTTGTAATGTGTAAAAGAAATTGAATTTATTTTTCTTGAGAAATTTCCGGTTGTTCACAGTCTTTCATAAAAATCTACTTCCTTAAATGTGGACATTTTCAGAATGTACTTTTTTGTTGCACTAAAACAAAGGAAACATTAGGAGTTGTGGTTATTTACAGGCCATTATGCTGTGATTTTACTGGTCCGGTCCACTTCAGATCATGATGTAAAGCATATTGAAAATCATTGTATCCAAAAAAATCCAACTTGTGCAAGCACAAATGGAAGTTCTGCTAAAGCAACACTGTGGACACTCTACGCTCTACTGCATCAGCCCTGATTTCTCTGGCCAACACACACACACACACGCAGAGAAGAATCATTATTTGCAGAGTATCTGTACAGTAAAGGGACCTGAAGCCCCCCTGCTTGTTACGAAGCCAGGAGCCGTTTGCTGCGAGCGAAGCGAACACGACACACAGCAGGTCGCTGCCTGTCATGATGGTCCGCAGGGTGAACGCTGGGCTGCACGCTGCTGATGGCTTTCTACACACGTGTGGATGAGGTGTGGGTGTAATTGCATGTTGTGTGCGTAATAGTGTGTGTCCATGTTCACGCTCTGTTTCATGCACTGTGTTCGTTTGTCCATACCTTTGATATCCTGATAAGTATGCAAGCAGTGTATTTTTTGTGTTGTAGCTTGTGTGCATGTACGTGCGTGCGTGTGTGTGTAGCAGCATGTAAGTGCAGATTTATAGGCTTGCCTCCATGCTCTCCAATGATGTGGGACTGAGCCATGAATCAGCTCAGCCTGTAATGAATTCTGATGGCCCACAGGAGAGGAAGATGAGGAGAGTGAGAGAGGAAAGGACAGAGGAGAGGATGCTGGGAAGAAAAAGATGGAGAAAAAAGAAAAGAAGGGAAAAAACTGAGCTGCTAGAGGAAGAAGGGACGTTGTAGAGCTGCGTGGGTCCATTGATTGATCACAAAAAACACAATTTCGTCCTCACACTCGGGCTTCTCTTCAAGGAAAACACCAGTTTACGCTCTGCCGTCTTCAAATCGTTGGCGTTTTTACCAGAGGAACTGTATGTGCATCTGCATTTTTAACTTAATAATTCATATAAAACCGTGAATTACATGTTTCTCCTGAACTCGGTTTTAAATGTGATTTTATTCAGATAGCCGAGATTTAACAAAAGAAAAAAAATCTGGTTGATTTTAGGTGAAAGTACATATTAAAGGACCGTATTAAGTTATATTTCCTTCACTATTAATCATACCTTTTCTGCTGATTTTCCAGCATTTCTCAAAGAGTTTTGTGATGCATTTTCACTGCTGTGTTAGAAAGAACTGGCTCCTGAACATCAAGATTGCCTGTTTCCTTTTCACAGTTTGCAGCTGACTAATAGATGCATCAGTTATCGTGTTAGAATGACTAAACCAGCAATGCACGTCTCAGACAAATGCAGAAATCATTAACATTTAAGCCGTAATGTGACGATGGAGACGGGTACATTTTTAATCTTCCACAGCCTGCTTTTCTTTGTACCACATCCTCTCCTCACATACAGTACAAAGCGAGTGATTATCGACCTGCTCTGTCAATCACGCTCTCCCATTCTGTACCATTTGATATCGATTCCAGCACACACTCCATTGTGTTCATCTGATGTCCATTCAGCCTCGTGGCAAACCAAAAAACCCCAAAAAAAACAGAGTTAGAAAATACAGCAGGCTGCAAAATGATGGATTTCACATCAGATGGTGCATTTTCTATGCATGTACACTGCGTTAAAATGAAATTAAGTCATACACCAATTAGCCACAACATTAAAACCACCTTCCTTTTATATTATAGATCCATTACCGAAACAGATCTGAGCTGTTTGGCCACAGATGCAGGACCTCTGGAGGTTTCCTGTGGTGATCTGGTACCAGGATGTTTCATCTGTTGAGTCTTGGGGTTGGCAAGATGTAGCTCGGTTGTTTTTATTCTGGTGCTCAGTCAGATTGGGTTCTCGGGAGTCTGGAAGCTGAGACTCTTGGTCATGTTCCTCGAGCTGTTCCTGAGCCATTTTTCTGTTGTGGTGGCGTACGTTGTCTTGCTGGGGAAGCTTACTGGTCTCTCTGAGTGTCATTGCCATTTGCAGAGGTGTGATTGGTCTGAAGCAATGTTTAAATGGATGTCAAAGTAGCATCCATACAGAATAAGCATAACATTTGATTCTGACAAGAATATCAATGTCATTCACTTAACTGTCAGTCAGTGGTTTTATTATAGTCAGATCAGTTCACATCTGAAACCTTTTACTTGTAGAAACAACACTTTTTCATTATGTTGCATATTTGATCAATCTGCTGCTGTACCACAAAATTCTATGCAAGTTTGTCCACTAAAAATGATAAATTACTCTTTTAAAAAGGAAATAGATCATCGTTCCAATTATGATTTTTAATTATTATTGCATAGAAATTCTGCTAGTGAGCAAATCTGCCGAGTCTCAAACACAACCTTAACAAAAGCAAAATGTCCACTCATAAAGTCCAGTATCCATTGGTAGCAACTAAACCACGATAAAAGTTGATGAATATGTTCAAGCAGCACTAGAGAAGCTTAGAGGAGGACGGAACTTGGATAAATGCTGAAAAAGTCAAAGGACACTGTCACATTTACTAAAATATTGGGATTAAACAGTAATTTTTCCCCAAACCTCAGCCTCACCACACATGAGCCACAATGTGTTTTTTGTGTCCTGCAGCTTGTGAGCCATTAACAAGCTGCTCTCATTCACAGAACATCAGAAACTGCTGTTTTATCAAAGCTGATGATGCCTCAAAGACGTACACAATGTGTCCTTGGTGCCACCTGCATCAATACTTGATGCTGACGGATATATGCGACTTTTTCCATGTTAATACACACTCATAAGGTGTTGGTAACCTAATTCACAGACTTTCATCCAGCAGACTGAGGATTGTGTCCTTTGAGTTTTATTGTCTCACTTGTTTCATTATTTTTCCAAAGTCAGTTTGGTTTCATTGACTCTTTGCTTTTTGGTGTGATGCAATCTAGTTTTTTGGTCCTTGCAAAAAACGACTGCAGCTTTCTGTCTGAGCTGCAGTCGTCTGATGGACTTTTTAGGGAGTCCTGTAAAGACACCGTTAGAATAATCTAGTCTGCTAAAGATAAATGCATGGACCGGTTTTTCTAAATCCTGCTGAGATATTAGTCCTTTAATTCTCGGTATATTCTAAGGTGATAGTAGGCTGATTTTGTGATGGTCTTAATGTGGCTGAAATTGAGGTCTGAGTCAATGACGACACCAAGGTTTCTGGTTTGGTTTGGACATTTCATTGTAAGAGACTGAACCTGAGCAGTAACCTTTAACTTTTTCTTTTTTAGCTCCAAAACAAGTATTTCAGTTTTTTCTTGATATAACTGAAGAAAATTCTGCCACATCCACTCACTGATTTGCTGGATGCATCTACTGAGTGTTTGCATGGGACAGTAATCTCTTGGTGATATGGAGATGTAAATGTGTCTGTCATCTGCATAGCTATGGTCATTTATTTTGCTATTTTACATTATCTGACCCAAAGGGTGCATGGAGATGTTGAATAGCAGAGGCCCCAAAATGGATCCCTGAGGTGCTCCACGTACTATTTTCATCTGCTCAGAAAAGAAGCTTATGGTGCATATATGTATCTGTAACTATTCGAGTTTGTGGAGAATTTATAAGAAACTTAATTCAAAATATAAGTAGAATTTCTTTTAGTCAGAGCTGTAAGGGAACATCACAAAACCCATTTAAAACCTCGACCAGCTAGAGGTGTTTGAAGCTCCACCAAGAAGTCAAAAGAAAAGGCTTTAATTTCAAAATGAGTACGAGAGCTCCTCTTTCTCGATTGCAAGAGCTGGTCTTCAGAGGGTAATTAAGACTACCACACATCAGAAATGTGTAGAAAACAGAGTAGAGCTGATTCCTGCTGTGGCTCAGGATGGGCTGAACACCAGCATGAGAACAGCAAGGAATATACTGAAAGAGAAAAATGTACAGGAACATGAAACTCCTGGCCGTCATAAGTAGTTGTAATTAATACGCAGGGGAACGGCCACGCTTGCTCTGCCCTCAGAGCAGGAGGTTCAAAGCTCCTGAGGATGTGCACTGTACTCTGCTTTGTGGGTTAGCTGACCTAAATGGATGTTGATTGATCGTAGTGTGGACTCCCGACTGCTTCCCTGCTCATCTAACACCCGTCTGCTGCTGCATTTCTACATCTCCTCATCGTACTCTCCATCCGCTTTCAGTCTATTCTGCTACTACTGTATATTTCTTCCTTTTCCGCTTCTCTCCTCTTATGAAATGTGGCTTTGTTGCAGAGAGACTGTCAGGGGTGGTTATTTCCCCCATTTAGCCTCATAAATCAGGGTATCCACGAGCACACAGAGCAGCACATGCACAACAGAAATGACCACAAATACAGCAGAGCCTTAGCGTAGCTGCTGCTGTTCACATGTAGATTTAAAGCATTTGCGTGTGCGTGGTTTGATAGTTTCTGCAGGGTTTTATTTGCAGCTGCAGGTGTTCCAGTGCTCCAGGTCTGGTGCATCTCTTTGTAGCAGAATACTGATTGATGATCAATCATGCATTAGCAGCCTTCACACAAGCACAGGGAGAAAAAATCCATCTCACCAGCACTGCAGCACGCTAAATTCACAATATGCTCCAGAATTCACCTCACAAGCCTCCTCCCCATGTTTGTGTAGGATGCGTTTTGTTTTTCCAACAACAGCTTAATTCACATGCAGGTTCTGACACATTCACAGCTGGTCGTTTTAGATTTCCCATCATTACATTTACAGCCCAACTACAAAAACGCAAAAAAAATCACATCCGTCTTACATAGGAATGCTGAATTCTTACATTTAATGTTCTGCGGTTTGAATTAATAACCATAGAGGTTTTCCTTTTCAGCTCAGTTCATTTTTAACTATTTATATCTGGGATTTCAGCCTCGGAGTTGCACCAAAATTTGAAGTGAAATCTTCCTTTCAGCAGCATTGCAGAAGTCAGAGGATGTTCTTACAGATGCCAGGTAAATTTGCAAAGAAATTTTCACATTCACAGTTTAATTTTAGTGAATGTTCTCACACAAATGAAACCATTAAAGCTAATCTTGGCACTGCAAGGTGGTACAGGGCGTCCAAACAGAGGTGCTGTCAGCAGTCTTTAACCATTCATTTTTAAATCAGCTGGAGTATAAAGTGCTCAATGGGGAGATGGCATGGTTTACAGGCAGTTCAGACAGAAGTGGTTGTTACAATTATGTCCCTTTTTAAAAATCTGCTGTGAATCATCATTACGGTTTGGTGTTAACTTCTTGTTCAGGCTGAGAGCTCGTTGCCACTGTTAGCTGGCTGCCGGATGTGCACGTTTCCGGCTCGCCCACTGAGAGTGCTGGCAGTGTTTGGTTCTGCCACTTTGTTCCAGTTCTTGGCTGGAATATTCTAGTGAACTGGTTGGAATTACAGGTGGGAAACTCAGGTTGTAATGTAGAGAACAGGATTTGTAATCTAAAAATTGCCTGTTTGAGGCCAGATGCTAGCATCTTTTTCTCACTCACTTTGTAGATTCTTCACTTAAATAAATGAAAGTTGAACTACCTGACAGAACACTTTGTTCCACTCCAAAAATGAGTTAAAACAAGATAAACATTAGATTGTTGCATAACTTACCCACTCAGATGTTAGAAATGGTGCTGGTATTTTTGCTGTCTTCAACTTACGTTGAACTTCTGTTCCTTTGGTGCGACTTAAGTCGATTTTCACCAGAAGTTGGAACTCTGAAAATGTAAACAAAGCCGTTACATTTGCCTCACGATATCCATCAATTTGCATATTTGTAGAACTACAGTACAAGCAGTCATTAGCTCACACTGAAACACAACTCTATAATAAAATACTGGTGGAAAAGTAAACCAAACCCTGACACGTTCAAGTATCTGCTTTAATCTCTGATGATTGTCGAGACAGTTGTGCGACTTAGTCCAAGTTTGTCTGTGTTTCTCCCTGCTCCTTTTTATTCTGTCTAATTTCACTTCCATGGAGACGGCTTTCCTTTCCTTCAAAGCATCAGAAGAGTCTGACTTACGCTGGGAGCCATAATGAAGTTGGAAAATGTAGCATTATTCAATGTGGTGGGAAATGTAAACAAAGCCGTCTTAGAATGCCATGTGACGACGTTTTCATCGGCTCCACTCTCCAACTAGTTCCACTGAAATAATTCTGATGTAACACCGTACATTAAACCAGTGGTTCTCAACCCTGTTCCTCATTACCCCATGTCCTGCATGTTTTAGATGCTTCCCTGCTCCAACACACCTGACTCAAATGATCAGCTCGTCATCAGGCTTCTGCAGAGGCTTGCTGACGAGCCGATCATTTGAGTCAGGTGTGTTGGAGCAGGGAAGCATCTAAAACATGCAGGA
This sequence comes from Acanthochromis polyacanthus, assembly GCF_021347895.1. Lineage (NCBI taxonomy): Eukaryota > Metazoa > Chordata > Actinopteri > Pomacentridae > Acanthochromis > Acanthochromis polyacanthus. Next base: position 40,109,171 of record NC_067123.1, on the reverse strand, counting down.
CATGGGGTCCTGAGGAACAGGGTTGAGAACCACTGCATTAAACCAAGGACTGGCCAGTAATCGGTTCCAACGTGACGGCAAAACGATGTAAGTTGAGGACGTCGTAAACCGAGGACTTCCTGTACTATATGTCCACTTCCTGAATGAAAACTCTGACTGGGATGCTTGGATAGGCTGATGGCATGTGTGCTCAGGATCAGTCACTTTCATTGTCTTTATGAGCTGTCCTGCATTCTGGCAGTGCTGCGTTGCGTTTGGAGAGATGGCCGCTGCATTGTTCATTCCTCATTCACATAAGTTCAGGTCTTGGCTACTTTGGGCAAATTAGAGACCAGTGTGATGTACGGTATCTGGAAACTTCTGGAAAACATTTAGACTAACTTTAATCGATCAAATGAAGGCTGATTTAACAGCTGCATGGATATTTCTTGCCTCAAATGTTTTCATAGTTACGTCTAAAAACACCTCTGTGGACAATCAGCCCAGCCTGCCTCCAGGAAACAGCCACATGCTTGAATATGTGCTCCATTCTGAGACCATTTGGTAAATCTGTACACTCAGCTCCAACTAAGTTGTACTGAGGCAACGTAACACCATAGACTGTATATAAAGATGGACGTAGCATCTGGCTCCAGAATTGAAGTCAACCCGGAAGTGTCAAAAACTTGCAATATCACGCCGTCCGTTAGGGTTGGCTCAAAAAGCTTTTGCTCCATAGACCCCAATTCATTTTTGGAAAAAATAAAATCTGATAGACTGATGTTCTACAGCTCAGGATTTTTTTCCCGTTAGTTTTCATGGTCAAAATGAGAGATCAGGTGGCCGATCTTAAAATAAATCAATACTGAATTTTGAATAAATCGTTCAAGTTGGCAGAGCCAGGGGGCGTGTCTATACTTGATAGACAGCAACAGAAGCCTCTGCGGTAAAATGTGGGCGGGATAAGAGAGTCCTCAGCCAATCCTGCCCCTAGTTGCTCTCCGGTCCAGTCTGTTTGATGACGCTTTTTACGTCACTGGCTCCAAAAAATCCAAAACGGCGACCAGGAAGTAGCAAAATCCGGGCTTCATTTTCTCGGTGTTGAAACCAACGGGTGACGTCACGGTTAGTTCACGCCTGCGTAACACTAGAATTTCCCATCACTACAGCCACTACATCTCCATGCTAACACCACCTCTTCCACGAGGAGGCATGGATGTAATCTGCTTTGTTTCATTTCCAGTGTAACTATAGTTCACCAGCCATTATATGTATGGAACAAAATCTGCACACAGTTAAAATAACTTCACAAAACATCCAGAGGAAATAATGCAGCTCTTGAGCATGAGCTGTGTGAAGGAGGATATCTGTTGTTGTTTGTCTTCTTTATTTTGTTGTGAAAGAGCATATCTGTTTACAGCTGTTGGATTTCTCTGCTGTGTGCTGTCTCTTATCCCCACTGGATCTCAAAGACTATATTATTGTCATTTTTATTGAATAAAAGTATTAGTAAAACATACTTGATGTCACCTTGAACAGCTTTGGGTGCCGTCACATCACCTCTGACTGAAAGATGGAAAAAAACAACAACATAAAAATGGGAAATCTTTTCAGATTTTTGGGCCATGTTTAGTTGTTTCCTTTTGTTGCGTTTCATTCAATGGATGTTCGGCAAGTACACAATGTACCGGTTCATTGAAAGCCTCATATTTCTCAGGATTTTTTCTTCTGGCTCACAATAGGCCCCGAAGGAGTGACCGTGTACGAATGTTCCACATACAGCTAAATGAGTCAGTCTTTGCTACCTTTTTAGACAGAAAGCTGCATTTTTCTGCTGTTTCTGACAGTTTGATTACGTAGAAAGTGTTTTGTGTTTGAGTAGATGGCACCAGAATTGTCCAGAAATTTGCAATTCTTATGATTTTGGTGATTTTCTTTTGACTCAGGCTAAAATCTGTACGGGCAAAACTTCACCTGTGCAGGACAAAGCCCCGTTTCTGTGCAGCCAGTTTCTGGAAGTCAAGAAAGATGCACATTCAAAGTGATTTTTGGAGAGGTGCATTAGCGCGTTCTCGGGTTAAATTACCTTTATTTTCCCCCAGTCACAGCTCGTCAGATCAGAAGAAGCCGTTACCTCGTAGTGGCTTTGAAGACGGGTTCAGAGCTTTTTGGAAACCAACATTTCTGCTGCGTGAACAGGCTGCTGGGAGGAAGCAAATCTTTGGAGAAGTTTCTGCTCTCCTCACCACACAAACGCTCTGAGGCACACGTGCTCACTTTAATCAATACACAGAAGATAATCTTGTCCTTTGAAAAGATAAGACAACATAAAACAAGATGAGAGTTTAACGACGCCGACGGGAAAGTGGGTCACCGCAGCAGCTACCAGCCAGATTTTGAAGAAAATATAACAGCTGGAACATGGTGAAGATCGGAGGAAAAGATAACGAGCAGCCTTTATCATCATTAATCAAACTGACAGTATCAGCCGAAAACAGATTTTACTCACCAAAGAAAAGTCTTTCCTTTTCTTTACGCTGTGTTTACAGAGTTTGCTTTATCGTAAGAAAAAGCGTGACTAAACTCGGCAGCGGTGAGATTGCTGCATGGCTGATGGTGTCATGATTCACTTTTACTCCCAAATGTGGTTTTAAAGGTCTCTCAGCAGCAAGCGGACACACATCTGAATAGTATGTGGACGGCCTTGGTTAAGGCAGTTACCGTTTCCTCCAAATGAACGTCCAGCCAGCGAGGGCGGCGGTGATGCCAGCACCTTACCGGCCGCCTGGCTCGGCTGTTTGCCAGCCTGCAGCCCTCACACTGCCTCACAGTCTCCATGTATCCAAGGCTGAGGAGTGTCAACAGCCCGGGTCTGCACACACATCCCAGCCAAGGCCTGCAACATGACTAATGGCTCTTATTCAGACTGTGTAGCATAACAGGTATGATTCACATGTAGGCTTTCATCTAGAGAGGCTCTGATGCTGGACACAGAAGCACCGCTATGATGAAGTGATTTTCCTGTATTTGAGTCCCGCTGCATGAATAATATGTCGTGCAATCGCAGGCAGGCAGTGAGACTGTTGGATGAGTGGAAGGAGACAGTCAGAATCTAGGATCCAGCTTTTTGGAATCGAAATTTCAAAAGAAAAAGCTGTTTTTTTTTGCTTTACTTGATTTTCATAATGAAATATTTGCTTTTAAGATAAGATAGACTTTATTGATCTCACAAAGGAGAAATTTAGTGTTACAGAGCTCTTAGGAACAAAAAAAAGAGGAGTGCAAAAGTCACGAAAGTGCAAGAACAAGATAATAAATATTGCACATAATAACAACTACACAGTAGTGTTCTATAGTCTGATGGCAGTGGGGATGAAGGACCTGTGGTAGCGCTCCTTCTTGCACTGAGGGTGTCTGAGTCTCCTGCTAAAGGAGCTGCTCAGCTCCACTACAGTCCGGTGCAGTAGGTGGGAGCTGTTGTCCATGATGGATGAGAGCTTGGTCAACATCCTCCTCCTTTTGTGACACTGATAAGATGTATTACCCAAGAATCTCCACTTCAGATTTTAGGTGTCCAGGTGTTCGTTAAGACACTTGATTTGCTGTCATTCCCTGTGTTGGGGGGGTGGGGGCCGGTCAGGTTCTTCTAAACCAGGGGTGTCCAACATGAGGCCCGTGGTCCAAAAGTGGTCCTCCAGAGGGTCCAATCCGGCCCTCAAAGTGTAAAAGTTACAGAGAAGACATTAAGTGCAGATTGTAAATTAGTAAAACTATAAATTTAAAATCATTTCTGGACCATGACAAGTTGTTTGGATCAGAAAGTAAAATACTAGATTGTTCTTTGTTCTTTTGTCATTTTGTGTCTCGTTTTTGTAATATTTTGTCTGGTTTTTGTTTAACTTTTGTCGTTTGTCTCATGTTTTTGTTGTCTTGTGTTTCCTTTTTGTATCGCTTGTATTTTGTGTCATATGTTTGTTGTTTTGTGTTTTGCTTTATTCATCGTTTTTGTCCATTTCTTTGTCACTTTGTAACTTTTTTGTCAAATTTATCTCTTTTTTTGTTTTGTGTTTGTGTCTTGATCATTTTGTGTCTCATTTTTGTAATATTTTGTCTTGTTTTTGGTCTTTTTTTGGTCTGACTTCTGTCATTTTTATCGTAAAGTAAAATCCCATACCGTTCACCTCCAGGTGACTAAATGTTGTGTTTCTTTGTGGACGCTCTGATCTGGAAGTTGTAATGTGGAAATGATAAACTGAGGCATAAAACTGTTGAGGTTTTACTTATTTTTCTTAAGACATTTCAGATTCTTCATGATGTTTTACAAAAAGATAATTCATTAAATGTGAATATTTTCAGAATGCACTTTTTTTTTGCACTAGAACAAAGGAAACATCTGGAGTTGTGCTTATTTATAGGTTAATATACTGTTATTTAACTGGAGCTCAAACTGGACTGAATGTGGAACCTGAACTAAGATGAGTTTGACACCGTTATTCTAAACTGAGCTTTTCTTCATGACCCTTTTTTTTACACAGCAGTGGAGTTGCACTGAAACTGGAAATCCCTCCGCTGCTAAAATACTGCATTATGCTGCCACACAGCATAAACAGCCCACTATCCAAAACAAACCTCGTTAAACAGTGATGGAGCTGATGATTTCCTCAAGGTGAGCGCTGTAAAATCTATTCAAACACATTCCTCAGCCTTAGTAAAGTGAGAAATGGCCGCAGACTGTTTCTCATTTTGGTCGTCTGTGCTGTTAATGCACAAGAAAATGATTCGCTCACACCTTTGTACCACATCCAGCCTGCGTCTGTTTATCTTCTGGGATTCTTGGAGCGATTCGGAGTGATAAAGTACTCATACATATTGCATGCAGAGTGCAGTACAAGTTTTTTGAGCCTTGGGATCATTGTGTACATATCAAACCCATGTACTTCGGCTTTACTCAACAATTAATGAGATTCTGAGATGCTGCAGAAAAAGGCAGCGCAACTTACTGTAATGCTGTAGTATTTTAAAAACGGCTGTACACTTTTACAGACTCATTTGTTTCTGTATTACAAGAGCTTTGACATCCTTTAAATCGGGAGCGGGAGATGGAAGGCGCTGTTTTCTCCTAACTAAGGAAATGACATCTTTGGTAGCTGCTTGTTTTCTGGCGTTCATTTTATTCAGTGACCCTGAAATGCAGAAAAACATTAGCAGGAGAGAGACGGAGCAGAGCAGAGGCGTTTTAAATGCTTCATCCTGGCATTTCTGCGTGTGTGGAGGAACTTTAAAGAAAAGTACAGCTTTGAATGCCAGTGTCAGTGTGTCACCGAGGTCTGGAGGAAGTTTCTTTTGGCTGGCAGCGTATCACACGGTAGTAAGACGGGTTTACTGGATGCATCATCTTTGCTCTTAATCACTGCAGCTCCATCAGTGTTTGATGAAATCCTTCCATGAATAACTGCTGCAGCAGGAGAGGACTGTATAGACACTCTAAGCTGCATTTGAAGGATTTTAGACATCGACTCCAGCTTCTGCTGCTCGATCCCTTTCAGAAAGACACTCGGATCTTTTGGAAGCTGTAATTTCTTTTCGTGATCCCCCAACATTCTTCCTTTTCATGAATGATGATTTACTTTAGTGGCTGGGATCACATTTTCCCAGTTACAGTAGAATTAATGAGCAGAATTATCGATACGTTATCACCAAATGTCTAAGTCAGTGGAAGTTTTAAGCTCAAAACAGACACGACTGTTTTAGAAAAATGCTAAAATCACTGAGGTGAGGTAACCAGAGGGAAAGATGGCGACACCCAAAAATGAAAATTGAACACGGGTCAATTTCTGGATTAGCCAAGCCGCGCTAGACCCAGCTCTGAAGACACAAGGATCTAGTTACCCTCGGCAGGGAGGGAGGCGGGCTAAAAGGTTGTCTATCAAATCACTCTGCAGCAATTGGGTAGGTATACAACCAATCAGCGCAACGAGTAGGCTGACGGAGTTCCTAGAGCGCCGGAAATCAGAGGATGCGGGAGTTCAGTGAAGCCTTATTTATACAGTCAATGGGTGAAGCTCAAGTATATTACAGACATGTTAACAGAAAGATTATTCAGAGTCGGTGCTAATGGAGCTCAACGACTGTTGTCGTTTTTGTTGTCGACCCTGGCAGAGAATTAAATTCGTTGCCGTGGGTTGTCTAGCGCGGCTAGGCTAGTTGTTTCCGGTTGTTTCTGTCAGAATCGTCGCGCCTCTGTCGTCACTTAGTTACGCCCGCCTTCTGACTCTACACTTCATGGTGATTGGTCCGGCCAGTTTTAGGAGCATCCAGCCTCGAGCCTTATGGAGGGTAACTAGACCCACCCTGGCAGAGAATTAAATTCGTTGCCGTGGGTTGTCTAGCGCGGCTAGGCTATTTCTGGATTGTATTTAACATGACCTACTTAATGCTGTGTGTCCACTAGATGTTTCTCCTACATGTAAACGCACCACATCTGAATACTTGAGACCAGCAGTATTTTACTTCAATTATTTCTGCTTCGACTTGCTTACATTTCTGAGGGAAATACAGCACTTTTTAAATAGTCTGCTTCTTCTATGGTGGCTTCGGTTACTTTACAGCAGATTAGGACTTTATCCCAACATACTGAATCATGACAAAAAAATCATTTTTGTGCGATAAGTGAAGTCATGGAAGGAAAATCAGCTCCGCTGCTCACTCCCACCACCCATCAGAAACTTTCAAAATCCTTCTAAAAACCCATTTGTTTGAACTGGCTTTTGCTTAATGTGTCTGCTTATCTGTCTGTCTTGTAAAGCGTCTCTGAGTGTCCTAAAAAGTGCTGTATAAATTTGATGTATTATTATTATTATAGTCTGGTACAGTGTATGATACTTTGACATGTAAGAGAGTATTTTTATTGTGATATGGCTACTTTCATTCCTACAATAAATCTCTTCTCTTCAATATAGTATTTTTTTTTTGTTCTCTAAAAGCAGTGATTTTGTCAAAGTATATTTATTTTGAGGTATTTTACTTTGCCGGAATTTAAATTGAGAGAGAAAATAAAATGATCTCCATTACATACAGAGATTGACGTCGAAGTGAAGCAAAAATAAAGAACAGCCAGGATTTAAATCTGAATGCCAGTCACGTTCAGCTGAGACGAACCAGGGGACAAGTTCAACTTAAAGTCTGTGGAAGGTGATGGCTTCATTATACAGTGAGGCTTTGTTTATCCACACATATGGAGGCTGCAAAAAAAAAAAAAATCTGCGTGCAGACTGCACATGGACATGCAGGCGAGTTAATTAAGAGCAGCTCAGTAACAGCCAGCAGCAGGTAGCACGTTAACGCTTTGTGTCAAACAAACCACGGCTTTTTGAGTTTGCTACATTTAAACATCAAGATTTTCATTTCTCCTGCAAATATGTATCAGATCACAGTATTGATTATCTTTCAGCTTGATTATTTCCAATCGATACGATGTTGGAACAGACCGGAGAGCACGTCCACTCTTTAAATGTCAAATATGAATAACAGTGAGTTGATGGATTCACAGTTAGTGATTTTTCCTCAAAGGAAATAGTTTAGTTCAGAGTACAGTCACTTAAAAACCCACACAATAAACACTGTGAGCAACTATAAGTTCAGGGGTGTCCAACATGAGGCCCGTGGTCCAAAAGTGGTCCTCCAGAGGGTCCAATCCGGTCCTCAAAGTGTAAAAATTACAGAGAAGACATTAACTGCAGATAGTAAATTAGTAAAACTATAAATTTAGAATCATTTCTAGACCATGACAAGCTGTTTGGATCAGAAAGTAAAATACTAGATTGTTCTTTTGTCGTTTTGTGTCTCATTTTTGTAATATTTTGTCTGGTTTTTTTGGGGACTTTTCTTGTCTTACTTTTGTCGTTTGTCTCGTGTTTTTGTTTTTACCTCTCCTTTGTGTCATTTTGTGTATTTTTTGTCTCGCCTGTGTTCTTTGCTTGCTTTTTGTCATTTTGTTGCTGGTTTTGTCATTTTTGGTCTTATTTGTAACATTTTTTGTCTCAGTTGTTCGTCTTTTTTGTCTCTTTTTGCTTCATTTTTTTTCTGTTTGTGTTTCCTTTTTGTCTCATTTTTGTCATTTTGTGTTTTGCTTCATTCGTTCTTTTGTAGTTTGTGTCGTTTGTCCATTTTTTGTCAATTTGTGATTTTTTTTGGGTCAAATGTCTTGTCTCTTTTTTTTGTCTTATTTCATGTTGTTTGTCTCTTTTTTGGTCATTTTGCATCTCATTTGTAATTTTTGGTCTCATTTTTGTATTTTTTTGTATTTTTTTTGTCTGACCTTAAGTGTGAACATTTTGAGAATGTATTATTTGCACTATAAAAAAATGAAGAATTTGGAGTTGTCGTTATTCTTTAGCTTGTTGTGCGCTGGTTTTACTGGTTCGACCCACTTGAGATGAACTAAAATGAGTTTGACACCCCTGATGTAAAGTAAAGCACCTCATGTTCAGAGCACCCACAGGAATCAATACTCTCTTTTTTGGTGTTTTAATGAGTTTTTCTGCAGTTTAATTTTGTTACCCAGGTGTACAAGGCGCCGTGCTCCTCTTCAGACTTAGACCCTTCTAATATTTGGAAAATCATCAATGAATTTAAAACATTTTCATTTTGATTTAGACAGCATCTCCACTGATCCAACAATAATCACGCTGCAGTTTTTGCCTTCCACTCCTTATCTGTTAACTTTTGTCCTGTTTAATCCTGAATGTCGGTGAGATTTCCCTGTTAGGAAGGTAAACAGCGTTAGGAGAATGTGCAGTTTCTTCCTTTTGGTGTTTTCAGACTTGTGGGAGCAATAAGTGCAGGGATGAGTAGGTGTAGTGTGTCACTTATTTGCATTGTTTACTGTGGAATAAGCACTTCGTAACGCCCACATAAATCAAGCGTCCCACTTGAGATGGATAAATACACAACAGAGACGGATAAGACACTCTGAGACTCGTTTTCTGCTTAGAGAAGATGTATAAGAGCTGACAGTTTTTATCTCCTCTCTTCTGTCCTCTCCAGGGTCTCCTCTGCTCATCAGGTGAAGCACTGTGAGCCGCCTACCCCCCCACCACCACCACCTTCCCCTCCTCACCCCCCATCCCTCCTCACCCCAAGAGACGTCACCCACTGTCCCCCCAAAACCCCGCTCACCCGCCTCACCTGCCAAAAAACCCCCATCCGACAGCTGCCACTGGCCCTCCTTTTACCCCATGGTGGCCCCAAGGCCCGCCCTCTCACTGCTATTGGCTGTCCTGGCCTGCACGGGGCCCGCGCGCCCCTCGCCCCCCCTACTGCTCCGGCCCCGGGAGAGAGAGAGGGACTCGGGTGGCGTCAACATCGCCGTAGTCCACTCGGGCTCCTCCCTGCTCCCGGAGACGGCGGTAGTGGGAGGCGCGGGGGTCGGCGAGCCAGGGCTGGGGTCCGGTCTGGGAAACGGTCCGGGTGGAGGAGGAGGAGGAGGAGGAGGAGGAGAAAGAGAAAGAGGAGGAGGAGACAGGGGGAGGGGAGTAACGGATACAGCTTCGTTGGCAGGAGCGGCTGCTATGGCCTCCTTCTCCTCCTCCCCGGCCTACCTGTCGCTGGCGGCGCTCGTGGGGGAGACGGTGATGACGCCGTCGGGACAGGCCAACGTCATCTACCTGGCTGTGAACGAGAGCAGCCCGGGCACCCTGCTGCTGCAGCTGTGTGAGCTACTGGCCACCACACCCCTGCAGGTATCCCCCCAGCACCACCCTCACTGACACATACACCCTCTGATGACCCAAACCCCCCCACCAGACACAACAGTACCACCACCCACAGGGACATGAAGAACGTTCATCATATTGGTTCTATGTGGTGTTCTGCTGGAAGATCTAATATTTTGGTGTCCATGTTGATGAGTCTTAGGACTTTTAAAGTCCATAGGATAAATCTTGCATACATTTTTATTAAAAGTAAAAAAAAAAAAAGTTTTTATGTTCATTGTGATCGTACCTTTACAAATTATTTATTATGGAAACAATCACTTATTAATAAAAAATGACTGGATTTCACTCAAATATCAACTAAATAACCGTCTGAATTTAACACCAACCACCTTCTAATGAGCTAAACAATAATAAAATGAGCTGATTCAGAAACAGTTTGGATTTTGTTCTTTATATTAAGTTGAGATAATCATGACAGATATTTGTTTTAGGGCAATATATCAAATTTTATATGGAAAGCAACAAATTAAATCACTTTCCACTAAGTTCCCCGTTCCAAAAACTCCTCTCCAGGAAGTGTGTTAATTCCAGATCACATGACCTGCTCCACATGATGTCATTTCCTCCTGAAGAAAAGACTAGAAGACTCCAAGGCTTTCTGACTTATTTCATATAAAGTAGTCAACAGGTTTCCTACAATATCTTTAGAAATAACTTTACATTTTACCCAGTTGTATGTATAATATTTAGAAGAATCTTTCTCTAAAATGCCATGTGGTGTTTGGTTATAGGCGGCCATGTTGGTTTTAGGCCTGAAAACAGCAAAAATGTCGACTATGATACAAAAAGTCCCATAGTTATATACTGACCCTGAACATTGTCCCAGAGCAAACTCCCTCACACAAATGGCAATTCCAAATGTCACTGGCCTCCTCCTTCTGGTAAATGCACCTGACCACATCACAAAAACATTAAACTATCAGGAACATCTAGAGGAACTTGACAATCGCCCAAGCCGTTATTTAACCTCCAAACTTCCTAGACCCCAGGTTTCTCGACAGCGCTCAGCGTAACGGGCCGTTACACTGTCAGTTTAAAAGATTACGCTGTGATTAGGGCCGCTACGCTGTTATTTTGACAGATAACGCCATGTGCGTTTGTTTTTATTGACTGAGTGCCTATTTAGGTTAATTTATGTCTCCCCACCTCAGCCGTACTTTCCTGTCGATTGACCCGTTCCCGTCTAAGATTAAGAGTCGCTTCCAATCTCGGGGTTACAATTAGCATGTCTCGGTTGTTTCCGTGATGCCATGTATGGTGAATAGTGACCTAAATCACGAGCATTTGGAGCATCTGCGTGACGCTCATTGGCTGACATCTGGGCCGGCTGCTCGCAAGATTTAATGAAGGCTACTGCGTGTGCGGGAGGACCTGCCGTTACGCTGTAAAAAAAATCCTGGTGAGAACCCTGGACCCCATTCTGATCAAGCATCAACAGGATGCAGTGGAACAAGCTGTATTCCCAGAGGCTCCACTGCACAACCCAGAGCACCCAAAGGATCCTCTGCAAACATCCTGGTGCCAGAATCCATGGGACACCCTGTTTTAGACCATCTAAGGGGGTTCAATACAATATGAGGCAGGTGGTCATCATGTTCTGCCTAAAAACCAGTTCAGAAATCCTTCTACAATGTGGTACAGTGCAAAAAAAGAATTCTGGGATGAACCCATACTGTTAAACGTACAAAAAAACATTTCTGTTCTGCTATTGTACCCTAGCCGCGCTAGTCAACCCACGGCAACGAATTTAATTCTCTGCCAGGGTGGGTCTAGTTACCCTCCATAAGGCTCGAGGCTGGATTCTCCTAAAACTGGCCGGACCAATCACCATGAAGTGTAGAGTCAGAAGGCGGGCTTAACTAAGTGACGACAGAGGCGCGACGATTCTGACAGAAACAACCGGAAACAACTAGCCTAGCCGCGCTAGACAACCCACGGCAACGAATTTAATTCTCTGCCAGGGTCGACAACAAAAACGACAGCAGTCGTTGAGCTCCATTAGCACCGACTCTGAATAATCTTTCTGTTAACATGTCTGTAATATACTTGAGCTTCACCCATTGACTGTATAAATAAGGCTTCACCGAACTCCCGCATCCTCTGATTTCCGGCGCTCTAGGAGCCTATTCGTTGCGCTGATTGGTTGTATGACAACCTTTTAGCCCGCCTCCCTCCCTGTCGAGCGTGCCTAGACCCTTGTGTCTTCAGAACATGGGTCTAGCAGGGTTAGGCTACTGCTATTGTGCATCAGTCTCCATTTTCTTCAGCTCATTCATCCACACAAGGGCCTCTGGATATGCATGTGGGTGAAACTATCGTCAAAGATATACGGCGATGTGTTAACAAATGCAAAGAAAAAGACTGCTAACTTATATGTATGGATACTGGGTTCCAACTTTGAGAAGCTTTTATGAGGAAGGAAGCGCACTCAGTGTACGTTTGATAACAATAATGAGGGTTAATGAGGATTCATAGCATTCAAATGACTGATTTAATGAAATAAATGAGGGTAACTGTGCACATTTCTCGACAGTCTTTCCTCAAAAGCACTTCTATTGTCGCATGGTGACAAAAGAAGCACAAATCCTGCATGAGTTCTCACATCTGCCCATTAGGGACGTTCCTCATGATTAATTCCTCAGTCAGTCAGATGGAAAGTTTAATTTAGACTGGTTGACTGGTCTAAAAGTGAGAACAGAAAACCTTCAGAGTGTGTAGGTATTTACAACTCATTTGAAAATGCTCATCACACTTTAATAATGAAACTGTCGCTTTAAATGCTGTTTGAATATGCGTGCTTCTTATAATTACTGAACAAAAGTAGACTAACAACATTTAAACAGCTCGCAGTAGGGCTGTCCTCAGACATTTCTGACTGATTGATGCCTCCAATCATCCGCTGCCACACCAGTGTTATAAATTTGCATAATTTCCTTGACATGTGCAACCATCAGTTATTGATTAATTAAGTAGAATGTGAGCATGCTTTTATTCAATCATGCACCCATAATGTGGGCGATAAAAAATCTCTCAAGCGGTCCTTACTTCTGCAAGTTAGGAACAGTGCCGCATTCAGGGGTGTCCAACATGAGGCCCGTGGTCCAAAAGTGGTCCTCCAGAGGGTCCAATCCGGCCCTCAAAGTGTAAAAATTACAGAGAAGACATTAACTGCAGATTGTAAATTAGTAAAACTATAAATTTAAAATAATTTCTAGACCATGACGAGTTGTTTTGGTGATAAAGTAAAATATTAGATTGTTCTTTGTTCTTTTGCCATTTTGTGTCTCATTTTTGTAATATTTTCTTATTTTTCTTGTTTTTTTTTCCTCTTTTTTGTGTGACTTTTGTTGTTTGTCTCAAGTCTTTGCTGTTTTGTTTTAAATTTGTTGTTTTTTGTGTATTTTTGTCTCGCTTGTGTTCTTTGTCTACATTTTTGTCGTTTTGTGTCTCGCTTTTGTCGTTTTTGGTCCCTAATTTTTTGTCTCTTTTGCTTTGTTTCATGTCGTTTCTGTCATTTTTGTCATTTTGTGTCTCATTTTTGTAATACTTTATCTTGTTTTTGTTGTTCAGTATTTCCACATTACAACTTCCAGATCAGAATGTCTACAAAGGAACACAACATTTTAGTCATCTGGAACTGATAATATAGTATTTTACTTTATGATCAAAATGACAAAAAAAGACAAAATATTTCAAAGATGAGACATAAAATGACAAAAGCAAGAAACAAAACAACAAAAAATGAGACAAGCAACAGGAAACAAAGCAAAAAAGAGGCAAAAACTTCGACGAAAAAGCGGCAAATCAACAACAAAATGGACAAAATGAGACAAAAAAATCGACAGAAATGATCCAATCAAGACAAAAACTGCCAAAAAGAAGATGCAAAAACACATAAACATGCGACAGATGGCAAAAGTCAGACAAAAAAAGCAGATCAAGCAGATTCTGCATTTCATTCAAAAAAAGACAACAAACTGCAAAAAACAACACAAAAAATTACAAAAATGAGAGACAAACCAACAAAACGAGGAATCTACTATTTTACTTTCCGATTAAACAACTTGTCATGGAATTCTCTTCTCTGCAATTTTTACACTTTGAGGGCCGGATTGGACCCTCTGGAGGACCGCTTTTGGCCCACGGGCCTCATGTTGGACACCCCTGGTTTAAATGTAACTGTTAATTAAGACTGTACCATATTAAAATGTGTAACTGGCTAGTATTTGTTGTGATCAGAGAGTTTGTCATGTTTTTTTTTTAATCTGTGAAATGCATTTGCTCTGTCAGATCATTCATGTACTGTCATGGTTTGGGTCATCAGAAATTACAGACTGCCTTTTCATTCATTCATGTGCACTGTGCAGTCTGCTCATCATTCATTCATTCATTCATTCATAGTGTGGCTTGTGGGTGGGAGAAGAACTTGAGAGCTGCCTGTGATCAAACACAGAGGTAACAAACACTCAGCATGCTGTCCTTCTCATTTATGTTCTCAGCCATTCATTCATTCATTCATTCATTCATTCATTCATTCATTCATTCATCTGGAAGAAGACATTCTGCATGTATCTCTTTATCCAGTCTGTGTCTGCTTGTCTCTTTGTTTTCACATCAGGAAGGGCCTTATTATGAATGTCTTCGATCAGGAATGACATTAACTCTTTTAAACAACACTTGCTGTCTCATTTCCAGGTCCTGTCGGCAACACATTTGCATATCAAATGCTTCCCTGTGAGAATTGGGTTGTCAGCTACACTTAGCTTCAGCTTGCTCCCCTGAATCGCAACAAGAAAACAAGCGTTGAACCATCGTCAAATCACTGTAGGTAGAACTTCATGCGTTTATTCTGAACTCATGAACACGACGGGAGGTCTTTCTTGAAAGCTGAGCTGAGGAGAAACCCTGATTAACGACGCATTCATCGAAAACGTGTCTCTTTCTGCAGCAGTAGGTCAGCATCGGGCCTGTAGGAGCTGAGGCGGACCGTAAGCCAGCAGCTAATCTGTTGTTTCTGTGGTGTGAAGCAGCTTAAGTTGTAGAACACAGACTGTTCTACTGACAGGATGCCAGTCCTCAGCAAGGACTTAACTCTGATTGGATCTCTGTGAGCACTGATTGCCAAGCAGCCCCGTTTCTAAGAACCCCCAAATTTCATTACTTCATTACATCTCTTAAACTCTTTGGAGGGTTTTAGTTTCTCCAGTTGTAAAGAAATTTGTTAACAGGCTGAGAGAATAAAATCTCTTCAGGTTATATTGAATACTGGGAACAGCGTGTCGATGTTCAAACGAGCTGCTTACATGTTCAGCCGTTCATTTAGGATTTGGAAAAGAAACAAGCAGCTTCAGTGAGAAAAAAAAGAGGTGTCACACTGATTAGAGATCAGGAGCTGCACTGATCATAATTTGATCACCAGTTAATAACCAAAAATAACCACAACTCCAAAATTTTCCTTTGTTTTTGTACACAAATGGTCACAATTGAGGAATTACCTTTTTTTTTTTTTTTTGCAAAACATCATGAACAACCTGAAATTTATGAAGAAAAAAATTCAAGTTCATCCACATTCATCCTCAGTTTATCATTTCCACATCACAACTTCCACATCAGAGTGTCTACAAAGAAACACAACATTTAGTCACCTGGACCTGAATGATACAGTGTTTTACTTTGTGATCAAAATGACAAAAGTTAGACAAAAAAGACAAAAAACAGCACAAAATATCACAAAAATGAGACACAAAATGACAAAAGTGAGAAACAAAATGACAACAAAATTAGACAAACGACGGGAAACAAAACAAAAAATAGACAAAAAAGTTGCAAAGCGACAACAAAAATGGATAAAAATCAAAAACGAGACAAAAAATTACATAAATGAAACAATGACGACAAAAAATGCCAAAAACGAGAAAAAATACAACAAAACACGAGACAAACGACAAAAGTAAGACAAAAAAGACGACAAACAATAAAAACAGGATAAAAGTTACAGAAATGACACAGAAAACGGAAGCAAAACAACAAAAGCATGAGACAAGCGAAAAAAGTCAGACAAAAAGAATAAAAAAGCGAGACAAAATATTACAAAAATGAGACACAAAATGACAAAAAGAACAATCTAGTATTTTACTTTCTGATCCAAACAACTTGTCATGTTCTAGAAATGATTTTAAATTTATAGTTTTACTAATTTACAATCTGCAGTTAATGTCTTCTCTGTAATTTTTCCACTCTGAGGGCCGGATTGGACCCTCTGGAGGACCGCTTTTGGCCCACGGGCCTCATGTTGGACAGCCCTGAGTTAAAATCTGGTGAAACGGCGTCTCAGTGAGGCTGATGTAACGATGTTTGAGCTACGTTTCATTGTGCAACCCTGTTTTCCTTCCAGGGTTTGGTGTTTGAGGAAGAGAGACCGCCGCCGCCGAATCGCGCCCCCCTGGCTCCGATGCTGGAGTTCGTCTCGGCCCAGACGGGGGTTCCTGTGGTCGCCGTAGGGGGAGGAGCCAGCCTGGGACGAGAGCCACAGGTACGAATGGATTACCTAACGTTGCATCATCAGCCCTGTTACTTCCATTTGAACTAGAGCAAGAAGAGTCTGTGGCTTTGAGAGTGAAGCACGGATTTAAGAAACGCTGAGCGACGAAATCAAAGTTTCCTCTTGACCTCTGGGAGGCGTTTGTTTTCACTAAGATTAGAGATCCTTAAATTTAACCCTCCTGTTGTCCTCATTTCTGGGTACCAAAAATATTGTTTCCTTGTCTGAAAAAAAAATCCAAAAATTCAGAAAAAAATTACCCAAATTTGCAAAACTTTCAGGAAGAAATTTCCAATAATTCCATAAAAGTTTCCCTTCAAAGTTTTATTTGAAGAAAATCCCCACATTTGGCAAGAAAATTCTTGTAAATATTTTCAAAAAATGAGTAAAAATCTTCCAGAAAATCCTAAAAATATCTTAAGTGATTTAATCTATTTCAGTCAAACTTCGAACATTTTCTTTCAGAACAAACACAAAAAAATCAACCAAAATCCAGCGAATTTCGCTGGATTTTGGTTGATTTTTTTGTGTTTGTTCTGAAAGAAACATTTTTTTTCCACCAAAAAATGTTCAGATTTCCCAAAAATGTTGAAAATGTGAACTTCAGAAGTTTCACTGTGCAAATATATTTCCCCACATTTTCAAACTTTAAAATGACACGAGGGTTATGTGGAGTTAATGTATAAATACACACTTATACAGCTCTGTCTTTAAACAGCAAAACCAGTCACCAAACCTGTGTCAAGGCTAAATGTCAAGGATGCAGAACATCTTGGAGTCCCAGTCAGAGGTGGTCAGACTCGCATTGTGTTCAGATCTCAGCAGGTGTAAATGCAATCTGCACAGCGGGATCATATTCTGAAAAACAAGCATTGTAGCACAGGTCCAAAGATCAAATTATTCTGCCTCTCCCTGTCAGTTCACACCAGCCTGTCAGCAGCTACAGGTAGTAGCTGTAATATTAGCTCGGTAATTAGAAAAAAGAAGAGCCCAGACAGCATCCCTGCCTCCTTTTTGACCTCGAGTGTGCCATGTTTGTTGACCAGTCAGGCAGCCCTGCGCTGCTAATCTGCATAATGAGATAAAAACAGATTGTGGGCGCAATTGAGATGTTGCGTTTTAACACCAGGTGTAAATCCAGGAACCATCCAGATACACGTCACATATTCACACAAGGTGGAAATGGGACACACATGAACATGTTTTACTGAAAATCGTTCTTCTGTTCAATCTGCTCTGTAAAGATTTCTAAAGTCCACAGGTACATGCACATGATACAAGTGCAAAAAACTGTACAGGAAGTCCTCAACTTACATTGGAGTTCCATCTCTGCTGATCTACCTAAGTCGATTTTTGCAATAAGTCGGAACTCTGGTGAAAATCACGATATACGATATCCATCAGTTCTTAAAAAATTCTTGAATACCAACGACTTTCATGCATGTATGAATCATTTTACTATAAGATAACAGAATATTGTAACAGACTAATATTGTTGATGTTTCAGTGTTTATTGTTCAGTTCCAGATTTACCTGATGTCAGTGAACGTGCCATGTTTAGTTAGCTCACCTCTGATTGGCTGAGAGTCAGCAGTAGAGGGAGCTGGGAATGGCGGCTAATTCTGGAGCTAAGTTATGGGGTTTTTCTAGTTCCTCTGGAGCTAAGTTATGGGTTTTTTTCTAGTTCTTCTGGAGCTAAGTTATGGGGTTTTTCTAGTTCTTCTGGAGATAAGTTCTGGGGTTTTTCTAGTTATTCTGGAGCTAAGTTATGGGGTTTTTCTAGTTATTCTGGAGCTAAGTTATGGGGTTTTTCTAGTTCCTCTGGAGCTAAGTTATGGGGTTTTTCTAGTTCTTCTGGAGCTAAGTTATGGGGGGTTTTCTAGTTATTCTGGAGCTAAGTTCTGGGGTTTTTCTAGTTCTTCTGGAGCTAAGTTATGGGGTTTTTCTAGTTCTTCTGGAGCTAAGTTATGGGGGTTTTTCTAGTTATTCTGGAGCTAAGTTATGGGGTTTTTCTAGTTCCTCTGGAGCTAAGTTATGGGGTTTTTCTAGTTCTTCTGGAGCTAAGTTATGGGGGGTTTTCTAGTTATTCTGGAGCTAAGTTCTGGGGTTTTTCTAGTTCTTCTGGAGCTAAGTTATGGGGTTTTTCTAGTTATTCTGGAGCTAAGTTCTGGGGTTTTTCTAGTTCTTCTGGAGCTAAGTTATGGGGTTTTTCTAGTTCTTCTGGAGCTAAGTTCTAGGGTTTTTCTAGTTCTTCTGGAGCTAAGTTCTGGGGTTTTTCTAGTTATTCTGGAGCTAAGTTCTGGGGTTTTTCTAGTTCTTCTGGAGATAAGTTATGGGGGTTTTCTAGTTCTTCTGGAGCTAAGTTCTGGGGTTTTTCTAGTTATTCTGGAGCTAAGTTCTGGGGTTTTTCTAGTTCTTCTGGAGCTAAGTTCTGGGGTTTTTCTAGTTCTTCTGGAGCTAAGTTCTGGGGTTTTTCTAGTTCTTCTGGAGCTAAGTTCTAGGGTTTTTCTAGTTCTTCTGGAGCTAAGTTATGGAGTTTTTCTAGTTCTTCTGGAGCTAAGTTATGGGGTTTTTCTAGTTCTTCTGGAGCTAAGTTCTAGGGTTTTTCTAGTTCTTCTGGAGCTAAGTTCTGGGGTTTTTCTAGTTATTCTGGAGCTAAGTTCTGGGGTTTTTCTAGTTCTTCTGGAGATAAGTTATGGGGGTTTTCTAGTTCTTCTGGAGCTAAGTTATGGGGTTTTTCTAGTTATTCTGGAGCTAAGTTCTGGGGTTTTTCTAGTTCTTCTGGAGCTAAGTTCTGGGGTTTTTCTAGTTCTTCTGGAGATAAGTTATGGGGTTTTTCTAGTTCTTCTGGAGATAAGTTATGGGATTTTTCTCGTTATTCTGGAGCTAAGTTCTGGGGTTTTTCTAGTTCTTCTGGAGATAAGTTATGGGGTTTTTCTAGTTCTTCTGGAGATAAGTTATGGGATTTTTCTCGTTATTCTGGAGCTAAGTTATGGGGTTTTTCTTTTTTTTATTCTGTTGGTCGGTGTTTCTGTTCATGGAGACGGCTTTCCTTTTCTTCCAAGCATCAGAAGAGTCTGACTTACGCTGGGAGCCATAATGAACGTAAAAAGTTAGTGAATGTAGCACAATCTAAGGTGGAGTACAACCAGAGAATGGAAACAAAGACGTCTGATAGCGCCGTGTGACGACGTATTCATCCGCTCCACTCATCAACTAGTTCCATGTAACCAGTTCTGATGTAACGATGAAACGCTGTAGGTCGAGGACGCCGTAAACTGAGGACCTCCTGTATACACAAGTGTCGACTCCACAATAGTTGACTTTTCAGACTTTGGATGCAGGAACAGCGGCTGACGGCTCCACAGCTCCTGATAGTGAGCGCTGGACTGCATTCAGACACAGAGCAGAGATGCTTCTTTGTGAGGATGATTTTACTCTTGTGGATACGATTTTCTGCAATCTTATTACGTGCATCCACCCGTTTTTTTAAAACTTGCACAGGTTCTGAGATTAATCAGACACCATACAACGTCCTGTCATGGTAAATGATGGGGAAAACATTTCCCAGCTCTTGTTTTGTGCACACTATCAAAAGCTAATGTTTTGCTTCAGCAGTCTAACTTAGATCAAGCAGATTGTGCATTTCATTCAATTATTATGATTAATTGATTACTATAAAACCAAAAGACTCCCCATCAAATAAATAATTTTTAAAAGACTTCAGCTCTGATACAGCCGCCTCCCTCCATCTGTAGTCATCTCTCCAAGATCTCTATTAATGTCCCAACCCTATCTGAAAGTCAATAATGAAGCCAATAAACACTGGAGGAAAACCACCGCAAAGTTTAATCTTAATTAAACACATAACTGAATACATTTTAACAAAGTTTTGTGTCAAAGTTTGAGTTACTCTTAATTTTGACACCAAGATTAGCATTTTTCTGTAAATATATTTTGGTTCCAAATATCAGTTATTGCTCTCCTTGATTACTTATATCGATCAGCTTCTATTCTGATGTCTTTTATTACATATTTCTTCTTTGCCTTCCAGTCCTTCCACTGCAGCTCAGTAGTGGACAAATTGACCCTCTTTAAGAAGTTATTTTCCTTGGAAAGTAAGGTCTGAATTTAGAATTAAAACTTACTTTGATTTAGAAATAATTGAGCATTAAATTTTAATTAAAAAAATAAATGTCTTGCCTTCAAAATTAAAGCATCAAATTATTTAGTAGTTTTCCTCCGCATGAAGGCTTTAATAATTCCCTCTCTTGTCAGCTCTGTTTTTACCTCTAGCACCAGGAAATGATTTGTCTCTCGCAGCTAAATGCTCCTCTCTGTTCACACAGCCAGCCTCCATCTTTGTCAGTCTGGTTTGGTGCTGAGCAGGTTTTTGTGGCTGCCTGCTGCAGCTTCACATGAGCTTAATAAGAGCTGCGAGACGGAGTGCGACTTGTAAAAACCAACACAAAGAAGCTGAAATGCGTGATGAGTGCTGCTGCAGAGCCGGATGATCGGCCTCCGTGGGTTTGTCGCTACGAGTGACTGCTTTCATTTCAAACGCTGTCATTTGATCCGTTGTGTTTGCGTAAAAACATCAATTAGAGCGGCTTTAAGAGCAACGTGAGACCTTTATTTGATTAGAAAACAAGTTATCCAAAAATCTCACATCTTTACTCCTCGTGCAGCTTCCAGCACGCCAGTAGAGCTGGAAGAAAGGCTCATGACTCGACTCAAAAATGTACATTTCAGCGTTGGAGTCGACAAAGTCTCTGTTCCTGTTGGTGCAATAGATCTGACAGAGGGGTGGGTGTCAGAGTTCAGATAGCAGAAAATGGAGCCGAGTGAACAATCTGGAGCTTCTGTCACAGAGAAGTCTCTTGTAGGATGCTCTTATTTTGGAAATGTGTCAGAAAACATGCTGCTCTGACCTCGTCTGTGAGCGGTGATGAAGGAGAGGACAATTAAATCTTTGTCAGAACCGCTCTAATTCTGTCACCGCCGCTAAGCTCATCAGCATCAGAGCCGCTTCTCTTCACCCGTTTGTGGAACTTTGCTGCTAATTTGACATTATTCTGTGCACAATATGTGAGTTATACTGGAGTTCAGATCATGCAGCTGAGAAGAGGCACTTTAACATTCAGGCGATAATGTTTGTTGGATGTTTTAGTCGCAAAATTCTATCACTGAGACCAATCAAACATTTCCCTATCCGACTAGTTGTCACACTTTTATGACACTGTTGTAATCATTTAAATGCACATGTAAGTCTATATTTATGATTGTATTCCCAGTGGCTGAGAGAGAATAAACAGGGTGTGCTGCTTATAAAGAACTACAAAACTGCACCTCATCACCAGCCTTTAAAATAAAATAAGACACTTGGTTGCTGCTCTGTTGGCCCGGTGGATTGTTAAAAAAAAAAAAGCATAAAATTTTACAGCCCTGCCTCTTTTTACCTGCCCAATCTGAGAACTGCTGTGTCTTTTAAAGCCTTATGGATTCCACAGACATGTACTTGTTGTTATGATACGACTGGTCTAGTTTTCTTGGAAGACTCCGTTTCATACATGTGTAGTAAGTTACATCAGTGGGGTCAGTATATATATTATCTGGCATGATTATCTCAACTTAATGTAAAGAACACAATCCAAACTATTTCTGAATCAGCTCGTTTTATTATTGTTTAGGTAAATTCAGACGGTTATTTAGTTGACATTCTAGTGATATCCAGTCATTTTCTATTAATAAGTGATTGTTTTCTTCATAAATAATTATGGAATCTGTAAAGACATGATCGAATGAACATAAAAACATTAGTTTTTTCACTTTTAATACAAATGTAAGCAGATATATCCCACAGATTTCAAAAATCCCTCATTATATACTGACCCAGTGTATTCTGGTCGTATAGATGCTACTTCTGAGCGTTGGTACTACTGTCACTTAAAGGAAAAACAAGTTTTGGATGACTGTGGATAGATCTATGCTAGTAACCATGCATGCATTCTGATGTCACATTTGCCACTCCTCATTTGCATAAAGTTGAAGCTGAGGCTATTTTATGCTAATCGGGGGCATCCAGCACGACTTATCACTCTGGAAACTAACCATTGCAGGTCTAAAAGAAAGGCAGATTCAACAGCTCCATCACTTATTTCTTAACCGAAATGTTTTAAGGAGCACATTTCAATGAAGTGTTTTCAGAATATGACATGCTGTTGGTCCGGTTGGTTCGGCCCAGGCGTGAACTAACCGTGACGTCACCCGTTGGTTTCAACGCCGAGAAAATGAAGCCCGGATTTTGCTACTTCCTGGTCGCCATTTTGGATTTTTGGAGCCAGTGACGTAAAAGCGTCAAACAGACTGGACTGGAGAGCAACTAGGGGCAGGACCAGTCTATGGGACTGTCAATCAAGTATAGCCACGCCCCCTGGCTCTGCCAACTTTAATGATTTATTTAAAATTCAGTACTGATTTATTTTAAGATCGGCCACCTGATCTCTCATTTTGACCATGAAAACTAACGGGAAAAAAATCCTGAGCTGTAGAACATCAGTCTATCAAATTTTATTTTTTCCAAAAATGAATTGGGGTCTATGGAGCAAAAGCTTTTTGGAGCCAACCCTAGCGGACGGCGTGATATTGCAAGTTTTTGACACTTCCGGGTGGGCTTCATTTTTGGAGCCAGATGCTACGTCCATCTTTATACACAGTCTATGGTTCGGCCCAACAGTGAAGTCTTCGTGCAATCAGGTGTAACCAGTGTTTGTTGTAGGAGGATGTGGCCTGGATTGGTTTACTGTTAGCAAACCTAATCCTCTGCAGTGACATCGCTCAGTTGTACACCTATCAAACATTCATGGCTAGTAATAGGTGCAACCTCTTGTGTCCTGATAGGGCCTCTGCAGACACAGTTTCATCATCTGCTCAAGTCTATAAAAGTCAATATGAACCCACATTCAGGTTTGCCTGCAGCTCAAAATGTGCCTCTTACAGATTCATATATTTTTAAGGGTTGCTCCCTAAAGCTTGGGTTCTACTTCTTGCAGATGATGGAGAGCAGTGGACCTGCTGCAAGGACAATAATGCAGATGTTTGACAATAGTGTGCTAACTTAAGATATTAGCATACAACCCAGTGCACATGTATGCAGCTGAGTCCTCCAAACAGACGAGAAAGGAAATTTAATAACAGCAACTTCACATTTATGGTTGTCCTGAGCTGTCCATGTGTTCCACAAAAAGGTTTTAGGGAGCACTGCTGCAAAATGCATGAATCTGAGTCACAATGACTGCTGTGCTACCTTGTTAAAAACATCCTCGCTTGCCTGTTGTTCTCGACTAATTAAAGGGTGTCAACACTCCAACTGCTTAATCTGTGTGAGACAAAATGTAATGTTTTACTGGCAGACAATAGTAATAACGAGATCACACTAACAAAGCAGTTTGGTGTGACAGATGGGGTGTTTAATCAGTGTAAAAATTAGCTTTAAGTGGATCAGTTTGACAGTGTGATTAGATTGTTGTGGTTTTTACATTAATCTAACTGCAGCTTTGGTAGAATTTACTGTAAGACATTCAGCTTAGGACTGAACTGTTTAAAAACAGGCATGAAAACAGTTTATGATCAGAGATGCAGTTGTTTTAAAGTAGTACAAAGTACAGAACTAGTGTTTTACCTAAAGTCTGTTTTATTACTTTTAAGCACTGATGTTTGATTACTGGCAAACCTGAGATGAGATTTCTTTGCTCCACAGGACAAACTGGTCTTCTGATTGGTTGAGTTAAACCACAAACGAGTTCAACTAAGGATTCCTCCAGTTCCAGATTATAAAATTCCAGCTTCTATCCCCCCAAAAAACCTCCACCAAACCTAATATAAACTAAACTTTACATGTTTAGTTTCATTCAAAATATGTGCAAGTGATTAAATTTAAAAGATTCAAACGTTTGGGCACTTCCTTGAGATGTCCTGTTTAACTTTTTTCAGCGTCTTCCACCTTAATTAGCTTCCTAGAGCCCTGGCTTGTTCATGATCATCATGAGGAAAGACCAGATGAGGCAAATTTTAAAGCGTTACAAATAATCCGTCCTTCTTAAAGCCAGTAATCGGTAAAAATCCGCAAACTCCCCAAACAAGAATGGAAATACTGTAAGCTGCCACAGACTGAGTTTGCATGTTGGTTAAAGTAGGTGACCTACTATGTAGTGTCTTAAACTTGGTTTTTCTTTGCCTTTTAACATTTTCTTTTTGTTTTGTGAAAGTGGAAAAGATGGAATTAAAAAAGTGATCATGTGGTCGAATTTTAAAGAAATCTGTCATCTTTGAAGATCAGTAATGATTTACTCATCTTAGGTTTTCACAGCAACAGAAATGCTGACAGAACGTGGTCAAACATTTTCACTCCACTGATAAAAATCTGCAAGTTAGTTTGAAAATGAAAGACATTTTCAGCTCACTGGTAAACGGGTCAACATGAGGGACTTCTGAAGTCCATGGGATATGGGAAAATGACAAGAAAACTGTCCAAAATGACTCAAAATTTGTCCAAAATGACTTGAAAATTATCCATAATTACAGAAAATTAGTCTAAAATGACACAAAACTTGTCCAGGTCAGTCTATAATTGAGGGACTTTTGAATCTGTGGGAAATATCTGCATACATTTTTATTAAAAATACAAAAAAGCTGATATTTTTTTGTTCATTATGATCATGCATTTATAAATTCCATAATTATTTATGATGGAAACAATCACGTATTTTAAAAAAATGACTGGATATCACTGAAATGTCAGCTAAATAACCGTCTGAATTTAACACCAACCACCTTCTAATGAGCTAAACAATAATAACATGAACTTATTCAGAAATAGTTTGGATTGTGTTCTTTTTATTAAGTTGAGGTAATCAGGACAGATATTTCTTTTTTGGTAATATATCAAATTTTATGTGGAAAATAATAAACTGCTCACCTCTCCAGGAAGTGTGTTAATTCCAGATCACATGACCTGCTCCACATGATGTCATTTCCTCCTGAAGAAAAGACTGGAAGACTCCAAGACTTTCTGACTTATTTAATATAAAGTAGTCAACAGGTTTACTACAGTATCTTTAACATTTTATTCAATTGTCTATATAATATTTAGAAGAATCTTTCTCTAAAATGCCATGTGGTGTTTGGTTATAGGCGGCCATGTTGGTTTTCGGCCTGAAAACCGCAAAAATGTGGACTATGATACAAAAAAAACCCCACAATATATATTGACCCAGATAATATAGCCTCAACACGTTCCCAGTTACTCGCCGAGATTTAGCCTCTGTCCTCCCGTTTCCACAGTTGTGTGCTTGACTCTACCATTCGTGACCACTTTGGCCTCGAGAGCAGCTTTGCATTCGAGAAGCGTCTCGTAACTAAACTCTCGTCATTCCTTAATTGGATGCTGAGTCACGCGTGCTTCCTGATACACGTCAGGAATCAATCATGTGTCTAAAGTGCTTCTACAGCTGTGACTGGGGACGTGGTGTCAGTAATTCATTGTTTCTGGTGACTGCTCGTTGAGTGTTTTAACTGTGGCTGATTTACGTTTCGTTTCTCACCGCCACTGCTCGCTCAGAGCACCCCGCTCTCAGCTGGGTTACAGAAAGCAGACAAGCTTACATCATAAATCAGGCTGCTGGTTTGATATGTGACCCAGTTCAGCGCAGCATAACCCGAGGTGAGGCCTGTCAGCGGGGGAGAGAGCGGCGCTTCTCCCTGAAGTTTCATCTTTGATCATCCACATGTACGCGCCGATGCTGGGCCTTGATGATTAATTTAAACGCACACCCTCCACCTTTTTGTCTGATGTGGAGGAAGAGCTAAACTGCTATCGCTAACAACACTAATAAAAGCTTTGGACAACATCAAAAACAGTCCACTCTGTCAGAATAAGTGACTTTATTTCAACTTCATTCCAACTTCCAGCATAGATGGATTTTTCAGTCCTGATCCTTTGTTCTAATTTTAACAGAAACACAATGGCAGAAAAGCCAGTAGAAATGAATTCGTCTTTCAGCGAGCGGGAGTGGCTCATCTATCCTGATTAAGTGTGAGTGGAGCAGCAGAGAGGAAGGCGATCATTGTTTCTTTCATTGACAGTCAAAGCCTTATTCAGAAGCCGAGGACTTTTTCTGACAGACTGTGTGTGTTATTCCTCTGAGTGTTCCCCTCCAAGCAAAGCCCGAGTCAGTCAGACACGAGTCAAAGGAAAGAGCTAAACTGGATGAGAACAGCAAGAACTGCGGGGATGGTCTCACTCCTGCACAACTGGAAACTCACAGTGAGCATTTAACAGTCCAGAATCCCCCAGAATGAGTGGAGTGAAAACGTAGCGAATTTCTGCATCGACGTGCAACAGATAATTCATTGTTGTATGAAGAGAGTTCATCTTAGGTACAGGTTGGATTCTTGGGTGATGACAATGAAGATGTAGTATCTGATCTGAGACATGTTGCTTAATATATTTAGTAGAAGGCATGTGCTTCACCTGCTGTCAGCTGTTTAGAATGGAATGTGCTTTGTTTGCTCCTGACTGTTCAGAAGGGTTTAAGGTTGTGTCCAAATAAGGGTCCCAATCCTCAGGTGGTTGACCGATGGGGCTCTTAGGGGCCTCTGTGTCTAGGAGGATGATTGAAGGGGCCCTCTGTTTCCTATTTTGGTCTTTGAGCAGAAACTATTTGTGGTGACTTCATATTTGACCTTCTTGTCCAAACTGTATAAAAGTGAACTCCGGTTGTTGTTGGGGGAGGTTCATTTGACTGATTCCTCCCAGACAGTCTCTGTCTGACCGATGCTGTTCTTCCTGATCATAAAATTATGTCATGAAAAGCAACAGCGTGACCGGACGTGTTATTCAACCTCGGCACATCCAAGAGAAACCACGACAAAGAGAATAGAAAAACGTAGATGTGAGTCGATGGTTGTGGATCTGCTGTTAATACTTTGTTTCTGTTTTTGGCAGCTGTTTTCAGCCGTAACATGGTTCATTTCTTTGTGAATCTTCTTAGGAAACATTTGTAACATTTCTTTTTTTCCCATCTAAAACAAACATTTCCCAGAAGTTTTGACAAATGTGGACATCAGAAGTTTCTTTTTTTTTTTTTTTACACATCTGGTTGGTGCACTGGCTTAATTTGGGCATTTTTAAAAAATGAGACGTGTAGTGAACCTGATGAAATATGATTTTAAGCTCAGATTTTTCTCCCACTGGAACTCCATATCTCACACAATCAGATCGAGTCCCGTCAGAAAGCAGAAAGTTCAATAATTCCTCCGAATTTTATACTTTCTGGCAGATGAATGGTGGAACTTTGGAGGTTTTTTTTTTTACAAGCCTTTAAACCTGTCGAGTTTTGGGATTCAGAGGATTACTCGGCGCTGATATTTACTGAAAATGTTTGAATGTTTTGGTAGATTTCTTAATGCTGGGCAGCTTGTTGGATTGCTAATCATTCTGAGAACTGTGTTTATGGACCCGAATGTCCATAAAACTGTCATAACTGCTATTATTTATGCATTTCATTGTCAGTACAGCGAATTTAAAGTGAGAGCTGTGTCCGACCTTCCTGCTGTGAATGGAATTTTCTTCACTTACCTCAAAGAAAACAGCAGTTTATTACAATTTCAATCATTTTCACAGCTCCAGTCATCAGTTGTAGCAGTAGTATGTTATCACTCTGTGTTTGTGCATCTTTCATACCCTGTAATAAATATTTATCGCTCTGCACCTGCTGACTACTCCCAGGTTTTCATGGTTTCATGGACTCTCTCTGCTTGCCTTCAGGAGAGCGGCTCCATCTACCTCCAGTTCACCTGCTCCACCTCGCTGCAGCTTGAAGTCATCTTCGAGGTGCTTGAAGAGTACGACTGGACCTCCTTCTCTGTGGTCACCACCCGTCACCACGGCTACGAGGACTTCCTGGCCATGGTGGAGGGGATGACGGACGGTTCTTTCATCGGCTGGGAGAAGAAGAGCGTGGTGACTCTTAATGTGACGGACGACCCTGGAGGGGCGCGAACCAAACGGCTGCTCAAAGACAACGAAGCCCAGGTGAGAAACGCCACAATCCGTGTTTTCTCTCCATTTATCGTCACTTCCTTCTGTGCACATCAATCAAACTTTGAAACTAATTCAACTTTTGTCAAGTCAAACTGCAACATTCTGTATTAAACTGCAGAAATCAGAGTTTCTGGAACACCTGCCACTCCTTTCGAGGAGCTTCGTACCTTGAAATGACTTCTCTGTAGCCCGAGGCTTCAGGCAGCAGACATCTGTAAAGGCTGCACGAGTCGGTTTTTAGTTTGAACAAAGATCCTTTATTTCATTGTTAATGTGACCTCCTGCTTTCAGCTGCAAGCTTTACAAAGTCACAGCTTTCTTTAAAAATAAGAGCTTTAAGAGTTAGACTGGAGCACGTCTTTATGTCCACACAGGGTTACAGAGAGACCTTTGGGAACTCACAACTGTCTAGGAAAACAAAATGCTTCAAATGTCGACCTTTTGGAGTGTCAGAAAAGCACAAATTCAGATCACAAGCAGTTTAGCTTTGGAAATGCAGTTTAGTTTGGTAGTTCATTCAGGAAGTATTGCATCGCAGTATGATGGAAAACCAAGATGGGTTGAAGTTTGAAGAGTTTTTTTGTGTTGTTTTTTTTTGTCTGTTAATTAGCATCACCACAGGCCAATAAAAGAACGGTTACACACAACACTTAATGTAAAGTAGGGATGTGCACAATGCATCAGTTTAATAATGACATTTTGCTACGCTAACCTATAGGTAGGGCTGGGCGATAAATCGAATTAATTCGATTAATCCGCGTTTTTAAAACCTGACGATTTGAAAATTTGCCAAATCGTAAAATCGAATCGAGCTTAAATATATAACAATACAGATTCTTCTTCTGTCTTTCACGACTTGTGCACTGGCGTTTGCTTCCGCCTCTCATCTCCTTCCACCAAAACACTCACACCCCCGTCATGGCGGACAGAACAGCAGACGAAGAGTTGGTCGTGAGAAAAGGGCCTCATGTTACATCGATTAAATGGAAGTGGTTCGGCTTTGACAAGACTGACACAGAGCAAACTACAGTCATGTGCAAGGTTTGCAAAAGTACTGTGAAAACGAAGAGTAGCAGCACAACTAACCTCTTTCAGCACCTTGGACAGAGGCATCCTAAAGAATGGGAAGAGTACGGCATGGCTAGCACTAGCCATAGCAAACAGAGCGCAAAGAAACAACAAAAATCCATTAAAATCAGAATCTTCCAAGATGACTAAAAAAAAATCAAGATTTTATTTTTTGGCCATATCGCCCAGCCCTACTTGTAGGAATCAAAACTTTTGTTTGTTCAAACTAATTCTAAATATTATATTTATGTATGATGCCGGTCAGCTGTTGCATCAAACCAGGGCTCCAGACAAACAGCAGGCCGCTAACATCCCATAAAACCACACACCCTCTGAGCTCCAAGCAGCTTCTGGGCATTCTTTTTTCACTTTATTAAAAAGTGTTGCACCTCTCTGGAAAGGGTACAACCATGAATGTAAGTAGAGAGCACTCAGAAATGTCCTCTGTGCGGGATGATGCAGTTATATTGCCATAGCCCATTAAAGAAAAGGAAAAAAAGGTGTTTTTTAAAATTTATTCTACAAAAAACAAAAAAATAAAAAACAGAAATCAACATGTGTAACATTTTTCCAAGCCCCCACGGGTGTTACTAATACTGGAGGAAAAAAGAGGCTCTACATGCTATAGATATTTTATTACTTACAGTTTTATGTAGTTTCCGTTCCCTCTCTGCTCGGTGGAAACACTGCCTGCAGTTCAGACTAAAAGTCAGGTTTTTGTCATGTCGCTGTTAGTCAGTCATGGCTTCTACTACAAATAGTTTATTTCTTGGGGATTTTTAAATGAGTGATTTTCTTTAAATATTGTGATTTAAGGTTTCGATTTTTGTGTGATTTTCCAAACTGAACATCACAGATGAGTAGTTCAAGGATGATGGAAAGTTCAAGATCAGACTGTTCTCTTTTTTTTGTACACTTTCTGGCTGATAAATAGTGTGATTTGGTGATATTATAAAGACAATGTGCCTTTCAGACCTGCTGGAAGGTTTTGCGTTTCGGTTCTGTTAAAGGCTAAAGGCTTCTGAAAGTTGGTGGAAGAAACTGAGCCTGAATACACAAAATGATCAAACCAGACTGGAACACAACCGGAGTTTTCTTCTTGTCAGACTAGCCATCTTGCCTGAATTTCATTTTACAAATCTTAAAATGTACACTCCAAATAACCTGAACATTTTGCACAACCCACCTCATTTGCATATTTTATACTGTTCTATTTTATCTTGATTGTTGTGTGTTCTTTTTTTTTTTGCACTGTTATTGGGAATGAGAGACGCAAGCATTTCACTGTAATTTCTAGTATATGACAATAAAACTCTTGAATCTTGAATCTACCAGTCCAAAGTCTGACACACCTTCTCATTCAAAACAATACTGAAGACATCAAAACGATGAAAGAACAGACATGGAATTATGCTGTAAACCAAAAAGTGTTAATCTTCAGTATTAATCTACAATGTAGAAAATAATATAAATAAATAAAAAGCACTGGATGAGACTGATAGTGTATTCATTCTTTCTTCCTTTGCTTCAGTGTGCTGCAAAAAGACAGACATTTAATAACAGATGTGTCTTATAAACTCAATACCAGCTTCATCAGTTATGTCAGATCCTCCAGTTGTGACACACAGCAGCAGAAGTTTCTTCTTCAGGTGTTTCCACCAGAGGAAAGGTTCTGAGGAGAGCAGCAGTAGAACTGGCCCCTCGCTCACAGTAAAAGCCTTAATAAGGGCCGACTGAGGCCATGCTATTAATTTCTATGGACACCCCCAGGGCTGGTTACACACACCATCACACACACACACCATCACACACACATAATCACACATAGCTGGGATCTCTGCAGTGGAACCACAACATTTAACAGCTGCTCCTCTGTTCTCCTGGAGTGTCCCGTTCTTTGCTGAAGTTCTCAACAGAACTTCACTTCCGAAAAAGTCTCACAACATGAAATGAGTTGATGCAGTTTGTTTTTTTAAATCAAAAGTAGGAGTAAAAAACTCAAAATTTCAATGTGCACAGATGTAGTATTGGTGAGTCCAGCTGTGTTAGGGCAGAGGTCAGGGGTCGGCAAACCGCGGCTCTGCATGCGGCTCTGCATGCGGCTCTGCATGCGGCTCTGCATGCGGCTCTGCATGCGGCTCTTTCGTCCCTCTGTTGCGGCTCCCTGTAGCTTTGGAAAATAAATAATCAGCAGACTATTTAATTCGAATTTATTTATTTTTAGATTGTTAATTTTTGACAATTTAATTCTAAATTTGAAGATTATGGTGATCTTGTAACTTCAAAATAAAACGTTTTAAATTTTCGTCTGTCAAAATATGCGTCAATCTCCGACACTCGCCGGCCTGCATGTATTCATTTGGAGTCCTGTTGATCTTTGGATCCCAGTGTTTGCTCTGCATTCATTCAGCAGCGGCGGCCACCATTCCTAAATTCTAGCCGTCACTCCTGCCGCACCACTGCCGCACGTCTCCGCCTTCACAGCAGAGTCCTGCATTGTGTCGGGTACTCGTGAGTACTAAGGTAAACTACGGATAACTGTCTTGCTCAGTATCTACTCTTTGATATGTCGGGTTAATACGACGTTACTCGCGAGAGCACGGCTCGATGTCACGTCCAGCATCCAGGCAGCAGGTCAGAGAGTCAGAGGAGTGTCGTCTTGGAAAATAGGGCAGAGACTTACCGGAGAAAAGTTATTAGCTTAAGATAAACAGATTTTACAAGTTAAATAGACATTCGCAAAATATTGATTTCCAGCTAACATTATGTAACATATGAGGTCCAGGAGCAAAAATGACATTAACCAAGTAAGATACATATTAGTGGTAGGACACAATTAAAAAAATGAATCTATCTAATAAGAGCCTTTGTAATTAATTAATCACGACTGATCAACAAGGGCATAGAGGTAAGAAAGTGATATATGCAGTGTTGTCTTCATTTTAAATGCTCAAAGGATTTTGCGGCTTCCAGTGTTTTCTTTTCTGTGGGAAACGGGTCGAAATGACTCTTTGAGTGTTAAAGGTTGCCGACCCCTGGTATAGGTGCTTTAAAGACAACAGTTTTTGTGTTCAAAATGCATTTTCTGAAAGGTGTGCCAGCGTTTTGTTTTTTTTTTAAATCATCAAGATTACACCACTTTCCATCATCACTGAATACCTGATATGCCATCCTGTCTGAAAACTGAACCAAATCTGACCTTAAAGTCATAATATTTCATCAAAATCACTAACTCTGCAGGTCTAATTAAACATACAAACATCGGCACAAGAAAATATGAGGGTTACTTTTTAATGAGTGGTAGCGTAGTGCTCAGGAGCTTACTTACTGACTTTTTCAGTACTTACATGTTGTTTGAAGACCCGTCACACGTACAGTTTTCATTTTTCACTGCGTTCTGATGGTGAAGCATCCATCTAAATATTCTAAAGCTCTCATTTAGCAGCCTCAAAGTGCAGCTTGGAACAGACTTCAGAAATTGTGCGGTGCAGCGATCCATCGCTAGGAAACTTTTTCTAACCTTTAAAAGCATAAAAGGTTACAAATGAAGAGGCTGCTGTTAAACCTGAAAGCTGCAGAGAATAAAACACCGTCCAGAGGAGAGCCATATCTTCCAAACTGTGTCTTTCACAGTTTCTGGGCACCACAGGATCTTTTTTTTTCTTCCTTCTCCACCAACCTTGGTTTCTTTGTAGCCGAGCCTTATCTCGTCTGTCCGTCTCTTTCACCTCGTACCCGTTTTGTTCATATTCATTCCTGGCTCTCGTCCTTTTTTTTAACGTTGTCAGTGTAAATGACCTTTGTCAAAATAATGTCTATGAAAAGGAGAAAGAAAGACGTAAAAAAAAGGAGTGGGGGGAGAGCGGACTGAAATCAAAAGGGCCGGAGTGAACATGATGTAATGTAATGAAAGTGATATGAAAAGTTGAAGAGTGAGGCGCTGAATGGACTTCACATGTCCACAGTCAAGATCAGAAGAAAGAATCAGAATCCAGGTGTAAAACCGAATTAAATATCCAGCTGAAAGTATTCCTCGAGCTTGCGCTGCTATCTATTGAAACAAATCAGGAAATGAAGGGTGAGAGTGACGGCGGCTGACCGTGGCTGGCTGCTCTTCATTCTAATCTGCTCATCTCTCCATCGATCCGAAGCCCGTTTAGCAGCTCAAACCTGCTGCAGGTGTCACAATTAGTTTCAAACGCATCGATTGTTTTCAGAGGCTTCGACTCGTGCTGGAAATATCAGACGCCACTTCAAACCACTTCGATGTGTCGGTGCTAAAGTTTGTTTGTTTGTCGACCGAGGACGGACCCGCTGCTGCTGTGTTATTAAATATTCTCACTAAAATGTCCAGAGCTGCAGCGCTAAACTGACACGGCCAGCGATGCACAGGGAAAGTTTTTGGATCGCCTCCAAGGATGTGCTTTTACTTTTTTCTTTATTTCCTCTCACGTTGCCCTCCAGGTATTGGGTTCTTTATTCCAGGGTCGGACTCATCCATCTAAATTTGGTATTTTTAGCAACAGCATATGAGTGCATGTCCTTGAAAAAATAACTTTTTTCCCCTGTATTTTCTTTTCTTTTCAATTCTGTATTTACCTCCTTTTCTCCAGGACTATTGTTCTTAGGAGTAGCCGTAGTTACTTTGTGTATGCAGCTCATTTGAACCATTTTCTGACCACTGTTCTTGATTCTCAGTGAGCTGGTCTGCTCTGTTTGGGGGTGTGTCCACCAGAGTGTTTGTTTTGCCCACTGGCAATGCCGGATGCCCTTCTGAAAAACAGCATTATGGAGATGCAATGTTTTTTCTCCTGAGAAGCTTTGGTTGTCATCATATGCACCATTTGTGGAAGTAATGAGTTGCAACCATCAACTCAATTGGAAGTACAAGTATTACTTCAAATTGCTAGACCCAGCTCTGAAGACACAAGGGTCTAGTTACCCTCGGCAGGGAGGGAGGCGGGAACTGGAACAGACATTTGTCATGAGTAACCCCGGCTTGTTCCTGTTTGGCGTTTCTCTTTTGGACACTTGAACCCAGTCAAACCCTACTGTTGTGCAACATTCAGAGGTGAGACATGACATCGAATTTGATTTGATTTGGTTCGTAGGATCCTTCTGTCAGCAGACTTAATTCATCCTCTATTGTGCTGCTGGTTTTTATCCTTTGCGGTGTTGCTTCCACCTTGTCAATGGGCTGTTTTCAAATGCTGCTGCTGCTGGGGCTGCGTGCCAACTTTTTCATAATCCTCCCTTGGTGCTCCATCCTTTGATGGGAAACCAAAGGCTACTGCCTCACAAAGCATCGATAGCGGGATTATAGTGCAGGTTTAGCGCTGAATAGTGTGTGTGAATTGGACCGGCCCTGCAGTGTGCGTCTATGTTAAAAGCCCCGTTTCATGAGCACACACACTAGGTGTTTAATCACTGATTAAAACCGCTTCGTCTGCTCTGTGATAGGAGCATAATTCAGACAGAACCAACTGTGTCCCGCTGAGGCTTCTTCTTCTTCTTCTTCTCGTCCCTCTCATCCTCACTTTCTTCTGCTTCTCTTTCCTCTCACTAACAGTTGGTATCTTGATGCGAACAATCTGTATTTCATTGACACCAGAAATTAAAATTAGCTTCCAGAGCCCCCAAAGAATTCATCTCCCTCCTGCTAAACATAAACATGCCTCGCCGCCCTGACACACCTCTGTCGCAGCTAATGCAAAATTATTAATCTTACGTGTCTTTTATGAATAATCTCTGAAGCACGGGGGAGGCTGGGGTGCTGCATGGGCCATTTATTTACTTCAAAGCCCGCCGCCGTCGATTAGCATGCCGCAGACATCAGCTGATGATTGGTATCTGCTGTTGTGACTGGTAAGCAAGCTAGCAGACGTGCTGTTTTAACTCTGCATGTCTGATTCACTTCAGTTTTTCACAACTGAGTAACAAATGCATGACAAATCAAACAGTGCAGCAGACACTACTTACAGTTTTTTTTTGTTCCTTCTTTGCTGTTATTGATATTGAAATTACTGACATTAGAACCTCACGGCGTCCGTGCTGGCCGGTCCCAGCCGCACTGGCAATCAAATCTTCACGACCAAGCCATGTTTTTTGAAAGTTAGTTAGTTATTTTCTTGTATGCGATTTGAATTAGGAACAAAAAAAGAACAAGTGGAAAAGATTGTGATGATCAATACCCGCTTTAAAACTCTCAGTGGGACAAACGCATTTTCAGTTCGATACCCAGATGTAGTTCTCACAGTTTGTAAGAAAATCCGTCAGGAAAGCAGAGAATTTAAAGAGAAATGAAATAAAAAGTTGCCCTGTACCTGTGTGCTCATATCACGGCTGCAGGACCAATAAATAAACCTGGATCTGTGACAAACTGCAGCGTTTCTCCTGCCAGCTTAACTTTGAGGCTGTTTTACTGAAAATGTCTGATTTTAGTTAAAGGGGCAATAAGTGGCCGCTTGGGGGGGGGGGAGGGCAAAGTGTAAACTTTGGTACATAAATCCTGTAAACCTCAAGCAGTCCCTGGTTGTTTTTTGCTCCTGTCACAGTTTTAATCACTGTGGGCTCATTTTTCGCTGCAGTATAAAGTCCTGCACCTTTATGGGAAAAGTACAGCCATGACGAGAAGAAAGGGTTAAAAAAGTGTCCTAACTGTTTATTTTTTGTTATTTATTTTACAAAAAATGAAAAAAGCCTGGAATCAACACGTTCATAGATAGATAGATAGATAGATAAATAGAAACTTTATAATCAGATCAGAGACCTAAAATTTGTTTAACATGTTCGGCAGCTCCGCCACCCACAGACACAATAACACTTGACAGACATTTAACATACAACATTTACATATAAAACCATTGTCCACTCACCATTGTCCACTTTAATTTGATTTTGTAGATTGAACTGCAGTTTTAACTATTTAATTTTAGGATGGACTGATGGACAAAGGAGTTTCTTAATTGGACCTTGTTAAAGCCGGGTACACGGTACCGACGCCCTGATGTTAAGAGCACATATTCCAAATTTAGGACATTGCTAGGGTCAGCGACGATGTTCTTAGCCAGCTGCACAGTGTTATGATATGAAGTTTCATATTGTCCATGCAGGGACTGTCCCACTATCTTTGAGCAGATCTTAATCAGCTGTCTCATTCTAGATTTAACAGTTTCAGACAGAAGGTTGTACCACAGTGCATTAAAATACTGCAGGACACTGAGAATGACAGAGGTATAAAACAGAAGGAACACCTGACGAGAGGCTCCGAACGACTGCAGGCGACGGAGGAAATATATTCTTTGCTTTGTTCAACGTTTTTCCAGGCGTTACTTTTGATATTTTACTTTAGATCTGTGTTATGTTTGCCTCCTCTCTGCTCTGCGTTAACACTGCTGCAGTTCAGCTGAAAAATGATGGATTTTTTGTCATGTGATTTTTAGTCAGAGCCGAGTCGGTCATGGCTCCACAGCTGCACTGAAAATGATTAAATGTTTTCATTTTAAACGGAATGCGGTTCGAGAAAACGTTCGGTTTTGATCAAACTTGAAATGAAGCACGCAGAAATGAGTGATTTTGATTAAATAGCAGAATTCTACGCTTAGATTTGGTTGTTTTTGGTCCAACAAAGTCACACATAATCAGTCCAAGAATATCAGAAAGTTAACAATCCGACTGTTTGTCCTGTTTTTAGTCTCTTACTGTGATAAATTGTGTAACTTTGGTGTGAATTTAGAGCCCGTCAACAGGTCTGCGGGTTCATTGGTGTAACAGACTATACAGCTGCTGTTTACAGTTTTCTTCTTACACAGTCTGACAGATGCTGTGCAGCATTAGCACTAATCAGGTATTGTTAGCTCAGTTTCAAATAACCTCTGAGGGAGAATGTGGCCCTTTAGCTGTTAAACGCTCCGCCGTGTTCACCAGCTGCTAGCAAACCTTTGCTGCCATTTGGTGTTTAGTTGTTTGAACACAGCGTTTTTGGCAAAAAGAATAAACCTGCCTGCTGCTGCTGGAAACTTAATGAGAGAAAGCAAAACGGCAAATCTGTTGACTACAAAACTCAAACAGCTGAAAAATGCCGAAACATTAGTGACCCTTCTCATATAACAGAGTAGATATTTGATCAAGTCTTTGTATAATATATACAAGCTATAATTTAATCAGAGCAGCTAAGTCATAATAGCTTCCATTATGGACAATTTATGGACTGTTGAGTTGATTAATTATGGAGGTGAGTTGTGCAGTTATTTCTCTTGTGCTCTGACATTTGATTAATTCAATCACTACAAAACTACACATGATGTCAAACACATTCACCCAAGATGGACATTGATGAGGCTAAAATGTGAGGCCTTCCAGTGTGAAATTGGAATATTTTTTTTAAAAGATTAGTCGAACAAAAATTATGCACACGGCAAAATGAGCCACAGCATTAAAAAGGGTAAATCTGTATCTGCTGCCTTTTAGCCATGTTAGAAGAAGAATTTCTGTCACCATTGGGACAGACAATACAGATTATCTGGTCTAATCTGATTAAAACACTAATAGGTGAAGTGATTGATCGTCTTGTTACTATGAGATGTTCTGCTGGGAAACCTTGAGTTTCTGCATTCGTGTGGATGTTCCTTGACACTTGCCCAGCTGCTGTGTGGTCCATCAGGACGACTCCTTCAAGCCCCTAGCTTAGCCGCGCTAGACAACCCACGGCAACGAATTTAATTCTCTGCCAGGGTGGGTCTAGTTACCCTCCATAAGGCTTGAGGCTGGATTCTCCTAAAACTGGCCGGACCAATCACCATGAAGTGTAGAGTCAGAAGGCGGGCGTAACGAAGTGACGACAGAGGCGCGACGATTCTGACAGAAACAACCGGCGCACAATAAACAGTTATCTTTCGACTCCGCTTTGGCCACAGCCCTTAAAGATTTGAAGCTAAAATTCAACTTGAAAGATAAACAAAGGACAGCACTGAAGTGTTTCATTGAGAAGAAAGACGTATTTGGACTTATGCCAACAGGATATGGCAAATCCTTAATATACCAGTTGGCTCCGCTGGTTGGGAAGCTAATGGGACTTAGCCACAATCCACCGGCGCTCTAGAAACTACGTCAGCCTATTCGTTGCGCTGATTGGTTGTATACCTACCCAATTGCTGCAGAGGGATTTGAAAGACAACCTTTTAGCCCGCCTCCCTCCCTGTCGAGCTTCCCTAGACCCTTGCGTCTTCAGAACATGGGTCTAGCGCGGCTAGGCTATCAAGCCCCAAGATCAGACTGAAGTCGGTACAGATGGCTTCAAGAAGTAAAATGTCATCGCTGCCATGATGAGTATGATCTATGCATGCCTGGAGAACCCGGTGAAGTTGAACACCCTGGATACCGAGATCATCCCAAAGTCTGACCACAACGAAGTCCATCCTTAATGTGGAGGGCTTCCTGCTTTACACGTCTGGACCTTTGATTGGCGTGTGGAACCAACGCACCTCTATTTCCATCCCATAGGAAGGATGCAAAAAGACAAAAAGAGGAGGTGCTCCAGGAACTACACGGCACCAGACTCCATCGGCCGGTTTGATGGCCACGTCTGGACCATATATTTGCAACACAAGACTGATCAATGTGGATGTTACTGGACATGTTTCACCACTACAAAGGTCAACACGAACATCAAATCCTCTTTAGAGGAAGCCTACCTATGGACAGTTGAGAAGATGTGGTTAATCTTCATACACCCCCTGTCAAAAGTTTTAGGACACTGTCTCATTCAAATAAAGTAGAACCCGTCCTACAACTTTTGACAGGGGGTGTATTTCATCATATGGATGTGATCAGGGCAGGACTCTGATCATACATGTAAAGTTTCAGGCAGATTGGAGCATGTTCAGGGCATTTACACAGCATTTGAAATTTCATGGCGAAGGATCAAAATTCCAGAGGCCGCCACGGACACGCCCTCTGACTTTGGAAAAAGATTTTAAGAACTTTGGATCATTAAGGCCTCCTGTATGTACTGGCCCAATCTGAGGTGAATCGGAGTTTCCCCCTGGGAGGAGTTCACTCGAGAAAACCATGAAAAATGGGCAAAATCTGAAATTCAACACAAAATAGCTCACTTCCTGTTGGGTTTGGAATGTGGCTGTCACTGACTTTTTTGTTCAGCCTGATGTGCTACATATGTGTACCAAATTTGGTAGATACACGCCCTGTCAGAAGTTGTAGGACAGGTTCTACTTTATTTGAATGAGAAAGTGTCCTAAAACTTTTGACAGGGGGTGTATATTTGACTATAGGAACAAGTGAAAGTCATTTACTATCTAATTGCCATGCAATGTTCTGCAGAGAAAGTCCTAGTATTTATGTGGGGTGGTGGTGGATCAGTGGTTCAGTATCTGAGTTACTGATCAGAAAGACAGAGGACCAAACCCCAGAGCTGCCATTGTTGGGTCCTTGAGCAAGGCTCCAAAACCTTCCTGCTCCAGAGCTGACCCTGCTCACATATGCAAACATGTCACAATGCTGTAATGCATTTCGATTAATGGCTGCTTCTTCTGCTTCATGTGGATGTTACTTCAACATGTTGTAGACCCTACAAGGCAAAGGGCGCTTCCTTACAGCAGCAGTCTCCTCTAAACAGGACAATATACCTCATTACACTGAAAAAACTGCTCAGGAACAGCTAGAGGAACACGAACAAGAGCCCAAAATGTTGATACAGCCTCCAAACTTTGTGGATCCCAACCCAGCCGAGCATCTGCTGGCTGCATCGGAACAAGTTCCACCCCACAGCCCACATGACCCAAAGGATCTGCGACCAGCATCATAGTCTGATTGGCTATGAGCTGTTTTGGCAGCTCAAAGGGGATCCAAACAATGTTCAGCAGCTGGTTTTAATGTTGTGGCTCATCAGTTCTCCACTTACCACCCTGAAAAGAGGCTTCTTTCATGTGACTGTTGATGCACTTAAGCTCTGTCACGATAAAATATGAAAACCCACGGGGCTCTAAATGAAATGTTTTCTTCTAAAATAAGATGTCAGACGTCTGAAAAACGAGACACCGGCGCTAACGGAATGATTGGTGGTGCAAAATTATAAGAAATTACAACTCTTTGTGATGGATGGCAGAAAGCAGGGAGCTCGGCTTCCTCTTCCCAAGGATCAGAGCATGAGAGGACTTTACTACCGACATATGACGAGTGACAAACTCGAAGCTCCAGAAACGCCATACGGAAGGAGGTGCGAATATACGCTGACTGCTCGTAGGACGTGGCTGACGTGGATTGAGAGTTCGCGTGGACCCCATGCCGACCTCGATCCCGTTCGCTTTCTGCTAAGTGGGAGGGTTTGGCGTCATCTTGCCATCTTTTCTGACGCGATCTGCACATGATGCACACACCACACGCCTGCTGGTATCACTTGAAGCCTCTCTGATTCCAGTTTTGACAAATTTCAGTTGTATAACCTCGTGAATTGTCTCACAAAAATGGTGGCGCAAATTCTCCTCGAGTACTTTGAGTAATCATGTGAAGTGCCCTCAGCAGCAGCGCTTTCCTCGGGCTCACGCTCTTCCAGTGCCGTGTTTATTTTTTTTCTACTCTTTCTTGTCTTTTTAATCTTGCTCCCTCCCATTCAATTCCCCCTCTTTAATAATGTATGAAGGAGAAGTGCATGTAGACCAACAGGCATCATTTTTCAAGCTGCTGCTCACTGTGGTAAAAAAATAATAAAATGGAGGGCATTAATGTGTAAGTGCTCCAGGTTTATTGATGTATAAATGAATATAATCCATAATTGTAAAGGAAACATGAAAGGGCATTATGGGACCAAGCAGCAAGAATACAGAGAGGGTGAGAAATGGGATGGATATTCACTTTTATGCGTCCTTTTGTTCTCCACGTCCTCATGTCTTCTTCGTCCTTCTACCGTCCTTTCCGTCGCCTTTTCTCGCTCTTTTCTCACCCTCTGTTCTTGTTACTTTGCCTTTTTCCCAGCTCATTATTCTTGGTTTCATCTTTTTTTCCCCCATTCCTGCATTAATCTACCTTCTCCCTCCTCCTCCAGGTCCGTCTCCTTTACTGCTCCCTGGAAGAAGCCGAGCTGGTTTTCCGAGCGGCCTGGGCGGCGGGTCAAGCCGGACCCAGTCACATGTGGTTCGCCGTGGGACCGGCGCTGTCCGGGTTGGGCCTGGAGGGGCTGCCGAAGGCCCTGTTTGCCATCCGGCCGCAGGGCTGGAGGGACGAACCTCGCAGGTAGGTCTTTTCAAGGGTTCCAGGACTTCTGTTGGCCCACAGGAACACATTTAAGACTTGTAAAGAAGTCTCACATTAGGGGATTGCCTTTTTTTTCTTTTACCTTGCACTGATGTTTTTTCTGCTCCATGTCTAATTTTAGATTCATGTAAAACCAGCTTAGAGTGGGACAAAATTTAAGGGGACTTTCTATTTCCTTTAAGCCGGCATTAGCTCAACAGTGGCCACAGGCTGTAAATCATCTCTGAAGGTGGAAGATCATAGCCTAGCCATGCTAGACCCATGTTCTGAAGGTACAAGGGTCTAGGGAAGCTCGACAGGAAGGGAGGCTAAAAGGTTGTCTTTCAAATCACTCTGCAGCAATTGGGTAGGTATACAACCAATCAGCGCAACAAATAGGCTGATGTAGTTCCTAGACCGCCGGCGGATTGTGGCTAAGTCCCATTAGCTTCCCAACCAGCGGAGCCAACTGGTGTATTAAGGATTTGCCATATCCCGTCGGCATAAGTCCAAATACGTCTTTCTTCTCAATGAAACACTTCAGTGCCGTCCTTTGTTTATCTTTCAAGTTGAATTTTAGCTTCAAATCTTTAAGGGCTGTGGCCAAAGCCGAGTCGAAAGATAACTGTTTATTGTGCGCCGGTTGTTTCTGTCAGAATCGTCGCGCCTCTGTCGTCACTTAGTTACGCCCGCCTTCTGACTCTACACTTCATGGTGATTGGTCCGGCCAGTTTTAGGAGAATCCAACCTCGAGGCTTATGGAGGGTAACTAGACCCACCCTGGCAGAGAATTAAATTCGTTGCCGTGGGTTGTCTAGCGTGGCTAGGCTAGGAAGATCAGCCACCAGCAACTCTTCTTTGAGTTGAAGAAAAATGGAGGCGTTATTTTCCTGAAGATAATAACTCATTTTCAAATCAAGATTTGATCCTCTGGATGCTCACGATCAGATATCACAATTCAGGTGA
Source organism: Acanthochromis polyacanthus (assembly GCF_021347895.1). Taxonomy (NCBI): domain Eukaryota; kingdom Metazoa; phylum Chordata; class Actinopteri; family Pomacentridae; genus Acanthochromis; species Acanthochromis polyacanthus. Next base: position 40,066,492 of record NC_067123.1, on the reverse strand, counting down.
CATATTTAGCTGCAGATTTGTCAGTAAAAATTCCAAATTAAAGCACGTAGTTAGCTATTCCCAAAGCCCAATGTTTCCAGGTGTAAGTAAGTAAACCTTGAGAATTTTTCACCACAAGCATGTCCTCCTCAGGTCAGGAATGATATTTTTTTTCCCCCTTTAACTTTGCTAACATCAGAAAACACAAACTTACAAAACAAAACCACTGAATTGGCCAAAGTTGTGTTTGGTTTATTGATTTTTTTATTCTCATTTGTTCTTTTAAAACTTACCGAGCTTTAAAAGTTAGTGTTTTTTCTGGACTTGTTTTTAGAAACACCACCCATCTTCTAAACCAGGGGTGTCAAACTCACTGTCTGGAACTGAATGATGTAGTATTTTATTTTATGATCCAATCGACAAAAGTCAGACAAAAAACAACAAAAACAAGACAAAATATTACAAAAATGAGACACAGAATAACAAAAAAAATGAGAGAAACGATGCAAAACAAACAAAAAAACAGACAAAACATTAGACAAAAAGGTTTCAAAGCAACAAAATATTGCCAAAAATATTGTCAAAATATTTTTGAAACAGTTTTTCTTCTCTGAAAACTCCACAGGGCTAGCCTAGCCGCGCTAGACAACCCACGGCAACGAATTTAATCCTCTGCCAGGGTGGGTCTAGTTACCCTCCATAAGGCTCGAGGCTGGATTCTCCTAAAACTGGCCGGACCAATCACCATGAAGTGTAGAGTCAGAAGGCGGGCGTAACTAAGTGACGACAGAGGCGCGACGATTCTGACAGAAACAACCGGAAACAACTAGCCTAGCCGCGTTAGACAACCCACGGCAACGAATTTAATTCTCTGCCAGGGTCGACAACAAAAACGACAACAGTTGTTGAGCTCCATTAGCACCGACTCTGAATAATCTTTCTGTTAACATGTCTGTAATATACTTGAGCTTCACCCATTGACTGTATAAATAAGGCTTCACCGAACTACCGCATCCTCTGATTTCCGGCGCTCTACGAGCCTATTCGTTGCGCTGATTGGTTGTATACCTACCCAATTGCTGCAGAGTGATTTGATAGACAACCTTTAAGCCCGCCTCCCTCCCTGTCGAGCGTTCCTAGACCCTTGTGCCTTCAGAAACATGGGTCTAGCGCGGCTAGGCTAGCACAGGGCATGATAGTAAGAGCTACATATCACACTGAAGTAACGTCAGCTTCTCCAGAGTTGAGCATCATTTTCTGTCAGTTTGCTGATTAATAGAAGTTCATCTGAATGATTTCTGCCGAACCAAAATACAGAAGTAAACTAGAGTGACAGGAATCATGTATGGATGCAGTCGTCGCTGCACGTAGCACGTTTCAGAGTTTTAACGCTGCAATATTTCTTGTGCAACATTAATGCAACAGCCTATAATCCGACTGTCTGCTCACCTCAGTGTCAAACTTACCGCGATAGGTACACAGAAAAACAGAAAGTTAACGACTCAACACACATCTGGAGCTGCTTGCGTAGTTAACAAATTAAACCGACGAGAGCAGAGACGTCTCATGAAAGATTACTGAACCGCGTTACGGCGTGTTCTACTTCTCTGTGGAGAACGCTCTCTTCATCAGCGGAGGTGGAGTTTTTCCTGCTTCGTACAAAGACTTAGAGGAGGAGAGCTCAGGCAGCACCAGTCTGAAAAACGACAAAAGCGAGAAACAAAACAACAAAAACATGAGATAAATGACAAAAGTCAGACACAAATAAGACAAAATATTATAAAAATGAGACACAAAATCAGTCTGTGCGAATGGGCACAATTTATTACTGGACCGTGGACCAGTAAACAGTAATTTTTTACTGGACCGAAACAGTTTTTACTGGACCGAATATTTTATGCATACCATACCATGGATTATGGTATTACATACCATAATCCATGAAATAACCTACCATACTCTCATAGCAACAGCCAAATCTAGCTCAGAATCCACCCTCTCTCATTGTACACCTGGTAAATTACCATCTACATGCACAGTCACCGTCACTGCACCCTCCCACACCATTCTACCATCCCACCATCCACTTTTACCATTGAATTACTCACCATACACGTCCAATTTGACCAGAAAAACAGCTCTCAGCTTCGTTTTGGCGCTACTTTCACACGCTGCTGCAGAAACTTGAATTTGTACTCAGGGATGGGAATTTTCCGCAGATCCGCGGATTTCATTTAAAGTTTGAACACTTTATTGTCGCTGATACTCCCGCGAGATGGTAACGACGTTAACAAGCTGTCGTTCGATTGTAAACGACCCAGCAATTGGAAATTGCTGCGCCGCCGCACGCTGTGCTGCCGCCGCCGCACACATTGCATTGTCCTTTGGTGATTCTCGGCGACTTTAGGGTGATTTACAGGAAAAAAATTACACCAGACATGAGACCGGTAATGTAGTAAGTTTTACCGGACTTTTGGTACACAAATCGGATTTGACCGATGGTCCGACGTCATTGGCGCACACTGCAAAATGGCAGAAATGAAACACAAAATGACCAAAATAGTAATCTAGTATTTTACTTTCTGATCCAAACAACTTGTCATGGTCTAGAAATGATTTTAAATTTATAGTTTTACTAATTTACAATCTGCAGTTAATGTCTTCTCTGTAATTTTTACACTTTGAGGGATTGGACCCTCTGGAGGACCACTTTTGGCCCACGGGCCTCATGTTGGACACCCCTGGTCTCAACATTCATGCCAAGAAATTCCTACTTTGACTATCAGGTGGATTTCAAAGCATCCGTGTTTGTGGAAGGAAACGTTGCAGATACCCTGAAGAAACTTGATGAAATATAATTTTCTCTTAAATGCATCTTTATCTTGTTCATTTTGCGACTCTATCGGCGTGATTACTTCTTTTGCTTCACCTTCGTGTAGTTCCAGTCTGTAATTTCTTTTCTTTCGGCTGAATTTCAAATCTGCACGTATCAAGTTGTGCAGCGCCTTGAGCTGCTGAAAACCTTCTGACTTTAAAAAATACATGAGGATGAGTAAGAAAATAAACATTCGCTCCTGTTTTGTGCAGATCCATGTGCTTTTCTTTCTCCTGCAGCTGCACTCAGGAGTCCGGAGTCGAGTTTTACGCCCACCTGCTCCGTCCATGATCTGCTCTCTGCTGCAGGAATGACCTGATTTCACCACAGGGGTCATTAAATATTCATCTAATTTAATCTAAATAGACTGACCAAGTGAATCCAGGTGAAAGGGGCAATCTTTTATTGATTTCCTCTATTAAATCCAGCTCTATCATAAAGGGAAATGCAGCAGGAGGACGGTTTGAAGGCGTTCTACCACTTTATGAAGACACTTCAATAACGCAGCAAAGAGAGGCGTTCCAAAAGTCTGACTGTGTTCAGTTTTATTGGAACAGAAATCCAGTTAAACACTGTAAAATGTTTCTATTCTTAAACAGTTTATAACTGTAATAAACTAAACAGTTTACGATTATTTCACTGTTTTTAGTTACAAATAATAACTATTTACAGAAAAAAAAAGTATTAGTTTGTAGGTTAACCACATAAAATTAGGCCAAAACTGTACGTAATGTGCACATTAATTTCTTTTTTTGTTTTACAGCCTTTGACTGTCAAATTACACTAGTTTGTTTTGGTGTATTTAAATCAGCAAAAACTGTAGCTAATTTACAAATATTTGCTGTTATCTGAAAGAAATATTTTGTATCTTAAGTACTAAAAAATGGTGATAAAAAATAAATATGTTTTTAAACAAATTTTCCCTGTTTTGTTAAATTACAGATAATATTTAAGAAAATTAGAGAAAAGGGGATTGTATTTTATGTTGGCTGTAAAAGAAAAAAGTAAAAAACAAACAACAGTCCAAAACTGTACATAACGTTCACGTGAAAAACCTGTATTTTTATTAATGGTAATTTGTTCTTTTACAGTGTGGTACTGTAAAATTATACTGTTTTCCATATTTAAATCAAATTAGACTATTTTACAGATATCTGCTGTCATTTAAAAGAAATATGATGTATGCTAAGTACTGAAAAATGATGACATTTAAAAATAAATGTTTTTCCCCCCATTCTCGCCCCTGTTTTGTTAAATTACAGATAATATCTAGTGAAATCACAGAAAAGGGGTGACATTATGTGTTGGCTGTAATTGAGAAAAAAATGTAAAACAAACAAACAAACAAAAAAAGAAAACAGTCCAAAACTATACATAACATACGTGTGAAAAATCTGTGTTTTTTTTTAATGATAATTTGTTCTTTTATAGTGTGCTACTGTAAAATTAAACTGTTTTCCATATTTGAATCAGCAAAATTATCATTATTTTACAGATATCTGCTGTTATTTGAAAGAAATATAATAAAACAAAACGAGCACAAAGAGACACAACATGACCAAAAATACACACAAAATGACAAAAAATGACACACAATGACCACAGAAAGACACAAAATGACAAAACACACATAATAACTACAAAAAATTGCAAAACAGACTGAAAATGGCCACAAAAGGGCACAAAATGACCACAAGAAGACCTAAAATGCCACAAAGCGGACTGAAAATGATCAAAAAAAGGAACAAAATGAGCAGGTCATGTGATCTGGAATTAACACACTTCCTGGAGAGGTGTTTTTGGAACGGGGAACTTAGTGGAAATGGATTATTTTTTTTACACAGATTTCTGTATAAAATTTGATATATTTCCAAAAGAAAAATCTGCCGTGATTATCTCAACTTTATAAAAAGAACACAATCCAAACTATGTGATTGATTCCATAGTAAATAATTAAAGAATTTGTAAAGACATGATCATAATGAACATAAAAAAACATTATTTTTTTTACTTTTAATAAAATATTATGCTAGATATATCCCAAGTCCCTCAGTTATGGATGAACCCTTCTAAACTCAACATTCAACCTATTTATCCATAATCTGTTCAATTTCCATCACATAAAGAGAGTTTCTGTCGTCTTAATGTGATAACAACAAACAAATCTCCATGACAACTGAGTCCTTTCTTTCTCCACAAAAAGAGGAAGGAAGCTTTAAAAGTGAGTCTGACCTTTTGTGTGCAATTCTTTTTATGAAGGTGATATTTCCAAGGTTAAGAGTGAAGCTTCTCAGGTTTAAAAGTAGTTAAAATAAACTCACTGTGAGCAGATACTCTTCTGCATTTAAATTCTGCTCGCAGGTGAACAAAACTTTAAGAATTTAGAATGATTCTTGTTCATTTTTCTGATAATGGCTGCATGTGTACATTTGAAGGCACAGGACTACTTTTTCTTCAAACCACCGCCTTTGCTTTGAAGCCAAATAGCTTCAGAAACAACTGAAGTCATTCGATATTTCCCAACTTGATGAGTTGAGGATCACCTGAATGCATCACTGGATGGATTATTAGATGCTGATAGGTGCACAGGATTGGTGTTGGTTCAATGTATGCGCTCAGACACTTTAAATGGATCTGACACAGTAACCTCGGCCTCCTCTCAGTGAGACGGTGGTGGAAGTGTTTACTGTAGCTGCAGAGCTTTATGACTGCTGCTGCTGGATTCTCCAGAGAGCGCTTACGAACATTAAAAATAGATGCTTCTGATTTGGACGGCTGGTTTTTGCGAACATCTTGTAAAAGCGGCTCTCCGCTCGCTGAGATGAGAGTTTTCTTCACAGCGCTTTTAAGTCACATGCAAAATTAAAGTGAACCCTGATCCTACAAATCTTCACATGCAGGAGAAGATTTTTATTTACCGCTTTATAATTTCTGCCTCTTGTAAGTACAGCATGTTATTAATCATCAGGCGTGTTACAGCTGACATGTTGACACGCTGCTTCCTCACCTGAAGACACCGTGGCTGTGGAGAGGACAGGATCTGTGACAGCTGAAATTTATGCTCACACTGCTTTTCAACTTTTGAACTGTGCCCAGCAGTCCTTCCTCCCTCCATGTCCTGCCCCACCAATGTGTTTGAAGTGCTAATTCGCCGAATTATGGAAGCAAAACTGCATTGAAATGCTTTCTAATTTTGGGATCATTGGCTTTGCCGGCCCGAGTGACTGTCTGGCTGGTGAAGGCCTCATCATCAGGACTGTTAAATGTTTTATTTTCCATAATAAATCGCCAGCATTGTGTGGAATAAGATGCAAGACGTGATTGCTGTTGTTTCTAACGCTGAGTTACAAATCAGAGCTGTCTTTACAGCTGCTTTAAAGAGCTTTGCCTTTTTAAATCGTGCTTGGCTGTGTGAAAACTTCCTGCAGATCAGAGTCTGATCTATTAATAAATAATCCTGAGACAGACAGCAGGAGAGTCTGCTAATATTTATACACTGGAACTGAGGATGCGTGACTCACAAATAAATTTAGAAACTAGATGTTCAGCGTGCTGACGTTGTGTTTGAATTAGTTTATCACCATCAGCTGCACTGAGACGGTCATCAACTGCTCAGCTGACCAGTCATGTCCACTAATCATGTTTATGCTTCTGGTCACCAATGGAAACCAACTTTTGAAAATCCAGAAGCCCTTTAAGCTTCAGTGTACCGCCGGCGGTACACCTACTAATTTGCATAGGAATTTCAGGAATGTCCGACGGGTGCAAACGCGATTATACAAACACTATACACCGATGGAAAGCTTAGATTCTCATGAATCCGCCGGTATAAACCACTTTCAGATGCGATTACCACAGCGGGTGAGAAAAACACATTTGTCCGACAAAAACAAATATTCATCCATCCGTTCTCTATACACGGCTTCAAAGCACACAGCGCGACTCACATTTCCGGGTTTATTATTACACACAAAAAAAAAGATTCCACAAAAAACAGCCATAATCCGACCTTTTACATCCAGACGACACAAGCCAGTAAACTATTTTGTCCAAAACATGTCCTGAAGTCGGTATAAAATCCCCGAATCGGTCGTTTTCAAGGAAATGCACCTCCCGATGCGCGTCCAATATTCCCTGTATTTTTCGTAATTTTTTTTATTTAAAAATAGAATATTAGCGATTTTTTGTACTGAAAACGGCTGGAATTGACTGAAGCTTAAAGGGTTAAAGTACAACATTAGCTTAAAGTACAACATTAGCTTAAAGTACAACAACTTTAGCTTAAAGTACAATAACATTAGCTTTAAGTACAATAACATGAGCTTAAAGTACAACAACATTAGCTTAAAGTACAACAGCATTAGCTTATCAACATTAGCATAAAGTACAATAACATTAGCTTAAAGTACAGCATTAGCTTAAAGTACAATAACATTAGCTTGAAGTACAACAACATTAGCTTAAAGTACAACAGCATTAGCTTATCAACATTAGCTTAAAGTACAATAACATTAGCTTAAAGTACAGCATTAGCTTAAAGTACAACAACATTAGCTTAAAGTACAACAACATTAGCTTAAAGTACAACAACATTAGCTTAAAGTACAATAACATTAGCTTGAAGTACAACAACATTAGCTTAAAGTACAACAGCATTAGCTTATCAACATTAGCTTAAAGTACAATAACATTAGCTTGAAGTACAACAACATTAGCTTAAAGTACAACAGCATTAGCTTATCAACATTAGCTTAAAGTACAATAACATTAGCTTAAAGTACAGCATTAGCTTAAAGTACAATAACATTAGCTTGAAGTACAGCAATATTAGCTTAAAGTACAACAACATTAGCTTTAAGTACAATATCACTTGATAAAGTAGGTCAGCATTAGCTTAGGCTGAAGCTCATTTCAGACGCTTGTATCCATGATCTCATTCTTTCAGTCTCTACCCAGAGCTCATGACCATAGGTGAGGGTTGGAACGTAGATGGACGGTAAACGGAGAGCTTCTCCTTGTGGCTCAGCTCCCTCTTCACCACGACGGTTCGGTACAACGCCCACATTACTGCTGACGCTGCACCAATCCACCTGTCCATCTCACGCTCCATTTTCCCATCACTCGGGAACAAGATCCAGTGATACTTGAACTCATCGCTTGGGGAAGCAATCCAGCAGTTTCTGGCTAAGAACCATGGGCCAATTTGCCTTGGGAGAACCTACCAGGTTCTATTGCCCCGGACAGCAGAGCTCTCAGGATCACAAAGACACTTAACCCCCTCCGTAAGGTGGCGATTCGATGGGAGCTATGGAGACACTAAATATTTCCATCCACAACTTTTGAGGTGTTTTTTTTTTCTCCCATTGTTTCACTTACACTTTCTGATGCTGTTGCAGGAAAACTACAACCGTAGTAGCTACATATCCTAGCTGCAGTACTTTTGGTCCATGCTGTGTCATGGAAAAACAGCACAATCACATATCCTCATGGATCTGGGAATCATCAGATAATGCGTGATTCATTTGCATTGAGTTCCATAAATTCTCTGTCATACTAACAGAAAAGCTGCTGCTGCAAAGACTATACTTTTGAGTTTTGGGAAGTTGTACATTTTCTACCTGTGTCGTCCTTTTTGAAGCCTCATTGCTAAGCTGTTCTAAACTTGTCGTGGACCAGTCTCTCTAATGATTCATCACTTTCTGTGTGCAGACGAGTGCACACACCCAACACCAGATCCTCATTTGTAGAAACTGGACACTTGTACAGCGTCTCAGTCAGTGAAAAATGTAATTACTTTCCAACTTGAAGTCACACGTAATTTAAACTGCACAGATTTTCTTTAAATTCGTGCCCAGTTAAAGCTTAAGCTACAGATAAAGGCGACGTCATCATTTTCATTGTTAAATGCACTTATTCAGGCTGCAGACGGTCTCTGTCCTCTCCTGTAACCTGCTGTTCCCTGGACCTCAGCAGTGTCGGAAAAGACCTTTGAAAATGTCCCGGCGTCTCATATTGTTCTCGTCTGTAATCCTGCAGGCGGATTGCTAAAGGTGTCTCCGTGCTCACCCACGGGGCCATGGCTCTGCGGAGGGACCAGGGGGCCACCAGCCGGGCTCAGTACGCCGGAAACTGCCAGAGCGACGGCAACCAGACCCACCGAGTGGTCGACAGAATCAGGTAAGAGGACGGAGGGGGGCTTTGAATTTTGATTTCCTTGGGCTTGGAGTGGACGAGCAAACAGAACGACAGCATGGGAAGGCAAATAGTGAATGTTGATCGAGTTTCCACATTCAGAGCAGAATGCTGAGTCATTCTGGCCTGAAAACAGCCGTTTGCTTTCTGTAGCGACACTTCAATACATCTGTTTACTTTCACTTCACTTTGTTGAACTGTTTCTTGTTATTTTGTTTACAGTTTACATTTTGGACTTGAGTTATTATTTTTAGACACTATTCCTTGGCATCCACTTACACTCTTTAAACTCTTGGACACTTCATACAAACACTAATGTACTATTCGTACGAGATTATTCTTACCTGAGGATCTCTGGTAGTTTGTGAATCTGTCTCGGTTTCTTGCATTCACACGGGATAAGAGAAGTCTGTATTTTACTGGAATTTCCTGACATTACAGCCTGGATACAAATCTGTGCACGTCTGATGGATCCCAGAATCCGGTGTGATACCTGCTCTGTGTCGCCATGGCAACATATATTGTGCTTTCCAGAACCCTTCGGCCGATACGGCACTGTTACAAGCCTATGTTGGAACAACGCTATTGTTAGGGTCTCGTTAGGTTCATGGAAAGTTGTTGTTTGGGTTAAACTTAGCACTTTTAACGTGGTATGTAGTCGTCATGGCAACAGTAAACATGTAAAAGCAGTAGTGTGACTTGAGAACAGCGGGCAGCGTTGTTGGGATAACAGGCCGTCAGGACGTTTGCATTCAGCCTGTTGAAAGATAGGCCTAGAAAAATGTTTCTTATGCTCCTACACATGTCATCCATCTCTGTATCCCAACAGATCTCCCTCTTCTGGTTGATCTGATTTAGTCGTTTCTGTGAATGCTCCATAGGTCTGCTGTGCATCGGTCTACTCCTGCATTTGATCCTAAAATACTGTCAATAATTTCCACCGCAGCCTCCAGAATTCAACCAGGAAAGAGGTAGAAAACAATAAAAAAAACAACTAAAATACCCCTTAATCACTGAGATGCAGATTCACACAGGACTAGTATTATCACACGACGTCTGTGTTTGGTGAAATATGGTGGGGAATTTAAGGTGGAATTTTTAGTTTACAAATTACAGACATGGAGCGTTCACACAGGATTAAGATCAGACATCCTCCGCAGTTATTACACACCACCATTGGTCCTGAGGTAAAACTGATCCCGTGTGAATAGGGCTTTAGACACTTTGCGTTTTCTATTTTGTATTCTTTTTGTACACTTCACTAACCTTTGTTGATTGTACTCTGACAACACAATTTCCTCTGGGATGAATAAAGTTGATCTTAAACTCTAGCTGCAGTCACGTTGGGCAGTTTTAAGCCCCAGATGCAGCAACAGTGTCCCTGCAAAACAGTGGCTGGGACATCTTGTGGTGGAACATTTGAGGAGAATGCTGTCCTTTAAATGGCAAATTCACCCAAAGAACCAAGCAGCTTGCCATTTCCAGTGTGCAAGTTTCTGCTGTCACATTGTTGCTTCCCGTAGTGAAGAAATCTGCATAAAGTCTACGTGTGGTGAGTCAGACCAGGGAGAACCACGCACAGTACGTCCAAAACACCCAAGCTTAACATTTACATTTTAGGCAATTTGCCTTTCATATCCGGAGGGACTTTGAGTATGCGGGGGGGAAATGGGCTGACGAGCAGGATAGCAGTTTTGACTGCACGCTTGATTGACTGCTGCTGCTCTTTGGCACAGTGCCCTCTGGGAACTGTTGGGAGAAGTCGGCTTTTTGCTCTCTTTTCAGCTGTCAGGGTTACAGGAGCTGTCTGCTAACCTGCTGCTGCTGCACCACTTCTGAGGGTTTGTGCTCAAATTTACCACTCGAGTTGGACCGTATCACATTCACAAATGAACTGAGAGATGTAGAATAAAAATATAGGAAGGCTGGTTTGTGCATTAATGGGAATGGCTAGTGTGACGTGACGGACCACTTCCGTGTCCTACACCGCGGCGCACCGAATGAAAACACAATGGCAGTAGCGAAAGAACCGGTCAACTTTTTCACTGTGACATCTTATTATTTTATCTTCTTATTTATTCATCTGATTGTTTTTACTATCTCCCACTATACTCTAAAGATTCCCAGCAGCACACTCTAGCACTAACTTGTGCGGGGAGCACATGGCTAATTTGCATATGTAAATAACTACGCATCTCTTTACGCTAATCATGAATCCATAACAGTTAAAATAATCTTTGCCAAACATTTTTAGCAAGTCAGTCCAAGTATTGGACTCAATTAAATCCAAGTCACATAGACCCATATCCTAGTCAAGTCGAGTATTTTGGGCAGATTGGTCAAGCAAGTCCAAATCCCCAAAACTGGGACAAAAGTCTCCTTCGGCGGACTTTATTCTTATAAATTAAAAGTATAAACTTACTATCAGAAACTTTAATCTCGACCACTTTTGGTTTCTTTTTTAATGTGGCCCAAACACTCCTCGTAACACAAAAAGATAACACGATTCAAGTGGCTAATACTAGCTAGCGCACGTTAGCTCCCTGCGCTAAATGTATTTTCTAAGATTAGAAATCCTACTTACCTTATCAGTGTCAGCCATCTTCTCTTCTCCTTTTCGTCCAGAGGAAAGCGGTAGAAAGATATCGTTTTATTTACATCATTTCTATTGTTGCAACACGGGACACAACACAGCACCATTATATTGCTGGTTTGGTAGGACACGGAAGTGACGTTTTTGGACACGATGACGTAGTTACTAGCCATCCCCATAGGTACTCAGCTGGTTATACCTTCATACATGCGACCTCAGTGGGGGATACTTGGCTACTGCATTTAAGTATAATTCTAAGGTAGTTGTACTTTCTGTGCTACTTTCTCCTTCTACATCTCAGAGAGAGATATTGTACTTTCTACACCGCTACATATGTCTGAAAGCTTTATCAAGCTGCACATCAGACACCACTGAAAATGCACAAATAGAGTAATAGTTACTGATTAAATCTGTGGCTTCCACCTTTCCAAGCAGCAGTAGGCAGTCAGCTCACATTTCAGACGTCAACCAGTTGTTAACAGCTTCACCTGAAAGCCATTGTTCCATCCAAACCTCTGATGTAGTTTAATTTCAATAAACGTTCAAATTATCCAATACAGCAGCAAAAATCTAACATTGGAGAGTAAGTGCAGACAGATATCCTCTCCTATTGATCATGTTTGGAGCCCTCAGATTTCTCTGCTGTCCCTGGATATAAAGCTGTATGTAAAACTGTACAGAAAGCAGTTAAAATGAGCTCCATCTGCAGCGACTACAACAGGAACATGCTACTGACACACTGATGCTTTACTGTTATAATAATAATAATTTATGTAGCAGCCTTAAGAACAGCGTTCACAAAGAGCTTTGACAGTGAAAACATCGAACACAGAGACAATCAGACAAGATATAGGAGACAAGTCAGTTAAAATAAATGGTAAAAATGACAATAAATTACATGAATGATTAGCCAGATTAGCACGCATCTCAAAGGAAGGAACAAAGCAGTTTGAAAATTAAAGAACAAGATTGAGGGTTAATGTTAATGTTATTTTTTACTCTTATTTTTTTATGTTGTTACTGGCATTTTCATCTGCCCAGGGACTACAGTTGGAAATTAGCTTTATAGCTAAAACTGGTACATTTACACAAATGTTGATTAATGTGCACTGTCCCTGTTCAAATAAACTAATAAAATAATTTTTAAAAAAGTCTTATGATGGCACACAAAGTAATATATCAGTTACATACACACGTGGACAAAATTGTTGGTACCCCTCAGTTAAAGAAGGAAAAACCCACAATTCTCACTGAAATCACTTGAAACTCACAAAAGTAACAATAAATAAAAATTTATTGAAAATTAAATAATCAAAAACAGCCATTACTTTTGAATTGTTGATTAACATAATTATTTAAAAAAACAAACTAATGAAACAGGCCTGGACAAAAATGATGGTACCTCTATAAAAGATTGAAAACTATTTGACCAGAGTGACATGATTAACTCAGGTGTGTCATTTAATTGACATCACAGGTGTTTCCAAACTCATAATCAGTCAGTCTGCCTATTTAAAGGGAGACAAGTAGTCACCCTGCTGTTTGGTGAAAAGGTGTGTACCACACTGAACATGGACAACAGAAAGCGAAGGAGAGAATTGTCCCAGGACATCCGAAAAAAAATTATAGACAAACATCTTAAAGGTAAAGGCTATAAGACCATCTCTAAACAGCTTGAAGTTCCTGTGACAACAGTGGCTCATATTATTCAGAAGTTCAAGACCCACGGGACAGTAGCCAACCTCCCTGGACGTGGCCGCAAGAGGAAAATTGATGACAAATTGAAGAGACGGATCGTTGGAATTGTATCCAAAGAGCCCAGAGCAACCTCCAAAGAAATTAAAGGTGAACTCCAAGGCCAAGGTACATCAGTGTCAGATCGCACCATTCGTCGTTGTTTGAGCCAAAGTGGACTTCATGGGAGACGACCAAGGAGGACACCACTGCTGAAAAAAACTCATAAAAAAGCCAGACTGGAATTTGCAAAAATGCATGTTGACAAGCCACAAAGCTTCTGGGAGAATGTCCTTTGGACAGATGAGACCAAACTGGAGCTTTTTGGTAAGGCACATCAACTCTATGTTCATAGACTCAAAAACCAAGCATACGAAGAAAAGAACACTGTCCCTACGGTGAAACATGGAGGAGGCTCAGTAATGTTTTGGGGCTGCTTTGCTGCATCTGGCACAGGGTGTCTTGAAAGTGTGCAAGGTACGATGAAATCTGAAGACTATCAAGGCATTCTGGAGAGAAATGTGCTGCCTAGTGTCAGAAAGCTTGGTCTCAGTCGCAGGTCATGGGTCTTCCAACAGGACAACGATCCAAAACACACAGCCAAAAACACCCAAGAATGGCTGAGAGAAAAGCGTTGGACTATTCTAAAGTGGCCTTCTATGAGCCCAGATCTGAATCCCATTGAACATATGTGGAAGGAGCTGAAACATGCCATTTGGAGAAGACACCCATCAAACCTGAGACAACTGGAGCTGTTTGCTCATGAGGAGTGGGCCAAAATACCTGTTGACAGCTGCAGAACACTCATTGACAAATACAGAAATCGTTTAATTGCAGTGATTGCCTCAAAAGGTTGTGCAACAAAATATTAAGTTATGGGTACCATCATTTTTGTCCAGCCCTATTTCATTAGTTTGTTTTTTTAAATAATTATGTTAATCAACAATTCAAAAGTGATGGCTGATTTTGATTATTTAATTTTCAATAAATTTTTATTTATTGTTACTTTTGTGAGTTTCAAGTGATTTCAGTGAGAATTGTGGGTTTTTCCTTCTTTAACTGAGGGGTACCAACAATTTTGTCCACGTGTGTACAAATGTTTAGGCTTAATGAGTTTGTGGAATTGTCTTTTTTCCAACTTTTTTTCCCCTATAAATTGGTGATTGGTAGCATAAACACAATACCTTGCTTTGATTTAAAAAATTCAGTTGTTCCACTGACTCTGTCTACAATATTTTACAGTATTCTTTAATTAATTACCATAGTTGTGAACACAGTTTTTTTTTTAAGTGGACTGCTATTGTAGTTTTCCTGATTAAATTTCCTTCATGATTTTGTTCATGTAGTAGCTTTTAAGTTTAAATGTTGGAAACGACCATTTTTAATCTCAAACTGCAGTAGTGTATTTCAACAAAGGTCTCATGCGTTCAGAAATCACCTTTAAATGTCCTCTTCGTCATATTTGTTCAGCCTGTAGTTTCTCTTAACAAAGATATTTCCAGGCATGTCAGATGGCTCGGGAATGGAACTTAAAATCTTGAACCTGGGATGAAGTAAAACAAAAGCAATGTGGCCAATTTTATTAAGTTAGTACAAATGTTCTTGCAATTATGTATTTAATTAAGTTGTGAGAATAGGGACCCGACATTTAACACTTTCACTGCAGTACTTGAAATACATTTTTCTGCTTAAGTGGGATTTTTCATGGAGGTGTTCTATTTGTAATGGAGTATTTTTACTTTGCTATCTTCTTTTTTAAGCAGAAGACTTGATCCTTTTTTAATATATTTAAGGTGGCTGGAGATCAGGTGGTGGTTCAGACTGGTTGTTCTCAGGCTGGTGGTCTTTGAGCAAAACACTGAAAACACAACTGCAAAAAAAAAAAGAGATCTGCCAAATGAACTGAATGAAATGTGATTTTACGAATTTTACAAATTTACAAATTCGTAACCCGTAAAATTCGTAAATATCACATTTCGTGTTAGTAAAACCTGAGTAAACTAGTGGTTCAGTGTTGAAAAGGATGCAAATGAGGCAGGTAGGTGCGATCAGGCACCAAAAGCAGAGCTGGATTGCAGCAGTTAACACCAGAAAATAACAGATGGGTGCAGATCTGACAGATTGATGACGGTGTCAGAGAAATCTTCCCTGCACAGACAACAAGTTGGACTGCAGATGAATGGTTACTGCAGGATGCCTGCCTGCGCTCTTTAATGAAGTGAGCAGGTTCATTTGAAACTCTGGAAAACATTTCATGCCCTTCAGAATCGGGCTTTTATATGCTCTCAATCAGCAGCGCCGGGCTGTCTGTCACGCTGACGGGTGCCGGGGCTCATGGGAGTCTCATCGAGCGGCAGCGATAGTCGTCGCTACAGCGGCATGAACAGCACACGGAACACGTGGAGGGTTTTATTCTCCAGGGGGACGCACACCTTTCCAAAAATGTCTCCGCTCCGACTGAAGAAATGAAACTCTGTCTGTTTTTAACAATTACATGGCCTCATTCACACGAAAACAGGTTTATTTTGGGAACACTGGCAGCTTCTGTGATGCACGACACTGAAAATATCAACGGCTCAGCTTGTCATTAGCTTTCACATGTATAGATACAGAGGGTCCTCCACTTATGTCGGAGGTCTATTCCTACTGAACTATGTAAGTCGATTTTTGCTCTAAGCCCGAACTCCGGTGAAAATGTAAATAAAGCCGTTCCGTGCAACATGTTGAGTTCTTCAGTCGTGAATAGCAACGATTTTCATGCATGTATGAATCATTTTACTAGAAGATAACAGAATCTTGTAACGGACTGATGTTGTTGTTGATGTTTTAATGTTTATTGTTTAGTTCCAGATTTACCTGATGTCAGTGAATGTGCCATGTTTAGTTAGCTCACCTCTGATTGGCTGAGAGTCAGCAGTAGAAAGAGCTGGGAACGGCGGCTAATTCTGGAGCTAAGTTATGGGGTTTTCTAGTTATTCTGGAGCTAAGTTATGGGGTTTTTCTAGCTATTCTGGTGTTGGCTATGGCCCACAGTATCCTGTGTGAAGGTTCAATAAACCAGCAGAGAACCAGATAAAGTCTCACTCATTCATCACAGAGGGTCACTACAATATGTTGACCTGTTTTTACAACTTGACCCATGTTGGTCGGTGTTTCACTAAATCTGTGACCAAAATGAAGCACTTTAAATGCACTTAATAACCACCAAACACTTCCACAACATGTTTAAAGCTTCTCCTCCTTTTTGTTTGGGTTACCATGGTGATGAGTCCCACCTGATATATGATTGGTTGACTAAAAAGGACAGTAAAGCAATGAAATAATGGTCTAAATATGAAACGTATTTGCGATCTGTTTTCCTCAGATGTAACTGTGAATGCTGTTAGTTGTTAGAGACTCCATTGTAGCAAAAACCAAACATGTTGTCTGCAGTGCTTCCACTGATCAGGGATCAGATAAATGTGATAGCATCTTGTATGTGAAGTCGCTTTGGCTCTTTCCTTTCTGGAGCAGAGAAGTGTGAGATCCAGGGTCATTTCAGTATCATGTCTGTTGCTGTTCTCACCAGACTGTGCAGTTCCACATGGGAGGAGTAAAGATTGCTTCTGCAGCTTAGAAAGATGGCTGCATTCACACCTTTTCAACAGATGGTTTTCAACTCACCTTGTCAAACCGCAAGAGGCGATTAGAGACGAATATAAATCCGTCTGGAATGGAATTTTTTTTGGATGCGTTTCCGCTTGGCTTCAAGTAACAGATAACAAACTAAAATACCAAAGAGTCTGACTGCTAAAAATGTGTTTTAACATCAGTTCACACTGCAAAATGTGTTTATTTCAAAATAAAGGCCCCATTTTTTATTACCTAACTTGAACTGCAGTTGTGTATTTGAACACAGGCCACATGCTTTGCGAAATCGCCTTTAAATTTCCTTTTTTAATCATATTTGCTCAACCTACAGTTTCTCTTTTATTAAAAAAACAAACAAACAACAAAAGACTAAACCGATATCCATCCAGCCGTGTTAAATGGGGAAGGAGTGGAACTTGAAATCTTGAACTCGGGGTAAAAAAAGTAATGAGGCTCATTTCATTAAGTTAGTACAAGTTAAAGCTAATTAGTTAACATAGAAATTCATGTTTAAATTAGTCAACACAACTCATTAAAGTGTTTACAAATTAAAAGATTTACATAAATCAACAAATTAGCTTATTTTTCTTCTTGAAACTGTGTTTATTTCAAAATAAAGGTTGTAGAATTACGACACACCTCCGTCTTTTTGGCCTGTTTGTTTCTGCTGGCCTGTGTCATGAAACTAGCAAGCTTTCAACACATGACTCAGGTTTCATCTCTTTACACATAATAAACAGCAAGTTAGTACATTAGGTGATGTTTTATTACACACAGGATTCTCAGATCCAGTCCAGCACTTTTATTTATTTTTTCAGATTATTTTTACACTCTGTTCAATCCATTGAAACCAGTTAGATTCAGTTTGTTGCTTTTTATCCACGAGTTCCATAAAGTTCAAGATCAAATATCTTCTTCACAGTGGAGCTAAATATCCAACCCGTACGTCGTGTTTCCTACCGACCAAAGCTCTAGAGGTCCTTCAGAAGAGAGATATTTATACACTGATAAATGAAGGATTGATTGAATAATTAGAGAAGTGCTCTGTAGGTGTTGGAACACATTTTCTGTCACGGCTCTGGTTGCTAAAAAACGGGAAGCTCTACCTCAGCAGCTGAGATCAGATTTATTGCACTATTGGTGTTATATTCCTGCTGTTGGTTTTTCCACTCCTATCACCAGGAACAAACATTGCAGATTTGATTCCCTAAAACCCAGATTACATGCAGAGGGGCAGGAGCATTAAGGAGCATAAAAGCTGACACGTGTTTGACGTGTTCTGATCCTAACCGTGGTCGTATTCTGAGCTCTCAGAAAGCTTGCAATCTTTGTATGTCATCTGATATCACAAAACGTGTTGTCACTGCATTTTTTTTCCTGAGGCTACGTTTATACGAGGACCATCTTAACAGAAAACGCAAAAGTGGCGTCTTGTCTTCACTTTTTATTTCACGTTTAGACGAGCGGTTTTGAAGGAAATCTGCGTATATACGGTGACTCTATAGTGTGTGGAATTCGATTGGATATGCATGCCAGGCAGCTAGGTGGCGCTGTGATAAAACTCCGCCATGTCTACGTGCATGCGTACTATCTCCCTTTTCGGATCTCCGCCGTCGTAAATGTCAGATGGCGACTAGTAAGAAGAACTTTGTTTGGACAGATGAAGAGGTCGAACTACTGCTTCGAACCGCTTTGGACTACAGAGCCACAAAAATCCTAAACGGAATTTGTTTACTTACTTGTACCGGTCGGCAAACCAAAGCACCGGCACACGTATGTGACGTAATCGCGTACGTGACGTGGTCAGATCTCTGCAAAGTTTTTTTTTTTTCCGCCAAAGTTTTGCGTTTTGCTGTTTAGACGGAAACGTAATTGCAGAGAATTTTCAACTTTTCCACTCTGGAGGCCGGTTTCAAATTTTTGCGTTTTTAAGCCCCCAAAACGCCGTCCTCGTATAAACGGTAGGGTGTTTTGTTGAAATATTTTGACGTTTTTACCTGCAAGCGTCCTCGTGTAAACGGGACCTCAGACATGCAAAACATGTCCTTTGGCACTGTTGCCACCCACTGCAATATGTTTTATTTACACTTTTCTTCTAGCTTAAAGGAGCATCATGAGTGGGTTGGGTGGGGGGGGTGTGGAGGTGGAAGATTTTCACCCAGGGGCCTGAGATATGTCCTTTATCGGACTGTTGTTTGTTTCACTTCAATTTCTTTTCATTTTGTGACTAAAATCAAGTTTTTGCCTGCTGTTTACTGTCATTTTCGCTCGCTGTTAAGTTAAAAAAAATCTCCAGTGAAAATCAGTTTTTTGTACCTTGTTAATGTGTCCATGTTGTTTTGTCTTTTATATCCTTAAACACATATCATGAGTGAAATAAGCTCTATAGCTGATGGTTTCCACCTTTAAACTGCAGTTTATCAATGATCGCTGCACCAGTCGGCTTTAGGTTGGAGCTCTCTGTAGCATTATTCTTTTTTTGAATTCCTTTATTACGACAATTTTACATGTGTAGTGAAGAGTGTTTCCAGTGAGCTGGTGTACCTGAGCTGCAGACCTCTATGCCAGGGGTGTCAAACTCATTATAGCCCAGTTTGATCTGAAGTGGGTCAGACAAGGAAAATCATAGCATGCTGAGCTATAAATAATGACAACTCCAAATATTTTTCTTTGTTTTAGTACAAAAAATTACATTCTGAAAATTTTCCCATTTAAGGAATTATCTTTTCACAAAAAAATATGAACAGCCTGAAATTTCCGAGGAAAAATCAACAATATCATGCCTCATTTTATCATTTACATGCGCATTGCAGTGTATCAACAACGACACAAAACAATCAGTCACAGGCATCTGGAACTGGACAATGTAGGATTTTACTTTATGATAAAAACAACTTGTCGAGATTTAGGAATTATTTAAAGAGTCACAGTTTTACAAATTTGTAGTTATATTTTTCAGGCTGTAAGTCAATATTTTAATATTTAAATATCCAGTTTTGACGTTGGGACAAGTTTTTAGGGCTTAAATGAATTGGAGCACCAAAACTACTTGGTGTTAGCCTCGGCACACTAAACAACCCACGGCAACGAATTTAATTCTCTGCCAGGGTGGGTCCAGTTACCCTCGGTAAGCCTCGAGGTTGGATGCTCCTAAAACTGGTTGACGAATCACCATGAAGTGTAGAGTCAGAAGGCGGGCGTAACTAAGTGATGACGATTCTGACAGAAACAACTGGAAACAACCATAGAAACAAGGATAGACAAGAAGATGGCTGCGCACAATAAACAGTTATCTTTCGACTCGGCTTTGGCCAAAGCCCTTAAAGATTTGAAGCTAAAATTCAACTTGAAAGATGTCTGTAATATACTTGAGCTTCACCCATTGACTGTATAAATAAGGCTTCACCGAACTCCCGCATGCTCTGATTTCCGGCGCTCTAGGAGCCTGTTCGTTGCGCTGATTGGTTGTATACCTACCCAATTGCTGCAGAGTGATTTGAAAGACCGCCTCCCTCCCTGTCAAGAGTTCCTAGACCCTTTCGTCTTCAGAGCATGGGTCTAGCGCGGCTAGGCTACCTTGGTGTAGTTTGAGAAAAGCTTCAGGTTTGTGTTAAAATAGACCCTTTAGCAGCATTTATCACATGTTCTGAGGTGAACCTCTTGTTGGCTGGAAACAAGCGACCGTGACACAGACTTTCATATTGGACAACACGGCACGTTCCAAAAACCAGACGGTACCTGGTGCATTCAGATGTTCCACCAAAGTGTCCGTATGTGACGTGTTGGTAGTCAGGAGGGCTCTGTTTCCTGTTGTGAGGCTCCCATGCAGCTCTTTTCACACTGATGGAAAAGCTCAAAATGCTGTCGCTAAATGGACGCGTTCGCCAACACATGCTCCTCCGTCTGAGCGGGACGCAGAGCGAATGCACGCTCAGCAAACCTCTCCTGAATAATACATCTTTAAAAGACAATAAAACTAAGTTCATATTATTAACCGTCTCATACATTTATGGATTCTGTGTTTCTGAAATAATGAGATTAGCGCTGGAGATGACGTTCTTCTGCACACAATAGCACATAAATCATTTATACAGGGATTGGGAATGTGCTTCTGCAGCCCTTCGCACACATCAAGTGTTATCATTTCACGGAAGGAGAGACGTTTGAAAGCAGCATCCACACCGAGGAGAAGTCAGATAAGACGAACATTTTAGGGCCGTTTTGCTCCCTCACAGTTTCCATTATTCAGTCAATCCCCTCTCTGTGTGTTATGACAGCCCAGACAGATGTGCGTTTAACAAAAGAGGCATAAAACAGCAGCATTACTGCACAGACTCTCAAATATCAGGATGGAAGGAAAGAAAAACGAGGGAATGTGTGTGAGGACTGGAAAGGAAAGGCAGGAAACGTGTGAGATGGGAGTTTGGCAGGAGAGTCGAGGGGAAGGACGGGTGAGGGAGGAGGGGGAGTAAATGGAAGATGGAGATGACGGGGAGACAGAGGCAGAGATAAGGATGATGATGATGATGGTGATGGTGGTGATTTGGCTGTCTGCTTGGAAATCATTTTGCAGCTTGGAGCCGTCAGATTACAGAACGACGACATCGGAGCAGAATGTGAAATAAATGAGCTGCAGTCGACAACAACCACGTTCAAATCAAACCGGAGCAGAGCGGGATTAACACACACACACACACAGGGTTGATCACTAATGTGACGATTTCTCTGGAAAAACAAGCACGAGGCTTCAGCTTTTATCCAAAGACGTTTTTTATTTCGAGGCATGCGTGTTTACTTTCCAGCTGTGAGATGAAGAGCGTCAACCGTGTCAAAAGATCATCTGAAGTGTTTGTAGGCAGCTTGAGTTCGTTCATTTACAATGGATTCCAGCGGTGACAAGTTCTAGTGATGGGGGGAAAAAAATGTGTCAAAATGCCATTTGATTCTCAAACCAGCACCACGAGTTCTATTTACAGAGCTTTGGCTGTTTTTGTGTGTTTTTTTGGAGGTTGACAGCACAACACTTGTATAATCAATGAGCGGTGCACGCTGAGAAGTTGCTGCTAAGGAGGTTTGTGAAATTTCTGTTGATTCTAAAAGGAAAACTACATGTTTCAGTTTACTTGAAGCCAAACTGTTCTATTTTAAAAGCAGCAAAGGTTGATATTTTTTCCTGCTTGTTAGAGGAACTCCACAAAGGTTTGACAGAAACACAATCCTGACATGTTTGTGTTACATAATTGTGGTAGATAATGCATAAATAAAGCCAAAACTATGAGCATCTGCTGGTTCTCTGCAGGATTATTGCAGCAAACGGCTCATTTTACACCACATTTACATGCACGCCTAAAATGACAGTGGCCATGAAAAACTACAAAGATGTCTGACACGGTGCTGCAGCAGCTCGGCAGTGTTTGTCACCCGGCAGTGTCGCCGCTTGCATTTCACATCACAAAAAGACAT